>NW_022900936.1:11123366-11155227 GCF_012274545.1 Fukomys damarensis | reverse complement strand
TATAGGTACTCTTAACCACATATGCCACTGTGCACTTCAAAAGCGGCTGGTCTACACTGAACTTCAAAGGTATTAGTCATTGTTTGCACAAAATATATATTGAAATAATATTTTTAAATATTGGGTTACATAAAATATATCATTAAAATTAATTTCACCAGTCTCTTTTGTTTTTTGTTTTGGTTTTTTGGTTTTTTAAGACAGGGTCTCATTATGTAGTTGAGACTGACCTGGAACTCACTATGTAGCCCAGGCTGGTCTGGACCTCACAGCGATCCTCCTGTCTCAGCCTCCTGAGTGCTGGGATTACAGGTGTGCACCACCACACCTGGCTGCCCATTCTATCCTTATGCATTTACCCAAAAGAAATGAAAGTATATGTCCATACAAAGAATGAATGAATATCATATCATATGTATTTGTGAAAGCTCAAACTGTAAAAGTGGAATTGTCCATGAACAGATGAATGGATAAATAGATGATGGGCACTGTTGCTCAGTGGAATATTACTGTTCAATAGAAGGAAAAGACTATTGAGTTGAGGCATGCAACAAATGGGTAAATCTCTAAATAATTATCTCACAGAAGCTAGCCAAAATGGTACTAGCCATATGACTGTAACTTTTACAAAATCAACCAACTTTTATAAAACATTTTTACTCAGAAAACAACTTTTTACAACAGACAAACAATGGAGCAAAGCCACAGCTGACCTGTAGCCATTCTGTAAGAAGAACAAGAAATAAAGATTTGCTGTTCGGAGAGGCTGAGACGTTGAGATTGCTTGTTACCAAGCAAGACTGATCGATACATAAAGTCTATTGTAGATTATAAAATCTCATAAGGCAGAGAATAGCAATGTGGAAAGTATAAAATATTGAACCCTTGAAAAGATCAAGAGCCCTCTGTGCTTTAGAGTCCACCTACATCATAGGATAGAGGCGGGCGTTGGGGACTTAGTGCTGGTGTTGAGAAATGGGTGAAGATTCTTCTAAAAGCCAGCACTGTTCAAGAAGGCAAAAAGTGAACTTTGGCAATGGGATTGTGGGATGATACACTGGGGTGAGGTATAAGGGTATAAGGTGTATATATCAAAGAAGGTAGGGAAGGAGTAATGCATACGTGTCTGTAGTCATGGCAGTTAGAAGATGAAGAGAGGAAATGCAGAGGAAGTCAGGTACATCCAGCTGAAAAGGGTGGAAAAGTGTTCCTCATCTCAGCCAGCCATGCTTTCTCTGAAAAATGACAGTGCTGTTACTTCTTCCTCACTGTTCCTGTCACCTCGTATTTTTTAGTCAGAAAGTGGGACATAGCACAATCTGGGTTTTGATGAATGTTTCTGTGGTCCCAGGTGCTCAAGGAAATGAGGCCCATGTTTCTGTCTCTCCCAGAGAAGAGATTCTGTTTAGGTTGTTTGGGTGCCTGGCTTTTTCCCCCTGATATATTGCCTCAAGTTTCCCTTTCTATTTTAACCCAGAACTTTTTAATTCTCAGATCTATTCTTTCCTCTTCTGTCTACATAATTTCTCCCAGGCCATATAGCACACCCTGAACTTTGTATACAGCACTTTTCTTTCTGAGAGAGTGGTTAATTTGATGTCAGCAACTCCAGACACTTCACTGAATATTGAGATGTAGGTGGCAAGAATTTAAATTTATACCTAATAACCAGCTTGGTTTCTTAAAAAATACTTTAAAGACTTTTTTTTTTCAAAAGAAAAACATGTATCTAATTATGCACAAGAGAAATTTGCTCAGAATTAATTCACTGGGAATTGAACTGAAAAAAAAGGTAAGGATGTTAATGATCCTTTAAAAAATAATTCCAATTAGAAACACTAATTATAGGGACGCCTTTATATAACACGAGACACAGTTCTCCAAGGCATGGGGAGGAGGGCCGACTATGAAGTCAACTTGCAGGAACAAAGTTTCTGATTTATGATGGAATGTGTGTGAATGGGAAATTAATTTCCTTTGAGGAGATAACTGCCCGGTTCTGGCAATGATTTGTCTGTTTCTGGAAAGATCACAGGTCATAGCATGGTGACCATTTAGTGCTAAGGTTTGAACTTAGGAAGGAAGGAAGGCAGGCAAATTCCCCTCTGATCCTAGCTGTCAGCTGGGGGCTTCCAGGAGAGGCAGCTGCACCAACGGCCTCTGCAGGGAACAGGAGCAAAGCAAATGATGGCAGTGACTTCTGTCTGAGCGGGAGGTGTCTCCAAACTTTTTCCTCCTCATACCTCACCCAGACTCGACGAGGACAGGCAAGGACCAGGATTAGAATGAGACAGCTGTGTTTTCTGACCCCTTATCAGCATTGTATTTACTATCAGCAGGCCAGAGAATGAAGTCAAGGTGCCCAATTGTGTTTTTCAAACCACGGGGCTGTGATGTAGTTTGGACTGTAAATGCTCTACAGAAGCCCATGTGTTAAAAATCTCTGGAATGGAGCTGTCGTGGGTGGAGCCTTTCAGTAATGGGATCCATTGGGAGGAAATTGGGTTATCGAGGGGTGTGACTTTGAAGGGGACAGAGGGGTCCCAGCTCCTCCTATCTGTCTCGCTCTTTGCTTCCTGGATGCCAGGAGGTGAGCGGGCCTCCCCTGCTATGTGCTGCTGCCAGGATGTCCTGTGTCCTTTGAGGCCCAAAGTGGTAGGGCTCAGAAACCCTGGGACTGAAACCACTGAAACTGTGAGCCAGCTTAATTCTTTTCCCCTGTAAGTTGATTATCACACCAAAGGAAAGCTAACAGGTTGCAACCCATCTTCTGGGTTTTGAAATCAAATGAACACATCTAAGTATGTATTTTAAAGAACTGGAATAAACTCGTATAAGAAACGGGGAGATAGATCTTTTGCAAAAGGGAAAGGGACCAAGAGATGAGAGAGGGGGGAGTGAAAGTGTTGTAAAAAGAATGTCGATGTGTTTATGTCCATCAGTTCCTCGTGATGAAAGTGATAATTTTGTGCTGCAGATACTAATTAAATAAAAAAATTTAAGAACAGAATAAACTAGACAACACCAGACTCATCGGATATGCACACGAGCAGTTTCACAGGTAGAATTGTGTCCCCATCCCCAAGTTCATATGTTGAAGTCCTAATTTCCAGTAGCTCAGAATATGATCTTGTGTGGAGGAAAGGTTTTTAAAGGAGTAATTAAGGTCAAATGAGGTTATTGATGTGGGCCCTAGTCCAATACAACTGATGTATTCATAAGAAAAGGAGATTTGGACACAGGTACGGTGGACCCTTGAGTTATGAACAGCCTGGAATTTTAGTTTTAATTTATGACCAAAGTCTTGAGTTACCACTTGAATGCTGGTTGCTTATGCTTCCAGATGGTCTCAGATAACAGATTTAACCCTTGAGGAGTTCTAGAAGGAATATTACAACATCCTTTCCTGTGTGGGGCTGAGAAATCCTGGGCCAGTGTCTCCCTAAGGACACTGAGATCTGCCTGCGTACAGAAGAGAGGCTTAGAAGGCTGTGTAGAGGAGCCTGAGCATTCAGTTGACCAACTTGAGTTACAACCAGCCCTCATGAACAAATTGAGTTTGTAAGTTGAGGGTCCACTGTACTCTCAAAGGATAGACCGTGTCACAACACAGAGATGAGACAGCTCTCTGTGAAGCCTTGGGAAAAAAAATCAAGTCTGCTGACACTTTGATCTTAGATTTTTTTTGTTTCCAGAATCATGAGGCAATAAATTTCTGTTGCTTAATCCACCAAGTCTGTGGTACTTTCTTGTGGTAGCACTAGAAAAATAATACAAGGGATAAGTATTATTTGGTAGAATTTTAATTTTGATTATAGACACAAGTTTTTAGAGATCTGTAGCTTAAGGTGATGGGGAAACACTGGCTAGAATGAGCCTTCAGTGTTTCCATCTTTAGGGAGAGACCATGGAGGCCCCCTGTACTCTTCCAGATGAGGACAGTGGAGACAAGAAGGGGACCCTTGCTGCTAGAGCACCAAAGGGCTCCCCGTCTCCCCTCAGTAGAAAGAGGAAACTTTAGCTTGGCAGAGGGAAATCTTATATCTCATTTGTGAAATTCAATGTTTCTGTTTCACCAGGGCAAAAAAGTGTGTTAGAACAAAGCAACAATCCAACAATATGTAAGTGGAACTTATTCATATTGATTTTCTTGAAGGGAGCAACTTATTACCCAGTGACCTCAGCCATTTGGAATTCACCCAGGAGACTAGAAGAAAGGAAGGGAGTTTATCAGTCAGTAAGATTCAATGTCATAAAATCCATGCCCTGGAGTTAACCTTCCTTATTCACAGAAAAGCTCCTCTGCCCCTCCCTCAGACTCTTTATTCTTATTATAGGTCCTAATGGCTTACAAAGAAGTATTATATTAACTTTAAAACATTTTGAAATGTATTGCATTTGTTGGTCAGAGTCAGGAGTGGATTTCCCCTTTAGTTAGACTAAATTCCTAGTGCTGGGGTGATTGTCGAGGGCCCCTACAGAGCTGGATTCCTTAGAAAGTTATTTTGCTTTCCCTTTATTTTCTGTTCAAAAATTAGAGCAGTCTTTTAGGTACAGTCACAGAGATTCCTGCTCTGCTGGTGAGATCCTTTACATTTTCATGCATCTGAATAAAACAGGGTCCTTCCAACTCCTGGAAGAGTCTCCATCTTGCATCTGCTCAGATGAAGAAGCACTGGTACTTTCATGGCCGAGGGCAGAAGCATCCAATCCCAGCTCCATGACCCAACAGGGCGGGCTTAATGAGCCCATCTCTTTTCCATCTTCCCTGTAGATTTCTTGAAGAGCTTTGCAAGCATCCATGTGCTAGATTTCTTCTGTGCAATGAAATCTATGTCTCTGGACCTGGTCCATGCATCTCTTAGTCCTTGAATACAACACTTAACAACATGAATTTGACTTTTATTCCAGAAAAAGGGAGAAAAAAAAATCACAAATGGTGAGGAAAAGTGGAGCCAGATTTTCTTCTTTCTTTCTTTTTTTGCAGTACTGTGGGATTGAGCCCACAGGTACTCTGCTACTGAGCCACCTCCCTCCCCTTATTATTTTTTGAGATAAGGTCTCAAGTAGGACACAGACTTGTGTTCCTCCTGCCTCAGCTTCCTTGTGTTCTGGAATCACAGCCCTGCATCATCATGGATGGCTAACCTGAAGCTCATAAAGGGGAATTTGACCAAGGTTCTTCCAGAACTATCAACCAGAATTCCAGCATCCTGTGCTTCTATTCTGATGTGGCATATTTTAAGCACATTTATCATTTGGGCTCCTTACCTCACAGCAGACCGGAAACAGCAAAGGCAAGAGTGCTGCTGATACAGCCAGTGACAGCTAATGGACTAATAAGAACAGTGATAACCAAACTATTAGAACTGGATATAAGGACGTGGGAAGATGTCTTCTATTTAGTGTGGGGTGGGGATGAGGAACCCATCTCACCTACCTCAGAGGCCCTTGAGGGAACTGCTGTGTTTCACATCCAGGTGATCCTGTTGAGCATTCAATAAGACAAGCTAGGGCAGGACATCAGTGAGCAATGGTAAAGTTTCTCTCCTTCATCAAACTTTAGCTAGGGTCCCCTGAGGCTTTGACCTCTGCTGTTGTTCTTGCCTAGCCTCTCTAACTCAGCTGCAGCGAGTATCCTGTGCTAAATTAGTTTAGACAAGACCTCCCCATATCTAAGTTAGTTTAGACAGGACCCCCCCCTCCCATATCTGATGACCCTGGCCTGCTGTTTCGTGGGTTTTACAAGTTCAGTTATCTTAGTGACTCCTCTTAGTACACAGATCCCCACCTACTGACTCCCTCCCACCTAAGTTCCCAGCAGTCTTTGTTGTCCCGGGGGCCCAGCTCCATCTCTCTCCCCTATGCAAGAGACTTGACATCAGTGCAAAAGTCCTAAACTCTTCCTCACCATGTCTCACAAGTGTTGGAAAACTTTTTTCTTTCACAGTGATCAAGACAGTGTCTTTGAGGCATCTTAAATGCAGACACTTGGGCTGGTGGCTGTCTGGTCCTAGGAAGAAATGTAGGTACTAACTCCCAACCATTTTCCTCCAGGCAGTGCAAATCTGAGAGAGGAGCTAGGATGATTATCATCTTGATTTGGTTTATCTCCAAAGTGGGGTGTGTGAGCTATTTATTGACAAGGGTTCCCACCGAATGTGTCTCTTGGTGTGGGCTGTGTCCCTGGAAGAGTGTTCTTTTTCTAATCTTTGCAGAGGGACCATCAGTTCACCAAACTCCACACCTATGGGGTTTCTCCTTCTGGGATGTTGCATTTAAACATTGGTCAAAGATGTGGTTTGGAAAAGTAGGCAGAACACCAATAGAAGGGAGGAGGAAAACAGGGCAAAGGATACATTTGGCCTGATGCTTTTAATACGAAATAAACTCTAACAGGAAGAAAAATAGGTGTCTTCAAGTTGAATCAGCTACCAGCCAGGCCAATGGTTTTCAGATCTCAGTATGTACCAGTTTCCTAAGCTATCCCCAACCTGGGATTGGATCCAGTAGCCCTGGGCCCAGACCCAGGGATCTTTGTTTTAAATAAATATGTAATTCAGGCCGTCAGACCACACTTTAGAAATCACTGTTTTGAAAGAATACAGAATCCACTTAAGGAAAAAAAAAAACCCTGCTGTTCTGTTTTATGGAAACAACAGTAGGCAAATGTTGGTTGTCAAAGACAAGACCTCTGTGGTTAGCTGGAAGAAGAGATGTGAGCAAGGATGGTACTCTGTCATTATGCATAATCAAGCAATAGGAATCTAGAAATTGCTGGAAGCTTCTAGAAGGTGGAAGAGGCTTCTCTCACAAGAGAGGAGGTGCCTAGCAACTTGGTAGAAGGCCAGGTTCTGAGGAGAAGATGGATGAGGCAATATTCCCACTGTGGGGGGAGGGTGCAGAGGTAAATAAGGAGCTTTTTGAGAACAGTGATATTGGCTATGTGAGCTTGAATTGCTTACCATTATGGATTATAATGCCCATTGTCACCACTGAGACCTCAGTGAGTTTGATGCACAAACTGGTCTTGGACTAGCAGGGCTGCAGTTTGGGTTTACTGAGAGGCCACAAGGGTAACTGAGAGCCTTGGTTAAGAGGCAGGAGTCAGCAGAGGCCAAAGGCAGCAAGCCCCAGCTCTAAAGGGCAAAGGAAGTAGTGAGTCCTCTCTGTCCGTCACACTGCTAGAGCAGTAGCTCCCTGCCTTCTTTCTTCTGACACATCTATCAGGAAAGAAAAGTTTAGAGCATGAACACCCAATTTTATTTTACGGAATTTATTTATAGTCATGCACAACATCGTGACACTTTAGCCAACAACTGCCCACATATACTGTGCTGTACTTATCGTTATTGTAAAGTAGCCATTCATTTATTTTTAAAAGTTTGCTGTGAAGCAGAATGCTATTTATGCCATCACCTCAGATGTCTTGTGTTTACTACAACTCTTGATTGCATCAACAGGCCACATGAGCGACTGACCCATACGATCCTGGCTTATGTAAGCACACTCCATAGCATTCCCATGAAGACAGAACTGCCTAACAACACTTTCTCAGAGTGTGTCCTCGCTGTTAAGTGTGAAGGATGGTATTGGTTGATTGATTGCTTTATTAAACCATGGTCTTTTTTCTCACAGAAGAGCTACAGACCAAATAAAGCCAAGAAAAGGGTCATCATCCTTTGACTTGAGCTTAGAATCTGAGAGCCTTGCTTTCTTTTCCTGTTCTTCTCATGCTATTATAACGAGATGTTACTGACATTAGAAAACATGGAAAAATAGAGAGTTAAGACAAAAGGGCGAGGGACTAGAGATTTTAGCTCAGTGGTTCTGCAGCCTACCTCACAAGTGCAAGGTCCTGAGTTTGATCCCCAGTATCCCACCCCCCCAAAAAAAGATAGAAGAGAGAGGACATCACATTTAAAGTTCTAATAATTTCCCTGTCACTTGGATGGGCTGAGTTGGGTAGGGTACCATATTATAAAGCCAGCTGACCCTTTCAGGTGGGGAAGGACAGGCCTGGGTGTTACATGGAGGGCAGACACTTGGGTCATTTATTCATGTAAGTGAAGAAAAATTATGGAAGAAAGCAAGACTCTATGCTTGGGGTCAAAATAGGGTGTTTTTTTGTGCTTTTCAGGCTTTCATCTGTGGATGTGTGTGTGGGAGGGAGAAGTATAGGAAAAACACCCCAGGTGTAAGCAGTTTGGTCACTGATTGAAAGAAAAATGTGCAACAACGACTTCCTCTGTGTAAGCAACCTTAACACACCCAATTCTTGGTCTTAGAGCATGGAGTTCTAGGCTCTTGTTCAGGAATCCCTGGATTCTAATGGAGATAAGAGGAGGAAAGAAGAAGAGTCCACACCCGAAAAGGACAAATGTAACGCCCTTTACTAGGACTATGGACCCTGACACTTGCTCTTTATTTTTTTTTTATTGTGATAGCATGTACATTTTCCATTGTAACCATTTTCAAGTGCATTAAGCATCATAACAGTGTTGGGCAAGTGCTATCACCATTTGGATCTAAAATGTTTTCATTATCCCAACAGAAGTTTTGTACCCATTAATTGATAACTTCCCTTATTCCTCTACTTCTTTGCCTTGGTACTTTCTACTCTACTGTCTGTCTCTGTGAATTACGGGTATTTCAAGTAACTGAAATCTGTCCTTCTATGTCTGGCTTATTTCACTTAAGGTAACTTTTGTAAGTTTCAGTTACATTACTTTGCATATGAAAATCTAGTTGACCTAGAAATATCTGTGAAAGAGACTGTGTTTTATTTCCCATTGAACAATTGTGACCCTCTTGCAAAAAAATCAGCCACATAAACACGGATTTACTTTTTTTTAATCTTTATTAAATTTACTGGTACATATTAGGTATACAACACAGTTACATTCATCACTGGGATCTTGTACCTATACATGACTCATCAGGTTCTTATTTTTCCCCATTCCCCAGCCCTCCCCTCAGCCCCTTCACCCTGCCCTGTTTACAGAGACATTGTTTCCATGTTTTTCCTTTTCACAAATTTTTTCTTTTCCCTTTTTCCCTTTCCCCTACCCCTCCCACTTCCTCTTTTCTTTTAGACTTTTCTTCCTATTACTCAATATCAATTATACATTTTAGTCCTTATTTACACTTTTACTTTTTCACACCACAGAAATTATTCGGTATTTATACATGGGTAACTTATTAATTTCGCTTAAGAGTATGGCCTCAGTGTGCTTCCACTTCGCTATAAATCTCGCTAGTTTCTCATGCTTTGTGGCGTGTAGTACATTATCAACTCCACTGATCTGTGCATCCATCCAGTGCCACACTGTTTCGATCACTTCTCTTTTGTAGTAAGCAAATTGAGAAACATTTATCTTCTAACTTTCAATATTGTTTTGGTTATTCAGAAACTCATTAAAATTCCATATAAACATAAGGACTGTGTTTTATTCTTTCCATTTTTGCAAAAAACAATGTTGGAATTTTGATAGGGACTGAATTGAATTTGTGAATTGCTTTGGGCCCAGCTCTTGTTTTTGTTTCTGGACCACTACGACTCTCAGGAGGGCTTCTCACCTCATCTAGAGGCACCAACTGTGCTTCCTGAGCCACTGCTCTACTCTGTGTCCGTGTGAAGTTTGGAGCGATGAAACCATTCAGGACACCCAGTGTCTGTTCTTTCTCTGAGAACTGGCTGAGTACAACACTTGAAATAGCAGTGCATCTCTGTCTTGTTGTCTCAGCCCAGAGACCACAATTTAAGATCCACTGTCTTAGTGGGCTAATGAATCAGAACCCAATTGAAGAGTTGCAGTTGGACCAGCAGGGTGTTTTTTGTTGTTGTTGTTGTTGTTTTTGTTCTTGGTACTGGGGATCAAACTCGGGTCCTTGTGCTTACAAGGCAGGCAGCGGAACCACTGAGCTAAATTCCTGGCCCCCAGCAGGGTGTTTTGAGGCTCAATTGGAAAGAAAACATTGAACAAACTCTTAGCTTTCCAGTAACTCTCCCACTTTTGTGGATATATTTTAGTACACACACACACACACACACACACACACACACACACACACACGGGATGCATTTGGTTGCATGTAACAGATTTATTTTTCTCACATAATTACAAGTTCAAAGTTAGGTGGCTTCTGGCATTAATTCAGAAACTCAAAGAGATTTTAAGATGGCATCCTTACAGTTTTTCTTAAATTTCACTCATGATCTGAAGATGGTTTTAACACTCCAAATACCACATCTACATTCATAACAGGCAAAGATGGAGGGATATCCTAGAGCTTACAAGAACACAGAAGCTTTCCTGCAGTCCCCCAAAAGACTCCCTGTTACATGTTGTTAGTTAGAACTGTGTTCCATGGCTACCTGTAGTAGAGAAATATTTGAGACTTTGTGGAACAGGACTGTCATGGTTGGGTTCAATTCCTCTTGATCTATTGCCTGGAGCTGGGCATATCGTCATCCTAAATAAAATTGGGATTATTAGGCAAGGAATAGAGAATCAGAGTATCAGTGTAGTCCTATAGGGAGATACACTTATGTAGTTCTTTATTATGTTTCCTTAAACACTTTCTGCCTCTCATGGGCCTATTCTCATTCCTGGTATTCTAAGGATGTCTGAAGTTGTCTTCTCTATTTATCTATTGGGCTTGGAGAGTGGTTGAGTATTCAACAAAAATGGGATGATTTTACCAGCATACAGGCTGTAAATTTGCTTTCTGCAAGAATATGTGCAAGGCTAAACTAAAATCAAAATGGATCAAGATATAAAAACAGAAACACTTAATCTACTGGAAGACAGAATAAGTAAAACTCTTGAAGACATAGGTGTAGGCAAAAACTTTATGAACAAAACTCTGATCAGACAGGAAATATTACAAAGAGTCAACAACTGGGATCACATCAAATTAAAAAAGCATTTGCACAGCAAAATAAAACAATAGAGTGAAGAGACAACCCACAGAATGGGAAAAAATTTTATCAACTACTCCTCAAACAAAGGACTGATATCTAGATATATAAAGAACTAAAAACAAAACAAAACAAAAAACCCAGCAATAGACCTCCCATCCTCAATTCAAAGACCTAATTCCAAAATGGGATCTGAAATGAATAGACATTTCTCAAATGAAAAAGTGCAAACAGCAAATAAATATAGCAAAAAATGTTCAATATCACTGATCATTTGAGAAATGCAAATTAAAACAACACGGAGATTCTATCTCACTCCAGAAAGAATGTTTCATCATCAAGAAATCAACCAATAACAAATGCTGGCAGGGCTGTGGGGGAAAAAGGAACCCTTCCCCATTGTGGATGGAAATGTAAACTGGTACAACTACTGTGGAAATCAGTTTGGAGAGTCTTCAAAAAAATAAAACTAGAGATTTCCTTTGTCCCAGGCATTCCCCTTCTAGGCGTCTTCCTGAAAAAGTTAAAAGCTTCATATCACAGTGAAACTTGTATAACCACCTTTATAGCAGCACCATTTATAAGATAAGAGCTAAATCTTGGGCATACCTCATATGCTATCAACAAATGTATAAAGAAAATATATTTGTACACGATGAAGTACTACTCTGCCATAAAAAAGGATAGATTTGAGTCATTTGCAGGTAAATGGATGCAAGTTGAGACCATAATTTTAAGTGAAAGAAATAAGACATGCAAGTTTAAATATAACACTGTTTCTCTTGTGTGAGAAATCCTAAGGATAAACAAGGAGCAAAATGGAGCATAGATATTGGGAAAGTAGGAAGAACATGTTCAAATGGGAAGGGGAACAAGGGAGGGGGAAGAGGGGAGGAAGGAAGGGAAAAGGGATTACAAAGCAAAGAATGGAAGAAAAAAAAATGGAAACAAAGCTTCCATGAATTGGAAGGGAAAGAGGGTTGAAGGAGGGTAGGGGAATGAGGAGAAAAACAAGAAGAATTAAGATATATTATGTTCAGGTACAGATTCCCTATGATGAATATGAGCTCCATACATGGCAAATATGTACTAATGAGAAATGTTTCAAAGTACAACCCCCCCCAGTAGTATGTGCAAGGGCGGGCTGGATAGACCTTGGCCACGTGTTGGTTCAGTCTGGTTAGGGTAGGGTAGAGGAAGCAGAGTGGGCACTTCCTGTCAGGCTGCAAGCAGAGTGAGCAGGATTGTAGGCGCTGTGTCTTTAAGGCTCTAAGATCATGCTGTTCATGATATGTTTCTTAATTACATCCTTTACATGTTGAAATCACTCTCTTTTTCTTGCCCTTTAGGGGGAAAAAAAGCCATGTTTCCAAAAAGCATCTCATCAATGATTCAGTCAAAGAAATACCATTAAGGAGAAGACAAATAGAAAAAAAATTTCCCCAATGTTATATTGGGGCAGATTTCAACAGTTCATTTGTATTTCAAAATGTGAATATAAATTAAAAGGCTAAATAATTGAAAGATAAAAATAGTACTTATTTGACATTAAAGTCAGTGAATCGATCACATTTGCAGAACATAGAGAGTAAAAAGTGCTAATTTATGGCTAAGTAATTAAACAGGGAGACAGATGGAGAATCAAATGAGTTTTCTTCACATCCGAATTTGCATACTGTTGCTGATGGAGCACACGCCCATTGCTCTGCACGGTGTCCTCCAGCATGGGAAGCACACGGAGAGCTATTTATGTCAATGTCGCTCTAGCTTCCCCCAGAAAGGAAAAGGAGAAATACACGGAGTCATAGACTTGGATAAATACAGTCCTCAGTGAGATGTTGTCTCTTATTCCTCTTTCATTCATCTTTTTGTATCCATTTCATAACTGGAAGAGGCAATTGTCAAGCATTGAAATTCTATGCTACGCATATAGCAGAAAACACTGATGGTCTAGGAGTCAGGAGACCATCTAATTCCAGCTTTCTCAGGAACCGGTGGAGTGACACCAGCAAAACTCTTCTTTCTAGTTCTCAGTTGCTTCATTTGCCCCAAGAGTCTAATGTTGCCTAGATTAATTTAAGGCAATATGGCGGGATGGAGGAAGCAGAAAGCCAGGGCTCTGCTTTGGATTTGGATTGAACACCTACTGGCTGATCTTGGATAAGTTAGTTTAACCTCTCTCTGTTGTTAACAACTGGGTAATCATTTCAAGGGAGGCCCTTACACTAGTGCCTGGCATATAATAGGCACTTCTCAAATGTTAGATGTTTCTTCTGTGATTCCTTTCTGTACTAAGTTGGATCCCAAACACTGCAGCACCAACAAAAATGAATGTGTGAATGAATAAATAAGTAATAGTAATATGGCCCATTCTGGTCTCCTGGTTTTCTCCAAGAGCACCAAGCAAAATTTCCTGAGCCAAATAGGTACTAAAAAAAAAAAAAAAAAAATCAAGTTTTACAGTCAGCAAATTGCACACTAAAAACAAGAAAAGCTCATGGAAAGAACAGGGTTAGGAACAGTTTTCTCAGTGCCTTAGAACTTCATAACAAGAGCACAAGTCATGACAAAGCTAAGAAAACAATTGAACAATTAAAGAAATGCTACTGAAAATAGTTCTTTACTTTCAAAAGGAGATGGTCTGAGCTTCTTTTCTCTATTTCTCATGGTGCTGACGGATGAATGTTTTCTGGTCTGCTGGTTATGGACTGAATGCTTTTGTCTCCCCAAAGGTTCTCTGTTGAAATATAATCCCTAATGCAATGGTCTTGGAGGTGGGACCTTTGGGGAATGATCAGGTCACGGAATGTAGCCCTCATGCAGGGGATTAGAGCCGCCTTATAAAGGGACCCCAGAGAGCTCCCCATTTCTCCCTCTCTTTCTGCCATGGGAGTATGGAATGAGAATTCAGCTGTCTGCAGCCTGGAAGAGGGTACTCAGCGGAACCTGGCCATGCGGGTCCTATGATCTCAGACTGTGAGACGTCATTTCTGTTGCTCACAAGCCAGCCGGTCCGTGGTATTTTGTTAGGGTAGCCTGAGCTGACTGCCTTATTGGACAGGATGGCTCCACCCCCAGGTTCAGTTCTTCCCTCTTTATCTCACCCAAGACCTCAGCAACGAACTTCACGCGAACACCGGAGCCCAAGTTTCTCGGTGATGTGGACCAGCAGTCACTCCCTGTGGCATCTGCACCGTCTTCAGTTGTCTCTTCTGTGTGGCCACTGGGATTTTCTCTTTCTTTCTTGCACACTGAACCCTACATTTTAACAGGATTTAAAAGAAACTTTACATGTAAGGCAAAGTACCAGGAACTTTATTGAGGAAGGTTTTTGACATTCTCTCTTGTCGTTGTTGCTGCCATCTTGTCAGCAGTATTGCCTCGCCCCCATTATTAGTTTTTAAAAGCCTTTTGCTAAGAGAGCCCTGCTACTGGAATAGGATGAGCATGAAGCTTATTATGTTCAGCCAATCACACTTAAGAGCAGAGGGGCGAAGGAGAAGGACTTAGTGAGGAGAGAAAGTCTGTGTACATTGAAAATACAAGTTTGTGCCGGCTCTCCGGGGCTTGTCAGTTTCTTAGCATCTTCTCCAACATACAGTCTAGACACAGGGGCCAAGTGATTGCTTTAGGACAAGTTACCCAGTACGTGAATTTCCCAGTACGTGAACTGCCTTTGTCCTCTTCTTTGTTTATCAGCACCTCGACAGTTGGCTGGATCATGGAAAGACATGGTGGAGAATGCTTCACAAAGCTAATCGCAATCATTAACATCTCAGACGGAACAGTGAGTGGAAAGATACAGGAACTGGCGGAATAAAAGTCTGAATGTTTACAATCTCCGGCGTTGTTCTTTCTCTTGCTCTATACATACAAATTTGACAACTGCATCTGAAACCTACAGGGACCATCTGGTCACTAAAGGGAGTTTTAAATTCTCTTCTGTGGATCTCCAGGGTTCCTTATGAAGTCCTCAGTGAATCCTATAGGAAATAATGCATCTGTTTACCTATTCAACAAATATCCACTGAGTACTGGCCACACGTCTGGGTTTAGCATGGTCCTTGGGAGAAAAGGATCTGCAGGCTTTCTGATTTTCAAGCCTTCAACCAGAGCAGCTCTGCTGCTGTCTGTTTTAGAGCTGAGGCATTTTTATCTGCTTGAGGAAAACTTGACATCCTCCGTGACACAGGGAATGCCCTAATTTAAAAGAAGTGTTTATTACGCGAAGCTATTTAGGGGCTGTGATCTAATAGATCCAAATGAGCTATACATCAGCACGTTGATGTGTAACAGGTATGTGTGTTTTTCAGGGTCAGCTACGTGAAGCTGCTGTAACAAACGGCCCCCACATCTCACTGAAGCGCAGCGTGAGAGGTGCATCTCCTGCACACTGTTATGGTTTAAGTATCTTTTCCCTTCAAATGTTGTGTTGAAATAAATTTATTTATTTATTTATTTATTTATTTGGTACTGGGGATCGAACTCGGATCCTTGTGCTTGCAAGCAGGTGGCGGAACCACTGAGCTAAATCCCCAGCCCTGTGTTGAAATTTAATTGCCTTTGTAGCAGTGTTACAAGTTGTAGCCTTGCAGAAATGCTGAGGTCACGGGGACTCCACCTTCGCGACTGCATTAATGCATTTACTCCGGGAGTAGATTACGAAAGTGGGTTGTTAGCAGATATGACCCTGTATTGTTTGTTCTTTTAGATGTCTTCATCTGCCCTTCCACCATGGGATGACAGGGCTTAGAGGCCTGCACCAGATGCAGCCCTTGGAAGTGAGCTACACAAATTCCTAATAATTACAAATTCTGTGGTATTCTGTTATGGCTACAGAATGTAGACTAAAACACTGGGGTTTCCAATGTATATTTTCTGTGCCTCCATTTCCTGTATCATCCTACTTTGGACTCGAGCTGACAGAGTCAGCCTCTATCTGGAACATTGCTAGTCCCTGGCAGGAGTAGATGAAGGACATGGTGACTTCTGTTGGCTTTTACAACTTCTGCCTGGAAGGTAGCAAATTACTGCTGTTGACTCCTCATTGGTTAAACAAGTTAAGTGGCTTCCCCCACCCCATGCCATTGGCACAGGCATATATAATCTTTCCACAGGGAAGGACAGCAAATATTTGGAAACAGTAATGAAAGGTGCCACTATACACAGTAAATGTTTGCAATTAAATCTCTCTATACAATAAATCTCCCAATGCATTATCTGTAAACCAAGCTGTCTGATCAGAACTTCATGATTGTGTGCATGTTTGTATTATTGGAAGACCTCAAATAAACTTAAAATAATTTCAAGATTCTTGTTGCCACAACCTTGTTATAACTTCCCCTAGCAGTGTGTAAACAAACACAACATCCACCCCTCAGCCCTTATCTGGTCTGCCTTTTCAAAACGTGTCATAAAATGTTAGAAGGAACATTTCTGGAACTTCTAAGGATTAAGAAGAAACTTGCATCAGCAGAAAGCCAGGCTATAAACCCCCCAGGAGTTGACAAGCTTAGTTCCAGAGCCAGAGTGTATAAAACAGGGCTTTAAAAGTACCCTGGAGCCATTCTATCTAAAACAAATTGTCTGCCAACAGGAAGCCTCAAAGGGGGATGCAGAGGATGAAGGGATGAGATGGATTCCAGCCTCCCATGAGGATTTTCTCAATTGAAACAAGAGCAACTTATAGAATCAAGAGGAAGGAAGAAAGGAAGGGGGGTGGGGAGAGAGAGAGAGAGAGAGAGACTTATTAGAGTAACTGGATTATACATAGGAAAGATGCTTCTTTGTACAAGAATGATTCATAAGTGAAAGCTGTGCTTGGACTTGGCAATGTGGATGACAAACACTATAACACAGGTCATCAAAGCTGAAATATCTGGATATAAATTTTGTCTTTAGGTATGGTTCATATACTATTACCTGAATTCACCCCCCCCACTCCTCTCTCTTGTTTTATTCTCCTGAGTCAGTTGCACCCACCCAGGTTTTCTTCACCAGAACTTTGACTTTTTGATCTGCCTTGCTGAGCTTTCAAACAGCTGTTGAATTCCTATAATAGGAAAAAGTCCCTCTTTGTTACTTCTGTGGTTGCAAAGACAAAATATTGGACACTCAAAGTGGAAGGGGAAATAAGGTTTCTTTGGCACACAGACTTTAAGAGGTTTCAGCTCCTATTTGGCTGGCTCCAAGGCAGGGTGGCGTGGCAGAGTGGCATCGCAGAGCAGAAGGCAAACAGTGGCAGCAAAAAGCAGATCGTGGCCAGGGACAAGGGACAGCAGCAGCCCTTTCTGTCCCTTAGATTCTAATCCAGACTACCAGCCCTTAGGGTGAGTAGCACTCACACCCTTAATCCTAGCACTGCACGGTGGGTGAATCAATCCCAGCGTCATGTCTGTGATCCCAGCATGATGCAGCCTGGATCCAGCCACCTCCAAAAAGCCCCATATGAGGCTTTGATGGGGGACACCAGACACAAGCTATACAGCCAAGTCTTAGCTGCTGGCCTGGACTGTGTGGCTTTCTCCTCTGCAGCTGATGGGGCCTCTGTGAGCTCCCCGCAGGTCTTCTGGTCCATAACCTGCATGGTTCACTGCTGGCAGTCAGCTACCCCATCATCCCTCTGTGGGGTGTCAGCAGATAGCAGAACTCAGCCAGCTTCTCTCCCCATAGACTCCCCTCCCCTCTGATTTTCAAACACACTTCACTGCACCTGCCACTGCATTCCTCCCCACTGGACACTTCCCCACCCCTGGTGATCTTTAGCAGTTGAGCCGTTACTGGTGACAGGGGTTATCCTGGTCCCACCTTCCAGCCCAGCCATTCCCTCTTTGTCCAGCAGACTGTAGATAAAGGAATCACAGCTTCCTGTCTCTTCCTGGGTTGCCTGACCTCTCTCATTAGTATGTAAGCTTCTGAATCCTCCACGAAGCAGACACTGAAATGGGATCAAGCATGTGGAGATTTTATTAGGGCCAACGATTGTGAGCAAGTGTAGAGGGCCTGGAAAATGGCAGAGAGTGGTCAGACTTTGCAAGAAGGAGGGAGGAGAGGTTGGATGGCAGTGACCTTGATCCCTATACAGGCTAAAGGAGGTCTGGATGCCAGGTAATCCCGAGCCAGTGTTGGGGGCTAGAGGGGCCCCATCTCCAGGCAGGACCTGCCATGTAATTGGCAGGGTCCAGGGACAAGTAAATATTCAGGGCCGCTTGTTTAAAAATTACTAAGCATTGAGAGATGGCGGTAACCAAACGAGCATTAAATAGAGCACAGGTCCTTCTGAGCTCGGGCTGTGTGACTGCAGGGCCCCATGGCCGTGTGAGCTGCTTCAGGACCCCATTGTGTCAAGTCACTGCCTGGGGCCACCTGTGGGAGGTGTGATCCGGATTTTAGCGCCCAGCAGCCGGGCTGCAGACAATTATGCTTTCTGTGGTTGGAGGCCTGTGTGGCACATTCTCATGACCCCCGCAGATGGAGAAGTACATTCGTTTTTGTGGTTTTTGCTTTTTCCCTCTTAAGAAAGCTGAGACTAAACACGTTTTCTTGAATTCCCAAGCTCACACTTTACAAATGTTCTGGGGTTTTAAGCATGGCGGAATCTATCTGTATTAATGCTATGAAGTAGAGATTACTTTAACTTTCCCCTTCAGCTGGTGACCCTATGTACCGTTATCACTTACCGAAGGGCTGGTCTCTTCCCTTCCGGTTTAAATGCCCATGTGCTGAACAGGAGCTTCCCCTAGACATACGCATGGCAGAGAGTGAGAAAGGAGCCATTTGGGCCTCGTTTCAGCTGGGTCCCCAAGGTAGTGGGTGCCATGGCTCGTGTTCCACACGGAAACATCACGAGGGGCTGAGAAAGGGGGCGTCTCGAGGTGTTTCTCCGCCCTAAATGTAGGGTGCAATAAAACTAGGATCGGAGTTATAGAAAGTCCTTTTTCTTTCCTGCTTCCCTCCATCCCCCTTTCCTAATAGCCTACCCTTCTTAACTTCCATTTTTCCCTTCCTTTCTTCCCCCTCTCCCTCCCTCCCTTCCTTGCTTCCTCCTCCTTCCTCCCTTCCTTCTTTCCTTCCTTTCTTCCCCTTTCAGTACTAGGGATTGAATCCAGGGAGAACTGAGCTACTTCCCCAGCCGTTTTACTCGTTCATTTTGGTACAAGTTCTTGCTAAATTGCTCAGGTTGGCCTCAAATTTGTGATCTTCCTGCCTCAGCCTCGGGCATATCTAGGATTTGAGGTATATGCCGCTGAGCCTGACATAGAGAAGGGAGTTTCCTTAGAACGAGACATAGGGACTAGTTGGTGGCTGTTTGCGCTTGCTCCTAGGACTAGGGAAAGAAGGTCGCATGAGACTGCCCAGCGAGCTGGCCATGCCCTTCACCCAGTGGGGAATGCTGTTGCTTGGCTTTTGACTTATGCCAGAAAAAGCTTAAGCTCAAGAGTCTGTGCATGGCTTCTTGCTCTGCACAGCAAGGGGAGTGGACTGTGGCCCCGTGTGTTTCCCCTGTCCCCCTCCAGCTGTGCCCTCAACACTCTCCACCTGCTCTGAGACTCACAGACGCTTACTTCACAAGGCCAGCCTGGCTTCCTGTCCCTTTGCCTTTCGCCATTGGTAGGTTCCAGCCAGAGCGGAGGGCGGACAAAAAGAGAGGTTGGAGCTCTCTGGTGCTATGTGAAGATATGGAGAGAAAGTCCCTACTGGGTGCCATTTGTGCGATTGATGCTGTTCTTGGCCACCGTCTGCACTGCACTTGGAAACTCTCCTTCCTCTCTCTTCCGGGCTCAGAGCGTGAGGTGCTCTTTGCTTTTCCTGGCCACGGAGAACTTCCTCTCCGTCTTTTCCTCTCCACTTTATCCCTATTTTTATTAATAGTCTCCTTGCTGACGCATCTTCTACTTCCCTTCCGAGTCTGCCATCTGGTTCCAATGGGAAAGAACCTTAACATGATGCTCTTGCATCTTAGAAGAAGACATTTGGCTTCTTTTTATTTTTTCCCTAGTTCAAACTGTTATACACAACAGAAAACTTGGAAATTAGAGACACCCTGCAGGAAAGTTGGAGGGATCATTTTAAGTAATTTCCTTTTCTCAGTCAAATGCTCAGTCCTTAAGTGGACTCCTTTAGGCACAAATTTAACTATATACTGTGGACTCCCAAATCCCTCTCTTTGGCCAGTCTTCCCTTCTGAGTTTTGCATATCCAAAGGCTTGTTTTTCTTTTTAATCCAGACTCCCACACATGCTAAGCACTCTACAACTAAGCTACACTTTCAGCCTTTTTATTGTCTACCTGACATCTGTTAGAACTTCTAATCCGTAGCCCCCAGCCACTCACCATCCAGAGCTCCATTGCACCATCAGATGCCTTCTTGTCATGGTACCTAACCATTCCAGCTGCCCGAGCCCTGAGCATGGAGTCACTGGCTGTGGACTGAATATGTTGCTCCATATTAATATACTGAAACCCTTACCTTAACGGGACAGTACTAGGATGGGATGCCTCTGAGAGGTGATTAGGCCATGATTTAGATCATGAATTGGAATTAGATCATGGGTGGGTGATCAGGTCATGAATTAGCTTATGAGGAGGCTGGAGGGCTCTCAGGTGCCATGTGAAGATATACAGTGAGGGTGCCACCTATGAACCGGGAAGGGGCCTCCAGTGGACCCTGAATCTGCTGGTGCCTTAATCTTGGACCACCCAGCCTCCAGAATGTGAAAAAAGAATGTTTGTTCTTGAAGCCACCCAGCCTGTGGTCTTTCGTTATAGCAGCTCAGACTGAAGAAAGCACTCTCGTTACCCCTTTTCTTCACCTCCCACACTGATTCCACCTTCAATGGGCGAAGACATCAGAAAGGAAGCCGTCAAGATGCGTGTACTCAGCTCTGTGTTGTCTTGGCCTCAGCTGGCAACGTTCAAGGGTGGGGTCAGAAAGAGCAGTAGGTGAAGGAGCCTCTCGGAAGATGGCTTCTTTACCCGTCCATCTGCTACCCGGGCTGAGTGGGCTGAAAAGCAAGGTCAGCCAGGACTGATGCTAGGAGCCCCATGCAAGATTTCCCGGGTGACTTAGGTGTTTCACCGCACTGTGACTAGGTCTGGAGACGAAGCTCCCTAGCGCTTGGGGAGGAGACAGTGAGTGTTCTAAGAGCTAGCCAGGCAGAAGTGGCCTGGCCTTTTATAGCTCAGTTTCAAAAGTCACATTTCATTGACTGCACGCAGACCTTTCCGTTGAAAGAGGCAAATGATTTCGGGTCCTCCAGTCAGACTATCTCCCCTGTGCAGTACCCGACATAGTCAAGTTCCGGACACATGGCAAGTGTATGTTGAATGTGAGAGAAACTCAAGCATGGCTGAGCCAAGTGCGCCGCACACACATCTCCTAGCAGGCTAGGGAATACTCAGAAGTTTGAACATGCTCACTCTCATGAATTGAGCCGGCTTAGAGCTGGCTAAAGGACGTCCCGTTCCTCCTATCCCTGCCTCCATCGCTAGCCCAAAAGATCAACCAATCATATTATGCTCTGTATACAGTGTCCCGCCCCTTGCTCTTTGACTATATAAGCGGTTGCTCCGCCTATTAAAAACGGAAGCATTCTAGAAACCTCCCTGGAGCCGGCTTGATGATTCCGCGCCTCACCCTCCGGATCTGAGCTTCAGAACCAGAGTACAGACAGACAAACAACAACAGTGAAATACACAAACATTGTTCTAGTACAAAACTATAAATACTGCATCTATTCTATCGCCTGTGGATAATCACTGTTAAAATACATTGCTATGAATTTTTCAATATACGGACAATATGTGTATGCATTCTTTTTACTCTGTGATTATGTCTAAAAGTATTATTAGCATTATAATAAAGTATTATAACTTTCCCATGCCCATAAATATTCTTCTACGGCACTACATGGCTGTGTAGTTACTACTTTTGGAAGTACTGTATTTTACTTACTTGATCTCCTAGTGTTAGACAAATATTTTGCTATTGTAATGCGCAATGAACACACATTATCCCTCCCTCACCTGTGGGGAATACATTTTGAAGACCTTTAGTGGATGCCTGAAACGGAACTCTGTATTTGTACTGTGTGTATTTTTGGGGTGATTAAACACCAAAAATCAAGAAATCAATTAAAGCAACAAAAAAGCATAATCATAGGGATGCACTCTAATAAATGTGATGTGAACGTGTTTGTTCCCGTGTGTGTCTCTCAAAGTATCTTATACTGTACTCGCCCTGCTCATGGTAATGCAGGGTGATACGGTGCCTACGTGATGAGATAAACCAAGGCAAATGAGGTCGATACAGCATTGGCCTACTACTGATTTTCTGCCGATGCACTGGAGGAGGAGGAGGTGGAGGAGGAGGATCTGCTCCAGGCGATCTGGAATCATTTTCCATTTACTATTTTCAAACTGCAGGTGGTGGAAACCTCAGAAAGCAAAACTGAAAGAGAAGGGGGAACTGCTGCATGCCTTTGCACATTTTAAAGGAATTCTTTCAAGGATCAATTCCTAGAAGTCAAATTGTAGGGTTAAAAAAATGCACATTTACAAGATCTTTTATATATATGCATATAATAGGATTTTCTCATTTCTGAGGAGCCAAAATTGAACATTCAATAAAATCCTTCTTGTGTATCTTAAGTTAGATTTATTTTCTTTAAAACAATAAAGCATAAATGTATTCTTTAGTCTAAATATTTGCTTTTATGGTTTTTGCTTTGTTACAGTTGGTATTTCAATAAAATCAGTACTGCTTCTGAAAGGAAATATCAGGAGGCTTTCTAAAAATATCACATCATTGCAGAAATGTTCAGATTTGAAAATGAAATGTGTCCATAGTAATTGAATCCCACTGCAAACCAATTCATCTTAGTTCCAAATAGCAAAGAACATTGCACGGCAAGAGTCGTGACTGTAGCACGGTACCCATGACTTTGGCAAATGCGATCGAATGCAAATCGGGAGCTTAGAGGTACCACAGAGGAAATTCAAATTTTAGCTTCAAGATAGTGATACACATTTAGTCTTTTAGAGCATGGTCATGTGAATTTTAACGTTGCTAGGGGCCATTCTGTCTATTATGACTTGGACAGAACCATGTACTAGAAGCTTGGTTTCCAGTGTGGCAGTACGGAGGTGGTGAAACCTCTAAAGGTGGACCATGATGGGAGGTGGTGTGGTCATTAAGAGCACTTGAAACCCTTGCTTAGTTCAACAAGAGCAAATTATTACAGAAAGAACTGATCCTGGCCTTTGTGTCTCTCTTGCTGTGTGACTGCTGTCTTCTTCTTACTTGGGATACTGCCTTGATAGTCACCTGCTGTGTTATTATATAGCATCACTAGAGGATAAATGAGTGTCACCTGAGTTTGGACTTCCAGCCTTCAAACTGTAAGTTACAGAAAGCTCCTTTTGTTACAGAAGTATTCATCCTCAGGTATTTTGTTATGGCAACAGAAAACAGACCAAGACACTGTTTCTTGCAACTTTGCACAACTTTAGTCATATTAATGATAAGTGCTATTCTGATGCATAATCTGATTTAAATAATTGCACAATAAAATGCAATTCTATATTTGGTTTCATGGCATCTGATATTTAGTCTGTCTATTGTAATGTCTATTTCAAAAGTAACAGGAAGACATCCTGTAGGACATCTATGCACCTATTTCTGTATCCATTATCTATCTATCTATCTATCTATCTATCTATCTATCTATCTATCTATCCTCCTTAGACTAAATGATATTAGTGGAACAAAATATCAAAGGCTCCAACTGACTAGATTGAAGATAAAATGTTTATAGTAGTTTTCATCAGCAGTACTGTAGCAGCAGCAGATTACTGTTCTGGGGCAGGGGTCATCTTCAGCGACATTGTCATTGCTACTGACACCAGCCTATAATGAGCACTCATGGGATGTTTGCTCAGAAGAGGTTTCCAATCATGATTTTATTTATTTATTTATTTATTTTGGCGTGTTCACTTTCCACACGTCCTTTTTCTGGGCCAGTTAGAGAGTGGCATTGTGAGCGGTTCTTTGAGATATTTCAGTCTTGTTCTAGCCACAGCTTTGCCTACTTGAGTATGTGACCATGGGCTCAAACCTTGCCTCTTTATTTTTCATCACTAGTACCTTGGGGACATTGGTACTTTCTGCTAAGTGTTTCTCTGGATCTAAGAAGAACAAGAAGGAGGAGGAGGAAAAGGAGGAGGGGGAGGAGGAGGCGAAGGAGGAGGAAGCGGTGAAGGAGGAGGAGAAAGAGAAGAAAAAGACAATGAAGAAGAAGGAGGAGGAGGAGGAGAAGGAGAAAATTTGCACATGAAGAATTTGTGAGTTTTTCGAAAGTAAATAAAATCCTTTTATGCATCGTTAAAAAAAAATCTAAAAATTTTCAGATGTGAAATTGGTTTATTCCAATTCACTCAGCAGATTTAGGCAACAATTGTTTCCTTAGACCAAGGAAATTTCTATTATACCAATATATTTGTTCTAGGACTTTGGGGCCTTGAATTATCCAAGGATTATCTCCACTGAACTTAATGTCCTGGCTGGGTGGCATCCACAAAGTGTGGAGGTATTTGGGCTCTGAAGGACCACAGTGGACACTCAGAGCTATCTATACTCTTTCCTCTTGTGTTTACGTGGTTCAGAGTCCCCTGGGAAAGCATTTGACTCCAGCTGCTGACTTGCATTCATAGCTCATGATGCCATGAGGCCCCGTGTCCCAGGTGTCCCAACCACCTGGGAAGATTTTCAGATGTTTCTGTAGTTCCCCACACAAAGGCTCAGCCCACGTCAGTGCTGTCTCATCCTACTCAGAGTCTACATGCATTGTGAAAAATATTTACAGGATATTTGAATTCTTAAAATTCTAGAAAGTCCAGAAGATCATCGGTAGCATAAATAAATAAAAATATTTCACGGTCTTGGTTCATGAATAGGGTCTCTCCCTGGCCCCCTCCCCCCGAGAATTAACTTTGTCCCTTTCAGCACATTTCCTTGGAGATGTTTCGATCTTGGTGCCTGGGTTTTCTTCCTTGATGGTCTTCAGCGTTCTCTTAGAGAGAAGTGCACATCACTGGTCAGTCACTAAAGCTTTATTTGCACCCATTTTCTGAATTAAGGTGGCCCTCATTGAAATCTTTCTTTTATTACATTTTTGGTACAGGTCTGGACTCTGAATTTTCTATTATATGTCTTGATTTCTGTTTGTGTGAGCTTGATTGTGTATAATCTTTACTGATTCTTTTTTGAGATTGGTTTGTATTTTAAATATTGTGATCCTGATCTAAAAAGAAGCTTTGCTTTCCACACTTATTTTACTTAGACCTTGGGGGACTCACTTATCTCCTTGTTATATATAGTCTCTTCTACTTGTTATATTTTTTTCTCCCAGAAATATTATTCACAATTTCTGCAAATTCTATCCATTTGCTGATGGCTAGCTCTTCAAGCTCTTTTGAAAGGGTTCTAATCCCATCCATGAAGGCAGAGCCCAGTTACCTCCTAAAAGCCTTACCTTTTACCTCTATTGCTTTGGGGATTAAGTTTCAGCATGAATTTTCAGAGGAGACACAAGCATTCAAAGTGCAGCAGCAGGGCTGGGGATTCAGCTCAGTGGTGCCACTGCCTGCTTTGCAAGCTCAAGGTCCCGAGTTCAATCCCAGGTACCAACAAATAAACAAACAAACAAAAACCAAAGCGTAGCAGTTGGTTGCATTCCACACAAAGGCCCCAGAGGACCTACTGTTTTCCTAAGGACTGAGGAACGGGCCTGCAAGAGGAACACGGGCACACTGAGAAAGCCCAGGGAAGGCAGTCCCGGGGTCTCAATAGATGATGTCCCTGCAGAATTGAGCTCAATGATATCGATGAACATGCGACAGGATCCTGAACTAACAGTGGCCAGTTGGCAGGGTTTAACCCACTGAGAGCCAGGTGGGTGTGGCTACTGCGGTGACAATCTAAGTCAAGTGGCAGCCAGGGAGGGCTACTCCACAGAGAGCTGTGGATATCAGTCCCTTTACGGAAGGATTGTCCGCATCGTCACTGTGCACACCTGTCGTAAGATGGTAACGTCCTTCCTCCCAAAGACCTGGTTTTTCCCTTCAGTCAGTGGGTTCCAGTCTGGAAACTGAGAAACTCCATGCCTCAGGGGCGTCCTCTCCCATGGTAAACAGGGCTGAGCTGTGTCACCAGTACTGACGTTGTAGAAGAGATATGGAGTGCCTTCTCAGGCCAAGCCACGAGCACGATGCTTCTGCTTTGCCTTCTCTTAAAGATCACCGCACTTGGGAGAGCCAATTGTTACCTAATAAGGGCACACAACCACCCTTCAGAGAGTTTCAAGTGTCAAGGCCTCCTGGCAGCAGCCAGCATGAGCCTCCCCACCACACTTCTTGGAATGGAATCATCTAGCCGCACTGAAGCCTTTAGCTGACTGTAGCTCCAGTTCACATCTTTCCCCCGTGTATTAACTTCACAGAATATTGGATTTCATTGTGACGTTTATATATATGCACATAATACACTTTGATGGCGCCCATTCCCCCTTTAACCTCCCTCACACCTGCTTTCCTCTTCCCTTCCCAGCCCACATCTTCACAATAATTTCTCGAGAGACCCTGCGCTGGAACAACCCATGCAAGTTACTCTCAAATTCCTGACCTACAGATACTCTGAGATGTTGAATGCTTGTGGTTGTCTTACACCTTTATGTTTGAGAGTAATTTGTTACACAGTAATGAATAGTTATGATAGGGATATACCCAAACACTTCGATGACTGGCTCTGAATAATCCCCAGAAGGCTAAAGCCTCATCACAGACCTCTGATAGAGTGGAGCAGATAGGGGCAAGATGATCAGAGGTGTCTCTGCCCAGATCAAGGCACTGTGTCTGCGGACCTGTGTGGCGGTTGTTTCCTTAGTTTCCAAGTGTACAATTGGAATGGACACATTTGACACCTGCTACAATTGAAACATTGGTTATCTGGCTTGTGGAGGAACTACTGTAGGGGAGAGGGCCAAGTGGGAGACCCTAAACCTGAAAGATAATTGCACATCAGATGAATAGTGCTAGAGATTAGTACCCATGTTAAATACCTAAAGGATGCAAATGTGCCGGTCTCCAACATATCTCCATGTAGCTTACCAGCTTGGTCCCTGCAAAACCCACTGCATCCTGGACAGGGACAGCGTACTACTGAAAACTCCAACTGAAGTAGGCCAAATTGCAGCTGCTGTGCCTGATGTGGCATTTTTACTAAAATAGACAAACCTTAATACATGGTGTGTGACTGACCATTGATCTGGGGAATGCATTGTTTTCCATAACAGTCAGAAAGGACAAAAATGAAAATTTGTATTCACTTAAATCAGATACTCCTGCCTTCTGTTATGTATCATTTGAAGAGAGCTGGACCAGTTGAGCATCCTGCAGAACATGTCCTGGTCCTCGATTTCCATGCCTCGTCAATCAGATGGATGAGCAAGAAGCAGCAAGTGTACTGGAGGCCTTGGAGAGATACCTGGGTGCCAGTCATGTTTCAGAAGCCTGCTACTTTATTTACAGAAGTCTAGTTTTGAAGGCATGCTGGGTGTCCACTCCAAGGTAGAAGACAAGTTACTGCACCTCTCACTTCCCAGCTGAGAGCGGGAAGACCAATGCTGGCGGGTTCCCTAGTTTCTAGAGGTGGCATATTCCATACCTGGGAATATTCTTTTGATCCATAGGTGAGTGTACAAGGAAGGCTGCCAGATGTAATGCTGGTGTTGAGGAGGGCTCTGGGCTAGGTCCAGCTGGATGATCTAGCAGACCTGAGGGTCCTGGTGGTAGCAGTGGTGGGGAAAGACAGCCACATGTGGTTTACAGTAGTCCCTTGGGAGAATCATGAAGCAGATTCTGGAACAAGGCCGTACAACCTGAACCAGAAGATCTGACACTCTTTAGTAAAGAGCTTTTGGTGTGCTGATGGTGGCTCCTGGCAGAGAAGGGGCAGCTGGACTTTGGATACCAAGTGACCCTCCCTCCAGAACTGCCCTGCACAGATGGAGTTCTGTCAGATGCACTGAGTTATAAGGCTCAGCATCACTGCAAGACAGAAAGCAGCACTGCACCAGGGGGTGGCGTTGAGTGGGCCTGAGGGTCCAGCCAGCTGCACAAACACCCAGCCCACACTCACCACACTCCTGCTGCGGTTACACTAGGGGCTCTTCTTCAGCTGACAGATGTGTTGCATGGGGGCGATGCCACCCAGGACCCATGGATGCAGTAGGAAAGCACAAGCTTGGATCCTCGAAGGTGGATCCAAGCCAGAAGTAGACGGGGACTGCACTGCATTGTGCCCAAGCTGGCCCTTAACAGGGGACAAGCCCTAGTGGGAGGAACTTCAGTGTGTACCTGGTCAGGTACCAGGTGGAAACAGAATATCTGCCTTCTTCTCCTCCCTCCCTCCTTCCTTCCTTTCCTTTTCTTGTTGTTCATCATCTATGTATTGATCTTCTGTCATCTATCTGTGAATCTTTTTTACCCTCAATCATATAATATAAAGGTATATTTTAAATAATAATCATGGTGGTTTTCATTACTGTTGTCATTTGAGACAAGGTCTTGCTATGTAGCCCAGGGCAGCCTTGAACTCTCAACCTTCCTGCCCTAGTTTCTTGAGTGCTGGGGCTACAGGTGTGCATCAGCACATCTCAGTTTCTTTGTCCATCTCTCTTATCTATCACCTATCTGTCTGTATCTATTGATTTACCCCTCTCTAATCTATCTACCAATCCTCTATTGCTGTCCATAGTGCTCTATCATCTGTCTCCAGATATTATCTATCACGTGTCTGCCATTTGTCAATCTCTTTATCAATCATCTGTCATCTGTTAATCTATCAATCGCCCATCTGTTATCTTTGTCAATCATATCTATCCTTCCATTATCTTGTATCTTTCTACACACACACACACACACACACACACACACACTCTCTCTCTCTCTCTCTCTCTCTCTCTCTCTCTCTCTCTCTCTCTCCTACAGAAATAAGTGGTGTGGCCAGTTGATCTGGGCCCTGAAAGGAGAAAGACTAGAAGGTCAGGGACCAGGAGGCTAAGGTAGAGATAGGTCTGGAAGGGCGTAGGGCAGTGGCCCAAAGGGTGAAGGCATTTGTATCCCACACTAAAGCTCACCAGAAAGCTCCCACCAAATAGGAGCCCAATACCCACGTCTTTTCCATCATTCACTCTATTTTAAATCTATCCTGTTCTGATTTACGTCCTAGGCGCTTTCCAGTTTGATGTAAGACCGCTGTGCTAAGAACAATAACCAAAATAGCTTCTATTTTGGGAGCATATTTGCATAGATTTGCCTCATTTTATCCTGGCAACAGTCCTGGGACTTTGGAATGACAGAGTTCTTTCCTTCCAGATGAAGAAAGCTGACATGCAGAGTGGTTAAGTGCCCTGCTCAGGGCCACTGCTGGCTGGCCAGAGAGCTCCTGGTATTGCGTGGGTCACGCTGGGGACGGGGAGGCAGTGGCGTTCTCTGGGAATGCTGGGGCTGCCTTTCTGAGCCAGGCAGGGAAAAGAGATGAGTCCACCAGCAGGGGGCGCCTGTCTCTTAGAGGCATTGCTCATCTGACCGGCAGGCAGGCTTGGCCCCTGTCTGTGAGCGGCTAGTTGGGTGGGGGCCACGGTGCTCTTCCTCCCACTGCGGCTCTGTCCGCTGGCCAAGTGGTATACTGGTCCTGGGACCATCTCCTACCTTCTGATGGACACAACAGAGCCCTGAAAGAAGTGGGAGACCTCGGAAGGTGTAAACGTGTATTGTTTATCGAATGTGTTCCCTCCCCCAGATCCCTATGTTGAGGCATTCACCCCTGTATGATGGCTTTCTGAGGTGAGATCTCTGGGGAGTCATTAGGTTTATCTGAGGTCATGAGGGTGGGACCCTCACCAAGGTATTAGTGTCCTTGTGAAAAGAAGACACCAGAGAGTATCACACCCCTCTTCCATGTGAGTACTCAGTCCTCAGGAGGAGCTGAATCAGCTGGCATCTTGATATTGGATTTTTCAGCCTCCATAGCAGAGTGAATTCCCTGATATTTATCTGCTGGTGCCTAACTCTCAGATCATCTATTTTTTGGTAACAGTGAGGGTCTGTGGTTTAGGCTGCCCAGTCTATTACTATAGCCTGAGCTACAGAGACACAGAAGGAATAATGAGGTCAAGGGACCTAAAGGAAGGAAGGGCTTGGACCTCACAGGAAGAGCAGGAGGGGGCTGTGCTGTCTTTCAGATGAGACACTGAGGAGGGGCAGGGGCCACCTCAGGAAGAAGCACTTGGGTATTTTCTGCTTGCGTCTGTTGATCATTTTTGCAGGGTTGGGATACGATGTGACCTGATTCTCATTTTAAAGATACTGTCTTGGCTTGGTGTAGAAGAAAAGGAGGGGAATGAGGAGGGTGACAGGAGTAGGGTGGCAAGGAGAGTCATGAGAAGTGGCCCCAGGTGGGTGTAGTTTGAAGGCAGAGACCATGTGATTTGCTGAGGGATGGAATATGGAGAGAGGGAAGAGAGGAAGCGAAGGACTTCTGCTAGATTTTTGAGGTGGGCAAAGCCCTAGAAATGGGTCAGGGAGGGAAGAACGTGCGTTTGTGCATGCGTGCGTGCGTGCGTGGTAGCCTCAGGTGAAGTCTGAGATTCCATCGCGTAGCCTGGTGAGGTTGGCCACAGCACTGTGGATTCAGGGAAGAGGTCCAACCTGGGCATCACTGATTGTGATTCACCAGGAGCAAGGACAGTCATCTGGGGACTTCTGGGGCATTCTTTTCTGTTGCTACCGGGGATCGAACTCAGGTCCTCATGCTTGCGAGGTAGTCGCCCCAACCACTGAGCCAAATCCCCTGCCCTGGGGCATTCTTGATTAACTTCTCCGTGCGATGATGACAATAGCATTGGAGGAAGGAACTAAATTTATGAACTGAATTTATGTTTATTACAATAAGCTAAGTATTTTATGTGTGTAATCTCCCTGAATCCTCATAGTTCCTTTATATCTTAGTTTTACACATTAAGGAAACTGAGGCACAGAGCAGCGAGCTAGACATCATGATTCATTTTAAGAGGTACTTTATGGTGGGGTGCTGGCGACAACCTGTTCCCCAACAACCCACTAGGCTACCTGTGCACATCAGACTTTGGGACTTCAGACTCTGCACTGGAACATTCAACAGTTGGGTGTTATGAACAAAAATCATGGCGGACGTGAACTCTGACAGCATAGATTCAAGTACAGACTTTATTATTTATGGGGCGCTTCGTTTAGGGGGAACAGAATTTGCAGGATGTCTTCCAGGCAAAGTTATTTCATGCCTGCCGTCTCTGCTTCGCTCTCAGGCCCCTTTCCATGCGCCCACCCGCTAGCTTCTGCCAGCCTAACCCCTCCTAGCCAACTTTCATTTTCTGGCCGCACCAGCCCGATTACTTCTAATTGTCTTTGGCTGCTTCCAGCTGGGTCTTGTAGCTGGCGTTCTGCAGGAGCACCAGGCAGTCTCTCGGCCATACGGAAGGAGGAGACAGGAAGAAGGGGAAGAAAGAGGCAGCTGGTCCAAGTCAGCTGAGACAGTTTTTTTCAGGCTCTCGGGCTCATTCTGATTGGTAATGTTTTCATAAGGGTTAACTCATCCAGGTTAGAGGATAGCCCCTCTTTGACAAGACAAACCATTCTATTTGTTGATCCCCAGAGACAACTAGCAATTTAACTAAAAATGCTTTTTAGAGGCTGGGCGTGGTGGCACATGCCTGTAATCGCAGCAGTTGGGAGGCTGAGGCAGGAGGATCGCTGTGAGTTCGAGACCAGCCTTGGCTACATAGTGAGTTCCAGGTCAGTCTCAACCACATAGTGAGACCCTGTCTCAAAAACCCCAAAAAA
>NW_022900936.1:11121018-11123178 GCF_012274545.1 Fukomys damarensis | reverse complement strand
CTTTTTAGAATGTTACTTCTACTGTCTCCCCCAGGACAGGTAGGGTCTTGCTCTCTAGAGCAGAAAACTTCCCTGAGAATCAGTGAATGATGGATCGCCTTTATTCATTTCCTCACCAAGGATTGGTTGAACAGTGATCACGTCTCAAGACACTGTGCTAGGTACTGCAGGGCAAATGAAAATAAAACGAGACACCACCCGGCCTTCAATGAACCTGAAAGAGAAGGAAGACATTTACCATAAGCAGTCTGTAAGACACAAGGAGACTGTGAAAGGAGCGCGCGTGGTGAGAGAGCCCAGGGGCCGGCTGGGGGGGGGATTCACGGGGCAGGGAAGGAAATGAACTAGGAGGAAATGGGTCAGCGGCATCAGCCTGGGGAGAGTAAGACACAGGTGAAGCCTGACCTGGGCAAAGATAGCTGAAATGTAACGCCCTGAGGGGCCCCACAGGAGTGTGAGGCTAGAGTTTAGTCCGGGATAGGTGATGACTTTGGTGCTGGGTGACTGTCATCCAAGCAGATATTTCTTACACACCTAACAGGAGGGCAACACATTGCTTGGTGGACTAATTTGTCTTACAGAATGGAAGATCTGGAATCGTTCCCTATAAAGCGAGGCCATTTCAGAGAACAGGACCTGCAGTTCACAGGCCACTTAGTGAGCCCAGGCAGAGGTGGGATTTGGACTTCTCTTTGGCATCAATCCTAGCTGATGGAATCAGCAGTGAACTTGAAGCCAGCCCAGGCAGCAGGCTTGAGAGAGATTTAATGGGCCTGAGTTTTTTTTTTTTTTCTTCTCTTCATCCCTTTCCTGACCTCCACCGAGAGGATAATGAAAACACTAAAAGGAAAGAAAATCGCTCTATCGTTGTAAAGGACTTCCACCATTTGTTGGGAGCTTTTTGTTTTGCCATAAAAGTGTTGAGCAGTTGCTGAAATTTGCCTTAAACCCCAAATCTCTAAATTTTTGTACAGAGCTAATATTCTTTTTCTCTCATTGAGTTTATTGGTACATTTTAGGTATACAGTGCAGTTACATTCATTGTTGGGATCTTGTACCTTTACAGGACAGGTCTTGGTTCTCATTTTTTCAGAGCTAATATTCTAAAATTAAAAAAAAAATCAAGTTAATACACCTGGGAAGCACTCAAATCTTTTCTGATGGGACTGAAAACGGGGTTTGACCTCAGAGCCAGCTCTGTACTCCTCTTTTGTTGGACATTTGCTGTACATCTACTCTGCTGGCCTTGCCAATTACTGCTCCTTCACTTTACTGTCCCTTTCAAACTTGACTACTGAAGTAGACTTGAAAACAACTGACTGAGCTCTGCAGCAACTGCAGATGTAGAGTGAGGGTAAAGAAGTCCCTTAAAGCCAGCCGGGGGGGGGGAGAATTAAGATGTATCTTTACAGACCATCTGACCGCCAGAAAGCACAAAATGCTGTCATTATGTAAGGCTGGTGACTTGTAGAGGGTGCGTAGCTCAAAGTAGTATATTCAAAATCGCCTCTAGTTGACAGAACATAAGCCTTTATTTTGGGTCACTTTTCAGATGGGTCAGGGAGCCCCCAGGCCTGGATTAATGACAGCTGTCTGCGCCCTCGCCCATGCAAAGCACGCGGGAGGACCCGGGATGCGATACTTGTCCACCTGGGAGAAAACAATGAGAGGAAGTTTGCTAGGACCGCGGCATCCCCTTCAGCGAGGATGTTGGATCGTCAGAGCTCAAGTCTGCATTAAGCGGGAGGCATCTCAACAGGTTAGCATTTGGCAGATGCGTCCCTCCTACCTACGCCTCAGCCTCTCCGGGACAAGATGGATGTTGGGGTGTGTGTGTGTGGCAGATCCTGGAGATTATGCACATACAGTTCTTGGCGGGGGGGGGATCCTGGAGAGGGCCTATGTCGTCAGAGCCACTGCAATTGTGTACGCGAAGTGAGCGCCGTCACAGCGCTCCCAGAACAAAAGCAGCGCGGAGCGGCGAACGCCGGTCCAGCTCATCCCGCAGTCACGCGCATCGTCTCCACCGGAGGCGAAAAAGGTCTAAGCGCCCCGGGCTCCTACGCCGCCGCCTCTTTTACCATCGCGGCGGCCCCTCCTCCGAGTCAGCAGCCCGGGCACACGCCCTGCCACCTCCCCGTCCCTCCGCCCAGGGCCCGA
>NW_022900936.1:11084109-11119398 GCF_012274545.1 Fukomys damarensis | reverse complement strand
CCCGCCAAGCCGCCCCGTTTAGCCTTTCTGCTTTCAGAAGGACGCCGCCTGGCGGACACCTGTGCGGGGGTTGTGGCCTAGAGGTTGGGGTTGGGGGGCTGCGTTTCCTCGGCGCGCGGGAGAGGCGGGAAACTGAGCTGGAGGACGCGGGCTCTTATGTCCCGGCTCGGGAGAGCCCATTAGGCCGTCCTTGGGGTTGCTTACACCTTCCAAGGGGTCTGGCGAGAAAGTGGGGGGAAGCCTGAGACCCTAGAGACATTCTTCTCCACCTGGGGGCTGGAGCAGCTGAGACTTTTCCCTGCCGAAGGTTTCACATACTCCCTCCACCACACCGGCCCAGCCCTCGATCTGTACTTATCTCCGTTAACCCTAACCCCCACCGGGACCCCGCTTTCTCCCACCGTCTCGCTCCTAACCACTTTCATCCTCTTCCCTCCTTCTCCCCGACCCCTCCAGGCCCCGCCAGCCCCTGGGTGGGAGCTGCAGTAGACTTTGCTTCTGGTAGGTGGAGAAGTACTTGCAGATCCTCCCCAAACTTCAGAGGTCAGGAGATGCCTCCTTATGTTGCCGCAAGAGGGGAAAGCAGAGGGGAAGCCCCCTTTCCGCGGAGACCTGGAGGAGGTGCGGATGGATCTCAGTGCAGCTAGGTCTGTGAGAATCCACACGAGTGATGTGATTGACTTTTGAGGCTGGGTCATCCCAGGCTGTGAGGCTGCCCAGACGGAGCTGGCCCCACACTTGGGGTTATTCCAGGCTGCCAAGCTCAGGTCAAGTCAGATTCAAGACTCCCCGCAGGCTGGGGGCTGCTACTCTGGAGTGGCGGGTAGCCTCTTCATGGGGCGGGGGGAACCCGGAGCTTCCTAACAGCAACTGCTGGAGGCATGAACCTTTTGCTCTCTGCTCTGGAATCTGCTGCGTCCCCAGACTTGTGGTGACAGAGCCATGCCTCCCTCTTTCCACTTGCCTCATCTTACCTGTGACTTCTCTTCCGTTTCTCTGCTTGGTCCTGGAGTCCCCTGACTTTGGGGGCAAGCTTCTGTCGCCCTATTCCGGTTGGGGTACTCCTTGATTTTAGGTAAAGTGCCTTTGGCCAGAATTTCTCTGTGCGAAGGGAGCGGTAAGTGTGAACTCCCTGGAGTAGCTCCGTGAGAAGAGGCAAACCTGTCTCACCTCATTCTAGTGCAAAGGGAGTGAATGAGCAAGCCACACTTTCTTCCTCGCTGGCAGCAGCAGGCTGACTGCTGTGCCCTTCAAAGTGGGCCGATTAGGGTGCCTAGTGGCCTCCTGAGCTCACTTATCCTGTCTGGGTGGAAATAAGTGCTAGAAGTTTATTTGCATTTGAAATGTGGAGGATTTAAGCTGGTCATACATATTTCCTCTCTAAAGGTAGCAAAAAGAGGTGAGTACCCTGACCACATTGTGACGAACAGGGAGTCCAGGCACCCCCCCCATGCACCCTCCTTGGCTTCTCTCCTTTTCCTGGCCTTGGGCTGTGTTTCAGGCTCCAAAAAATTTGCCCCATAGCATAGAGCTCTTGGCCTGGGCTGAACTGCCATCGGCCACATCCAGAGCCCTAGGCCACAACCCTACCCACCCCAAACAGGGAGTTATTGTCCTGTGGGTTCCACATGAAGAGCCTGGCAACCTCCTATTCTTACTTATCTTTCTTTAAGTGATGAGTCTCATTTCATGTTCGCATTTTGAGGAAGTATTGATCAGATGTAAAATGATTTCCCTGGGCCAACTGATTTGGTCTAGTTAAAGGACCGTGGTTCTTGGGGAGGAAGAGGCCAGGGGAGGATGTTTATGTTGAAAAATTTGGTTTTCCTGCTGTTTTTTCTCTAGCGTGAGAATCAGTGCTCCGGGACTTCCAGTGTCAGGAGAAACCTAGATATTAGCTCAGTCAATTGTGGGCTTTAAAGAAACAGTGGTGTCATTCATGGTGTTTATCTCCTGAATCCAACACCTTTAATGCTTAACTAATAGATGTGGGCTGTAGCAGATTGTAGAGATTAAAGTGTGTGTGTGACTGTGCTTGGGAAGGATCCCCAGGCTAACAAGTCCCCATTCCCACTTTTGTTGCGGTGAACAGATCAAGCAGGGGGCCCTTGCTGTGAAAGGAGCCTGGAAGGCGCTTTCTGCCCACTTGTTCTTTTCTTGGGGTACAGACTTTTTGGATAAAGCACTTCACTTTGCTCCTTTCCTTTCCTTTTGAAAGGACAGATTACGTGCGAAGGGGAGTAAAATCTTGAATAGTAGTAGAGTGAGAAACAGGTGTGGCCTTCCCAACTCTCCATGTGTGGAAGGATTTGATTCAGGCAGCTTTTCTTGGGAAATCAGTTCATAAAACGGGGATGATGAGGGGGTCTCAAGCTTTTCTGTTTTATGGTTGTATTCTCAAACAATGCACTTTGTTTTGGGTGACTTGTGTCAAAATCCAGAGAATTGCTTGATTGAAGTCTGCTGGCAGTAGTGGTGCACATGCATGCATGACTGGTGTGTGTGTGTGTGTGTGTGTGTGTGTTGCAAGTTAGTGCACCTTTCCAAAATGCTTTGGGCAAAAATCCTCTGTGGTTTGCCAGGAATTACAGTCTGAGTCCACATGACAAAGGAGCCCCTTTTTCTTGACTTTCAGGTTTTGATTCTATCTTATCAAGAGGCTCCTTTTGCCGAAGGGACGGTATTATACCTGTCTTCTGAAGTTGTTTGTTTGGAAGTACTTTGAATCTAGATGACCCTTTTACTACTGCTGTAGAGGATGGCTTTGGGGTGAGACCTAATTTTGTCCTCCTTCGCCTTTGAGTTGTTGCAATCTCTGTAAATCTGCCTGGGAAAGCAACATTCGGTTGATCATGTGAAATTCTTAATGGGTGCGTTCTCAGTCAGGGACTTCAGCAAGTTGATGTTTAAACCTGGGGAAACAGGATCACAGAACGCAAACCTGCAAAGTATCACTGTCTGTGGCTTGGAGACAGAGAGCAAAGTTGCTAGCAGGGATGCAGAGAGATGGTGCACATCGCCTCGGTGTGTTCCTGTATCTCTGATGTGCGCAGTGTTTGGCACCTAGAAGGTAATTATCACATTTTATCAAATCGATAAAAGGTAGTTGGAAAAGCTTGGTTGAGAAAAGTGCAAGTATATCTCAGGTGTAGAGCTGGTTTGGTAGAAAGGCAAAAAACAAAACAAAACACAAAAACCCCCAAACTAAAACAAGTAAGCAAATGAAAAACCCGAAGTGCATTATAAGAACGAATGGTCACTGCCGTCATCAACCTGTCAGTGACTAAGAGACAAAGTTGGCTACGAAAACGATTAGGTAAGACATTTAAATATCTTGTTTTTTCTCAGTTATTTATTTTTTTTAAAGCATGTTTATCACTTTCATTAGAGCTATTTTTGGGCTAAAAATAAGGGTTGCCTGCTTAGTGAGTTGCCGGTAGAACACGACAGAGCCAGATACCTGGAGTGGAGGAGTTACTAAAAATACCATTTACTATGTTTTGCAGAGCAGGAAATATGACTAATTTTAGAGGTGGCCTTTTGGCAGATCTGTTTTTAGCAAGTATTTCTGAGACAAACAGGTGCCAAATCCTGTATTCCTAAGTGCTAGGAACTTAAGGGGGAATAGCTCCAAGGAACCAGACATACTTAGAGAACTGGAAATTCCTATCACTCCTCAGCAGGGTCTTCTTGGCAAGAAGGAGGCGTTTGCAAAAGCACCTGCTCGGTGTGTCCTGGGTGATGAGGCAGTGCCTATAATTTGCCAGATTGTGCGCAGTTGCGGGCACATTCTTTTGAACTTCCTGCCCGGCCTCATCTTTTTGAAGTACTTGGGAATGATGGAAATTAGCACACAGGGCTTGGTTCCTAGTGCTCATTGATAGAGGTCCCGTAAACTTCAAAGGGTGCCCTGAGTCATTATAGCCGTGCGGAATGGTGCCGGCGAAGAGGCGTACAACCCCACATTTTCTCCACAGGTGTTGAGTCACAGCTCTAGGCTCCGTGCTGTCTGACGGGAGTGTGCGGGGCTGCAAAGTTCTGCAGCTGTGGGCCGTTCCCAGGTGGTGCAGCCATCACCTTCCCCAGGTATGATCTTCCTAGAGGTGCCAGGGAGGAGAGGCCACGTCTACCTGAAGAGATGGACAAAGTCTCATTTGCCTTGGGCTGCATACCTCCTCTCCATCATTCGTGGTAACTAAGAGACTTGCTCTTTTTGGCTGATTGCAACCCACTGGATAAGGCCTATTTCAGCTAACTAGTGCAGCCACTTCCTCTCCTCAGCCTGGGCTCTGGTCTGTCTTCAAGTGCAGACCAGAACTGAATATTTCATGCTCTGCAGAGGGTGCTGCTGGTTGGTTAAGATGACCAGCGGGAAAGGAGCTGCAGCTCAGGGCCTGAATACTACCCATGTAGGCTGATCCCTTGACAAACATGACAGAGCCATTGTCTCTCTTTTACCCTAAGTCCCAGCCTAGTGGCATTGTGTTTATGGTTCAGTCAGGATCCTCCATGCATTTTCTCACCAGATTTTGGCGGCAGCCTTGCACAGGTGGGAACCAGGTTGCTGGTACTCTTACCTGCACTGAGTAGGGGGATGCCCTGGAGTAGGGCTTCTCTCTGACATTCTCTGTTCATTTGCAGGAGGGCTGTAAGAAACCACCACAAACAGGGCGGCTTAAGCAATAGAAATGTCTTCTCTCAGTTCTGAAGGCCAGGAGTCCAAAGTGAAGGTGACCACGGGGCCGTGTTCCTTCTGGAGCTCGAGGGGCTGGCCCTTCCTGTGTTGCTGGCAGTCTTTGGCAGCCCTGACTTGTGGCTGCAGTGCCCCAGTCTCTGCATCTGTCTTCATGTCTTCCTCCTGCTGTGTCCCTTCTCTTTCCACATTTCTTGTCTCCGTCTCACGACACCCGTCTTTGGATGCGGGATTCGCCCTAATCCAGTATCGCCTCATCTCAACTACATCTAAAAACAACCTATTTGCAAATAAGGCCACATTCACAGGGAGTAGGGGTTAGAACTTGAAGATTTCTTTTGGGAGGACACTGTTCAACCTACAACTTTTTAGACTGTTTTATTGTGTTGTAGGTGATTTTCTGGCCAGCTGATCTGGGGAAGGGGATGGACGTGGCTTCAGGGAGCACAGAAAAGGCCAGGGGAAAGAAGGGAGGGAGAGGGAAGGATAGGAAAACACAAGGGAGGGTGGGAGCCAAGTAACGCTGTACAGAGAGAGAAGCCAGGCTCCTGTGCAATGTCACCCAAAGCTCTGCCTAAGCTTGGTGAGCCTAGCGTGGAGCTGGCCTTTATCCAAGTTGGGGCAAGAGGACTGGGCTTTCTACCTCGGCCTGGACCACGCCTTGGACAGGAGCCATCCTAGAAGCCGGCACGGTCTTATTGGGGGCAGTTGTTGGGAAGAGCTCACAGCTGAGAGCCAGAGTCAGGGGAGAAAGTCATTTAGCAACAAGGAGGAGCCTCATACTAGCATCTATTGTCTGCTGAGAGGGACAGAGCCACAGCCTGGGGATCTGTATCTGTGTCTAGGCCAGCTCCTGGAGCCAGCAAGGCAGCGTCCTCCCTCTCAGCCTGCAGTGATGTGGCGTGTTGGCAGATTCTACGTTCCACACACCCTCAGCATCTGGGAGAACATTTTGGCCTTATTCTGGCACATTTCCCTTCAGCAACACTGCTCAGGGCGCTGCTGTGTTTCCTGGTGTTTATAGGGTGGAAGCTTGCGCTGTGTGCTCTCTTGAAACAAGCACATCTGATTCGGAGACTGGTGCTGTGCTGGAAAGGGACCCCCTTCCTTCCATCACTCTTGAACCAGGGGCAAAGTCATTGAGAGAGTTGTGAGCAGTTGGATTTTTGACAACTAGAGTTAACAGTTCAGACTTTCTGATGGACAGGAAGCTAACGCAGGGCAGAGCCATCTTTAGCATCCCCGTGCCTACTCTGCCCTAGCTATGCCATTTCGGATTACTGGTTCTTTTTGGTTTTGGGCCACTCTTGTGTCTTTTGGGTGTATTTGATGGTGTTTTGGGGTAGGTTATGGAGACACATGGTCTGAAATTTCAAGGCTTTGAGGGATTCGAAGTGAGCAGTAGCTGCCTCCAGCCGGTGCTCCTGAGCTCCTCGGGCCCGTCCCCAGTGGGGACTTCTGATTCTAGTTCCTTGTGGGTCCTTCTGGAGATACCCCATATACATACAAGCGCACCTACATATTTGTTAATGTGAGGGTCTGGATGCATGATTTTTAAACTGTGCGTACTGCTCAGTCTCTAGCTTCTTTTCACTTGATACGTCTTGAGCTTCCTTCTCCATAACTACTACAGAATTGCCTCCTTTTTTCTAATTGTTGCATAGCATTTACTGTATGGAGGTGCCACACTCACTTAGCAATTGCTTGTCAGTGGGTGTTTACATGGTGTGTGCATCAGTGTTTCAACTTTTGAAATTCCTAACGGTAAAAGATCGAATGTCATGAATCCCCTCACTTCAGACACACTTATCCCATTGTTTGTGCTGCTTCTGCCGCAGTTCTGGGGGTCTTCTTTCCTGAGTGTCTTTAAGAGATATGATAAAAAATACAGTGAATGCTGCCACTGAGTGCCATCTAATGGAAATGCAGATTCACAACAACACTCCTCTGCATCCTCATCCACCTTATTCGCCCTTGGTAAGAACGGAACCATAGGCTGAGTCTTAAATAGCAGAGGCTTCTCAGCTCTCAGTTTTGGAGGCTGGAAGTTCATGATTAGGACTGGCTGGGTTGGTACCTTCTGAGGGCTTCATTAGAGGCTGTTCTAGGCCAATCTTCTGCGCTTGTGCGTAGATGTCTTCTCGCTGAGTTCCTTCATGTGTCTTTCTTGTGTGTGCCTGTCTGTCTCTGCATCCTTTCCCCCTTTTAAATGCAGACCTCACTTTAACTTGAATACTTTCACCAAATCAGTGTCCAAATAAAGACACCTTCTGAGGTACAGAGGACCAGGACTCCAATGAATTAATTTGGTGTGGGGTGGGGAGGCACCATCCAGTTCTTGCCATCACCTGCCATTTGGTTGACTGTTGAGTGCCACAAGGAACGGACTTGCCTTGTCCTATATAGTACCAGGAATCTAGAGTAGCACCTAGCAAGGAGGAGGTGTCCAGTGAATACTTTTGGGCTGGGTCAAAGAAAGCTTTGATCTTCCTGGGATGTGAGGATGGCCCCTGGGTGACAGTGCACAAGTTGGCAGGCTGTGCGGATGTGCAGGCCCTTTCTAGTATATGTGCTCACAGTGAACGCTCACAGGCTCTTTCTGTAGCTCTCATATCTGGCTGCATCTGAGGATACCCAAGGTTGAACAGGTTGGCTCATGGCTGTGTAGAAAAACCCTGGCCCAGAAATAGCTGTTCTTTCTGCAGGGATTTGTTAAGGTAGGCACCTAGGTACCAGAGTGACAGGTGACCAACGAGAAGCAGACAGATATGATGCAGTGTCATAGGGCTGTTAGTGGACCCTCAGCTTTCTCCTGAGAAAATGTACCAATGTTGCAACAGATGGAGCAGTTGCTATTTGCAAACATACATTTCTTTGGATCTTTTCCGTGGAGATGTATGTAGGCTTGGAGTCTGCCTCTTTGACTGTCTTTCTTTTATAAGCTTATTAGCCGCCTAAGCCAAATTCCTAAAACATTTTAGAATGCTGCTTGCTTCTTGTTCCCATTTTGTGACCCATTTGATTTATTTCGACCTCTGACCCTGTGTTATTTCTCCACTTTTAACCCCCGACTTACATTCCGGTTTTCTTACATCCTTCCGCGTGGCTTTTGGTGAGTTGGCAGGTTGTCTCTCTGCCTCTGTTTGGACACTCCTGTTCATTGTGACAACTTTCTTGGTCACCTGCTACTTTCCAGAGCTCTGTTGACAGCGACTGGAGAGTGGGCAGTGAGAATCGGTGGCCACAGAGCACAGAGAGCCACCAAGGAGTCTTGTTAAGGCTGACAAGATGATGTTCAGATTTCTAGCATTTCCTTTGTCTACCTGGAGGCAGGACAGAGATTCTGTGACCTCCCAATCACTAAAACCTGACAGGAAAGCAATGAGTGCACGTTCTTTGCTTTGACCACAAGGAGATAATGTAGCACTGATAACGGTAATAGTGATTAACCTTTATGGACATCCACCCTCTGCTGGGCTGTGGCCTAGATGATGCGTGGCATATGACAGTTTGTGCCTCCCAGCAGCCTGCTGTGGCAGGATCTCTTATTTTTATTAGGTTGACCAGTGTCCTGGTTCGTGCTGGACTCTCAAGTTAAGCACAGAAAATCCCTCAGATAATGGCAAAGACAAATTTGCCCAAACACACATTTCACAGAGTGTTTGGAGGCCTAACTGAGATTCCAAATAAAAGTTTTAGGAAGCAGCTGATCAGGTCATGAGTAGGTGGTGAAGGCGAGACCCAAGCGGTAGGCATCACTCACTAGTGGGCTCATGTGGGCCTTAACCTGTTGCTGTGTGGTCCGGGGAGTGAGGGACGCGTCCCCGTATCTGCAGTGCTGCACTGCCATCTAGTATGGGCTCTCTCTATGCACTTAAATGTATATGCATGCAAAGGTATATGTATATATGTACACAAATTCATGTGTGTATGTGAATGTATAATATGGAATATGACTTAATGTTATGCAAAGTATAATATGGACACATAACATTGGCAGCAGACTTTCTCAGTGGAGGAAGCAGTGGGCACTGGTAACTACTCGAGTAGCTCAAGTTACAATTCCGTCTAACTGTAGTGCTTTTGCTCTACTGTAGAGGAAGAAAAATCTATAAAAGAGAAGTTTTTGAATCAAATGGAAAAGCTGCCAGTGCACGTCTTATGCAGGGCAGTGAACAGTCCCTTAATGTCTCCTTGTTAACCGTCTACTTCCACGAACGATCACAGAATGTTTGTTAAAAATTGGACAGAATGCCCCATGCTCTGGCCCAGTTTATTATGCAGGACCATCTCGAGCCGGACCAGCTTCCTGTGCCTTTGCCTTGTCCTCATTTGGGCCGAGAAAGTCAGTGACATCTGGAATGAGGAGGAGCCAGGGGTGAGAGTGAAACTTTGGGGGAAAGTTGGCTATGGCTTGTGGGATCTGAATTGTTTAGCACTTTATCTGAGCCCTACTTCAGTGAAACCAAATGGATAAAGATAAGCGTTATCATTTATGTAATCTGGTTTTCAGTTGGAATTACTGCTGCTCTCATGTAGAAGCCTAGCTTTCTAAGTGCATTCCTCATTCTAGGTTAAAAATTTAATTAGAGAGAGTAGACTATGACTCAGTTCTCAGTTGAACATTTACATTTAATAAAGCTAATAAGGAAAGCTTGTTTTGAAAACACTTCTCCAGGTTTTTGTAAAGTCTCATTCCCATAGGATGACATTTTATTCTATTAAAAACTAACATTTGCGAGCTGTAGTTGTAGTTTCAAGGCCAATTCGATGTAATAAAACTTCAGTTTTCCCCTGGAGGGAAAGTGTGACGTGGTTATTGTGCTCCCACCTAATTCATTACTCTGAGGTGCTTTTTCCTAGATCAGGAATAAGATTCTTTAAAAAAAATCATATATATATGATTTATATATATATCTGTATATAGATTATATATATATGATTTTTATCATGGAAGACCACTAAGACAACTGATGTACCTGAGAGCGCATGGAATAATAAATACTTATAATAATCAGATGAGGGACTGTGTCTTCCAGATTTCACAGGGGCTTATTACTCAACAGCATGCTTGCTTAGAAAACATGTGAATTGTCAAATACTAGTCCGTGTCTTTCCTGTGATGAACAATATATATACACACATTTTTGAATCATTCTCATATATATGGATATACATAAATATTACCTATGGGTTGTGCGTGTTTGCTGGGGACTGAACCCAGGGTTCACACATGCTAAGCAGGTGCATAAGTATTTTTAAAGTAATATTTTAAAGTATTTTGGACCAAGTATTAAGTATTTTAAAATGTCTTAAATCAGTTCAGTCACAGGTACACTTTAGAATATTTGAAGTTCTTAACACATTCAAATAAATACAGTCTCGTATTTAGTAATTACCATATTTTTTTCTTATGGCCACTTAAACTCTTCATTGCTAACTGTGCCACCTGCTATGTACTTTACTAATCACATTTCATTATCTACTCCCCCTCTGCTTTAGATTACTTTTAAAAAAAGCCTCTTTTTTTTGTTCCTGGTTAATTAAACATGATCTTATACCCTCCATTGCTTGTGGAAAATAATCAGAAACTCCAAGAAGAAACTAAAAATCATCTATAATCACAATCCAGTGAAGATCACTGTGAACATTTAGGTGAGTCATTTATTTGTGGTACAGATATATTCAAGGTTTTTCTTTTTTGCTTTTTGGATCCATCTGTTTCAGAGTTGGAGTGCACTGTTCACATTGAATTGCAACTAATTTTATGGGAAAGGTACAGATTTTGATAAATATTCTTTCAAGATTTGAATTTTGGTGTCATACAAGGGTCTATTCTTTGGAGGCACTTTAATTTTTGAAATCTGTTCTTAATTGCTGGACATGGAAGTTGCTGAAAAAATTTCCCTGCATAACAATGCTGCCCTACCTTCATATGTCCCTCTCCATAGCTAAAGTGGATGCACACTGAGACCAGGCTCTTAAGTGAAATTAATAAGGCACACGTGTAAATACTGAATCGTTTCTCTGGTGTGAAAAACAGAAAGCGTAAATAAGGATCAAAATGTATAATTGATATTGTGTAGCAGAAAGAAAAGGATTAAAAGAATAGGGGAAGTGGGAGGGGTAGGGAAAAGGGAAAGAAAAAATATGTAAAAAGGAAAAACAAGGAAACAATGTCATTGTAAACAGGGAAGGGTTGAGGGGGTGAAGGGAGGGCTGGGGAATGGGGAAAAAATAAGAACCAAGATACATCTTGTAAAGGTACAGGATCTCAGTGATGAATGTAGCTGTACTGTATACCTAAATTGTACCAATAAACTTAATAAAGATAAACAAATTGCACCCTAGAAGTATTATGCCACGTTATCCAACATTGTATGAAACTGACGTTTAAAATGTACATTTTGATAATTAGCAGAGTTAATCATAGCTTATATACTTGATTGAATTTTGTTTTTTTTTTCCCTATTAAGTTTATTGGTACATTTAAAGCAAACAATATAGTTACATTTTGTTTCTTTTATGAACTCTTGCTAGTGAGTTTTTTCCTTATTTTTCTCCTATTTATCTTACAAGGTTGTGTGAACTCTACATATAAAAGATACTGAATTTTTAATCTTTGTTGCCTTATATTCTCTCATTGGTCATTTGCTTTTTCATCCATGATAGGACTTTCGGTGGCAGGGGAGAGAAGGGAGGCGGAGGCACACTGAAGTTTAATTTGTTTATTTGCAGTATTGAGGATTGAACGCAGGATCTTAGCGTATGTTCCAGCCTTCTCTTAAAAAAAAAAAAAAGAAAATTAATTTTGAGTCAGTCTTGCTAAGTCCCTGAGCTGCCCAGGCTGTGCTGGCATCGAGGTGTGTGCCACCACGCCCGGGCTGAAATTGTGTATTTCGTCTAATCAGACAGATGACTCTTGTCTTCTCTTAGTTTGAGGTGTATGGGAATTGGAGGGTTTGTTGTTGGCTTCATGTTGTAAGTCTTTAGATGTTGTCAGTGAGTGGTGCCAGTGCTTCCTTGTGTTTGCAGATGAGTCTTCATGTTGGGTAGGAAGTTTGGCCTTGTGCTTTCCAACCTGTTACACAATGACAAGTTACTGGTGTCATGTAGAACAGGTATTCAAGCCTTCTCAGCTTCGGTTTCTCAGGAATACTGACTGCTGGTGGTTATTCACCGAGACTGTCACAGTTATACTGGAAACCTAAGGACTTGTGCCAGTGAGGCTCTTTCAGATGCCCGCTTTGTTGATCATGGGTGATGGAGTTTGCCTTTAAGGCTAGAAAGGAGGGGAGGTACCTCTGCGGTAATCTCACCTCCTAGAACTGGACGGTCTCCCAGGATACCAGGGGCCCAAAGGTCCTGCATTCCTCAGATTCCGATGGCCTCCTATCTGTCTCTCCTGCGCTTCCTCTGCAGCTCCTGGTGAATTTTCCTCAGTCCCTTCTTCTCTGCCTCCTGTTTTTTCCTTGTTGCTGTTGCTGGACACGACTGGGTCCTTACATTTTCAGGGCTGATGCCGTAGCGCTAGGGAGGTCTGATAATGGAACCCTTACTTGCCTCCACTCCAGGTCACTTTCTTGGCATCCCCTTTAACAGTAGAGTTGTCTTAGTTACTTTCTCATCGCTGAGAGACACAATACCAGACACCCACAACGCCAAGGAGGAGAGGCTGATTTTGGCTCCCATTTTGTAGAGGTTTCAGTCCTTAGTCAGCTGGCCCCAAGGCAGGGCAGTGCAGAGGAGATTGCTGAGGGTAGACAGACAGGAAGGAGAGAGATCAAGGGAGGAGGGAGGGGGATAGACCTTTCCAGGCCACGCCCCCAGTGACCCACCTGCTCCAACCAGGGTTCACCTGGCTCCCACGACCCAGTTGCCTCCCCAAAGCCCCACTGGTGAGCACTTGAGGCTTTGGTGGGACATCTAGATATAAACCATAACAAGAGTCACTTTCACAACAAAAGAGGGAACAAATTTATAGGTGATTCTCCACAGGTTACCAAACAGGTATGGTTTGGAAAGGTTTACTGGACAACTTTATTCCCAGTGTTTTGATTTAGTAACGACCTCTCTGCAAAATTCAGCACAACGTTTTCCAGTCTTTAGGAGTTACATTTCTCCAGTACTTACAGTGTTTTGGGGGTACTTAGCTCCATTTAAAAAAGGGATCCCTTCATGGGAATCTGTCATTTTCATTGTTTTAAGATCTCTTTAAAATGTGGCACTAAGTTGAGAGAACTTGGTCTTGTGTTATTATTGTTGCCAGAATTTGTGTTTTCAACTTCTATAACGAACCCCCCCGCCAAGCCAGCCTCTTCCAGACTGTTTTATTCCTGTACCTTTTCAGCTGCTTTTGGCAGCCAGTTGTCCTGTGATGTGAGAATAGGATATTGATTGTTTCCTGTTGCCTGTGGGACAGGAATGCTTCTTGAATTAGAGCTAATTTTGGAGTTTAAAGCATTAAATGTCAAATTTGAAAGAACCCCTGTCTAAGACTTCTTTGTTGTCGAAGGGAAGAGGTCATCCCAGGCCTAGGGGAAGGGAAAGGAAGAAAGAAAAGGGAAAAGAGAAATCACTGATGGGGTCTCCTTTTTCCAAATTATTTCCTGTGCACTCATGGAAAACTTTTTCCATTTTCATAAGACTTATTTTAAGATTTATTTTTTAACCTCGCCAGGCGTGGTGGCACATGCTTGTAACCCAGCATTTGGAATGCTGAAGCAAGAGGATCTCTGTGAGTTCGAGGCCAGCCTGGGCTTCACAGTGAGTTCAAGTCCAGCCTGGAATATGTAGCAAGACCCTGTCTCAAAAAGAAAAAAAGAATTTTTTTTTTTAATCTAAAGCCATCCAGTGAGAAGGCTATGGGTTCAGACTACACATTGTTGGGGGAATTTCATAGTTGTAAGTGGTTAGAAGCAAGACAGGAACCATAACAACAAAAACATTATGTTACTTGGCCGTAGAGGTGATTTTTGGTTTTCATTCAAACATTTATTGATTGCCTTGTTCACACAGATCTGCTGATAACCTGTATGGGCTGTATGGGCTTTTGCACAAATTTTGGACAAATTAGGAAAGCTATGCCTAGACAGATCAATTAGAAAAAGATGTCACTCTGGGCAGGCTAACTAGAATTAAGTCAGTCTTTCTGAATAGGCCAATTGAAGGAAGCATAGCCTCAAGTGGGCCAATTGGAAAAGCCTCCTCCTCTGGGTAGACCAGATGGAGAAATGCATCTCCTCTGGGTGGATGTATCTACATGGTTCAGCCAGCAGCCAGGTTTTCAGGAGGAAAAATAGACCCTTTCCTCCAGGGCGCAGAGACTGGCAAGCCAATCGGGGTCTGGATTTCAGTGCCCAGTGCAAAGACATGGAACAGGCGCAGAATTCAAATCTGCCCTCCATCAAGCCTGCCTTCCAGAGTTGGAACTGAGCTGTGCCTCACAGACACAGAACACCTGCTGTTACAGTGAAAAAGGGAAGATTTCCTACCAGAGTGATAGATTAAACTTCCCAGGAGGGTAGGGAATCACAAGTAAAAATCTGTAGAATTAGTCCTGGTCCCTCTTTGGCAAAGTCTACTGTGTTGCTGCTCTGTAAGAGAAAGGGAAGCAGGATGAAGAATGTGGACAGGAAATGAATTCAGTGTGTTCCTGTCGTTCTCTTCCAGGGAGACTCAAGACATACTCCAGTGTAAGTGACCATTACAGTCTTGGGAAATGCCCCGCGCTGGACCCTCAAGACCTGTAACCTTCTGTCTCCTGAGTCATCACTCAATCCAGTGCAGGGCCCAGGGTCAGACTTCCTGTGTGTTAAGAGCTGAAACAGCTGTTCAACCTGAGTCTGAGTGACCCCAGCATTTTGAGTTTGAAGAGAAAAAAACCTCCCCAAAATGCTGATGGCTCATCAGCCCCCTTCACATGGCTCCTTCCTCAGATGAGTAAATAGTGTGACAATTTAATAAGGGGCCTGTGATGATGTCGTGCACGTGGAGAGAATGGAAAGCTAGAGTCTTTCAATGGGGATTTTTTTTTCCCTGGGAAAGGAACGTGGTGGTTTTGGGTTTCTCTGTGTGTAATCTGAGAAGCCTATCCATCTCTGTGTGTCAGAGGAAAATTTTGCTATTAGGAAAGGAACTTCTGATTTATCACAAACAGCTGGGTGGGCCATGCCTCACTGGTGCCCAGGCATAAGCATCCTTTTAAATATAGTTACTCAGCATGGCTTTGGCCTTCATTAAAGACTCCTAAGCTGGTGCTTTTGTGTGTTGCAGTGGCTGGGGAGGTGTTGTCACCTGGCAGAAGGACATGCAGGCTCAGGAGGAGCAGGGACTCACTGAGGCGTAATGAGTCTTGCACTTGTGACGGTGTTTGTCCTGGACTGACTTGTGTTGCCTTACTCGTCGTAGGTTGAAACCCTAACTTCTAGTACCTCCCAATGTGACTGTGCACGGAGATAAGATCTTTAGAGAGAGATGATTAAAGTGAAATGAGATCATATATATGGGCTCTAATCCAACAGAGCCAGGGTTTGTATAAGAAGAGGAAATCTGGGCACAGACTTGTACACACACAGGAGAAGGGCCATGGGAAGACACATGGAGAAAGATGGCTATTTAGAAGCCAAGAAGCAAGGCCCTGGAGAAGCTAGCCTCTCCATTGCCTTGATTGTGGACTTCTGGACCCAGGATGAGAAACATGCCCTAGCCACCCAGCCTGTGGTGTGTGACAGGCAGCCCTAGCAAACCAATTCTGTCCTCATATATCCAAATGTGCTGGGTGTCCAGAACAGCGAGGCCAGCTTCAGGAAGTCATGCTGAGAAACTTCCTCTGTTATTGAAACCCCTTCCTGACAAGCTCCTTCTCTTTCTCCAGTAACTTTTTCCTGTGGGAAGGAACTTGGGATCTCCCTCTCATACCTCTTGCCAGACACGTTGTGCCCAGACACAACACCTGAAAATGGATGACTTTTAGGTACAGGTGTTGTGGTAAGGAAACATCTTAGCCTACTGGACTCCTGGCTTGTTTTTGTTGCGTGGTTCTCTGTGCTGATTGGATAGAGGAACAGGGAAAATATTTAATGCTAACAGTGGTTGGCTGATTTTCCTGGCACATTTCTGTAACGATCAAAAGAATGTGGTGTTTTAAGTTCCTACTAGAGTTTCGCAGAGGACACAGTTAAATACATAAAATTATTAGGATGGTCCATCTAAGGCATTTATGTTGTTTATAAGATATTTACATGCGACTTGTGAAGAATTTATATATGATTTTTTGGAACCAAAAGGCTATTCTATGTGGCTCCTAAAGTGTTCACGCTAAAGCTGTACTAGCTAATAGCACGTTATCATGTGCATTCATTTCCTGGAGCTGCTGTAATGAATCTCCACTGGCTGTGTGGTTTAGACAACAGAAATTTATCTTCTCTCAGTCTGGAGTCTAGAAATCCACGATCAGAGTGTTACAGTGGTTGGGACCTTTTGAATATTGAGAGGTAATGATGGTCTTTCTGAGGCTCCCCTCCCAGCTTTTCTTAGCCTCGAGTGTTCCTTGGCTGGAAATGGCATTTTCCCTGAATCTACCCATTTCCTTCCTTCTATGTATGGCTGTCTCTTGTCTAAATCTCCCCATTTATAGCAGTTCTATTGGATTAGAGTCCACGCTAATGACCTCATTTTGACTTGGTCATCTGCAGAGACCCTATTTCCAAATAAGGTTGTATTTACAGATACTGGGGTTAGGACACCAACATTTGGGGAGGGGACACACAGTTCAACTCATAGCATCATGTTATAATTTTTCATATCTTATTATTCCCCCGAAAGGACTTTGACTGCTCAAAACAAAGAGCAAAAGATAAGCAAGGTCAAGGGAACCATGAAGGCCATAGAGTGGTCAGGGTTTGTTATGGTTTGGATCTTGAATGTCCCCCAAAACTCGTGTTTAAGGCTTGGCTCCCAGTATAACAGTGCAGCGAGGTGGGGCCTTAGGGAGGTGGTTGCATCATGAGAGATCTGACTTCACGTATAGATTAATTTGTGGATTCATAACTCAGTGGCCTGTTGCAGGTGGTGAGGACTTCAGGACATAGGGCCTAGCTGGAGAAAGTGGGTCACTGGGGATGTGCCCTGAAGGGTGAGTTTTGTCGCCGTCTCTCCCTGCCACCCACCCTTGCTTTATGGCTGCCATGGGATGAGCAGCCTTGCTCCACTGTGTGATTCCCTCTGCATTCTGCCTTGCCCCATGCCTCAAAGCCATGGAGCCAGTTGACCATGGACTGAACGAAGCCATTGGAACTGTGAGCCAAAATAAATCCTCCCTCCTTACAAGATGATTATCTCAGGTATTTTGTGACAGTGACAGAGAGCTGACTAACATAGCCAGAAGTTAAATAGTCGTCCTTTGGTATCTGCAGAAAATTAGTCCCATGCATGTCTCTCAGATATCAAAATCTGCAGGAGCTCAAGTGCCTTATATACAGTAAAATTGTTAAGTGTTTGCATATAACCAATGCCTATCCTCTTGTATACTATAAACTTTCTGGATTGCTAATAATGCCTAATACAATGTAAATACTATGGACATAGTTTTTACACTATTGTTTAAGGAATAACAATGAGTAATGGGATTAAAAAAAAACTCTTTAAGTATTTTTTATTCATAGCTGATGGAATCTGGAGATGTAGAACCATGGGTACAAAAGGCCAAGTGCCCTGTGTGGGCATAAGTGTTCCTTGGGCTTAGGTGGAAAGCTCTGCCTGGACTCCGGGGTGGCTTTGTTGCCTCTCTTTCCCCATGTTCTGGCTTTTTGTAATACTTACCCTGGAGCTACTCACTGCTGAGCGTTCTTGGGGCTCATGGTGTGGTGGAATTTAGCAAGGCAGAGCATCAAGGAGCCCATGCAGAATAGAGATGGGTTGTGGAAAGCAACGTGGTTATGTAACATTCTGCCAAAGAAGACCCTGGACCCTGAAAACCGACTGGTGCTCTGAGCCCTCTGGCTGGTCTGGCTTCCCAGGAGAGATTAGTGACCCTGGGCTACATTGCTGAGCCTTATTTTTTAGCCACATACCCTGTCCTGAATCTGCATCTGGTAAAACCATTGTGTTTTCTGGTTATAATAGGATAAGTTTTATACTTCAGGGCTTTTTCAAATTATTGCAAAAAACCAGCTATATTGAACATATTGTTTGCAACTTATTTTTCTAATAGACTCTGAGACCTCCTGTCTCTTGGTCACTTTGTGCATTGAGCTTTGCTGTCAGGTGGGGTAGAGCCAGGTAGGAGTGGGGTAGGGGCTTCCAGAAGTGCAAAGGAGGAGAACGTTTAATATCAGACCAGCTCTATGTGGAAAGGTGAATCTGGGAAGTTTGAAAGGGCAGCTTTTATTCATCCTAAGAGGGCTGATAGGAAAATGAAGCCTTTGATATCCACAGAGCATCTGATCGATCTGCCTAAATAGCTGGTTAGGAGCCACATGAGGCATACCCTGTGTGAGCATCTTGCCTTTTCACAGTTTGGCATTGCAGACGTTTCTAATGTATGTTGCTGTGAGCCAGTTGTAATGATTTTGCTCCTAAGTTCCTATCACCTCCTCCACTGTTTTCAATGGGTGTGTGAACGTAAAAGGGAAAAAGGCTCATTCTGTACTTGGTACCATAGAGGAAAAGATCTTAAAAGTCAAGGCTGCCAACAGTTTCCTGCTGTACTACCCTTCCTTAGACCTGCCCTCATTACATTGTATATTAGCTTCCTGAGGCTGCGTGAGAACGTGACACAAAGCAGGGAGCTTAACATAGCAGAACTTTATTTAATCACAGTTCTGGGGGCCAGAAACAGGAAACCAAGATATCACAGAACCATGCTCCTTCAGAAACCCAGAGAGGACAGTCTTGTCTGTCTGTTTTGTCATCTATCTGTCTATCATTGATTGGTTGATGATGGATTCTTCTTAGCTTCTAGTGGTTACCTGCCATCTTCGGGCTTCTATGGATTATAGCTTCCTGCTGTGGTGTGACTATGTTCCCTGGAATTCACGTGTTGGACAGCTGGTCCCCAGTGTAGCAGGGAGTGGGACTTGTGGCAGGGGATGATGTCCTGGAGGCGCCACCCTCTTGAGTGAACTAAAGTCATTCTCCCAGGGCTTGGTCTGTTATCGCAGAACAGGTTCTTACAAAGTGAGGTTGCCCGGCTAGTTTTCTGTCTTGGACGTGTCCTCTTTTCTGCTATGTTATTATGATAGTGTGAGGCCCTCACTGATGCTCCCAGATCACCTGGCCTCCAGACCTGGAAGCTAAATAAATTTACTTCCTTTATAAAATACTCAGTCTGTAATATGTTGTTATAGTGACAGAAAATGGGTTAAGACACTACCTTACTCTCCTTTCAACCTCTGTCTTGAATGGCCGTTTTTTCTGTGTGTATCTGTGTCCCCTCCTCTTGTAAAACACCAGCCCCATTAAGATTAGGGTTCCATCCAAATGACCCTTTCTTAATTGATTGCATCTGCAGTGACCCTGTCTGTTTCCAAGTGAGGTCATATTTGGAGGTACTCTGGGGGGTTAGGGCGTTAACATACCTGAGGAGAGCAACGCGATTCAGCCTATAACATGTGCTGAGGCGAACTCATCTTTGCCGCTGACCTCTTTGCAGCCACATATCCCTCTTGGCCATTTTCTGCTTCTCCAACTCAATGTCTTGGCATTACCTTTCTTCTGCCACGCTCTTCAGACCATCAAGTTATTTGACTCCAGTGAGTTCCACCTCTGAGTTGTTGCTTGTTAATTTCTCTCCTACTGATCAGTGCCTTTGCCACGGTCTGGTTTCATTGTTGAGTCCTCTTTCATCCTGCCCATCCTATCTAGAGGTGAACGCCAATCATGCCGTAGTCCTGCTGGAGAAACCTTAACAGGGTCTCTGATTATCTACAGTGCAGATCCCAGTTCAATCTCCTACGTTCAGGGCTTCCTGGGATCAGTCCCTGTGGTATATTCTGAGTTTCTCTTCCTGTACTGTTGGTGCTGGCGCAGGTAAATCCTTTGACCCCTGTGTGTGCTCTGTTGGAGTCCCCTGGCTGCCTCTGCCTCCTGGTGGTGCCTGCGCCAGGCTGACCCTGCCAGTCTTGCTGAATGCCATGTTCACCCATGGAGCCTGCCCTTCCCTGCTCAGCCCGAAGCAGTGTCTCCTACCTTTTGTTCTGCCTCCCTTGTTGCCTTTCCTACTGCTTGTGACATCCTAGGCATTCATGAGTGGATGTTGGCTTCCTTATCAGACAGTGAGGTTATGTAGGGTAGAACCAGGTCTTATTAATTAAAACAAAAAAATTTCCACAGTGCCTCTATGATTTGTCACAAAGAGTGGGCACTTAGATAAGCGTAGGGGAGGAAAGGTGTCTGGTGGAATCTCTGGCTGCATGCCTGAGGTGGTTCCATGGTCCAAAGGTTTCCTTTCTGGGTCTGGCTCTCTCAACATCACTCTGCTGAGCCGGTGTGCATCGGGACACTTTGGTTAATCAGTACCGTGGGAGTCACGCTTATCCAGAGTCAGCCATGGGTTTCTTGTGGCTTAGCTTTTAACTTTCTGGTGGACCGAATGCAGAGTAGTTGGAAAAATATTTCTCAGAGAGGTTGCAGCGTGGACCAGATGCCAGGACCTTTGAGTTTGGTGTTAGATTACTGATTCACAACGTATGACAGGTGGGTGGTGTAGAACAGCAGAAATCTACTATTACACATTTCTGAGGCTAGAAGTCTGCGATCAAGGTGCTGGCAGGGAAGACCCTGCCCCCTCTGAAGATGCTAGAGAAGGGTCAGTTCCAGGTCTCCCTCCTGGGTTTCAGTGGTTCCGGGACTCATGGCAGCCACCGCCAATCTTTTCACAGCATTTTTTTCACTGTGTGTGCCCGTGTCCATATTAGATTAGGGTCCACCCTGATAACCTCAGAGTAACCAATGAGAAATTGTTTAGGGGAGAGAATTGAACCCATAGCAAGTACCTGCCTGGGCTCACCTGTAGAGTCTGTGGTGTGGATCTGCTGGGACATTTGGGAGGGTCATGAAGGTGAGGAGAAAGGGGGTGTTCATCTCCACCACACTGTGCTGGGGAGACGCTTCTGGGTTTGTGTACCTGGCTGTTGACGCATTCCCAGCAGCTTTCTGATGTGGAGGTGACAGGTGAGGGACAGGAGTAGCCAGCTTTGACTGAAAGGCAGCAGTGGTCAACCTTGCTCGCCTGGCAGCAGAAATAGGAAGCCATCTCAGTGGGAGCTTTTCAGATCCATTTGGGCTGGGGATTTTAGCCCTGTGGTTCCATCCTCTGCCTCGCAAGCGCCAGGACCTGAGTTCAATCCCTGGTACCAAAATAAAAAAACAACAACAAAAAAGAACCTAACATCAGTTACCTCTGTGTTCAGCTACTGTTTAAACTTGTTACTCACCCTTTTGTGTTGGCCCTGTCCCACTCATACTGTCTCCTCCTTTGCAAACTGAGTTCTATCCTGAGCCACTACCCCACCTCCCCTGGGTAAGACAGGTTGTCTCCTTAGGACGTCAGCATTGAAAGTGTGGTGAGTTTGGATGGAGAGACATTACTGTTCTCCCTTGTTCACAGTGAACTGCCTGAGCTGGTTCAGGTCACCCTGCTGCTGGTTGTCAAGAAGCAGCTAAAGTGTAGGCTGCGTCAAACCCAGGCTCAACCATGTTCATGTGTGTGTGTGTGTGTGTGTGTGTGTGTGTGTGTGTGCTTGGCAGGTTTCTTCATCTGTGTAAATCAAAGCTTTTCCCTCTGTGGTGGAGGGAATTGCTAACATCTTCCTCGGAGCATGTGGTGTTGACATGGGACATGGGTGATGGCTTACGAGGCTTCTCACGTGCTTAAGAAGTGGGGACTATTGCAGTTTGAGAATTGAAGTTTGATGGCTGTAGTCTGCAAGGTGTGTCCTTTCTTTTGTTTTCACACTGTGCAGTTGACAAAGAAGTGACAATTTCCCAGATCAATTTTATGCTTATATCTAACTAAACTAGTTTGAATGTAGCTTTCCCTTGGTTTATGTGAGGGAGTGACTCCAGGACCCCCTCGGTACCAAGGTCTGTGGGTGTTCTTGTCCCTTGCATCAAATGACATAGTATACTTTACAGTATCTTTAGATTACTTATAATACCTAAGAAGATGTAAATCCTGTACAAATAGTTGCTATACTGCCTTGTTAAGGGAAGAAGAACAAGAAAATTTGGTACAGTTGCAACCATCATAGGCTTAGCTCCAGATGGTATGAGTGAGACTCTAAGACAAGGCTGCTCCTTCAGGAGTGTTCTCGCGAGACTTAGGATGCGTGAAACGGCGGGAGGCGGTAGGGGGCGCGCCTGCATACCCCTGCATTCTTGAGATCTGTGTGTGGCAGATTCAAATTTTGCTTTCTGGAACTTTCTGGACTCCCCTCCCCCCAGCCTTTTCCATCTGAGATTGGCTGAATCTTTGCATGCAGATCCACGAATATGGAGGGTTGACTGTATTTACAAAGCTCAATTAATCAGACAGCTGACTATAATGGGCCAGAAGACCTGCCCTGTGTTTTGTTTCTTTTTCTTTTTCCTTTCTTTCTTTTTTTTTTGTACAGAGGATCGATTTTGGGACCTTGCACTTGCGAGTCAAGTGGCAAAACCACTGAGCTAAATCCCTTGTCCTGATTTTGTTTCTTGTTCTTACAGATTAAGTTATTTTTTGGTGAGAAAGAGGGGGAGAGGAAGAGGGAGAGGATGAGAGAGAGGGAGACAGAGGGAGAGAGGCAGGAGGAGGAGGAGTAGTTGTGCTTATAGCTAAATGTTTAACTAAATGATGAATTTAAAGTCTATATTTTTACCTTTTTTTTTTTGGTGCTGGGGATTGAAACAGGACTTTACATGTGCTAAGCAAGTGCTCTGCCGTTGAGCTACATTCTGGGAAGATTAGAGGTCTGCACCTTAAAAGAATTCTGAACATGGGTGCCCTGGATGGCGGTGGAATATTGGTGTTTCAGTCTTGGAATGGCCACAGTGTGTGTGACCCTAGCCAAGTCCCCAAACCTCCATTAAATAAAGCTAACCCCTCCCAGGAAGAGAAACAAAACTAAAACCTCCACCCTTTCCTTAACTGGTCACATTGTTAAAGGGATGATGCTATTTCTAGGTGACCACAAGATGACATCCAAAGATTTTGGGGGATATAAGAAAAATGTTTCAAGTTAAGCTTTCTAAAACATTCTGGGTTATGTCTAATGTGACACAGTATTGGTTGGAGTGGTTGCTTTCCTCTATTTTTTTCCTTTTCCGGTACTGGTGATTAAACTCAGGGCCGTCACACTGAGCCACACTCCAAGCCTTTTTTCAGTTTTTAGTTTGAGCTGGGGTCTCCCTAAGTGGCTAAATTGCCCAGGTTGGGCTTGAGCTTGTTTATCCTCCTGACTCATCCTCCCAGAGTGCTGAGATTATTGGTTTATACTTCCATTCCTGCCCTCCTCCTCCTCCTCCTTTTCTTCTTCTTCTTTTGTTTTGTTTTTTATTTATTTATCTATTTATTTTGATACTGGGGAATGAACTTGGGTCCTTGTGCTTGCGAGGCAGGTAGCAGAACCACTGAGCTAAATCCCCGGCCTCTTCTTTTTGTTTTTTGAGATCTGATTTTGATGATGTTTTCTTAAGACTTGATACCACTTAAGAAAACAAAACAAAATTCACTGGAAAAAAATAGTCTATCTGGACGTGGGCTGCAAATTTCTGATTCAGTAGTTTCATTACTGAAAGAATTTTAAAGACCTCTTTATGGAATACAGTGCCAGCAAACAATTATTTCTTCCTAGAATCAGCTTGAGTCCCCCTCTTCCTGTAAGCTAAGCCATTAGTCACAGCTTTCTGTCTTGTATACAAATCAGGGACCTTTACTACAACAGATCGGCTTTTTATGTTTAAATACTGAGTGCCTGGGTGACTTTCGACATGAATTTCCTTTAGGAAGTCTCCTTTTGTGGTCTGTTCTTTTGGCCTCTTTCTATCTCAGTTTTCTTTTTGCCAAACTTTAAATGATAAAAAGTAGAAAGGGTATTTGATGTGCTGTTTCCTGAATTTTGTATATCACTAAAAACAGGTGAAAAAGGAAAACCCAAGGTTACAAATACAAACAAAAAACTGGTGGCCTCCTTTTTCAAAGACAAACAGAAAGCATAGAATGTCCATTCAAAGTTAAGACGAAGAAGGTATACCCGTAGAAAAGTTAATAACTGAAAATAGGTTATTGAATTCACAAGCTAAGCAAACCTGTGGCAGAGAGAAGAAATTTAAGGTGTCATGTTTGGAGATGTCTTGGGATCGTCGGAACTGATTTTATTCAGGGAGCACCACTGCTTCTCAGGGGCTTGGTCTGCTGTCCTTTCGATCTTTTGCTTCTTTTTTTTGCTTCTTTTTTTATGCCTAAAATCTGTGGCAAGTTTTCTTGGGTGCTGTGAGTTGCACTGCACATTCCCCCCACCCAGTCCACATGTCGCAGTTCTGACCGCCAGTACTAGGAGATCAAAGAGGTAGCGAAGTTTAAATGAAGTCATGAGGTGGGCCCTGATCCAATCTAACTGGTGTCTGTAAGAAAAGGAAATTTTAAGGGGCCGGGGATTTGGCTCAGCGGTTCAGTGGCCTGCCTTGCTAGTGCAAGGACGCGAGTTCAATCCCCGGTACCAAAAAAAACGAAAAGAAAATTTCAATGCTGATGGGAAGGGAAAGGCAAGGACAACACAGCGAGAAGATGCTGCCTTGTGCAAGCCACCCAGAGAGGTCTCGGAAGAAACCAACCCTGTTGACACCTTGGGCTTGGACTTGTGGCTTTCAGAGTTGGGAGACCACACATTTCTGTGGTTTTAGCCACCCTGTGTGGGGTGCTTTGCTGGGGTGGCCCTTGCGAGTGACTGCGCTGGGGGCTGTTGGTGAAAACATGGAAAGAACGATCTGTGTTTCAAAAAAGAAAAAGGAACCGAGGCTTGAGTTGTAGGATCTCAGGCAGGCCCTGTCCTTGCAGCCCCCTTCCCTTCCACACGAGTGTGCAGACACACTCACCTCCCTCCGCATTATCTGCTCGTACGTTCCGTGACCCTCCCGGGAGCCATTTTTGCTGCCAGTGGAGGCCGAGCATTCCGCTTGCCATCAAGCAGAAAAGAGGCTGGGAGGATTTATGGAGCACTCCCAGGAACTCAGATTCTGCTTTATTCAGACGGACACCGTACACACACATGGATACATCACAGCAGCGTGCGGAAAATGCCTGGTTTCCCTTCCTGGTGAACACAGGCATGGGCCGGCCCTGGCTCTTAGAGTGTGATTTAGGTCGGGAGGAAGGAAGCCTTGTGTTCACGTGCTGCGGTAAAAGCCACCTGCAGAGGGCTCTTGAGAACTTCCTGGGAACAGGTGGCCCGTGGCCACAGGGATTGGGAGACAGGAGCCATGTAGGGACGCCTTTGCTCAGTTTAGTGCACAGCTATTATTTCAGCTTTCCTGGGGGTGCCATGTCCGTCCCCACAATACATGCTCGCTCCCCTGCCCTGCCTTTCCTTGCCCGCCCCTTCTTTCTTCCTCCTTCCCCCTAAGCACCACTTGCCGTTCTCCATTGTATCCTCACCGCACTGTGTTGTCATTTTGTTTGCTGGGTGATAACTGCAGCGAACAGATGGTCACTATGCCAAGCGCATTGCACGGTCACTTCAGCCACCATTCGTATCCTCAGGTCACCGATGAACTGAACTGTCCAAGATTTAATGAGGTGAAATTTCTTGCCCGGGATTCCTTCATACTGGTACTCTGGAACCCCCTCATCGGCTTCTAAAAGGGACAATTTAAATCTCGCTGTACATGGCAGATGGTTGGTCACGCCACATGCATTGTGCAGTGACAAAACTGGACATTTCTTGACCCCTTCCTTTGCTGGACTTTTTGGTTGAGTGCTAGGTCTTAGCTTACTGGATCCTGGGCTTACTGGATAAATGGTTTGTGTTAAGCTAAGCAGACCAAATTTTGCTGTCTGCTCTGGTCACCTCTTGCCACAGGTGGCGGCTGAACTTATGAAATGTGACAAGTGTGGCAGGTGTGCCTTAAATGTAAAATACACAGAGTACAAAAAAGAGTGTGAAAAGTGGCTCATTGGAATTTTGGAATATGGTGCACGCTGAAACGATAAGAGTTTAGATAACGGGTTATAGAAAATGTGTTAATTTATTCCACCTGTTCCCTTTTCCTTTCTCTGTGTCGCTACTACGTGGCAATGTTGGTCACACGGCTCTGGACATGTGGTTGAGCTGTGATCTCAAGATTGTTCCTTGAACCCTGGGGGCTTCTTGAGTCATTGTGATATAGGGATGTGCTAGTGGCCGGGAGTGCTTGGTGGCTCAAAAGTGACAGTAATTTTTTTCTGACTAGGAATTAATAATGTCAATACGGAGACATTTTGATGGGCTGGACATTTGGGGAAGACAGCATGTAGGCATCCTTGGCTGGGGCACATTCCATTAACAGGACTGAACTGTGCACTTAAAAGCGTGGAAGATGCTAAGTGTGGTATGCTTCTAAACCTCAGTACAACTTTTCTTAAATAAACAAAAATGTAAGCCATATATAATATGACTATTAGGTAAAAAGCATTTAAAGAATGAAAATTTTATTTGACCAATAGCCAGGGGACTGAATGAAAATCTATAGAATGGAAGTGAGTCAAAATGAGATTTGATCCAAGAAAAAAAAACAGTGGAGGGGAAACGGAGGGGCTCCAGATCATAAAGATTTTAATTTTTTGACAAGGAATCCTGCCTTTCAGTTACACATTTCCTAGCACAGATAATGATTATAGCCATCTTTAGAAAGACAAGGGCCTCACTGTGTGAACAAAGGGCAGGAGGAGAGGGCTAAGAGAGCTCTGGGAAGACTTAGAGGTACATGATCTATCAGGGTAGGGCTGGCCAAGAAGGAAGCTTCTGGAAGGGACCTGGAGACTGGGTATGGTCAGGGGAAAAGAAGTTCAGAAATCCAGAGGGTCCCACACACTAGCTGGACTAAAGCCAACATGATTAAGAGATAGTGAAAAATAAAGGAAATCCACCACTCTAGCAGTAGGGGTTTTTCTCAGAGAGGAGCAGTTGTATGTTTAAGGGAGGCTGAGTAGGGAGAGCCGGGGTGCAGGACACCCACTCTGGGGTGTCTGACGGTGGTAGGAAGCTGCCCATTGCTTTGAGTTAAGTGCAGTGAAGAGACACACTTGTGCCAAACCCATTATCTTTTGGATTCCTGGGATCTGTTTGCTTTTAGATTGTGTAATTCAAGGCTTCTTTTCTTTCGCCACAGATTTACACTCTGGATAATTAAAAGTGCAGCTAAGGTCAAAAGAAATAGAGCAGAAAACACCACTGGCAGAGTTGATGGGGATTCCAGATGGGACATCCAGGTTTTTTTTTTAAGCCAGTATTATCGATCCGTTGGCTTCCGAGGCCCGGCACTGTAGTAAACACTGAGATGAATTACACATGGTCTTGTGTAATTCTTGTACAAAGGTCATCAGCTTGACTTTTTGGATGCTTTTCCAAAACCGCAGAGAAGTGATGTTTGCATTACCTGTCTTAGGAGCTTGGTGAACTCACACTGTGTGGGAATTGGGCACTCGGGTTTAGTTACCCTTGTGGGTTATTTAGCCTCTTGACCACAATAGATAGAGGAAGAACGCACACTTACTTGAAGTAACAGCTTTCGATAAGAATCTCAGCAATCACCCAGCTGCCCTTGTGGGTGAAGCCCGAGTGTCCTGCCCGCCTAGCTGTCTCCAAATGCTCTGTTTGTGGCATTCTTCGCTCTTTCAGGAGCCAATATCTTTTTTCCCACCAGCAGGATGTGTTTCCAGGGTGATTTGCTTAGTGAATCGGAGCTGGAGTCAGGCGGGTGCAGAGTGCCCCTGGGAATGTGCCTGCAGAACTCCCGGGGGTGGGCGTGGGAGGGTTTCCCAGTCCTGCACTGGCCCTGGCTTTTTTTTCCCCCCTCAAAATGAAGCTGAGTCTTTTGTCTTTACCCAACACAGGTTATGTCAGTGTGGCCTCGATCTGCCCCCATGAGGAATTTCCCGCCTGCCACCCTCATTTTCAAAACCTGGGGAAGAACACTTTTCCCCTCATTTACAAAAGGATAAATTTTAGCTCACAGCAGCAGGAGGGTGGCCGTCTGGAGCCAGGGGTCAGCAGCAGTTGAACTGGGCTACACAAATAGCAGCGATTAATGGCCCCCATAAAAGACAGCCCTGTGTGTTTGCTGTCTAGCATGGTTCCTTGAGAATCGGAGCAATGCCGAAATTAATTATAAAGCAGGCAAAGGATATTTTCTGCTTCCTGTTTAATACGTACCATCCACATGGGTGCACGTTCCACTCCGATGCATTTACACACATCGTTTCTTTGGAAAAAGGCGTGAAACCAATTTATTTGCAAAACTTCCCACTGGGTCATGCTAATCACGCAGCTTTTAGCCCCTTTCCACTGGATTCAGACTTGGGCTGGAGCAGAGAGCACTGGGCCTTCTGTCATTATTGCCTTGCTGCCTTTTGGGGCAGCCTCTTTTGCCTACCCTGCTCAGTTCATTTCATCCAGTGCTGTCACCCAGATTATTTTGTTTATAGTGACATTGCAAACAAGTCAAACTAATAACTCTGTTCTCTGCTTGGGCTTCCATTTAAAAGAAAAAAATACCAGAGACTGGAGAGATAGAGGCACAAGGTACTTATTGTCTGAGTCCTGGAACCTGAAAGTCACAGATCAAGGTGTTGGGCAGGTTTGGTTTCTCCTGAGGCTGCTGTCTTTGTCCTGCAGGTGGCCATCTCCTCTCTGTGTCCTCACGTGGCCTTTTTCTGTGTGTGCATAAAAAATAACATCAAATCACCAGTCCTATTAGGTTGGGGACTCTTACGATCTCATTTAACCTTAATTTCCTCTTTTAAGGCCCTTTCTCCAAATATAGTCACCCTGAAGGTTAGGACTTCAACCTGAGAAATCTGACGGAGCACAGCTCTGCCCAAATAAGATCTGGTTAATAAAATCCTCTTTTCCCAAGTGCTTGTGAACCTATTCATTCATCCAGGAAATATCTTTTAGTTGGACGTGGTGATGTACCCCTGTCATCCCAGCACTCTAGGATGCTGAGGCAGGAGGATCACAAATTTGACCCCAGCCCGTGCAGCTTAGCCATTGAAGAATTTGAGAACCTGCCTTGAAATAAAAGAAAATTTAAAAAACGCTGGGGATGGTGCTGTTTGGGACATCAGGAGCATGTTGTTGAAAAGGACTGGGCTTTCTCTTCCTGGGGCTTGGGTTGGTCAGGCAGATCCCACCCTCAGTGAATGGATTTTGTAGGATTCAGAGGTATAAGTGCCTTGAGGGAATAGGCCGAGGAAGGACACTGTGCCAGGGTTGTGACTGTGAGTAGGGTCAGAAAAGCCTCCCCAAAGCAGACATTTCCATGGCCGTGGAGGTGAGGGCACGAGTGTGTGGCCAAGGGCTGGGGTCGCAACACCCCTGTGTGGTCCGAGGACCGGTGAGGAAGTCACCATCAGCAGTTGTCTGGGAAGATGAGGACGGAGGCCAGTATCTGTGACGGGTGGTACAGGCAGTATCAGGACTTTGGCTCCTCCTCTGGGAGAAATGGAGAGTCTGGATGTCTTTTTATGGCTCTTGCTTTAGGGGAGCCTCCCAGTCCCCCAAGATTAGCTGCTCTGGAAGAGGAGGCAGATGGGGTCAGACAAATTGAGAGGGCAGAAGGGTACCTGGTGGGGACACAGCCCAGGATTAGCCATTGGGTGGGAGGCACAAGACGCAGGAGGTGAAACATGAGGCTCCCTTGGTCCTGGAACTGCAAGAGCCCTGGACAATCCACTTGAAACCAGTCCCTCTCTTAGGCACACTTATAGGAGGTGAGAAGCTGCTTTCAGCCGCAGGAAGGCTGGACGGCTCCATGGCCTTGAACTTGGCAGCCTTCCTAACTTTCTTCTCTGCTCGGCTCACCCGGAGCCATTCAGTCTCCTCTTACCCATTCTCCAGCAGCAGCACTTAGCTGAATTAGATAGGAATCTCTGGCTGCTGTCCAGCCCAGAGTGGGGCCACTAGGCGCACACGTGACCGGGGAAGGGCGGAGTGGGGCCGCTTGCCCATTTCCCCCCCCCTTTCTGTCTGCTTTCCTCCCCTTGCCGTCACGCGTTGGCTCTGTCATTAGTCCAGGGTGTGTTTATTAAGCTTTTTCTCTGCCCTGGTACTGCTGGGCACTGGGTAGGTGAGACTGAGCCACCTTTTGAAATGCCCTCAGGGCTTGGGGCCAGAAGTGTGTTCTAAGGAAAGGATGAGCCTTGGATGAGGCCAGGAAGGGTCCTCGTTCTGATCAGGGCTGAGCCCTGAGTCCAGGGAGGGGTTTGGAGGTGGGATCCTTACGTAGCTTCACAGAATCAGGTGAGGGGTCTGTGACAAAGGTGGTGGGGTGCAGCTGGTCAGGAAAATCTCTCAGAAGGGGCCGGTCTTAGTTGCTTCCTCATTGCTGAGATGCAACAATATCCACAGCTATAGGGGTGAGAGGTTTAATTTGGCTCACAGTTTAGAGTTTTCAGTCCACAGTTACCTCAGCTGCAGAGGCAGGGCGGGATGGCAGGGGGTGTGGTGGAGGAGAAACAGCTCATAGCATGGCAGCAGGAAGGGGGGGAGAGAGGGAGAGAGGGAGGGAGAGAGAGAGGGGCAGGGGAGGGGAAGAAGATAAACCTTTCCATGCCATGCTCTGGTGACCACCTCCTCAGACTAGGCTTCACCTCCCAATGCCACATTCATCTATAAGGCAACAGAGGACTAATCCATGGGTGAGTGTCACACCTGCATGAGCCAAACACCTGTGAACATGTGTTCACAGGTTGAAGCCACAGAGCCCATGGGCTGAGCTGCTGTGCTGCCATGTTGGGCGCCCTGCAGTGTGCAAAGCAAGGTGAGGTCGGGAGAGGAGCTCCGAGATCTGACCGCAGGCCTGTGTTTGGTTCCGACTTACATTTTTATTCTTGCAGGGAATCTCGTAGGACTGTAGGATGCTTGCATGGCCTATTAGTCTGCCAAGGCTTCGGTAACAATATCCCTTAGACATAGACTATGAGGCTTAAATAATGGACCTTTATTTTTCATTTTTCTCATGGTACTCAAGGTGGAGGTCTGAGATCGAGGTGTCAGTGTGGTTGGTGTCTCCTGAGGCAGATGGCTATCTTCTTGGGCCCTCTCATGGCCTTTGCTATGCATAATGAGACACACACACACACACACACACACACACACACACTCTCTAGTGCCTCTTCTTTTCTCACATGGACACCAGCCCTGTTGGTCTCCAGATATAGTACATTGGAGGAAGGGACTCAGTATATGCATTTTGGCAAAGATACAGTTTATTTTATAATCAAAAATGATTTTGAAGCACTACAAAGAACCTGAATTATCTCCCACAAATGGGCGTGAAGAGCCATGATTGACAGGCTACACCTGTTACCTAGAACAGTATCGGGTGCATTTCAAGTGCTCAATACAAGTTTGATGAACAAAAGTTTACTTTCAGCTTAGCATACAGTATTCATTTAGATGCTGAAGTGTCCTGGAAAGAAAACTCTGTTTTGGCTCACTTCCATGTGAGAAGAAATTCAGTTAAGGCCTCCCATTCTCTATGTGTTTTGATTGTTTCACACATTGTGGCACAAAAGTGCTTTGACAAATGGATGAACTTTCTAAAATACGGCATGTATACTACATGTATGTATGTTTCTGTGATATTCAAGAGGAGTCTCTGATCAGTACTCTTTTCTTTCTCTCAGTCCATGGAATCCATTTTACATCTGACTTTTCGTTTTGGAGCTTGGATACAGCAACCGTTCTTGCTTATGGCTCAGAGCAATGAATTTGAAAGGAAGGGAAGGGTGATCCAGGATGAAGGGATGAATTTAAAATCCCTTTAACTCTGATCCTAGCTACATAGTCTCAGCTAAGTCAATATTTACAGGAGATGAGCGAGTAGACTGATAGACGACTACTGCCTTGGGATTTAAAAAGCAGTTCCATTCCAGAGCGTTAGAAACACTGAAACGTGGTTTGGGTTTCTTGTTTAATGTGCAGCGATGGAGTCAAGGACATGCACTCTTTTTTTGGCCGGTGAACCTGAGCCTGAGTGCTTTCCTGTTCTCTCTACAGGCTGAGTCATTGAAAGTAGCATGGTATGATAATAACGGCATCAATTTAAAGAGCCAGCCGCAGTACAAAGTAGCTTGTGTACATCCTGTTGGGCACCATTTGTTTTGCAGAAGTGTGTGGCATTACTCCACCCAGATGACCTTGGGCATCCTTCGTTGTACAATGGTGTTTCTCCTGGTCATGTGACAAAATCATCGGTCACGAATCCCTTTCTTGCAATTGGCCCCTTTGCTCATGGATTGGGACCCACGTGTGTGTCCTTCCCTCTCTTCTCTCATGCTAGGCAAAGCCAAGCTCCCATTGTGTGCAGGTCAGATCTTTTCCACCAGTCCCTTTCCTTCTTTAGGGTCCCCGCATCTCCCCTGTAACTTGTGTTTCTCCACCTCTGTAGCTGCTGCCTAGAGATTATAGATTCACTCATTTTATAGCCTCGGGAGATTTCCATTTCTTTCCTCTGAGCTTAACTATTTATTTAGAAGTTGGCTTGCTGACTTTACCCATCGTGGTAGACATCTTTGTTTGGTTGGGGAAGGAGGAGGGGTGACATAGAGTTCCCATATTGTGAGACATACGTTTTCTTAATTAATGAAAGAAGTTGATGAATAATCTGCTTTCAACTGTCATAGATTGGAGCTCTGCAAGACTTCGCTACTTACATGGTTGGAAGTATGGGGGCAATCTTTGAAAACAGATTCCTTTGTGAAATTTTGGGAGACTTTGCAGCTTGGATTCATTGAAGAGCCGGAGTGTGGTTTTACTGACATTTCACAGGATTTTCTTTTCTTTTCCTGTTTTTTTGATGTGCTCAAGAAGATATCCAGGCTTCTGATACTCCCCGGACATCCGTCATCCTTCCTCCACACACACACATACACACCCTCATCCGCCAGACCAGACTGGGAGTTCCTACGGGACACTGCTGGGACTCTGCCCTCCAGGATCAGGGAATCTGCAGTGCTGATATTGGCCACTGGTCCTCCCTCTCTTTTTATCTGGAACCTGCTAAACTTACTTATTTTAGTGTCACTGAGTAACAACTCTAGTTTTACACTCTTTGAAACTCTCTTGCCTAAAGCAATTTAGTTTTTAGCTACAGACCCATCATTGCACTGGGCTTTTACCCTGACAGAATCAATGTTGGATCTATTTTGCCTATAAATCTCAGATTGCTGTCAAATTAAATTCGATGCCTCCCTTTGCCAGTCATTGATTGCCTTTCCCTTAATATCGCAGTCATATCATTTCCATTTTTGTTGTTTTAGGTGAAGTTGATTAAGTGTTTTTGTGTAATTATGAACGGCATTCCAGGTTCACTGTTATTGGTGTAGAGGGTGAAGAAAAACAAGCTGGTGACGAGGGACCATGATGGAAAAATTCTCCCAGGGCAGGTGGCTTGGTTTCTTGACCAGCAAAACTTGACAACCAAGATATCAAATGATGATGGTGAACACACCTGGTGTGTTCGTTTCCTGGGGTTGCTGTAACAAATTACCACAAATTTGGTTACTTAAAACAACAGAAATTATTCTTTCATCGCCTGGAGACTGGAAGTGTGAAATCAATTTCACTGGGCCAAAGTCAAGATGTCAACAGGGCCATGTTCCCTCTAGAGACCCTTCCATGAGAACTTTGCCTATTCTGACTTCTGGTGGAATGCCTGGGCTTCTGATCACATCAATCTTTCCTTCACATGGCCTTCTCTTTGTGTGTGTGTGTGTGTGTGTGTGTGTGTGTGTGTGTGTGTTAAGGACATTAGTGAAGGCTTTGGGGGCTTACCAATTAATAATGCAGGACCGTTTCCACATCTTAGGTCCTTTAACTGCACCATGTTGGCAAAGACCCTCTTCCCGAATTAGGTACTGTTTCCGGATTTGGATATGGACCTCTCTTGAGGGGTTGGCTCTGCTTTGCAGAAGCTTCTGTAAGTTGACCCCAAAGCTGGGACTGGGTGGTTTTCCTGGGATCTTACCCACTTCCCATCGTGGATCACACCATTGCCTTGCTACTCACCTTTGGGAAAGGGAGGGTGAGGGGCAGAAAGAGGAGCAAGAAATTGAGAGAAGCTGGGGCACCATTTGGAAACAGTCCCTGACTTAAGATGGTTTAACCTAGGATTTTTGAATGTTACGATGGTGGTGAAAAAGTAATATACAAAACCATACTTTGTTGTTTTGCATTTTGAACCCTTCCTGGGCTAGCAATATGTGGTACAGCCTTCTTTCTCTCCATGCTGGGCAGGAGCAGTGAGCTCAGCTACCAGTCAGCTGGTTGATCATGAGGGGGAAACAGCTGATGTTGTGTAGCACACTGTATCACTAAGCCAGGCTGGTCCGTGGGTTACAGGATTCAGTGCATTTTCTACTTATGGTATTTTTAGTTTATTGTGAGTTTATTGAGACAGAACTCATCAAGAATCAAGGAGCATGTGTACTGCATTTGCTAAGAAGTAGGAAAGTGTAAGAACCATCCAAAAGAACTATCCAAAAGGAGGCCAGGTGAATCCACCTGGTATGTTGGAAGTAAGCACTGTTAGGATTGTGATAATCATATGGTTGTCAAGGTCATGATGGCCAGCTGCCTGGGAAAAGCTACCTGTGCTCCCAGTTCTGTCCATAGGGCTCACCATCATAGCTATTTGCTCACCACTTACTAGGGCTTTATAGGGATCTTGAGGCTCAGCTCTGGGAGGAGGGCTCTGGTGGGGTAGTATTAGTGATGCTGCTGTCCACTGGTCTCATATGGTCTGGTCAGAACAGAGGGGAAGGTGGGTTCAGTCAGGCACTGTCAGAAGCCCTCTGGGATTGCAGTGAAGGGGAGGAGAAAAGGAGCATAGAGAGGCTGTAGGTAAAAGGCACAGAGAGAGAGAGGGAGGGAGGGAGGACTGTAACACATATTGCCAACTGAGGAAGTGATCAAAACACAAGTAAACGGTGGTGTATTAGTCACTTTTCTGATGCTGGGACAAAATATCTGACCTACGTAAAGGGGGAAAGGTTTGCTTTCGGCTTATGGCTTAAGAGGTTTCAGTCCATGGTGGGCTGGCTTCAAGGCAGAAACAGCATGGCAGAAGGACATGGCAGAGGAGAGCTGCTCACCTCATAGCATCCGGGAAGCAGAAGAAACAAGAAAGAGCTAGAGAGAGAGCAAGGGGCTGAAGACAGGATATACGTTCAAAGGCAGGGCCCCACTGACTACTTCCTCTAATAAGATCCCGCCTCCCAGTGACCTGTTCAACTGTGACCTCATCAATGGGCTGATCCTTTAGTGAAACTAGTGCATTTTCGGGGAACTTTTTTTTCCTGGCAATACTGTACTGGAGATAGAATCCAGGGTCTTCCCACTGAGCTATATTCCCCAACT
>NW_022900936.1:11082865-11083919 GCF_012274545.1 Fukomys damarensis | reverse complement strand
TGTACTGGGGAATCGAACTCAGGTCCTTGCACTTGCAAGGCAGACGGCGGAACCACTGAGCTAAATCCCCGGCTCCCCTTTTTCTTGTTTTAAATAGCAAAACATTTACTGGTACATTGTAGGCATACGTAATGATGATAACACTCATCACTGGGAATTTGAACCTGTGCCTGGTACATCCCACCCTTTTCTCCCATTACCCTCTCTATTTTGTACACTGTATTATTGTACACGGTGTTGTAGATTGTATTGAAATATAGCACAAATTGACTTTCACCTAATGACACGTGTATCCCATTTAAATGAGTAGTCAAATTTTTAAAAATGTAAAACTGGTGAGGAATTTTCTTCTTCAGGTTCCTTGATCCCAAAAATGATGGTATCATTTCACAGTTGACAAAATCTTTTCAGTGTTTTACTCCAACTTGGCCACCTCACTTCAAATGATGTTTCCATAATCAGCATCCTTGCTCTTTTTTTTTTTTAATGTTTCAAAACATTTGTTGTGGATTCATTAGTGCGATCACAGAACAAGATTCCTGATTAAGCATGAAAAATAAATATGGACCGCTTCATGAGTTTGCCTGTCATCCTTGCGCAGGGGCCGTGCTAATCTTATCTGTATCCTTCCAGTTTTAGTATTTGTGCTGCTGAAGCAAGCACAGCATCCTTACTCTTAATGAACTTGTGGAATTGGTGATCCGATCCCTAGGACCTCATGAAATTCAAGCTTTGTTGGTGATTTGCGTAAAATCTTTTTTTTTTTTTTTTTTTTTTTTTTTTTTTTTTTTTTTTTTTGACAGGGTCTCCTACATAATTCAGGCTAGTCTTGAACTCACTATTTTGAACTCATGGGATTCTCTTGCCTCAGCCTCCTGAGCACTGGAATTATAGGCATGCACCACCACGCCTAGCTCCCATAACATCCATTTTTTAAAAAATTTTAAATTGAATTTATTGATACATTCTAGGTAGACAGTACAGTTGCATTCATTACTGGGATCTTGTACCTTTACATGCCAGGTCTTCGTTTTCATTTTCTTCCCTTTTCCCC
>NW_022900936.1:11025015-11081530 GCF_012274545.1 Fukomys damarensis | reverse complement strand
TTTGCTATTCTAGGTCTCTTATGGTTCCAAATGAATTTTTGGATTCTTCTTTCTAGTTCTGTGAAGTATAGTGTTGGGATTTCAATTGGTATTGCATTGAATCTGTATAGTAGTTTTGGTAGTATGGCCATTTTCACTATGTTGATTCTTCCTACCCAGGAGCAGGGGAGATCTTTCCATTTTCTTATATCCTCCTCGATCTCTTTTTTTTTAAGAGTGCTATAGTTTTCAGTGTAGAGGTCTTTTGCTTCTTTTGTTAGATTGATTCCCAGGTACTTCATTTTTTTGGGTACTATTGTGAAAGAAATTGTTTCCCTAATTTCTTTCTCAGTGAGTCTGTTGTTTGCGTACAAGAAGGCTATTGATTTTTGGGTGTTGACCTTGTATCCAGCTACTTTGCTAAAAGTGTCAATTAAGTCGAGAAGTCTTTTGGTAGAGTTTTTTGGGTCTTCAATGTAGAGTATCATATCATCAGCAAATAATGACAGTTTAACTTCTTCCTTTCCTACCTTTATTGCTTTAATTTCTTTCTCTTTTCTAATTGCTGTGGCTAATGTTTCCAGAACTATATTGAAGAGGAGTGGTGATAGTGGGCATCCTTGTCTTGTTCCTGATTTTAATGTGAAGGTTTTCAATTTTTGGCCATTTAAGATGATGTTGGCTGTTGGTTTTTCATAGATAGCCTTTATTAAGTTGAGACATAGACCATCTATTCCAGTTTTTTGCAGAGTTTTTATCATGAATGGGTGTTGAATTTTGTCAAATACTTTTTCTGCATCTATCGAGAGGATCATGTGGTTCTTGTCCTTGACTTTATTAATATAGTGTATTATATTTATTGATTTATTTATGTTGAACCATCCTTTCATCCCTGGAATAAATCCGACTTGGTCAGGATGTATGATCTTCTTGATGATCCTCTGTATTCTGTTTGCTAGTATCTTATTGAAGATTTTTGCATCTATATTCATTAAGGAGATTGGCCTGTAGTTCTCTTTTTTAGTTACATCTTTCCCAGGTTTGGGAGTCTAAGTGATATTTGCTTCCAGGAATGAATTTGGAAGTATTGCTTCTCCTTCAATTTCACTGAAAAGTCTGAAGAGTAATGGTGGTAGATCTTCTCTAAATGTCTTGAAAATTCAGCAGTGAATCCATCAGGGTGTGAGCTTTTCTTTGTTGGTAAGTTTTTAATTACATTTTCAATTTCACTGATTGTGATTGGGGTGTTCAAAATGTTTTTATCTTCTTCGTTCAACTTTGGTAATTCATAAGTATCTAGAAATCTGTCCATTTCTTCTGTGTTTTCCATTTTGTTAGAGTACAGGTTCTCATAGTATGTATTAATGATCCTCTGGATTTCTGTGGGATCTGTTGTGACTTCACCTTTTTCATTCCTGATTGCATGAATCTGAGCCTTTTCTTTCCTTTTTTTTGATAAGGTTTGCTAAGGGTTTATCAATTTTATTTATTCTTTCAAAAAACCAACTTTGATTCATTCATTTTTTGTATCATTTTCTTAGTTTCCATTGAATTGATTTCTGCTCTAATCTTTATAATTTCCTCTCTTGTTCGAGCTTTGGGTTTTTCTTGCTCTTGTTTTTCTAGGAGTCTAAGAGTCATCTTTAGGTTGTTTATTTGAACTTGCTCTGTTTTCCTAATGTGGGCATTCAGTGCTATGAATTTTCCACATAGAACTGCTTTCATTGTGTCCCATAGATTCCTGTATGTTGTAGTGGCATTTTTGTTTATTTGTAAAAACTGATTTCTTCTTTAATTTTCTCTATGATCCATTGATTGTTCAGGAGAGTGTTGTTCAATTTCCATGTGTTTGTGAAGTTCCTACGGTTTCTTATGCTATTGATCTCCAGCTTTACTGCACTGTGAACTGATAATATACAGGGAATAACTTCAGTTCTTTTGCATTTATTCAAACCTGTTTTGTGAGCTAGTATGTGATCAATCTTGGAGAATGACCCATGTGCAGCTGAAAAGATTGTATATTCTGATTTTGTGGGGTGGAACACTATAGGTGTCTAATAAGTCCATATATTCAAAAGCTTGGTTCAGTTCTAGTATTTCATTGTTGATTTTTTGGCTAGATGATCTGTCTATTTGTGATAGTGGGGTATTTAGATCCCCCACTACAATTGTATTAGTGGTTATTTGGTTTTTCATGTTACTTAATATTTGTTTTATATAGTTGGGGGCATTTATATTTGGTGCATATATGTTTATGATTGTCATTTCTTCCTCTTGGATTGTTCCCTTTACAAGGATGTAGTGGCCTTCTTTGTCTCTCTTAATCAGTTTTGCTTTGAAGTTTGCTTTGTATGTGAATAAGATTGCTACCCCTGCTTTTTTCTGGGCGCCTGTTGCGTGGAGAATTGTTTTCCATCCTTTCACTTTCAGTCTCTGGGCTTCTTTTTGCACTAGGTGCATTTCTTGTATACAACATATTGTTGGATTTTGCTTCTTAATCCGCTCTGCCAATCTTTTTCTCTTGATTGGTGAATTGAGGCCATTGATATTGATAGTTATAACTGATATGTACTGAGTTATTATTGTCATGTTATTGTCCTTTTGTTGACTTTATTTTTTGTCCTCTCCTTTTAGTTTCTTGCCTTGGCTATTTGATTTGCTCTGTTGGGCCTCCTGGTGTTGTGATCTTCATTGTCTTTTTCTAGGATATTGTTTAAAATTCTTTGTAGTGCTGGTTTAATATTCATGAACTTTCTCAGGTGTTCTTTATCATGGCAGTATCTTATTTCCCCTTCCATTTTGAAAGAGAGTTTTGCAGGATACATCAGTCTTGGTTGTAGGTTGTTTTCTTTTAGGACTTTAAATACCTCACTCCAGGCTCTCCTTGACCTGAGGGTTTGTGTTGAAAAGTCTGCTGTGATTCTGATGGGCTTTCCTTTGCATGTGATTTGTTTCTTTTCTCTTACTGCTTGTAGTATTTTGTTCTTCTATTGGGTTTCTGGGATCTTGATTATTATATGTCTAGGTGTAGTGTTTTTTGATCGTGGCTAGTTGGTGTCCTATATGCCTCGCTTATCTGTATGTCTAATTCTTCCCCTCTGTTTGGGAAGTTTTCTGTCATTAATTCTTTGAACAGCTTTTTTAAGTCATTTGCATTTTCTTCTGGTCCTTTATGGATACCTATCAGTCTTATGTTATTCTTCTTTGCATCATCTAGGAGTTGTTGGATTGATTTCTCATGCTCCCTTCCTCTTTTTAAGAGACCTCTCTTTTTATGGTCACTGTCTGCTATCCTATCCTCTATATCTGAGATTCTATCTTCGCAATCTTTTATTCTGTTGCGTACGCTTTCAGTAGAGTTTTTAATCTCCTGGATATCTGTTTGAATCTGTTTAATGGATTCCATTTCTTTCCTATGTTGGGTGTTCATTGTTTCCATTTCTTTCTTATTCTGGGCCTTCATGGCTTCTATCATGGTCCTGAGCTCATATATTTTTTTTGTCAGTTTCTGTTCTGGAGTTTCGAATCATGTCTTTCATTTTGCTCACCATCTCTATGGTTATCTGGGAAATTATTTCTGTTTTGAATTTTTCTAGAGCCTGATTGATCTGTTTTGTTACTTCCTGTGCTGTGAGTTCTGAGTGTCCTGGAGGTTCACTATCTGATTTTTCATCTCCTTTGCCCTACTGTTTGCCATTGGTGAACTGGAAGTCTGTCTTTCTGGCTTGCTTAAATGTTTTCTCATCTTTATTTTTGCTGTTGGGTTGCCCTTGATTCAATCTGTGGGTCATTAAATCTTCCTGATATCATTGTGTCCCAGCCTTTGATTCTCTAATGACCAATAGACATTCTCATTGTCATAATTGAGAAAACAACTCATCAAATCAATCCCTATCCTTTATCCCTGTTGATACAATGAGGAACATAATAGGATCAATCATCACCCTTTATAGCCCGCCATGCCTTTGCATAGTGTGTCCAAGGACTGGCTCAGTCAGGGGATCTAATAGCCAGGGGCGGGGGCGTGACCGTGCTCAGCGGGGCCAGGCTACCCTCCTGGCGCTGTGTCGGAGCCAATCACTGGTGCCCGCGGGAAATGACGTGGCTCTAGAGGAGTCCCATAGTTGGGGCCGTGCAGCAGAGGTGGCTCTGAGTCCAAGCCCGGGTGATGATGCAAAACTCACCCACCTGGTGCTGTGCTGCAGCCAATCTCTGGTGCCCGCTGGAAACGGGCTGGGCCACACAGCAGAGGTGGCTCTGAGCTAACATCCATTTTTAAAGTTTGAATTTTCTTGATGTATAACGCAGCACTATTTTATTAAATGTGACTTTCCAGCAACAATTGCATTATCTCTTATTAATTTATAAATACCTCTTTTTCTTTTCTTTTCTTTTTTTTTTTGAGACAAGGTTTCACTCTGTAGTTCAGGCTGGACTTGAATTCATTATGCAGCCCAGGCTGGCCTCAAACATGCAGGGATCCTCCTGCCTCAGCCTCATGAGTGCTGGGATTATGCATATGTGCCACCAGATCCAGTTTAAATCCCTCTTTTTTACCAACCATCACAGAGTACCACTATGGTTACACCAGATAGGTTAACAAAGTTCAAAGAAAGTCACATTTTTACTGCTTAATATAAATGAAGAAATTTAGCTATTTTTGTTGTTGTTGTTGTTGTTTGTTTTTGTTTTTGGTACAGGGGATGGAACTTGGGACCTTGTGCTTGTGAGGCAGGTGCACCACTGAGCTAAATCCCCAGCCCTTAGCTGTATTTTAATTTTATCAAAGAAACCATGTCTTCAGTGATACTATATTCCTAATCTATAATACTGCTAATTAAAAACAGCAAGTTGAACCATATCTGTGACGTCAGCACTTGCATCTATTGCTAAAGAATAAAGTGTGAAATTATATAGCAGCTTCACCCTTAAATCTTTTTCAGTAGATATTTTCGCCCACTTCCTCGATTCATCTGGCTCTAGTCTGGTGAGACAAACTGATTTAGAAAAATTAAGCAGGGCACCTTATTTCTCTCAATAAAAAAGCACACATCCATTTTTTGCTGAAGACTCTTCTTCCGTTGTTCTTTTTTTTGGGTTCTGTTTTCTTTTGAGATGATGAAGAAGCCATTCTGTGATTTAAGCATGCTGAGAGGCTGAAGCAGGAGGATCATAAGTTCAAGACCAGCTGGGGCAACTTAGCAAGACATTGGTGCTCCGAGTCTTCGAGTCCCTGCGTGCCCACCACAGCCTGAGGTCTCTGGTGGCTCTGGCTCTGGGAATCTCTGGGTGACTGGGTGACTGAAGTGCTGGTAGTCAAGGTTTGCTTACCGTCACCATGGAAACCATGGCTGTGGGACTTCCGCTGTCACTTGTGACACTTCCTGTCCCAGGCACCTGGAAGATCAACCCAATAGCCACCCCTGCCCCCCTTACCCACTGCCATTGCTGGTGTGACCATGGGTGGTGGGGGAGCTCCCCCGAATCCCACCTTCCTCTGGACGGTGCGGGGACAGAGCTTCGGCCTCCAACCCCTCCCCCCTTTTGTTTTGCCTTTGAGACAGGGTCTTGCTTAATTGCCTAGGCTGGTGTTGAATTTGTGATCTTCCTGTCTTACCCTCCTGAGTGCTGGGATTACAGGAGTGATCCACTGTGCCTGACTTGGAGAGTATTTTTTGATCCAAACCATAACAGGTTGTGTTATCCATGATTCCGAAGAGGGGCTCATAAGGCCTGGAGAGGTACCCCAGAGGGTAAAAGTTCACCAGGTAAAAGTTCCTTTTATTTTTTACCTTTAGAGAAGGTATTAGTTTCTATGGCTGCTGTAACAAATTTCTACAAACATGGTGGCTTAACCTAGGAAATGATTTCTTTCACAGTTCTTGTGGCCAGACATCTACAGTGAAAGTATTAGCAGGGTTTATATGGCCTCTGGAGCCTTTTCGGGTGGAGTTTGCTCTTGCTTCTTCCAGTTTCTGGTGGATGTCAGTGATCCTTGGCTGGTGGACTCATCTCATTTCTGCCTCCTCCTTCACATGGGCTTGTCCTTTCCAATCTGTGCAGAGTTTCCCCCATCTCTGTCTCACTCAGGAGGACCTGTAGGGCCCACCTGCGGAATCCAGGTGAATCTCACCTCAAAGTCTCGCACTGAACCACATGTGTAGTCTTTCTTCTCGGATACAATGACATCCATGTGACCCAGGGACCCACACTTAAGTTTTTTGGCTCTTACTTAACCTAGCACAGGGTGATTAAAAGCTAAATAAGTTCTCCTAACAATACTTGTGTGCTCTGTTAAAAGAACAACAACAAAAAAAGGCTGATCATCTCACTTCCTGGCTTTTAGACTGCTGTTTATTCATAATACTTTTAAGATTTTGTTGCCAAAGGGTGTAATTTTATAACATCACAACAAAGTCAAGCAGAGATAGAACTTAATTGTACTTTTCCCTTTCCCCCAAGAGGATAGAAATAAATATATTTAGAGGGAACCAGGAATGAACAGTTTACAAAGCTGTTAGTCTAGCATCTGTTGAAGGACTTGGGCTGACCATGGCTGGAGTGAAAGTCACTTCTGTGGGCCAGGAATGCTGGTGGGGACTTGACTTGTGAGGTTCATGTCAGCAGAGGCCCCCCAGCTTGTCCTGATCATCATCAGCCCTTGGCTGTTTTTTGATATCTTTGGATAAAGCGCCTGAAATTCCCTATTAAGACAAAACTCTGTCCTCCAGAAGAGATAGCAGATTCAGCTGTTTACAGCTGTTTTTGCTTTGATGATTGCATTGGTTGGTATTCCCACCGGTCACTTAACTGTTTATAAGGCTCTGTGTGGGGAAGGGAGTGGGCTGGGTTACAGTGAGGAGAGCTTCTCATCTTCCAAGTTGTAAGTATTTGGGAACTCAGGGGAGGAGGGCTCTCTAGAAAGAGGATGGCTCTTGAGTTGGCCATTGGGGACTGGCGGATTTGAGTGGGCAAAGAGGAAACCTGGTGAGTCCATGGTACAGCTGACAGGAAGATGCTTATGAACTCAGGCAGGCAGCAGTGAGCCCCAAAAGGCTTTAGTGAGAAATTAGGGTTCTGGGCCCAGTGATTTTTGAGGCAGAGCATGGAGTAAATTCGGGAAACCAGGACGACAGTTGCGGAGAAGAGTTAGGGTATCGATATGCTAGTTTAGGCTGACTGGTGGTGGTTGGCCTTTTGTTGGTTTAAGAAGTTTGCCTGTGGCTTCTGCTTTTTTCATTTTCTTTTTTCTTTTAAAGTATTGTTTTACAGCTTTTTTGAGGCCCAAGTGACAGAGAAGCAGAGTCTATATTTACTGTGTACAGTGTGATGTTTTGATATGTGTGTGTACATTGTGGAGTGGTTGCCTCAGTTAAGCTCATTAACATGTCAATCACCTCAGAGTTATCGTGTGTGTGTGTGTGTGTGTGTGTGTGTGTGTGTGTGCGTGTGCGCGCGCGCGCGTAACATTTAAGATCTGCTCTCTTGAGCAGTTTTTAAGAATATAATACTTTATTGTGAACTGTAGTCACCATGCTGTACATGAGATCTAAGGTTTTTATTTATTCATTTTGTCATGAACTGTGTTCCTAGATAACATCTGAGCCTCTCACTGTAAACATATTTCTTTACTTATTCATCATTCACCTACATGCCTGTAAGGCTGTACTAATACATTGAGTGCACTGGGAGACAGGTACAAAATATAATCACCGAAAAGGAAATTAACAAGAATGGACAGTCCACTGTCTCCAGCTTGCAGCTGGTGGCTCGTTGGCTGTGTGGCAGAGCATTCCTGAGGGACAGCAGGTGCTGGGTGCTGGGGGAAGGTGCTGGGTGGGCAGAGGGGAAGAGAAGGGGAAGGGAGTTGGCCGCTCAATGGCTGGTCACATTAGAAGGGGCAGTGAGGACCTTAGAAACAGTGAGGTGTCCCGGGGCCTGGAGGGTGAAGAGGTGGCGCCCATAAAGGAAGAGGGAGAGGTGGGAGGGCACAGAGTTAGGTTTAGAAGAAAGCCTTCCCTTCTTCTCTATCCTCCTTCCTTCCTTCTGTTCTTCCCTCCCTCAGAACCTCCCTTCTGGACACGTTGATGGTGGGGAGGTGGCTCAGGATGAGCTGCTCTGGGAGCTGAGATGTGAGGCTGGGTCCTGATCTCGGAGACGTGATGCATGCTGGGAAGGAGGTCAGCTTTGGAGGCCGGAGGCAGCAGGGGGCTGTGCAAGGCAGAGAAGGGGCTGACAAAGGCCAGAGAAGCTGGGTCCTCCGACAGTTCTTTCCCTGGCTTCTAAGCACACCCTAGATGAAGAATGGGGACAGGGTTAGCTGTTTCTGAGGTGGGAGGGTTGTGCATCAGACCGGGGGGTGGGGAGCAAAATCATCCTGAGAGATAGTGGGGAGAGTCCCTTGCTCGAGAGGTCAGGATTCCACTCCTGTCCTGTTCCCTGGAGGGACTATTTGATATTATCAACCCTTTGCAGAGCATTCTAGGACCCTAGTTCTAGAACACTGAAATTTCCTTGAGTAAATTCCATTCTCTTCTTTAACAAATGAGTCTCTTGTTCTTTTCCTGATATTCTGCTTTTTCCTTTGATGCTGTTTTAATTAATTCGTTCCTAATTTTTTTGTGATGCTGGGGATGGAGACTTTCAGAGACTTGCAGATGCTCGGCATGCAGTCTCCCACCAAGCCACATCTCTACTCTTGGTGTTTTAGACCCAGCATTTCTCCTGGTGCAGGGAAATAGCTATGAATTGTCCTAGCGTCCTTGAGAGTAGTTGAGGAATCACCCTTGCCTGCAGTGTCTAATAACAGCTGTGCTCTTGGTTTCTTAGGTGGCCATCAAAGTCATTGATAAGAAGAGAGCCAAAAAGGACACCTATGTCACCAAAAATCTGCGGCGGGAAGGGCAGATCCAGCAGATGATCCGTCACCCCAACATCACACAGCTCCTTGATATCTTAGAGACGGAAAACAGCTATTACCTGGTCATGGAGCTGTGCCCTGGGGGCAACTTGATGCACAAGATCTACGAGAAGAAGCGGCTGGAGGAGTCCGAGGCCCGCAGATACATCCGGCAGCTCATCTCCGCAGTGGAGCACCTGCACCGGGTTGGGGTGGTCCACAGGTAAGAGCCACGTCGGGCTGATCATCGCCAGATCTTTGCTAAATGGATGCTCTAAGCAAGGCTGAGTAATTGCATCCTAATTTACAAGTTTTCTGCAGAATTTAGTCCACTGAATTGTTTCATAAGCTGGGTTAATATCAGCGTGGGGTTCAACAAGTAAAGCCAGAGTGTCTGGGCTTGTACCCTGGCTCTGCCCTTTGGTGGTCGTTTGACCTTGGGTAAATTGCTGCACGTCTCCGGCCTGTTCATCTGTGGACTGAGAATGCTACTACTTCTCTCTCCACCGATGCCCTGACCAATGAGTTGATAGAAAGAGCTTGAACAGCGTTTGGTGCTCAGTCTGTACCAGGTAAGTGACAGGTGCTGCCCTTATTATTTACCAAGTTGAGAGATCAGTTGCCGAGGTACCTGAGAGAAGGCTCAGAGGTGGGATGGCATGAGGTTACTGCTCAGCCAGTGTGAGAGAGAGGTGCTTTCACGGTGTTTACTTTCCAGTGGTAGCTGCTCAATCACAGTTTTATTCAATTTGATTGAATTCAAATTGTGGACTTGCCCTTGAAATCTAGAGATGTTCCCCAGAAACCAGACTTGTTTATACCAGCTCGTTCCTTCCTAGATAGGGGCTTTACAAAGAAACTGAACAAAAATAGTGGTCGCTGATATTGCTGTTGGTGGTGGTTGCCTATGTGGAATATGATAATAAATTGTAAAAATAAAAAATATAAAAATGTTCTCTTTCCTTCCCCCCAAATTATTGGCTCCCCTAATAAATGCATGCTTCTTTATGGAATGCTTAACCATTAGTTACTCAGTTATTGAGAAAAATTAATAATCATGCATAATTCTCATTCTGAGAAATGTAGGCAAGGCATAAGATGTGTGTATGTGTCCTTATATAAGCACATATGTTTAAACATTTAAAAATTGAGATCTAAGTATATATACTCTAAAACTCACCATATGAAGGTGTATATTCCAATGGCTTTAGTCTTTTCCGTGTTGTGCAACTATCATTGCAATCTAATTTTAGAATTTTTTTTGTCCCCCAAAAGAAACCTTGTATCATTAGCACTTGCTTCCCAGTCTTTCTCGGACTCCTGGTAACTCCTAATCTGTGTTCTGTCTGTACGGATTTGCCTGTTCTGGACATTTCATGTAAACGGAACCATTCAGTATGGAGGTGGTCTTTTGTGATTGATGTCTTTTTCTTGGCAAAATATTTTTCAGATTCATCCATGTTATAACATGTTTTAGTACCTCTTTCCTTTTTCTTTTTATAAGCAATTAACATTGCACTGCAAGGATTCATCCCAGTTTGCTGATCTCTTTATCAAGTGATGGAAGTTTGGATTGTTTCCGCTTTTTGGCTATTACCAATAATGCTGTAGTGAGCACTCGTAGACCAATTTTTGTGCGGATATATGTTTTCATTTCTCTTGCTTTTCTTGGAGTGGAATTGCTGGGTCATACAACAAGTCCCAGTTTAATAACCTTTTGAAGAAACGTGTGTTTCTTTCAAAAGTCAACACCCGATGGTACCTTTTATCTGACTGAACGCCATTCATTTTCTGATCAGTAGAGGAAGAAGCTTGGAGCCATCAGCTCTCCCACTATCCAGGTGGAGAGGCCTGTGTGCTCCCTGGTGAGACTGGCATCAGGGATGCTCTCCCTTGTCACTGTGAAGCCCAGGGGCCACGAGGACGTCCCTCTGTTCAGGGCTTTCCAGGCACCGCTAGGGCTCATCCACGGAGGGGAGGAACCCTCTTCACAAACACCTGAGTCACACATTGTCACACGATCACGATGTATTAGAACTCTTCCGGCTTACATCACCAACGATGGGAACATTCAGAAATTTGAAGTGTATAGCACTATTCTGGGCTCTTCCCAACAATACCCTAGTGTTGCCTGCAGTGTCATGGCTCTGCCATTATTAGGAAAATGATATTCATAAGGGTGCCTGGTCCTGTCTTTGTTTATTAAGAAGACAGAGGTAAAAACCTCACGAATGAGTCAGCTTGGATTACTGACTCCGAAGGTCACAGCAGAAAATAGAACCAGGGGACTACAAGGGGCAGGGCTTTCTGCAGGACTCAGGGTGTTTTTCCAAGGGCTTCTTGCTGTCAGAAATGAGATGAGCACCAAGCCTCTCAGGATCATGAGGACAACAAAAGAAAATCAAGTGAAAGCTGTGCCACTGCTCACAGGTCTCTGCTGCAGGAAATTCTCAACAACCCTTTTAAAGTAATTTTTAACAAAATCCAATCCTTCTCGGTGCAATTACTGTCAGAATGTCAAAGGAATGAATTTAATAATGTTTTGATAGCAAAGACAGTATGCTGCTTCTGTCTTATCTCCAGCTCTCTCCTCCTTCTCTCTCCCTGGAAGTATATTCATAATCCAGGAATGGTGAGAGATTTAGGAGAATTCCCTTGCTTTTCTCTCTAGAAATCACCTTATTGTTTGTCACTGCACGTGGGCGCAAATGATCAGGTGGCCCAGACAGTCCATCAAGGGGCTTGCTTACAATATATTTATGGATGGCGTTAGTGGAATCTCTTCACTTTGGAAGATTCCATGTTACTAATTTTAGCATCTGTAATTTGCTTGCCACTGGCTTATTTTTCACTGTGACCACTCCTGTGTACTCTTTACTGTAGCACTCTTCCGCGGTGGAGACTTTTCTTCTTTGTGCTGCAGAGGAGGAATGCATGTCATGAATTATTTTGAGGTTAGGTTTTTCAGATGAGTGAGATGGCGTAGCATTGCAGAGAAGCCCTGGAGTGCCTGGTGGGAAGGTTTCTGAGCAAATAGATCGTATCGTCCAAAAGGATTCAGAATGGATTTTTCTGGCTACAGGCATACCGTGACTTAAAAAGCCTTCTTCGGTTCCCTGTCAGCTGATGTTGTGAAATTCAGTATGTCACAGTCAACTCAATGCTGTCACAGCCCCATTTCCTGTGCTATGAGTTCTGAATGTTTATTTGCCCTCCCAGAACTATTTACATATCATTAACAAGACACAAATCTTACAGACCAGGAAGTGGCTCACTGGAAGAACACTTGTCCAGCAAGGAGGAGGTCCTGGGTGCTTATCCCCAGCACCGAAAAAAAGGGCAAATCTTTTAAAAAATCATATAGCTGTCATTATAAATGGAATTTATAATGCAAGCTGACTCCCAACTTTATGTGAAACCAAACCTGCTTGGCGTCTTTGGGTCCTTTGCTATTAATAGGGCTGCTATTCATTTTCACACAGGTAGAGTGTGATCTAACTTTGTCATTAATTCCATTTCAGGAATACCTGAAACATTCCACATTTAAAATATAGCCAGTTTGTTTTGTCTTTTTCTTCCCCCTTCCAACGCACGTTCTTGGCAGGATGCCCAAACCTGATGGTGTGCCCATTGTAAACAGGGCACCGACTCTTAACACGAATCAACAAGAGGGCCGCCAATTCTGCTAAGAGGCTAATTTGAGATTCATCTGCTCATTCAAAATAACAAAGTCCAATCAAACTATACAGACCAAACGTTAGAGATACAGGGCCACCGTCCCTAAGCAGGAAGAGAGCAGCCGCTGGCTGTAGGGTGAGCAGAGAGGGACCGTGATCAAAGACTGCTCAAGCCCTTGCATGGACATGTGTCAACTCAGCCACTCCCAGGGCCATGACCTTCTTCATTCATCAATATTGGGAAAGGTCCTGCGGAGCTCAGGAGGAATGCAGTGGAAGGGCAGGAACTTTGCTTTGTTCTCTTGGGTCTGACAAGAAGCAAGCACAACCTGTTTTGCTGGAGGATTAAGAAGTTCTTTTAAATTGTAAGTCTTTTTTTTTTTTTTCTCCCCAAGGGAAAGTGAGGGGAGGCAGATGAGAGGGAAATCATTTCTGCTCCTGTCCAGAAACTGTTCGGGATCCCAGGCCTGTCTGTCTGCTAAGAGTAAGCACCTACCTGGAAGCCCTGGTGACACCAAAGGTTTTGGTTGTAATTGGTGTCTTAGTCTCTTTCTTATCACTGAGGCACAGTATCTGATACCCACAAATTAATGGGGGAGAGGCTCATTTGGGCTTGTGGTTTTGAGAGGTTTCAGTCCATAGTTGGTTGGCTTCAAGGCAAACCATGCATGCCACAAGAGTCTGGCAGAAGAAAACTGGTCACGTCATGATGAGCAGGAAGGAGGGAAAGAGAGAGGTGGGGAGATTTATACCCTTCCAACGTGTGTCCCCGGTGACCTGCCTTTTCTGACCAGCAGCACACTCAGCTACTGAATTCATTAGTGGATTAATTCACGGATGACTGTAGTGCCCCCGAGATCTGGTCACCTTCCAGATGCCCTACCTCCGAACCCACAAGACCTTTGGGGGACATCTGAACCATAACAATTGTGCTTTGAAAAATGTGTTTGCAGATGCATGATTTTGCAAAACCATAGCCTAACTGTTCTGTAGGTTGGTAGGGACAGTGGCGAGCAGTGTTGACACTAAAGCCTGCATCCACGTGTGGCCTGTACCACTTAGAAACAGAACTGGGTGCATTTCTCAGGCTGGTGCCTGTCTTGCCACATCTGCCCCAGAGGGATGGGAGATTATCCATTGTATGTGATGATTGGGGGCGATTAGATAAGTTGTCTATATACAGTGCTCAGGGCCGGGGATTTAACTTAGTGGTTCCACCACCTGCCTCGCAAGAGCAAGGACCTGAGTTCGATCCCCTGGTACCTCCCCCTTCCCATAAAAAAGTGCTCAAACTGAGACCTTCCATAAGGGCCAAGTTTACTGTAGTTATTGCTGAGTCCTCCTCATTTGTGAGTTCCGAGTATGCAGGGCCCCATAGCTCTCCTCTGGGTGCCACCCTTGCCGTCTTTGTCTGGCTGAATACTGTTCATCCTCCAGGTAGATCCCAGCTCCAAGCACACTTTCTCTGGGAAGCCCAGCTGGGTGCTCTCTTGGGACCATGTGTGGTCCCACAGCACCCTCCGTCTGCCTTCCAAACCTGTATCTTGTGATTCTTAGTTGTTTAATCTTTGTCTTCTGCCTAGACCATAATTTAGCTCAGTGCCCAGCCCAGGGAACACACAGGAGACTTTGTGAGATGTATGAAGGGACACCGAACGAGAGCAGCCAGTGTCTGAGGTGGCTTTCTGGTAGCCAGTCCCAGGCTTTTTCTGGAACATTTCGTATTTTTCTGTAGAGTTTCAAGGGAGTTTCTTCATTGACTTTGTGGTACTTTGTTTAATTTTCAGGTCACAATTTGTAGAGTGGCATCCTTTTAGCAACTAGCTCTTTCACTTTTATAAGCAGAAATTGTTTCTGGAGCATTATAGGAATTCAATAAAGGTTTCATTCTGAATAAATGAATCAGATCCATGCTTAACAAATTATTCTTGTGTTTTATTAAACTGCCCAATGCTATAAATAAATCAAAGATTTACAAGTCATTTTTTTTTCTTTTTCTTTTTGTTACCGGGGGATTGAACTCAGGACCTTGCTCTTGCGAGGCAGGTGGCGGAACCACTGAGCTAAATCCCCGGCCCCTACAAATCATTTGGCTTTAATACAGTGCTTTTGAAGTTAAGACCTCAGCTAAAAAACTCTTGTTCACTACAAAATGCCTATTGCCTTGGGGATTGTTAAGCTTTTCTTGGATGCTTTATCCTTGGCTTATTACTAAATTTCATCTTGTGGCCATCCCCATAGGCAAAACTTTCCCTCCTAAACTTAACCTGTCTGGGTTTGGGTTAGCCCTCTCTGGGCCCCATCCCTCTGGCCTTCCATTTGGAGGGCCACACACCCCAATACTGTTTGTTGTGACCAAATTCATCACCCTTTTAATCCCTTTCTGAAGTCTTCCCTGTTTACCTCATCCTAGAATCTTTTCTTTTCTCGTAGTGTGAGGCTTGAACTCAGGACCTCATGCATGTTGTCTTAGAATCTTCGACTTTACTTTTCTTACCTCCAGCCTCTCACCTCATCACTGTTAGGACTTGTGTCCTCTTGGAGAGGCCTGCCATACAAACAGGCAAACATATACAGAATCATTTCCTTAGCCAGCAGCCCTGTCCAGGAGTCCCTTTTCAGATGCTATCTTTCAAAGAAGAATCAGAGGCTCGGGATTTGAAATGCTTTGTTCAGGGATGGTTAGCTGACCAGTTAGAGAGAGCCACCTACTGAAGTCTGTCTTTCTTAATCTCCCCAGGCCACTGTATTTGTTCTTGATCTCTACTTAGCTCTCCAACTCCAGGGGTTCACTGCTCCTCTGGGTCTTATCCCTCTTTGAATCGTGCCACCCCATTTTTTTGCCATTCAGTTCTACACTTCCATCTTGGGTCTCAGCTCTGAGGGTCTTGTACTGGCTCTTTCCAAAGTTCCTGTCCCTTCATCTGTGCCTCCACTTTGTTGAGGCCCTGACCTGACCTTCATGGCTGGGCCAAGGGGAGAAATCTTCCTCTGTTCACATCTCACTCCAATACACGCACACATGTATGACAGTCTCCACACTGTGGGAGTACGGACATAGAGAAGACCCCACATACATGTGTGCATACTACCTAGGTGCGTATTCACTCATGTGTACACTCGCTCACCCACACATAGATGCATGCACGTGCATGCACATACCCATAATGCACGCTCAGTTTTTCCTTACAGGCAGGCACACACACACACACACACACGCATGTGTGTTTGCACTTGTGCACACATTCATGTGAGCTCACACATACTCAGGTGTGCACACATGTGCACATTCACTGTTCTGCCTGCCTCTTTGCTTTGCAAGGTCTGAGTGGGCGCACCCCCCTTCCCTGCCCTGAGCCAGGACTCAAATGTTTGTCATAGCGAGAGTCCTCCGTGACTCTCCTTCCTTGAACTTCTCCACCTGAGAAAGCAATGGCTAGAAGTCACTGTGGCCAATCCCCAAACCTTCGAGAGGACCATCTTTAAATCAAGGCAAGGACACCTAGGTGGGGGAAAGGGACGTACACGTGACCACCAGTGGGTGAACTTTTAGTTGTTAATAATGGCCTGTCTACAGTTGTTCCTCTGAAAGAGCTGAGAACAAAGGGCCTGTGATTAGGCAGTGCCTGAGTGGGTATGGAAGAGACCTTTTCCTTTGGAAACTCTGTGAATATCTGGAAAAATATCCCCACTCACTGCCCAATACAGCCTCAGGTCTGCCCCCGCTGGGCATGTTTCCTGGAACTGTCCAGTGAACAGAGAGGGGTCCGGCGGCCTTTCCTTGCCTGTACCCATTGTCTGTCTTCTTGGCTGGGCTCCCTCCTGATGCTTTGCAGACCGACCCCTCCCATGGCTTTTTCTCAGCAGTGCGTTGGTACTTACGTGTGTTCTGAAGATGCCTCAGTCTTTGTAGCACTGTCCTAGAGAACCTACCTTAACGCATCACTTTCTCTTGCCTTGAATTACCCATCTCTGGGTGCCAGCCTGTCCTATTCCCTTTCTTGTTTTCCTAAATCCTTTTTTTTTTTAGTATAAAAAGAAAAAAAATTTCATTTTTCCTTTTAAAAAATTATTTTCAATCAACATATTACATAAATTGATTGTGTTTTAGTCATTTTCTTGTTGCTGCGACAAAATACCTGACAGCTGCAACTTAAAGGACAGATTTATTTTGGCGCATGGTGTCAGGGAACTCAGTCAATGGTCAGCACGCTCCAAAGCAGACAGGATGGCGGAAGGTCAGGCAGAGGAAGCTGCTCAACCCATGGCAGCCGGGGAGCAGAGAGACACGGAGGAGCCAAGGACAGGAATACACGCTTCCAGGTCACACCCTCAGCAACCCACTTCCAAGCAGGCCCCGCCTTCCTAACAGCACTTTCAGCCATGAGCTCACCAGTGGATTAGCTCACCGATGAGGCCTACACCTCCATGATCCAATCACTTCCAAAAGCCTGACACTTTGGGGGGACATTTTAGATCTAAACCATCACACTGGGGTACGGTATGATGTTTGTATACATCACAGAGTATAAAGATCAAATCAAGGCATTACTGTATGTTTCCTCAAATATTTGCCACTGGTTTCTGGTGAGAATATTCAAAATCCTCCAGTACCTTCAACTCTACAGTAAATTATTGTTAGAGTCCCACCACTGTGTTGTAAAACACTAGACCTCATATCTAACTGTGTTCTTATACCCACTCACCACATTCTCTTGATCCTCCCTTTCCTCTACCTTTCCCGTGCTCTGGTGACAAACATTCTGTTTTTCACTTCTAGACGCCAACTTATTTCGCTTCCACAAATGATTGACCGCATGCTGCATTTGTATTCCTGTGCTTGACTTATTTCATTTAATGTAATAAACAGCCTTTAGGACTGTGTTGGTCCACTTTCTGTTGCTGTGACAAATTACCTGATACAAACAACTTAAAAGGAGGGAAGCTTTTGTTTGTTTGTTTGTTTGTTTGTTTGTCTTTTGAGACAGTGTCTATGTATTCCAGGTTGGTCTTGAACTCACTGTGTAGCGCAGGCTGGCCAACTTGTGGTGATCCTCCTGCCTCAGCTCTGCAATGCTGGGATCACAGGTGTGCGCCCTGATGCCTGGCAGGAAAGATGTATTTTACCTGCACCGTGTGTTTATTGCAGCACTATTTACAGTAGCCAAGACATGGAATCAGATTAGGTGTTCAAACAGATGAATGCATAAAGCAAATATGGTATATTTGCACCGTAGGATACTATTCAGCATAAAAAAGAGTGAAACTCTGTCATTTGTGACACCATGGATGAGCCTGGAAGATACTGGGGTAAAGAAATAAGCCTCATACCTCTGTAAAACCCCTTTGACTAAGAAAAGTCTCTTTTTCATCCATCTAGGGGCCATTCATTCCTTCTTCCCTTTTGTTTCCAGCTATGGGTTAACACTGATTTTCAAGTTTTCGTACCATGGGGAGGAGCCCTTCAGATTGAGAGGCTAAGGGAAAACCCTCCCCTTCCGCCTGTCCTCCTAGATTGGCTCATCGGGTCAGGGACCATGGACATCGATCAAATGGAGCACTCGCTTCTCTCTCCATGCACCATTCTTCTGTTCACAGTAGGCAAATCAGACATTTCACAGGTTGAAGCTGGAGCGAATACTGTTCTTTTCACCTAAATCACAGGGAGGCTGAATGGTGGGTCCAGTTTTCAGGATGGGGGAGACCTGCCAGTGTCTCTTTCCGAAAAATCATGTTGTGATACACAGACACTGGAACCTCATGAATAAATGAACTCTTCCTCGCTTATTCAAGAAGGTGTCTCTCAACTTTGTGATCTCATCCGAGTGCAGTAGCGCATACTTGCAATCCTTGCTACATGGGAGGCTGAGGCAGGAGGATTGTGACTTGGAGGCCAGCCTGGGTAGCATAGCGAGACCCTGTCTCAAAAACAAGAGTAAAACGAAACACCAAAAAAACCCAGAAACTCTCCAATCAATTGTACGATCTCCTGGGATCATATGTGGCCACTGGTCGTTGCTGAGGAGCTGAGCAGAGGGTCCAGGTGGCCTGCTGTGCAGAAAAAACTCAGATTGTAACTGCAGGCGGCTAAGGGTGCTGGCAATGAACAGCCCAAGTGAGGCATTTGGTGGTAGCCCCAGCATTCTAGGCACCATTCTCGGAGGAAAGGGAAGATACCGACAAGATAAAATTTAACAAAAATTAATGGACTTGTTTAGAGTAGCTTTAGGTTAAAAAAAAATTGCATTAGGAACTGCAGAGACTTCCCTCATGCTTTCCTTCTGCCCTGCGTTCTCCTTAATTAGTGTGGTTATTTGTTTTAATTGATGAACCAGTGTGGATATGTTCATCTTCCCCAAGGTCAGTAGTTTACACTAAGATTCCTTCTGCGATGTGCATTCTTAGGGGTTTTGGTGTATGCATGGTGTGTTGCACAGCCACCAGTTCACTATTGTAACAAAGGCCTTCAAACCCGAGAAATCCTCTGCATCTGTCCCGCCTCCTCATCCCGTTTCTCCCACTCCCAGCCTCTGGCAGCCCCTGATCTTTCTGTTGTGTCTCCCTTTCTTCTTCTTGTGGAGAGTGCCAGTATAACACATTTTGTTTCTCCATTCACCTGTTCAAGAGAATCTTCCAGCTAGGGGAAATTATGAATAAAGCTGGTATAAACATTTGTGTCCACACATTTTCCCACTCATGAGAGTGAACACTGTCTTCCCTCAGCATCTACAAGGAATTAGTTCCAGGACCTCCCGTGGGCATCACTCCCACCGGTGTCCCTTCTGTAAAATGGCGCATGTGGCCTACGCAGATGCTTCTATATACCTTAAATCATCTCTAGATCACTTACAGTACTAACCCAGTGCACATTAAACACGTGCTATGCAGTACCATGTAATGATAAAGAAAAAAGTTCAGCACAGATGAAATTTTTCCCCATGAATATTTTCGAGCTGAGCTTGGTTGAATTTGAGGATGCAGAACCCACAGATACAGAAGGCTGACTGTACCCGGGTGCAAGTGGCTTTTGAGAATTAAACTTGAAGCTAGATCTGGTGACCTAGGCCTGTAATGCTAGCACTTGGGAGGCTAAGGCAGGATTGCCATGAGTTGGAGTCCAGCCTGAGCTACACAGTGAGAGTGTCTCAAATATTCCAAACCCAAACAAAATTAGACTTTAGAGACCTTTTCCCTAAAGAGTGAGAAGGAAAGCAGTCCTCCCCTTTCTTTCAGATTATTTTAAAAGACAAAGGAGGAAATAAAGCCAGAAGAGACTGAATGGCTCTTTCATTTGACAGTGTGAAATATACTGATCACATGGACAGAGACTAACGTAGTGGAACTTACCGTTAACCAGCAACAGAACCTTAAAACGGTCAGATTGTTACCATTGAAATCTTTCAGAGACCTGGACAAAAAGCTAATATATAGGCAAACACCCTCAGTTAGCTAAGCCTGTTCTATCCATTTTTCCTAAGTGTTGGGGGTTGCTTGCTTTGGGATGCAAAGGGTGGGAAGATGGTAGCTTTGAACTTATTTTTCTTAATAATTATATTTTTATACTCCCTCCCTTAGCTTTATGACATTTCCCTGATTTCAAAAGTGGATTATTTTTTTCTGTTGCATTTTCTCTTCTTTTAAGTCTTTCATTTATATCATTTTCCTAATCATTTGTTCTCTAGGCTTTTGTGGCTCCAGAATCACACTGTTTAGTTTTATTATTCTTGGCAATTGCTTTATTTTACCATGCCTCTTTAATCTGTTTTTCTCAATAATATTTGTTCTGAACCAAAATTCTCTGTAACAACTTAGTGTGATTTCCATTCTTCCCAGGCAGGGAGGCTTAATTTCACTTGAAACAAACCGTGGCCTTATGTTAGATTTAAATAGTGCTACTGCTATATAATCAGTTTTTATAGACTCACAGTTTGGGCTGTAGCTGGCAGTGTTTTTTGTGTGTATGTGCATGTGTTTTGAAATTATGCCATATGTTTGAATAGAAGTCAGGCTTATATGATGTCTTAATTATCTTCAGAAAAGAAGAACGCCTTAAGGAGTCCTCACAAATCTTTCATGTTATGGAGGCACAATTTAGTTGCTTTATTTTCAACAACAAAATAAGCGTTGGAGAAAACACATTTCACATTGTATTGGTCAGCTTTTTGTTCTGACAGTGGTTTCAGTCAGTGGTTGGTTGGGACCAAGGCAAAAATATGCTGAAAGGATATGGTGGAGGGAAGGGGCTCAACGCATGGTGTCAGAGAAGCAGATAGCAGGAGAAGAGCCCCGAGAAGGGGCTGGGGCCCCATACAGTCCCCAAAGTTGCACCTCCATGCCTCACTTCCTCCAACAAGGCCCTTCCTCCTGTGCCCTGTTCCGCTGTGGACTCATTAATGGTTAATCCATAGATAAGGTTGGTGACTTCACAACCTAGTCACCTCCCCGGGAGTCTCTCGATCCAGTGAAGGTGACAGTCAAGATTAACCAGCACCCATTAGCCTTGATCTGACTCACCAGTCACTGTTGGCACTCTGCAAGTCACCCGAGATGTCTAGAATCTGGCGGAAAGGGAACCAGAGCCACTTAACGGGGCTTTAATCACAACTTCTGCCCTCACAGTTGCAACAGTTTGAGAGAATGAAAATAATTCCCCGAGGGTTAATTTTCAGAGATTTTAAATGGGTGCTTATGGTTTGGAATAAGGTTTCTAGCAAGTGTATCACATATAGATTCAAAAAGTGCTCCTCACAGGCATCATAGCCCAGTGGACCACCTGCGCCTCACTGGAAACGTTGTATAATAACTCAGAGAATCATCTTGGTTCTGCCTTCGTGCATTTGAATAAAATTTGTCATGAAATGTGAAGGCATGGAAACATTTCTAAAATGAGTTAGGCCAACATTTTTGTCTATGGTCTTACATAGGATGATGACGCAGCTTCACAGATAAGGCGACAGTCACTCGATAATTGTTTCATTTCTAAATATTATATATCTGTGTCTTCCAAAACCTCTTCTTCTTTCTTCCGGGGATCGAACTCGGGTCCTTCCACTTGCAAGGCAGGCGGTGGAACCACTGAGCTAAATCCCCAGCTCCAAAAGACATCTTCTTTGTTTGTTTTGGTGCCGGGGATCAAGCACAGGTCCTTGTGCTTGTGAGGCAGGTGATGGAGCCACTGAGCCAAACCCCTGACCCCCAAACTCTCTTTTCTAAGGGGCAAAGTCTTCCCATTGGAAAAAGAGGTGGGGGCCGCCTTCTCTTTGGGCCCACTTCATATCGGACAGACATGATGCCTTTTAAAGGCAGACATAGTTTTGAAGTGCACTGTGTATTGTTTCATTTGAACTGATTGTGAGATCGTTAGGTGGGGAATAACCATATCCCTTTCCTAGCTGCACGTTTTGGTACAGATCTTATTTTGCACCCCAGGGTCTAGCCCAAAGGCTACCAACAGCGCCCCCTGGATACTTTGTAGAGCTTACTGTGTGATTTAATTTTTCTACCTGCCTGTAAATCTCAGCGTTCCCATGAGAACAGCCTCCCTGTCTTCTCCTGCCTCCAGTGGTTCCTTTCCAGTCCACCGTGAACCGTCGTCCTTTCCCAGCTGCATGAAGTCCTCGGCCTTTTTCCTCTCATTCTCTCTCTGAGTAATCTTGTGTCTTCTCAAAGCCTCAGCTTCTACCTATAGTAAGGTTGAAAGCTGGCACTTGGCAGGCCTCGTCTTGCCTGGAAGGTTGGCCCGCATAGCGTTGTTATTGTTTTAAGTGAGTTTGCTGCCAGCATTTAAAAATTGAGACCAAATCCAGATTTCTGGCTTCTGTTGTGAAACAGGATGGGCTGGCAGTTCTGAGACCAAGCTTTGAAGCAACTGTCCCCATTAAGTGGGACACTGCTGTCCTATTTACCGCAGATAGTCCTGGCAACAGTACTTTCCTGTTGTTTCTAGACACTGATAGGGTATATCAGTGCCATTTTTTGTTTTTATCACAATTACGCTATTAAGTTCTCTACAATGGAGACAAGAAGAAAAAGAGCATATATATTGCCCATCTCTATTCAAATGTAGGAAAAGAAAAGCTGGACCAAGAAAGGAGTGTTTCTAAACAATGGGAGGGATTAAAAAAATATATATATATATAAATAAAACAAGAAAAATATTCTTACATAATTAATATTCAGGGTGTGTCTAAGGTGACAGGCTGTAATTCGGGATGTGGGAGGGTTTTTAATTGTGGACCTAGATGACTTTGATGCCCAAAAGTACTGCGTATGTGGGGTGTGGGGTGTGGTCATGAGCAAAACAGATGTGTTCCCTCCCCTCAAGGAACTTATGGTTGACTAACAGACAGCACAGCCGCCTCACACTCAGTGTGACTCTGGCTGCTTTGCTCCCCCCTGTTGCCTGCTGTCACTTCAGTGTGAGTGTTGCCACCCATCCTCTGATTAACAGTCTTCATTTTACCTATAAACTCGGCTTCCTTTGACCGTGTCAGGTTAACATGCACTTGAACATAACACCAAGGATTGTGGCTCTGACCTCTCTGGAATCTGTTGTTATGCCCACGATAATACCCACTGGCTCAAGAAATTAAATATGTCATCGCCTGGCCTTTTGTCACTGCGCTTGGCCTCCAACATGGAGGCCATGGAACTGACAAATGCACTTCCGGTTTTTTGGAATTGCTCCCCCAGATCTACTCCTGGCTCTGGCTGATGTCACTCACAGTATCACAAACCCTTGGCCACCCTTTTGTCCCTTTCCTGCTCAGACAGCCCCCTTCTCCAGTGGTGTGTTCCGCTGTCTTCTAACCCTCTGCCCTGTCACTTGCAGTGCAAGCCTGGGTCCCACGGCTGGGAACTTCTCGTGATTTCTGCTGCACTCGTTGCTCTTTGTCTGTGCAAGCCTTTGCTAGCTTTTATAGTTGATGGCAATTAGTTTCATCGTGTCTTATAAATATTTACTTAATGACTGAGTGAGTTTTAGTAAAAAGCTTTATGGGGTGGGGGAAAGTGGCTCTAAAACAGTTCATTTCCTTTTAGAAGCAAAGTGCCCGGCTGTTATGTCACATGCTTATCTGAAATGTTGTGTGGTTTTGTTTATTTCAGAGACTTGAAGATAGAAAATTTGCTCCTAGATGAAGACAATAATATCAAGCTGATTGGTATGACCTTTTTTTTTTTTTTTAAGCAAGATTATCATCTTTTAAGTGTTGTGTTGTCAGTTCTCGACCTTGAAAACTATTCCTGGTCTACATCATATCAAACTTCTAGGTTACCTTCTTTTGTGTCTAATATTCAATGATAGTTTTGAAAATGAAAGCTAATTTTAGCAGTGATTTAATAGCTTACTCAAATAATAATTCAAACATGATTAGAAAGATGAAAATACTGTAACTTGGTTAGGAAATTAATTTGATAGCTCCAGATAAGCATTTGTTGGTAACATGTTCCTTTGGTTTAAACTTCAGTTTCTCCTTAAGTTCAAATGGAGATGATTTTTAGTTAGATTAACAAGATCATTGCTTAAAAACAGTGGAAAATAATTTGGCCCAGAAATGCTGCCTATCGCTTCTGGTTATGTTTTATTCTACTCTTCAGGGAATTTATGGATGTCCAAAACAAGGAAGAATAAAACTTGCCTTCTCTTTTTAATACAGTCTTCATTCCGGTCCTATGGTATAATGGTGATGTCTGTAGAGGGTTCACTAAATGTGTACCGATTAGGGGTTTCCAGGGTAGTGTTATTCATCATTGGTTCATAATTCAGAGCCCTTAAGTGAATTCACTTCATGGCTTATTCTCTGAAAGAGTTCAGATGGTTTTGTTCATTTTATTTTGGTTATATAGTTGCTCTTGGTCATTGTTTTTATGTCCCAATATTAAACAGCACTTTCATTCTTTTCCTTCATTTTCTCACACCAACTGTGAGAAATTTCTTCTATATCAATGGCTTGGAAAGAAGTTGTTTTAGCAGAAAAAGAGATGAACCAGTAGGACTTTGGGAGTTTAACTCTTGTACCCAAGAAGGAGCTTTTGCTAAGCAACTATTACAAATCATCTCAAGACTCTGCAAAAAAAAAAAAAAAAAACCAAAACCTTCAAATGACTTACTAGATCCCTTGAAATCACAGCTGGCACCCAACACAGGCCGGGCATGAATGGTGTAGGATGTCCAGGCCCTGTGCTAGAGGACCAAGCAGCCTTGCTACATGGTGATGGATACACCCAGCATTAGAAGATTAGCATTTAAGAGGAAACTAATCCCCCCCCCCCAAATCATTTTAAAGAATCTATTCTTAGATCATTCAAAGGACTTTAACTGTTGCACTTTAGTTGCCTGCAGGTTCACTGCCTGATCTTGGGCCTGAAACAAAGGAATCTCCTGATGGGGGGAAAGGAATGGAGTTGGTTTATTTTTTAAGATTTCCTGGCAGTGTGGAACTGTAATTTGTCTTTGAATAATGTTCAGGTGACTGTGATAGAGTCATCCTAACAGCACAGATTATAAGAAAAGGCCAGTTTTATATTACATTAAAAGTTAGAGTAATTCACTTCCACTGGGTGTCATGTAGACAAAGCTAGTAAGTCAAGTAGAGAGCAGTGCACACCAGGGTAGCAGTTTCCAAATTTCCAGAAAGCGCTTTTCATACTCTTCGCTTTTGCCTCACTTTTCTCCCTTGGTGTTTGCTGTCTCTTCTTTCTCCTTGAGTAACAGCCCCGTATGACTATTTATTAAACTATTCTGTAGAGTAACGTTGAAAAGCACAGACTTTTTATTGATTAGAAGTTCGCTCAGAACATTCTGGAAGAACCAGTCACTATAAACAGCAAGTGCATTTGTAAGTAGATCATAGATTGGTTGAATAATAAAACCTTTCAGAGGAGACATTGTACAAGTAATATGAAGAAATTATATACCTAAGTATATAGAGCCTGTACTTCTCCTCGTGGTGAGTTTGATGGTTGCTTTGTGGTGACCAGGAACTGTTCTCTCAGCTGGCAACCTCTAGACTGGCACATAAATAGTTAGTCCCCAGTCATCAGGACTATAAAAGATGAAATTAAAATATATATAATTTTGCAAATCTTACTTGGTTTTGAGATCTTAGAAACGTACAGCATTTTTGAACAAAAATGGTTCAGATGCCTTGCCTACCACAGAGGTAGTCTGTCTGTATATCTAGAGAAAAAGAAGTGACATGCAGAAAACAGCAGTGAGCTACAGTGAGTGGAATTGGTTCCAGCTCAAGACCATCTTATGTGAAGAAGGTTTGAGTAGTTGACTTCTTCTGATTGGCTGAGACTCAGATCTTTGTTATAATAGTAGGTTCCACTCTGTTATATTTCATGATAGGTTGCAATTCACCATGTATGGTGGATTGTTTAGGCCAAGCTTACAATATGTACAGAGGTAGCTTTAGGCTAAACTTAATTCAATTTAACAGAACAAAATAGGCCCAGTCTATTGCCAAATGACCAGATGTTAGGAGCCAGGATTCTCAAAATTGCTAGAGCAGTGCCTATTTTTCTTATGACCAGCTAAAGCTAAGGATCCCTAACTTACACCTATAAATAAAAGAGATGTTAGGCCACCTCAGGAAACAACTGGGAATTGCATTTTGTTGAGCACAATCTGTATTTCCTTGATTTCTAGGGAAGGAGACAAAGTGTCTTATGTGTTTTCTTGCGCTGAGTTGAGCAATGTGGATCAAAGGTCTACCTTCCCAGCCTTGTTTAACTTGAAAGGCCTTTGAACCTCTTTTTTTCTTCAAAGGAATTACCTAGTTGTTTTTCAGAGGTGATTATAGCTATTATCATTTCTTCTTAATAGTTTTCTTTGAAAGAATTTGGTATAAATAATTCTACTTAAGCTGTATTTCAAATTCACTAGAATTACCAGGAGTAAGGTTCGATTTCATCAGGATGTTTTTCTGTCTTCAAAAAAAGCAGTCTGATGTTTGGTAAGTTTAGTATAATCTTAAAAAGGAAGAGCCACAGCTTAGAACAATTTTGTACATGTTCCAAAGCAGCATGCACTTGGGTGTTCTTTTGAGATTCATTTTGCAGCTCTCAGAAAAGCTCAGTGATAATTAGCTTATGTATTTACCAAATCTAATTGAGGCAGACCTATGTGACATTACTGGGAGGCAAACTTCTCTCTAGCTTCACGATTCTAATTATAGGCATATGTGTAAAATTTTAATAATCACAATTACAAATGTGAAACATGCTGGTTATTTCTTCGCAGTGTATTTTAAATCAAATCCTTTTGGCTACGTCAGCACAAGTCATTTTAAAATGCAGCTTCCATTCCTTCCTCTTCCCAAATCCACTGTTAATTTATCTTCTTGCAACTGGGCTTAAGATAAGGCCGGACTCTGCTCTCGAACTTGCCAGGGACAGTGGAGAGAGATCTGGTCTCTTATCTCTTCTCTCCCTGTCTCTTCTTGAGAGAGCCCAGAGCAGGGGAGCTGAAGAAGGGAAAATGAATGAGGTGGCCTTTTGCCGTTCTGGAATCTTGCTGACATGAGGAATAGAGTGTTTGGCTTTTATCTTAGAAATGTAGAGATACATTTTCTAGGGCTCCTGTGAGACCAGGCCTTTCACGTGGCAGTTCATGAAGGTTTCCTTTAAAAATTTCACTCCTAGTAATACTATACGATCATCTTTGTTCGATGATGCCATCCTTCCGGTTTTCCATAGTAGGTGCTCTTTGCAATGAAACCATCTTCAAATGTTAAACACGATGGGATAGTTTTTCCTTATAAAAATAAAAATGCCTTTCTCTTTGGCTTAAACGGTCCTGCATTTAAGACACTGGAGATTGAAGACAGCGTCCCTCAGGTCCTTTATAACAAGTAACTCCTCCTATGGTGGGGGCCCAAAGGACTTGTCTGCGAGGTGCACGGAGTCTGCTGCAAAAGGAAAGGCGGTGGGCAGAGACTGAGGGTAGGGAAGGAGAGAGGAATGGAGTACGGGAAGACAGGAGGAGGCAGGGTAAGAGGGAGAAGAAAACTGTCAAGACACACAAAGGTTAAGTGTTCAAACGTACAGCTTTCCCGGTTGGTTGGTTTGCCAGTCTTTACTGTATGTTCTCTCTATCCAGAGTCTGAGCTGAAGAGTTTGGGTGGTTTTCAGTGTTTAAAGAGATTTTAGACCTCTCCTTGGATAGGGTTCTCTTTAGAAAATCTGTTTCATGGCATATCCTAATCCAGGGACCGCTGTGTCATTTTGAGCCATCAGGTGTGGATTACTCTGGGGACTCCCAGCTCTCCCCATACTGAGCTTTCCTGTAGCTCTGCAGGTAGAGACAGACCTACGTCAGTGTGAAGCGAGAAAGTAATGAAACTAGACATAAATAGCACCCGTTGAGAAAGTTACCAGAGTTCTGTTTCGGACTTGGGGCTGATCTCTAACCAAGCCCTGTAGCCTGGGGACGCTTCTTCCTGGGGGGCAGTGGTAGAATCATAATATTTACACGGAAGTTCAAAGGACGATCCGTGATTAACAAAGATGGAGGAAAGATACCAGCAGGGCACAACACGAACAGCTCTCTTAATTGCCTGGCAGTGCAGTGTCTTTAAGATCAAAAGTAAACACAAGAGAAAAGGCGTAATAGATCCAGGGTAGCTGTAGATCATCAGGCTTTTCTTCCCGGGGCCTTCAGCTTTTAGGAACAAAGTGACACCATGAGGTCACTGAGTCCGGCTGGCGTCGCCAGACACCTGGCATTGTTTCTCCAGCCAACTTGCAGGGTTGCCTAAGTTGTTGAGTATATTTTCCCCTCTTCAAGTTTCCATATGTGCTGCATACATTTGGGAGAGATTTTAAAAAAAGGTTTTAATGAAATGTAAACATTCAGCCAAAGAAGTCTGCTGTAAATGGCTGGACCGCGTGTCGCAGAGTGACCCCCAGCCACTGGCCAGAGAAAGGGCAGGCTTTCTTCAGTTTTCCCCCGCTGGGAGGCCAGACTGTTGCCTCCAAGCCTGTCTGCTCCTTCTCTCTTCCTTCCTTAGTCCTCGAAAGCACAGCCGGTCCTTTCCCTGGGCGACCCATTGACAAGGCTTGATGGAAATACGTTGTTAGCTCTAGCTGGATTTTACAGTGAGGACTGACGTAAAATGTTCCAGTTAGGCAAGGGAACCACCACCTGACATTCTTTTGTCTTGAGACTCATATCCAGAGGTTATGGTTTGCAGCTGCTGGATTTCCTTCTGGATGCTAAATTATGTGTTAGCCTGAGAGAATGTTTCCTTTCCTGCTGCTCCCCCACCCTCTTTCCTGTCCCTCTTCATTTCTGCGGCTTTCTAATTTGGAGTCCACTTGTCCTCTCCTCTTCGCAGACTTTGGCTTGAGCAACTGTGCAGGGATCCTGGGTTATTCGGACACCTTCAGCACTCAGTGTGGCAGCCCCGCCTACGCCGCGCCTGAACTGCTCGCCAGGAAGAAATACGGCCCCAAAATTGACGTCTGGTCCATGTGAGTTTTTGAGCTTCTAAAAGTCAGTGTTGCCTCCTGCTGTCTCCACTGCTCCTTCCTTATGAAGTGACTCTTCTGTGTTTGATGAGCGTGTGTTTAGGGTGGGCTCTGGAACAGATCATCATTCGTGACTCGCCGGAGCCTGGCTTTCCTTTTCTCTTCTTCGCAGCTGTCGCAGTCTTTTCCGTGGAAACTGTCAGAATGGCTTTCACCTAAATTCTCTCAGGTACTGGGAAGAGAAGAAAGCCAAGTCCTGCCCTCACACAGACCTCACATTCTGGTTATAGGGCCCACTCGGATCCCTGCTTAAGATCTTGCCGTGGGCTCCTGTACCATCCGTGTGGAACTCACCTTGCCTCGGTCCATGTCCTGCCTCTCTGCACCTTGCCTCTGTCTTCTGCCCATGATTCTTAAGGCGCGTTGGCCTCCTTTTCACCTTTCCCACCTCTAGGCTGTGCCCCTGTTATTTCCTTTGCCTGGGATGCCGTTCCCTGCTCTTCCTATGGCCCACCCAATCCCACACGTCCGCTAAAATGTCACTCAAAGGCTCTGTGTCCCCTTCCAGAGGATCCCATGTTCTGTCCTTGCCTTTTCACTTCCCCCTTGGCACCTGTCACATGCCGCCATTGTCCTGTTTGTAAATCTCTTCATTCTCTCTCTTCTCAATGAGAAAGACCCGTTTTGGAAAAGTTGGGAGATTTGTTTGTGTTAAACGGAAAGCACAATTTGTGCATAAAGAAATGGGCCACGGGAGCCTGAGATATCAAGAGATCCTCCCAGGGGGTATTACATGATCATGGTGACCTAGAAGGCAAGAGATGTTGATGGCCAAAGGGCAAGAGAAGTTGGCAGGTTGGGGAGCAGGTGACAGTGTGCTCCTGAGGGCCTGCTCTTACGGGGATGGAAAACGCTGTGTTGCCCCCAGTTGTCACAGTGAAGAGGCTCAGCCTGGGGACCCTTTCCGGACATGTCAGGTGAAGCAGGTGTCTCCTCCAAACCTAGAATTCGAGTAGGAGGAAGAAGTGGTGGGTTGTTGGAGCTGCACGGGGACAGCTAGGCTATGTCTCCTGAAAAGTCAGTGTCACAGCGTTCATTATGCCCGGCATGGGGTTTCTGTCCCCCACTGCTCACTGAGACATGGAAGCGAATCCGCGATCTGGCGAAGGGCGATGAGAAGCACAAGTGGTGACAAGGCTGGGTTTTGCTCTTGCTCCTTCTGCCGAGTCACTTGACCTGGGACAAGAATTCATATTCTGTGTTTCTCAGTTTCAGGCCCCACGATTAAAGTCAAGTCTGCTGGGCCTCAGTGGGGGCTCTTCCCAGTCCACTTGGCCCGTCACCACCTGCTTTGTCTCTGTCCACTGAGCAGAAGCAGAGACTACACCGAGGAAGAAGGGCAGGTGGCAGCAGAAAGGAGGGACGGAGCGGGTGCCAGACCAGGGTGCCCGGGCACTTCAGAGGCTGTGGTCTCACCTGCCGCATCCTGGCTCTGGCATGGCTGGGCTCCACCTGAAGCAGCAGGACGTCTCTGTGTTAACCTCCACTTAATTGCACCCCCCCAAAGGTGATTTACAGCTGCAGGTGCTCTGCAAAGCTCCAGTGAGGCTGTGTTCTTTGTCCTGGTGAAAGAAAGTAATGGATGCAAAAGCTTTTGACAAACAGCAAAATGCTGTGTGGACACAGGTCCTTCAGATTGTGGTGGCTCAGCTCTGGAGCTCATTGGGAAGGAGACATAGAAGAAAAGAATGCGTAGAAATTCATTCCCGTGGCGGTGGAAAAGTCCTTTATCACACAAGACTTTTCCAGGTACATCTGTGTCACACTTGCTGATCTCTCCTTGGGCAAAGCCAGTTGGATGGCCGAGCTTTGAGGCAGGAGGAAAGACCTCACTCTTTATGGGGTCATGGCCAGGAAATTTAAAAATTTTTTGTACCGTAGCATACTCAACTACTACTACGGACTGAGTTGTGTTCCCACGCTGTAACTCATATGTTGTAGCCCTAATCCTCAGTGTGGTGACATTTGCAGATGGGGCCTTTAGGTGGTAATTAGATTTAGATGAGGTCACGAGGGTGGTGCCCCATGATAGGATTAATGTCACACTTGTACTCACTCTGTGCCGTGTGAGGGCAAGGCAAGAAGGTGGCCCTCTGTATAATGTGCAGAGAGTGCTTACCGGAACACAGCTGTGTTAGCCCCTTTAATTTTGGACTTCCATCCCCCAGAACTGTAAGAAAATAAATGTCTGTTGTGTGAACTGTCCAGTCTTTGGCACTTTGTTATGCTAACCTTACTAATCAGCGTTTCGTCACTACAAGGAAATACCCCAGGTGGTGACTTGAATGACCTACTGTGATGGGTTGTCACCATCGCTTTGGACTTACAGTGGTGCAGCCCATCATGGTGGGACCGTGTAGGAGAGCAAAGCTACTCACATCCCAAGCCAAAGAGGAAAGTGACAAAAAGGAAGAGGCTGGGGTCCCACAGTCCCCTTCAAGGTCATTGTCCCGATGACCTATAGACCTCCGCTAGGTCCCACCTCCTAACAGCTGTACCACCTCTCCAAAGTGCCCCCCTCTGGCCGCCAGGCCTCTAGCATGTGAACCTTTGGGGGTCACATACCAAACCATAGCACAGCCCAAGCAAGGTGTCTACTCACCTTCAAGCTTGTCTGTGAGCAAATCCAGTGAGTTGGGTGGAGTTAAAGAGGTAAAAACAGCTGCACAGGGAGTTTAAGAAGGCAGTAGAGGAAATTTAATCTGTTCCTGAGGGGTGGGTAGAACTGGCCAAATAGAGAAGAGGTGGGAAGCTTTCCAGGCAGAGAGCACAGAGTGTGCAAAGGCCTGGGAGAGTGGGATATCTGATTATCATTGTTCTTAATCTTGACAGAAACGTAAGACTTTATAGCTTCTTAAAGAAATTATTTTCCACTGCTTTGGGGTATTGTGTCTGAGATACAGGTTATGTTTCTCTTTGGTGCCTGTGGCATTGCTGGCAGAACTGGAAATGGAAAACCCAAAGAGAATTTAATTTAAAAAGCTGCTTAAGACGGGAGTGAAAATGGAACCAATTTTCTCCCTGGGTTAGACACACTTATTATAAAATGTCTTTTTTTTTTTTTTTTTTTTTTTTTTTTACATTTTTATTTTCAATAAAATGTTTTTTTTTTTTTTTTTTTTTTTATTTCTCTGCAACAACCCCAGAATAAAAAGTTCACTTCTAAAAATCAGAGGCATATTCCCCTCTCCAGAAATCTGACAGGGACTTGCTCCGAGACTTCTGAGACCGACTTAAGAAGAAAACCAGCCTGTCATACCAGGAGGCCTTAGAAGCTCTTCTCTACACATAGGATCCCTGGGCTGCTCCCCCCAGGAGGCAGGAATTATCAGCACAAGTGGAAATGTCAGCTCTTTAGGGGAGTTTCCATTATTTTCAAGACTATAACAAATTTGTAAAACCATTCATTTCTTTCCTTTGCCTCAGATGCCTGAAATAGATGTATATATGGCTCCGGTGAACTTTGAGATTTCAGATACAAAACCAAAATGCCCGTCCGTGTGCATTAAACTTTTATTAGTGCCAATCCACTTTTCCCCAGAATGGCATGTATGCTAATTTGAAAAAACTTTAACACAGATATACCTTTGAATTGAAAAGAATCAAAATTAATTGGCCGGGCGTGATGGCACATGCCTGTAATCCCAGCACTCGGGAGGCTGAGGCAGGAGGATCGCTGTGAGGTCGAGACCAGCCTGGGCTACATAGTGAGTTCCAGGTCAGTCTCAACTACATGAAGAGACCCTGTCTCAAAAAAACCAAAAAAATTTTTTTTTAATTTTTCCAGAATATTACAGTGCTCATTGGGGAATTTCAGTGAATCTCCAAGTATAAGAAGAATGGGAGTTACAAGCTCTGTCTCCAAAGGATGGATAGAGAATGTAATACTTTTTTCCCATCAGAGTTGTTCTTTGCTCTCGCGGGAGTTGTGTGAAGATTGGGTGTCCAGTGGAGAGTCATACACAGCACATCCAGGCCACCTTCTAGGTCATTGCATCTGTGTTCACTTAATAAGAAAAATACCTCTGTCAGTCTACAGTGTCTTTGGGTAGACAGGTTGGCTGAGAGACCCCATCTTGTTTCCAGTTCTGTCATCTTCAGATAGCACTAGGTGTTTAGGAGAAGTGGAAGAATTTGTTCTATTCCTCAGACTCAGTGTTTTGTAAAAATGCTCCCCAGATACCATGAGCTACTGTGAGGGATCAGACATAGAAGAATGTCTCTTCATTCACCGACCCCTCAATCTGAAGACTGGCAGGGGAAGTGGAAAGAGGAGACGAATATTCCTTTTGGAAGGTTCAGGGCTTTGGCTTTAAAAAAAAAAAAAAAAGCTTCCTTTAGCTTCTGATATTTTTAAGTCATAAAATCTAAGAGTTTTTTTTTTTCTTTTTTTGTAGCCAGCATGTGCATTGCAAATAGAAGAGGGGAGGAGGGAAAGAAAAGGAATAAGCATTTTAAAGGCCACAAGAAAATAATTCCTTGCTACACACAGACCATTCAGTGGAGCAGGTTTGAAGATTGAGATGTTATAAATGGGTGCATCTGTTCCTATTCTACCTTGAAGACTTTAAATTACAAGTTGTATTACTGAAAGTTGACACTGAAAGATGGAAGGATATTGCTTTCAGGTGGAGAGTTATTTTGATTTTTGTTTTTTTCCTAAGGCAGCTCTTTTCTCAAAGAATCATGCAGAGGAAAGGTGTGACTTCAGAGGACGTCTCCGCTGCTCGTAGGCATAAGCTAGGGCTTTCTGAGGCTCCCACCCCGTGCCCCATGAGGACAGGGAATCTGCTCTTCCTCCTGCGGGTGGGCTGCTGTCACTTGCTTTGTCTGTTGAACCATGCTAGTTTCTGGTGACCTTTCTAGGGAAAAGTGACTTTCTTCTTTTTTCTAGGGAAAAGAAACATTCTTGACAACCTCCCGGCTTTTCTTCCAGGGAATATTTTTATGTATCAGACTAAATGTCAGGACCGCCATTTGGCTTTTGACTTAATTCCAAAGATCCCACATTTGTCCTTCCAGGGGCCCGTTTCCTCTTTCAGCTGCCCCTCTGTGTCATTCTTTTTTTTTTTTTTTTTTTTACACCAGTATATTCCACAGTGGGCAGGATCCTTTGAGTTTTCCTCCATCAAACAATAACCCACCCATATTTCTTTCTACTTGGAAAAATGGTAATAGTTTTTGCCAGTTGCTCTCCCTCTCCCCTATCTGAAAATGTTCTTTCTTTAAAACTAGCTTTGATTCTTAGGGGTCTCACGTCTGCCACAGGAAAAATAAGAAGCCCTGGGACAGTATTTCAAAAGACCTGTCAGGAAATTCTGAACATGTTTCGAAACTTCTCTTAATTCTATGGGATTATAGAGGTTTATAGACCGCATTCCACATTTTCCCCTTGGTATTCTTGCGTACTTGTGAAATGTCAAAGGGACTAGATCTCTTTTTATCCAGATATTAAACATGTATGAAAACTTTAGGGGAGAGGAATTAAAATGCCCAGTCTGGTTTCCCTTTTAAATTCTCCTAGGCCTATCTGACTACCGATGTAGGTTTCCATTATTATTTTGCAGTAGAGCACAAGCGTAATTGCAGCTCTTTTCCTGTTAAGTTTTTTAATGAAACATAAGATCACATTTATCACACACTTAATTGATTCCAAGCATAGCATTCAGCTCTTCCTCCGGCTTCATTCCTTTGACTCTCATATGACCAGTGAGGTCGGCAACTTTATTACCCATATTTTATAGATAAAAGGCCCTGGGGTGAGAGTTAGGTTCTGCATAAGGATTTGTGACTGTTTTTGTTGAAGATTAACTCCTCCAAGAGAGCTGTAGTTCTGGAGTCCATTTGATAAAAAGTAACCACGAGTTTCTATAGAGAGCCCCTGCTGGATCGTGGGCGGACAACAGAGCGCACTGGAGCCCTCTTTAGCACAAGCTTCTGTCACCTTTATCTGTGGTCTGAGCCAGAGACTGAGGAGAACAAAAGACCAGTGGAACAAGTGGTGACTGGAGACTTTGGTCATCTTCAGGATCAGATAGATAATAAGAGGGCAGACACTTTGGTCTGCAGGCTGCCTTAAAGGGAGAAAGTTTCATGAAAGAGTTAGTCCTCTTGATCCGTCCATTCACCGAACCCCTCAAGTTGGCGATCACCATTACCGAGGTACCCTACTTCTTGGGTGCATTCTGCACTGTTTGATGTTCCCCTCCAGTGACACGAAGCCATGTGTCCCCAAAGATAAAAGGGAATATAGGAAGGCCAGAGAGCAACATTCTTCATGTTGAGTGTGATATGCTCTCCTAGTAAAGAAGAAACATTCTTGACCACCTCGCATGTTGGCCTAGGTGTTTTGTTTTGTTTTGTTTTGTTGCCACGGGTCAAACTCGGGACCTTGTGCTTGCAAGGCAGACGGGGCACCACTGAGCTAAATCCCCACCCCGGCTTAGGTTATTTTTATTTAAATGTTACTTTATAAGTGCATGGACCCAGAATCAAGCTGTTTAAATTTATACCCTGTATACAACTAAAAACCCAAACCAACTTGAAAATGAAGTATGACCGAGACTGAAAGATCTCTGAAATATTCCACCTAAGCACATTAATATAATTCAGCGGCTGATGGTTAGTGGGTCCTGAATTGCCTGAGCAAAGACTGAGTGCAGACTTTGATTCGTGCACAGGTTCTTTGAGTTTGCCAGACCCATTTCGGTATAACTTATTCCCCACCACTCTTGGTCCTTCCAAAGTCGCATGGAAAGCGCCCAAGGGCTTGTTACAGCACAGATCTCAGGGCCCTAAGGTTCTGCTTTACTGAGTCAGAAGTGGGGCCTAGGAATGCGCATTTGCAATGAGTTGTGAGGCAGTGCTGATGCTCTTGAGCACACTTTGGGGACCTCTGCCCTGTTCCCAGTTATCCAGAGACTTTGCACAGATTCAAGCTAAGAAGCATTCCTGACAAACTAAGTCTACTTCTGCTCCTTTCTCATTATCCTCTGACAATGAAAGTTATTTTTTTAGGGGAAAATTGTGCATCAGCCAACCCCAGTGCTGAAGTAGGCATTGAAATTGAATCTGTATGTGGTGCAGGTGGTCATCGGATGGCCTGGTTCTAGTCTGTAAAAGGTTGTTATATGTATGTGTGTGTGCTTTAAACATAATCAGAAAGAAAATCAGGCCCTGAGAATGTGTCCATGTACCTCACTCTGAGAAACACTGTGGCGGGGCGGGGTTACTATGAAACACTTACAGGTTTGTTAACCTCTGCTACTCAGGAGGCTGAGGCAGGAGCTTTAGCAAGTATGAGCCCAGCCTGGGCAACTTAGCAACCTAGTGAGAGCACGTCTTAAAAAAGTAGGGGAGAGGGCTGGGATGCCACCTGCCTTACAAGTGCAAGGTCCTAAGTTCGATCCTTGGTACCAAAGAATAAAACAAAAAACAGAAGTAGGGGAGGGGCCCTGAGAATGTAGCTCAATGTAAAGACTCCTGGTTCAATCCCCCAAATTAAAAAAAAAAAAGTTTAACTCCCTATGGTGAGTTATACTTTTCTTATGTTTTATTTTTTAAAAAAATTTGCAGTACTGGGGATCAAAGCCATACTGTGTGAGTACCAGGACCTTTAGTCTTGCGCTTGAATGTTAGAGATAGGATGAGGCACAGAGAAGCAGCCACGGTAGAATACTTTCACCGCCCCCTCCCCACGCTTGCTTCATTCAGATTCTGTTGAAGTATCAGTTCTTGGTTACAGAGCATGAAAACTCTAATGCCAATTAACTACACAAACCAACTGGTGTTTTTTCAGGACAGAGAACCCCTTTGTTTAGGAGACTCCAAACCATATCACATGAAGCACAGGCAAAGGGCCTGGGGTAGGGAGGCCATGATTCCAGTTTTCACTGTATAAAGTGCTCACCATGGAAAAGCAGCCAATCTTGCAGAGCCAATGCATAGAAGATGCAGACTTTGGCTCAGGAAAGCCCTTCCTCAGGCCTAGAGTTGGCCTGATGGGCAGGTTACCTTACAGAGGTTGGGGACAGCTTGTCTTGGAGGTTTCTGTGGTCCCCAGCAACTTGGTGGGATGTGCCGCAGGATTTCCATCCATCAAGCAAGCCATGTGTTCCGGGCCTCTTTGTCAACGGAAATTTCCCAGTTTTGAGGCTGTTTTAGCTTTCCCTCTGATCAGTCTCCCCAAATTCTCTAAAGCAGAGATGTTTGGTTCTACCTTAAATATGTCTAAATGCAGCGTTGCATAGTGGGTTCTCAGGTCCCCGCAGCTGCCTCTCTCAGCCCCTCCATTTTGTGTCTCTCTCCAGCAGCTTTCCACATCTGCAACTCGGCACGCACCCCCCCCCCACCATCTCTGGTGCTTATATGCTGTCTTCCCTTTGCACACCATGACTTCCGGTCTGCCTAAGAGGCATACTGTGTCTGCGACTGCACTCTGCTATTCTTGAGTTTGGGATCCTCCTGTCTCAGCTTCGCAGAGTGCTGGGATTACAGGCTTGCACCTGTACGCCCAACATGTCTCTATTTCTTGGTTTATGCAGTTTATCTCCCCATCCTCATGTCTGGCCAGCCGGAGATATATAAATTCATACACATTATACTCACTACCTGAGAGGCCTTTCTGTCTTCATGCGCTTATTTGTAAGTCCTTTGTCTCGTAATGTTGGTGTGGTCAGAAGCAGTGCAGTTTAGCGTTTTCTCCTTCCCTTTGCACTCCTCACTACTAGAAAGGGCTGCCTTATTCCTGTGTGTTTTTGTTGATGGCCTGTCGCTCCCTAAGCCTGAATCTAAGATGGCGGCATCCTTCTGTTTCACCAACACCGAACCCTGTGTGGGCCAGAGAGGCACCCTGCAAGAATGTGTGGAATGAACATTTGTGTGTCTGTCTTCCTAACTCCACCGTGAGTTCAGAGCAGGAACCCGTCTTAACCATATGTCTGAAATTTGAGAAGACGTTTACCCAGAGCCCGTGGGCTCCGGTACCTGTCATTATCTGGAGCACAGTAATTCAGAGGCGCCTTAGTGGAATTAGGCCCCAAGGTTCTTAATTTCAGTCACTCTCATTGGATTTGTTTTGACAGAAATCCCATTGCCCATTTTAAACACATATTCCTCTGGGTGCTTTGAGTGGTGGAGACTCCTTGCTTGGCAGGCTTTTCATCTCCATCAGGAAATCTCATCAAAATGATATTAGGTTTGAACGTCAGGAAAAGAAGAAACCACCAAGAAGATGCTGCTGTTCTCTAGATTGCTCAGTTGGCTTTGGATATAAGCAGCTCAGCCCTCCCCGAAGGTATTTCAACCACAGCTGAGATACTGGGCCAAGGCCAGGTGGCAGTCACACAATAAATAATAAAATAAGTGAGGGGAGGAGGGAATGTCTCTAGTGACAAGCCAAGGCAAAATCCAAGAAGATAGTCAAACACTGGATTTGGTGGGAGGCTCTGGTTTCAGAGCTGAGTGGTGACCCAGTGGCTTATCTACCTGGAACTGGTTTTCCCAGGTGGGTCTTTGCCCTGTAGCTTTAGTCTGGCCTCTTCCTAACTCTTAAAAGTTAGACATGGAAGACCACGTAACAGTAGGACTACTTTTATCTGAGCTTCCTAATATCTTCCAGGCACTTTTTTAAAAAACATAATTTCATCTGAAATTCCTTGCTGTTCACTTCTTCCCACTGCAGGTTGGGCTCAGGATTGTTTCAGATTTTGCCCCCCCCCCCCCCGCTAGATTTTAGAATATTTGCATATACCTAATGCATACACCACTCCGGGGTGGGGCCCAAATCTAATTACACAAACCCACTGGGGTTTCGCAGACACCTCGTACAGCCCGAAGGTAGTGTTATACAGCGTCTCTTCTGTGCCTGTGCTTTGACTTACGACCTGTCTCGTGAGGCCAGAGGTGGAATTTTCCACTTGTGACATCATGGTGGCACTCAGAACCCTTCAGAGTGTGGAGCGTCTTGGAATTTGGGAGCAGGGATGCCCAACCTGTACCACGATTGAGAAAGCAGGGAGGGCGGTGGTTCTGCCCTCGGGCTGGCTCTGGAAGCTCCACTCGTGGTCATCTTCGGGATGGAGCCCGTCCGCTGTGTGCTCCTCCGAGCCTTTCAGGGCCTTTCATTGTCGGTGCGGCAGTGTGTCGCTGAGGGAAACCAGGGTGGCTCGGAGAGAGGACCGTGGTGGTGTCAGGACAGAGGCAACCCGGAAGCTTGTGCGAAGCCTGTGTTCCCCACCCTGGGGCCACATTCCGGTCTCATGCTTTGGTTTCCATTTGCAGAGGTGTGAACTTGTATGCCATGTTGACTGGGACCCTGCCTTTCACAGTGGAGCCTTTCAGCCTGAGGGCTTTGTACCAGAAGATGGTGGACAAAGAGATGAACCCCCTCCCAACCCAGCTGTCCACAGGTAAGGCTCCGGATGCAGTTCGGGGACCTGTGTCCAGACTGACTAGGCTCTGTGGGTGAAGCAGTATTTTGTTGTGCAGCACCGCTGTTATAATGATCCCATGATGGTAAGTTTCTTTCCACCGCTAAGGTGAAGTCTCAGCGGGTGGTTGGTTTTCCCAGCTCCAGCCGGCCACTCCCTTCACTCATCTGTATCTTCTTTTCCTTTATAATTCCAAAGCCCCGGCTTCCTCCTTCCTCCTTCTGCACAAAACACACACATCAAAAGATCTCCTGTTCTCTACTTGAAAAATAATTACAGGCTTGATTGTTTTAAAACTCACCATCTTATAATCTTGGCTTGGAAAAGAAGGTTGATAATCCATTTCTATTATGTTTACTTTAGTCAACTCTCTGTAAAGAAATACTAGTTTCATTCAAGTTGGGTCTGTACTGTAATTTGTTGGGTTAGGTGAGTTTTTGAGCCTGTTCAGAAGCTTTTCAATGTATAGAGGTTCAGTTACTCATCTGACTTAATCATCAGGTGTGTTTGGAAAGTATTCTCAAACTTTAGCTGGCTCACGTTTCAGTAAACAGTTTGTATTAAGGTTTGGTTTTGGACCCAGTAAATTAGCACAGTTAATTCTTTTTGTTTGCTTCAAAATTCATATCAAGTGTGTGGCCTAGGCTTGATTTGGATGGTCATTTCATTGTCCTCTTGCACTAAACTCATCTTCACTGAGAAGAGGCATTGGACCAAAAAATAAGAAAATAATTCAAGCCAGACATGGTGGTACAAGCCTGTAATCCTAGCACTGGGGAGGCTGAGGCAGGAGGATCCTTACGAGTTCAAGGCCAACTTGGGCTACATAGTGAGTTCGAGGCCAGACTGAACTACAAGGCAAGATCCTGTCTCAAAAACAAAACCAAGTCAACTATTTAAATTCATCTTATGATAAGTGGTTAAAGTGTAGCACTATTTTACTGCTGTTGAATAATTGTCTCTTGAGTTGACAAAGTGTCCACAAAGCTGACCCTGAATTTGTGCTTGCCAATGGCGTCCGAGCCGAAGTGAGTTTCCAGTACGTAATTATCTACTTCTGGCCATGTTTTGTACCTTTGTGAGGGAGGGTGGAATCCTTGAGGTTGAAAGTAAAGGAGGCTTTATGTCCTTGGGTTGATAAGTTACACTTGTGTCTTTTAAAAGAAATAGTTCTGCTCTGAGAGCCATAACTTTCAGAGTTAGGAGATGTGCAAAAATGGTGACGGAATTGTTATATTTAAGTTTTAGTGCTTCCAGAAATGTAGGAAGTGCTGCACAGCACTATGAAGAATGTTCATTCACTCGCTCATATTTCGTATTCATTCCCTCACTCCCTGCACATGAAAAGTGCACCGGCTATGTGCTGGCTGCATTCTAGGTGGCAGGAAGTTGAACTCATCCCTTCCTGAGCTTGTACAGTGTTATCAAAGGGAAAGAATACAGAAATGTATTTGATTGTGTGCGTGCTCCAACTAAAAACATCAGGATGTGAGGGTAGGGAGTAGAGGGAGTAGCTTTATTTTTTTGTAAGCAAGTAAAATTTTTTAAAAAGAAGATTCACACAGAGTTGTAATAATAAGCCCATCTGTCCTTCATCCAGTCTCTTCCAATGGCGGGTCCTGGTATAATGGTAGTGTATTATTTAATCAAATTACCGTTGATTACAGCTTTTGACCTTATTCCAGTTTCACAAATCTTGAATGGTTTTGTGTGTATGCTGTGTGTGTTTAATTCCGGGCGATTTCAGCACACTCTTCAGCACACTTGTCAGTTCATGGCGCACAGATGGTGTAGTCGATCACAAGGATCTTGTGCTCTCCCTGTGGCGACGGCTACATCCCTTCCGTCTGCTCTGCCTTCCCCCCGCCCGCCACTGTCGCATTCTGTGTCACTTCAAACATGCTGTATAGAAACCTGAGACCCGAGTTGCTGCTGCTGCTGCATGTCCCAGAACTCTGTTCCCTCTTATTGCTGAGCAGCATTCCCTGGTGTGGACATCTGTCATGTTTATTCACCCAGCGGATGACCATTGGGTTGTTTGCAGTTTAGGATCATCATGAGTAAAGATACTATAAATACTCACATACAGGTATTGGCATAAACATGATTCGTTCCCTAGGACAAATACCTAAGAGTAAGATTGCCGGGTCAGACTAGAAGCACATTCAGGTATTTAGTTTTGTGTGGAACTGCTGTACCATTCTGTATTCCCACAGACAAGATCCATTGAGAGCAGCATTAGTGATAAATATTGCCATCTCTCGGAGTGATTCTGAAGTTCCTCTGATGGTCAGAGCCCGCCGTGTCCTAAATGACCCAGCATACAGAAAGGGTAGAAGGATGTTTGTACCCACATCCTTGGGAAGGGCAAACAGTACTCACTCCAAATCCTTCTGGGGCTCTGAGGACCTGGAGACTGCTGATCGGCCACCTTCTCGTTGTATTGGGCACGGCAGGCCTGGTTAAGCTACAGTAATAATCAGCCTCCCGTTCTCGGTGGCTCGAGACTACACAGGTTTATCCTCACTCAGATCACATGTGTATGGAGAGTTGGGTCAAGGATCGAAGAGTTCTGCCTGTCTTGGGGCTCTAGGCTGAAGGAAGAGCCTTCATTTTCTTTTTAAGTAATTTTATCGGTTCATTTTAGGTATACAATATAATGACATTGATAATTGGAAATTTGTACCTGTATATAATCCATCGTGGTTCTTACTTTTTCCCCCTTCCCCTGCCCTCCCTTCAACCCCTCCACCCCACCCTGTTTACAAAGATGTTGTTTCCATTTTCTCGTATAAATTCCATGCCCTTCTGTCCTTTCCTCTACCCGTCCCACTTCCCTTTCTCCTTTGCATCTTTTCTTCCTGTTTCACATTATCTGTTACCCCCTTTGATCCCCATTTACACTTGCAGTTTCTCACACCAAAGAAACCGTTTGGCGGTCACACACGTGTGTCCTGTTTATTTCACTTACGAGTATCATCTCAATGTGCATATAGTTATAAATGTCTCTGGTTTCTCATTCTTTATGGCTGAGTAGTACTCCATTTTATATATTTCTTCTTTAACCAGTCTCCAGTTGGTGGGCAGTTGGGCTGTTTCCAACTTTTAGCTCTTACAAACTGTGCTGCAATGAACATGGGTGCACATATATCGCCGTGGTGTGATTCTTTGAATTCTTTTGGAAAGATTCCCGGCAGGGGGATGGCTGGGTCCAAAGGGACCTCCCATCCTAGTAAATAGCCTTTCTTTTCAACATTGCTGAAGAGAGTGAGCAAAAGAGAGAGCCAGCCTTTCACCAGCATGAAATCTCTTCCCACCCGTACCTTCAAGCTTCTGAAACATAGAAATGGCTTCACTCGGGTATTGGAACGAGGCAGTGTCACCCTAGTGTGGAGGCCACACGTATTTGTGAACAGGATTAAGTGAACCACACTCAAGCTGTAAGAGGAGGAGAAAGAACTCATCCTTGATTCAACACAGGCCTGGGCCGGGCAGCCAGGATATGCCACGGAGGTTAATAATACAAGAAAATCATTCTCATGACTTTGGTCGGTTACTCCCAGGCACCTTAGCCTTTGCAGATGAAGAACTAAATATTTTTTTATTAAATTAAATTTATCCTTAAGAAGTTAAAAAAAAAAAAAAAGCCAGGCGTGGTGGTTCACGCCTATAATCCCAGCACTCAGGAGGCTGAGGCAGGAGGATCGCTGTGAGTTGGAGACCAGTCTGGGCTACACAGTGAGTTCCAGGCCAGTCACAACTACATAGTGAGACCCTGTCTCAAAAAACCAAAAAAAAAAAAACAAAAAAATGTATGCCTTAAAATATAAAAATTCAGGTTCCTGCTGAAAATGTTCCATGCAATCGGAGTATCGCAGGAGTTGGGTCTAACTCCACACGCTGCTTCTTTGCAACGAGCTGTGGCCGGGGCCTTGAGCTCTGTGTGCTTGCTTTGACTTGCCGAGCATCAGCTGCATTTCTGGGTCCGATTTCCTAGCTAAGCCTGATGTCTCCTCCATTTGCTTTCCCTCGTGGAGTATATGAACACCTCTCTTGGGCAAGGCCTTACTCCAGTGTGGTGTTGGCACGCGATCAGTGCTCAGGGCATCTAGGCTGCCGACCCTGCTGTGAAAGTGTGTGTGTGACCTGAGAAGGTGGCCGCTGGGGTCATTTGGGCACTTGGGATCCAGAATGGGCCCAGTGCAGGCCCCAGAGCTGTGCACCAGCTGCATACGTACCCCTTTCTAAACGGAATGACCTCAGCTCCGGGGATCAGCTGCTGCCCCACGCTTGTGTCCCTCTGTAGTCTGCCAAGCTTATTTCCCCCTCCTCCTGACAAGCGTGGTCCACCTTCGTAGTCCTGTATGATATCATCTGCCTCTGTACTGCTTCCCCGTTTCTTGCCAGTGCTTGAATGACCATGTGTAAGTGTTTTTCGTGTTCGTCTTGTTTTCACACAACCCTGTAAGAGAAGTACAATCGTTTCCAATTTACCGGTGGGGAAATGGAATCTCGGAAGAATTAACTGTGATTGGGTGAAAATGGATCTTCCTACTGTTCTGTGGTACTTCTCTCCCTTCCTTATCTTATTGAGTGTGATATGCCTCCTCCCAATTTGAGGACATTGTCTGTTGTCTTTAAGTCCTTGTGCTTTGGATAATGTCGATGCAAATAGAAAATGTCAATTTTACTGCGTGTCGTGAGCACACGTCTTATTAATTTGATGAGTATGCCACTCCTGTTTGTAATGATCCATGTATTATATCCTAGTTCTCCCTTTATATTCAGTTTGAAGATTTTTTGCCAATTTTGAATTGAAAAAATACAGCATGGTTGCCCTTGTGAATTCATGAAGCACGCCTTCAAAGAGGCACTCCTTGTCTCTGCCGCATAGTTGGAAGCCATAACCTTCGGGGCCCTTTCCAGTTCTCTCTTCTGGGCCGGTTTATCTTTCTGCTCTCTGGCACTTACATATCACAGAGCAGTGAGTGCCTCTCGGGGCTTAGTCATTCTGCACAGTTTACTCTTTCATCACCAAACCTTCCAGCCACTTCTAATTAAAAGGATTGTGTGCTGCAGATATGCTGCCAAGCTAAGGGAGAAGTGTTAGCATTGCCCATTATGGAGCCAGTGCCATTTAGGGTTTCCGAGGAGCCCTAACTGTTGCACGTCGGCAGATCCTCCTAGTCTTACTCTGGAGGTGGTGAGGAAGCAGCTTCCAGTGGGGTGGGGTCCATTTGCATGCCACAGGCAGCATTCAGGAGAAGGTGGACGGCTTCCTCTGTCACCTTCAGCCTTGGCATAACATCCGGGTGCTCACACGTGGTGGTCCAGACTGGGGAAAGCTGCCTGCTCAGGAAGAGAAGAACAGGACCTTTTGCTCCACGGGAATGTGTGGCCCATGTTATGCTGAGCGGGGTGACAGAACGCTCCATGTGGCTCGTCCCAGGGCTCCTGGCCAGAACGGGGACCTAAGGGCTAAAGGGTTGGGAGTGGCAGGGGACTGCGCTGAGCCTGGCAGTCCTGGATGGTGAGGAATATTTCGATCCTTTTTAACCCAGAGACTCAGGGAGTTTTCAGAACCCTAACAAAAACCTTAAAGAGCTACAAGGGTGTCCTTAAAGTCCTTTTAGGATAGTAATGCAATGCTTATGACGTTCAAAGAAATCAAATTCGTCAGCAGAGATTTGGACTAAAATTACTTGTGCTCATCAGCAGTTTGTGAAGTCGTAGAGCACTCGATTATGAAAATAGAACAAAAACGCACATCCGGTTTATCCTGGCTCCTCTGGTTAATCACACTCTGAACAAGCTGCGCTGTGTCGTGGGAGGGGTCATTCAGAAAGCATCCTGACTCCACAGCATGCCCGGTTCAACTCATTCAGCCCGCGTCTTTACCCTATGGTTGATAGGGGCACCTCGTTATGATCCAAATGGGTTTTGCATTGTAGGGGTGTTGAGGGAAGGGAGTAAGGGGCTCAGCACAGGAACCTCTTCTTTTGGGGAGCTGTTTGCTTTCCAGGCCAACAAAGAATAGTGTAGGAAAGTTTGATTTGGAGACCCAGCTACAAGGCTTAGAGCACAGTAGACCCTCGAGTTACAACCACACTGACGTATGAACAACTTGGGTTAGTTAGGTTGATGGAAGGGTCACCTGCCTCTTGTTAGCTACAGCCTGTGCCCAGGTGAACATCCTGATCCCAGCTGTACTGACTTAGTTACAACCAGCCCTCGGGAACCGATCCTGTTCCTACGTCAAGGGTTCGCTGTGTTTGTTTTCTTGGTGGTGCTGGGTTTGAACTAGATCCCCAAGCACATGGAGTTTATGGTATTAAATGTGATTCTTACAGTGTCTACACATATCTTTGCTCATTACATTCGTGAAGGTGGATGACTTTCTTGTGACTTCATCAGCTGCACAGGACCTGCTGGAGGAGTCACAGGGACCTAGCCAGGGTTGCTTCTCACCACCTAACAGGCTCCTCTTTTGATGGCGTCATTTTCACCCTGCAGAGAATGTGTTCACCGAAGGCCCTTCGTTCTTTTAAGAGTGGTATTGAAATGACAACTTAAAGCCAATGAGACAGAACTGTTATGACTTTTCTTTGCAAAGTGAGATTCTCTTAGAAAACCGAAAGATAGCTTTGGAGAAAAAGATTTTTAAAAAAAAGTTGGCAACCAAGCCAACTAAGATTATTTTCTGGGGCTTATTAGTAGGTATATTCGCAATTGGATGTCATGTATAAAATTACACAAAAGAATTTTCAAAAATATTATGAGACAGTATAATAGTGTCCCATAAAAGAAGGATTATAGAATAAGAAAATAGAGTGGTCCCAGAACTCAGGCAAGACAGACCCTCTTCAGTTTGAAGTGACCCTGGCATCCATTTTTCATATCTGGACCTACCGCCTGTTTTCTTGCTGAACAGTTTCGTAGCTTATGACCTTCGTTGCATGTTTTTACATGTTATGGAGGGTTGCCCTTGTTACAATCTTAAAGGATGGAAATGTTCCTCAAGGAGACGAATGACTTCCTTTCTCTAGTGCTTGGGTAAATAGCAGGTATTCTAGAAATGTTTAGTGAAAGGAGACTGAGGGCATTTTTTAAAAAATTGAATTTATTGGTACATTCTAGGTATACAGTACAGTTACATTCATTACTGGGATCTTGTACCTTTACATGCCAGGTCTTGGTTCTCATTTTTTTCCCTTGTCCCCACCCTCCCTTCACCCCCTCGTCCCCTCCCCACCTTCAAACACTTTAATTCCATTTTTACATTTTCTCATATTTTTTTCCTTTTCCCTTATTCCCCTTTCCCTATCCTTCTCACTGTCCCTACATCTTTGGTCCTTTTATTCCTATTTCATGTTGCTAATTGTCCCATTAGGATCTTGAGTACTATTTCAGTTTTTCACACCAGAGAAACTATTCGGTATTTGCATATGTGTGACTTATTTACTTCACTTAGGAGTATATCCTCACAATGTACCCATTTAATTATGAATGAATCTACTTTCTCATTCTTTATGGCTGAGTAGTATTCCATTTTATAGAAAAACCAAATCTTTATCCAGTTTCCAACTGATGGACAGATGGGCTGTTTCCAGGTTTCAGCTATTACAAACTGTGCTGCTACAAACATGGGTGTGCATATATCACTGTGATATGATTCTTTCAGTTGTTTTGGAAAGATGCCCAACAGAGGGATGGCTGAGTCAAACGGAACCTCTAATCCTAGTTCTTTGAGGTATCTCCATATGACTTCCATAGTGGTTGCACCAGTCTGGTGCAACCATAGTGCATACCATAGTGGTATGCAACCAGTCACCAACAATGGAGAAGGATTTCTTTCTCCCAACAACCATGCCAACATTTGTTGTTATGTGATTTCTTGATAGCGGCCATTCTTTGTGGGTTGAGGTGAAATCTCAGTGTTGTTTTCATCTGCATCTCTTGAATGACCAGTGATGTGGAGCATTTTTTCGTGTATTTACTTGCTGCTTTTATTTCTTTGTCTGATAAATGTCTGTTCATTTCAGATGCCCATTTTGGAAGTGGGTCTTTATATTTGGGGGCGCTGGTTGTTTTGAGTTCTTTATATATTTTGATAATAGTCCTTTGTCTGAGGAGCAGCTGGTAAAAAGTTTTTCCCACATTGTAGTTTGTCTCTTAGTTCTGTTGATGGTTTCTTTTGCAGTGCAGAAGCTTTTTAATAAGATGAGATCCCAGTTGTTGATTCTTTCTGCTAGTTCCCGTGCTACTGAGGATTTGTTCATAAAGTCTTTTCCTATGCCAATGTCTTCCAGAGTTGTGCCTAACTTATCTTCCATCAAGTTTAGTGTTTCTTTTTTTATATTTAGATCTTTAATCCACTTGGATTTTAATTTAGTGCATGGTGACAGATAAGGGTCTAATTTTTTTTAATCCTTTGCAGGTTGAGATCCAGTTTTTCCAACACCATTTATTAAAGAGGCCATCTTTCCTCCAGTGGGGACTGTCACCTCCTTTGTCAAAGATGAGGTAGCTGAGTGCATCTGGAGTTGTTTTTGTGTCTTCCAGTCTGTTCCACTGATCCTCAGGTCTGTTTCTTTGCCATTACCATGCTGTTTTAATCACAGTGGCCTTGTAGTATAGTTTCAAATTGGGAATTGTTATACCTCCTGCCATGTGTCTGTTGCCTAGGATGGCTTTTGCTATTCTAGGTCTCTTGTGGTTCCAAATGAATTTTTGGATTCTTCTTTCTAGTTCTGTGAAGTATAGTGTTGGGATTTCAATTGGTATTGCATTGAATCTGTATAGTAGTTTTGGTAGTATAGCCATTTTCACTATGTTGATTCTTCCTACCCAGGAGCAGGGGATATCTTTCCATTTTCTTATCTCCTCCTCGATTTCTTTTTTCAAAGTGCTGTAGTTTTCAGTATAGAGGTCTTTTGCTTCTTTTGTTAGATTGATTCCCAGATACTTCATTTTTTTGGATGCTATTGTGAAGGCAATTGTTTCCCTAATTTCTTTCTCAGTGAGTCTGTTGTTTGTGTACAAGAAGGCTATTGATTTTTGGGTGTTGACCTTATATCCAGCTACTCTGCTAAAAGTGTCAATTAAGCCGAGAAGTCTTTTGGTAGAGTTTTTTGGGTCTTCAATGTAGAGTATCATATCATCAGCAAATAATGACAGTTTAACTTCTTCCTTTCCTACCTTTATTGCTTTAATTTCTTTCTCTTTTCTAATTGCTGTGGCTAATGTTTCCAGAACTATATTGAAGAGGACTGGTTAATAGTGGGCATCCTTGTCTTGTTCCTGATTTTAACGTGAAGGTTTTCAGTTTTTGGCCATTTAATATGATGTTGGCTGTTGGTTTTTCATAGATAGCCTTTATTAATTTGAGACATAGACCATCTATTCCAATTTTTTGCAGGGTTTTTATCATGAATGAGTGTTGAACTTGTCAAATGCTTTTTCTGCATCTATTGAAAGGATCATGTGGTTCTTGTCCTTGACTTTGTTAATATAGTCTATTATTGAGGGCATTTTTTAAAGGTTACTTTTGGCTGGGATTCAAGGAAAGGGGGTATCTTTATTACTCTCCAGTGGCCGGGACAAAACACTCAACTTTTATTTTAATCGTTTTTAGGGTATTCAGTCCATAGTCACCTGGCAGAAGGGCTTGCGTTGGAGGAAGCTGTTCATCCCTGGAAGCCAGGCAGCAGGAGAGAAGGGAGGAGCTACAGATAAGACCACACCCGTCCGGGCCACATACCCAGTGACCTACCTCCATCAGGCCCTGTCTTCTACTAGCAGATTCTGCTCTGAACCTTCAGTGGGTTCATGCACTGATGTATATAACGCCCCCTGGTCTAATCACCTTCCAAAAGCTCAGCTTTGGAACACATGAGCCTTTGGGAGGACATTTTAGACCTAAACCACAGTAAGGAGTTGTTTGGATTTTATGATTTTGCATATCCTTCCCTTACCTCATGCTTAGCATAGCTGATGTGACTACAGCAAAGTCTTTAGGCTGAAGGATGATGAGATTCATTGGCACACATTCCTAGGGAGGTGGGGCTGGACCCACATTCTCCAAATCAGTGAATCACTGCTCTGCGCCAAGACCCAGAGAATAGATCACCCCAGCAGTGGCGGGGAGTTGGGGCATGTGAGGTGGCAGGTGACCTGCCGTGGCTTTCACTGGTGTCTTGCACAACCTGTAACACAGGTCTGTTCTTCACCTGATGTTTTTCAGGGGCCATCAACTTTCTCCGCTCCCTGCTGGAACCGGATCCTGTGAAGAGGCCAAATATTCAGCAAGCCCTGGCAAATCGCTGGCTCAATGAGAATTACACAGGCAAAGTGCCCTGTAACATCACCTATCCCAACAGGTAATGTGGTGCACCCAGAGGGACTCCTTCCCGGGCAAGAGCGGGCCAGCCCACTGCCCTGAGGAGTTCTGGCCAGGAAGCTGTTCCTGACTCGAGTCAAAGTGACCATTACTCTTGGCTGTCCTTCCTCACCTCCACCCTACATGGCCACAGCCAGGCCGGTCTCCATGTGGGAGAGGAAGTGTAGATGGTGCCACAGCGCGTGGTTGTGCAGAGGGCCAGTGGAGGCTGAAATCCAGGCCACATTCCCCATGCCAACCCTGGTTCGAACCCATGTTCCCTGAGGGACACCTCTTTCCTGTTCCCATGAAGGGACTATTTAGAGAAACTGTGGCCTGAGTGTGTGTGTGTGTGTGTGTGTGTGTGTGTGTGTGTTTGTGTTTTCCAGGCCTGTAAAGGGAACAGAATACCTTATAATTTTTGTTGCAGTGATTTTAGGAAAATTTAAAGTCCTAAACTCTTAATTAAAAAAAGCAAAGTTTCTTCTCAAACTACCCTTACTTAGATTTCTGCTGCTTCATTGGGACAGTTCTTTCAACCCCAAGCCTCCTTCCTAAAGTGTTGCAGGCAAGAAGAAAGCTTAGGAATTATTGAGACTGGGTTTCCCTGGAGACTTGCTGGAGCGGCTTTTCCTCTCAGTGACCTGGCAGTGGGACACAAGACAGGGCCTATGGATTGGAACCTGCAGCACAGGGCCACCAAGGGGCTTTCATGAGGCCCATGCTTTATCCAGTTGTAGACTGGAGTTGAAAATGAGTCCAGGGAAACACTTTCTGTGCTTTTCTTCTGCTCGCTTGGCATTGTGCTAACCAACCTGAGTAAGAGAATAAAGACCCTCGCTTTAGCTTCTGTAGAGCAGACACAGTGGTGTTACTGGCAAGAGTGGGTTCTTGCTTTAATGATAATGGAAATTAAGACTAACGTGAATTTGCAGGGGGAAAAAAAACCCTTTCATTAAAAGTGAGAGAAAATATGGGGCTGGGAATTTAGCTCAGTGATTCCACCGCCTGCCTTGTAAGCACAAAGTCCCCAGTTTGATCCCTGGTACCAAAAAAAAAAAAAAAAAAAAAAAAAGTAAGGGGAAGTACAGCTCTAACAAAGATCATGCCAGCCCCCTGACAAGCAAAGTAAAAGGAAATAAGGAAAATTTCTGCCCCTGTAGGAGCTGGATTGGCCCACTAGCCAAAGCGGGAGACCGGCTTTTCAGGATTAGCCAAGGTGGGCCAAGGTCCCATGCATTATTATCTCAGCCCTGGTTTTGTAGTTTGGGTTGAACCCTTGTGACTTGAGGGATTTGATTCCCAGAGGACTAATCCTCCTGACTTAGAGGGCAGCCTTGCTCATGTGAAGCTCTGCCTATCCACGGTAACCACAGATGTAGGGCAGTGGAGATTCTGGGCATGGCTGAATGTCCCTGTAAATCTCTTACCCTAAGGTAGGGTGGCTGAATTTGGGCTAACAAACCTTGTTTAGCCAACTGCTTCTAGTCAGACACTCCTCAGATGACTGGTGCTTCATGCAGAACAGAGCAGGAGCTGACCCAGAGTTTTACAAATGAAGGGCGAGCTTTGTTCTGCTTTAGTTATCTATTGGGCATTTGTAGTCCTGAGAGAAGCGTCGGCTTCTAGAAAAAGCCATTTTTAAGTTCCCGACTGCCTTGGAAGACGCAAATATGTTTTTAATACATAATAGATTAAAGTCCCAGGAGCTTTATCCTTTGTCCCAGTGGTGGCCTCTGACCGTCTTCAACTCTGTCACTTTGTCCCCTTGATGCTCCCTTTTGACCCCACTAGGCCAGGCCTGCATGTCTGCCTGACCTTGGATAAGAACACAGAACCACTGACCAAGGGGGCAGGTCGAGACTGAAAACCCAGGGAAGGGGTTTCCTCTGCCGTCCTGCTCCCAGAATGCCTGGGAAGCGCTGGAAACATCCACCAAGTGCATCAGAGCTGAACGCCCACTTCCCCAACCGGGACGGGCAGCAGGGCCTTGTCTTGGGGTGGAAGTTCCAGAACTTAAGGGGACACTCGGGTAGACATTCCCAGAGCCTGATCCACAATGCTGGACCCAGTGTATACACTCTGTGGCCACAGAGGAGGTGGTTTCGCTTGGTTGCCTTCTAGAATTCTAGCATTTGGCTCATGGGCGGTGATTTAGACAAAATCTAGATTACTTACGTTACCAAGGGAACCTGGAAATAGATTTGCTGTTTTCCAACACCTGCTCGATTTGGGCCAGTATCTGAAACAGACACCAGAAATACTATCCCCAACAAGAGTCAGAAAGCAGAGGCGAGGGCCATGCCTCATTGCCAGCGGATAGCGGCGTGTAGGTATGCTTTCTGTTAAAGGGGGCCGCTGGGGGCAGCCCAGTGAGTCATTGAGCTAATGAGATCACCATCTTAATGAGCAGTAATCAGTTCACTCCCCGCATGGCTCTTGAAGGAGGTGGTGCTGTGTCAGAAACTCAGTGAGCCTCTCCTCACCACCAATAGTGACTCCGCTGACACAGAATCAGGATGTGACATGTGACATGTGAGGTCTCACTTTGTAGCTCCTCCGAGGTTGTAGGTCGGCTTTGGCAGGTTAACCCTTAAACTCACCTTCCTACACTTGTTTTGCCACTTAGGCGATCTTTGTCTGTTAACTCGCTTTTTACTACAGGTTGATCAGCGTTCAGTTTTTAAGACCGGAAACGAGCATTCTAAACTGTTGGGAGAGGTACCTGTTCTTGACAATACTTTGAAAAATATTTCTCTTTAAGGCAAAAATGTACTTTTGACAATTTTTTTTTGTTTTACCCGCATATAGATAAAAGGAGAAAGAACATACAACCAAAAAAATATATATATATATTTTCTCTACAGAGTGAGGTGTAAGTTTCCCTACATTCCTAGTGTCGGGTTATGGTTTATATATGAAGTCCCCGCAGTCTCCCGTGCTCAGAGCTGGGGCTCTCCTCATCAATAGATCCTCTGGTGACTTCATAGCTGGACAGGCTGTTAGGAGCTGGGCCCCGCTGGAGGAGTGGTCATGGGCAGCCTGCCCTGGGAGAGGCTGTCTCGCTCTCTCTGGCTCTCTGGGTGTGAGTAGCGTTCCTCGGCCATGCTGTTTCTGCTGCTCTGCCTTGCAGACCATGGACTGAATCCTCTGAAAACTGAGCCAAAATAAACCTTTGCTCCTCTAAGTTGTATATGGCAGGTATTTTGTCCCAGTGACAAAGTTGATTAATACAACCAGATTTTAACTGTTTTAGTATATGTGCAGCCAAAGCAAGCACCAGATTTAATAATTTTAGATGTTGTCAATGTTTGCCTTTTGGAAAAGTAGAGAAGATAAAGTCCCTAAATTTACACTGATGTTCTGTAAAGGCTTCTCCTAGGAAGTCATTTGGATCTGAGCTGATGTCCACAAAGAAAGAGGAAAACAGCTGTAAGCATTAATTTTTTATAATAAATGTTCATGCCAGTCAGTCAACAGATGTTTTCTGGATGCCTGGCTGGCTGTGCTGATCCGGGCACAGACAATTTTACAGGGCTGCCCGGGCTGCCTTTTCCCGTCTTCCTGAAGGGATCTACACAGCTCCCCACCCCTCTAGTTAGCTGTGGAGGTGGGTGGGAGGAAAGCGTGTCATGGATAACATGGGACAGCATGAGACCAAAATGGTATAAAATGGGCCTACTGTGAATATGCTTAGTTCAAATTATACTTCGTGCGGCGGGACACCTTTCCATTCTCTGTATCATCCAAGTGGACAGATAGAACATGAATTCCACAACAGACATCGGAGAGCACCAAATATATACATTATTTATTGGAAAGTTTAAAATATGTATTAGTGTCTGTCAAGAGTGGATTGTCAGCCGACATTTGGCAGGACTCGCCTGGTTTTGGAGACAACACACATAAAAGGCAGTCTTGGGGTGTCTGACCCAGGGCATATCCGTTTTACCTGCAGCCCTCAATCCCTGCACCCCACACCCTCTCTCACCCTGGAGTCCCTGGCTCCAGGCAGTGGGCGGGGCTTAGGGAGTAAGGCCATGATCTGATTGGCCCGGGGCACAACTTCAGGTATGATCTGATTGGCTAGGGGTGGGGCCATTATCATTCCTACACTAGTGTTACCAGATATTTTTAAACAATTGCACCCGCCTGTGTTAAGCATTTTGGTGAGTGACTGCAGTCATCGTAATGCAAATAATTGTATTATTTCCTTAAAATTTTTTTCTTGGTGCTGGAGCTGGGATCCAGGTCCTCAAGCATACTAGCAAGTACCCTACTAGAGTTGTATCCCCAAACCATATTCTTTTAAATATGTTATGAATATCTTCTTCTAACCATAGCCATTTCATTCGCTTTCCCACATGTTACATAGAGTTTTATAATTTGGGGACAAACAGGAATGAGGACGCAGTTTCACTGTTGGTTGTGGATGGGTGTTGCAGCCCACCCTCAGTCCAGCCTAATGGAGGAGCTGCTGATAAAGGTTAACCCAACACAGTGGGTGATGCCCTTGGTCCCCTATCAGTGGATGGGGCAAGTTGGGCTCCTTCTCTTTCCAGTTATGGGGTACACTCTGGCACTTTTTCTGGGTGTTATGGCTCTGAGGTCCCATGAGAAATATCTTTAGCCCATTTGGTGCAGGTCGGGAGCTCTCCTTCCAGTCATGACTGCCCTCTGCTCACCCGTTCCCTACTTGTATCTCTCGGGATTTAGAGTGTTCTGTCTGACGATGTACCCCCATTACCAGTGCATGCGCCTGTAACCTTCACCCTGATTTCTTGTTCTTGGTAGCTATTCAGTGGGTCTATGGAGAGGCAGTGAGACTAGAGGTTTAGCACCCAGACTCCAGCCACACTGCATGGGTTTAGTTCTGGGGAGGCCACTTCCTGCCTCTGTGACCCTGCGCAAATTACTTCAGTTTCCTTGTCTGTAAAATGTTGATGCTGATAGTCCTTGCTCATAGGACTATCATGAGGGCTAAATGGATTTGTATTCTCTCTTCCTGGAACATCAGTTCCATGTGGCAAGGATTTGGTGGGTGAATGCAAGAAGGAGTATTTTTAGAATACCACTGTGAACGAGCTTCAGCCTTCCCCCTCTGAGAGCACCCCAATTTATAGCTGAGTACAGGCTCCCCAAATGGAGGAACTTGTGCATTCTCACAGATCCTCTAGTGGTCTGATTAGTTCCCGAATGCCTTCCCTGCCCAGCCCAAAGACAGGCTAAACGCGTGTTCCACCCGTGGCCAAGAAATATTCTGTGGAAAGGATGTCTAATTGGAAAGAAATTGGGGGCACAGTCGGGGAATTTGAATGTAATGGTATTAGATGCTATCTATTAAGATTTTACGGGCCAGGGATTTAGCTCAGTAGTTTCACTGCCTGCGCCTTGCAAGAGCAAGGGCCTGAGTTCAATCCCTGGTATCAAAAAAGAAAAGAAAAAAAAAAAAAGATTTTACTCGGAGTGTTGATGGCCTTGTGGCTCTTTAGGGGATGGCCTGGGGCTTTAAAACTGCACACTCAAGCATTTAGAAGTGAAATGGCATGATATCTATAATTTAAAATACTTTAGTCCCTGGGAAGTTGTTTTCTGGATCTTCCCAAGGAGGCCAAAAATCTGCAGATGCTCAATTTCCAAACATTACAATGGCACGGCGTTTGAATATGACCCATGCACGTCTTCCTCTGTACTTCAGTCACCTCCAGATTATTTGCAGTACTTCATACAAGGTACATAGTGGATATACTGTGTTGTTTAGAGAATGACAAGGAAAACGTCTTTACATGTGCAGTACACTTACAAAATTCTGCAAATAATTTCCATCCAGAGTTGGTTGGACTGCACAGATGAAGAACCCACAGAAACAGAGGGAGGGCCAGCTGTGCGCTGTTCCCTCCTCTCTGTGTACATGAAATCTTGTGTAAAAAGAAGTCAAGTGAACGTGTGAAGCTGATTGTCCACAGAGGCTTGCATGGGCCAGCCCAGTGCTGCTATGTTGTGAGCCCTTCCGTCGGCGTGGAGAGCTGACCATTTGTGACTGTCCGGCCCACAGGATTTCCCTGGAGGACCTGAGCCCGAGTGTGGTGCTACACATGACTGAGAAGCTGGGCTTCAAGAACAGTGATGTGATCAACACGGTGCTCTCCAACCGCGCCTGCCACACCCTCGCCATCTACTTCCTCTTAAACAAGAAACTCGAGCGCTACCTGTCAGGGGTAAGTGGGGCCTTCGGTCCAGGGTTGCCCAGTTGCTGACACTTGATCCAAACTGCTTATTTAACCGAAGGTGAGGCTGGGTTTCTTAAGTGTGGGATAAAATAGTAGCAAAACCTGCTTCTCAGGTAGTACTTTGAATCCAAGATGTTTTTCGTATTTTCAGTTAAGCCCTGGGGAGAATTGTGAGGAATTCAAGCCTCTTTTTCCTTCAGCTCAGTTGTCTGTTTTTGATCTGTGCCCTCTTAGCTCTTTGGTTCCCCATGTTAAAGAAACTGGGGACTTTGGTCATAACAGTTGAAGAGCAGTGCCTGTCAGGAATTCACCCTCAACCCTCAGTATCCAAGGTTCTGTATCAGAAGGAGTCAACCCACAACAGATCAATATATATATAAGTATAT
>NW_022900936.1:11018148-11024812 GCF_012274545.1 Fukomys damarensis | reverse complement strand
ATATATGTATGTATTTTAGATCCCATCTGAATATGTATAGAATATGTATAGACTGAATATGTATAGACTTTTTCCTTGTCACTAGTCCCTAGACAGTAACAGTGTAACAACTAGTTACATAGACTTTACACTGTATCAGGTATTACAAGTAACCTAGAGATTTAAATATGCAGGAGGATGTGCATAGTTACATGCAAACACCATACCGTTTTACATAAGGCACTTGAGGATCTATGGATTTGCTATCCATGGAGGTACCTGGAACCAATTACCCAAGGATTCCAAGAGACGACTGTGTTCACTTTGACTTCTTTAGGGTATAAGAATGAAACTGAGCTTCAGTAACTTGATCCACCTTCAGATAGTTTGAGTCCAAGTGTCCTATGTCGCATGTGGATAGCTGAGAGTCCCACAGTGTGGGGTGGGCAGTGGTACCCTCACAGGTCGGTCCCTTGCATCATTTGACCAGAAAGTTTATGTGTGTGTCGGAAAGGGGGTCCAGTATCTAGTGTTGATTAAATCACCTCTTTAAATGGACAGTGATTAGAAAAGAATTCTGCCAGGAAAACTGGATTCAGGTCAGCGTGGATTCTGCGAGTGACTCCTCTCCCCTGTACCTGGAAGAGTGGGTGTGGGGCAGATCTGATTGAAAGTCAGCCAGAGATTCAGGACTGGCAGGAAGCCCATCTGACACTTGATTACGAATTCACTTTCCTGAAGGATAACCTTGACCCTGTAGGTATTACACCTTGAGATCCGATGCTTTGTAGGAGTCGCTGTTAGGAAGACACTTAGAATCTAGATGGTAAGAACAAGCTGTAAAAGCTTTTTTAGTGATATTTAAAGTCACAGGATAGACCAATATGTCACAAAATCCTACCAAGCAATCAGTTTAGAAGCCTGCTTTTGAGGTTTCTGTGTTAGAGCAAAATTAAGAAAATAGATGTGCAATTGGGGAAATGCTATTTTCCCTGCCATGGCAGAAATGACCAAAATGATGCCTGTGAGATAAGGTGACCAGAGTAGCGGATAGGTTCGGGAGATGGCCAGAAAGCTTTTCTTAGTACTTGAAGAAGCTTGACAGGAGGTTTGTTAGACAGTTGGATAAAAGTACAGATGTTTCCAGGCTGATTCAGCTTAGGATATTTGCTAGATTTTGCGTCTACAAGAAATTAGTTGCAGAACTTTTTCTTTTCTTTCTTTTTTTTTTTTTTTTTTTTTTTTTTGTATTTTTTTTTTTTTTTTTTTGGTGAGCCACCAAAGGAAAGATGTACATGAGAAGAAGCATTCTCAACAGTAAAAGGCTTTACAGAATTACTAGCCAGTTACCAAGGATGATGTTTCACAGGGAGGAGAATGTACTCAGCATAAATAGTAATAGAGTAGCACTTCTATGGGGACCGATTCATAGTTTTGAGCCTGCATTTCAGGGATGGGCCTGTGTGACTGTGTTACTCGTAGGACATCTATGCAGGAAGTGGCAGACCCAGAAAGACATGACTTTTGACACAGGGACTAGATTGTTGTTTTCTGCTATTAAAGAAATACCTGAATCTTGGTACTTTATAACAAAAAGAGGTTTCTTTCATTCAGTTTTGGAGGCTGAGAGTCCAAGAGCAGGAAAGCCCATCTGTTTGGCCTCTGATGAGAGCCCCACTGACTGTGTCACCACTTGAGAGAAAAGGAGAAAGGAAATGACTGCAGGGAGAAGAACCAAGCATGTGGGGTGGCCTCGCTCTGTAAGGAGAAACGGTTGATTTTGGCTCACAGTTTGTAGAGGTTTCAGTCTGTCGTCTGCTGGCTCTGCGGCAGAGCAGCATGAGGACCCTGGAATAGGAGGTTTGCTCAAGGCACGCAGCAGGAAGTGGAGAGAGATCAAGGGATAGACGAAGGAGATTGACACCTCCAGCCATGCTCCAGGGACCTCCTCCTCTGACCAGGCTTCGCGCAGCATCACATTTAGTTATAAACTCATCAGTGGTGAATGTACTGATGAGTATCAAGCCCCCAGGATCCAGTCACCTCCCTGAACCCCCACCTATGAGTACCTGAGGCTTTGGAGGGTCATCTAGATATAAACCACACCATCACATGTCCCAGATTCCTTCTTACCTTGTCCTATTAAATTCCTGTTTCTGTCATATATTTTATAATACGGATGGTATATGAGTACAGTGGTCCATGCATATAATTTCTAAATAGAGATATATATTATTATAGGTGGATGCACATAACATTTTCACTTGTAAGGGCTCAAGGTGATTTCATTTGGAGACTATCGTACTATAGAAGGTAAAGGTTAAGCTACAGAATGATTCCGAGGTATGAGAAAATCGATGTTCTCTTTCAAATGATGAATGACCCCCAGAAAGTAAAAGTATTTTCATGAAACTGAGCATATTGTACAATTCATAATTTCACATATTACAGAAGGACATTGCTACTTTTCTTAGTAAGTTAGCAGATTCAAGCCTTCCAGATTGCTTTGCCAAGTAACACTGAGGGGTGTTCTTCATGGCCTTGTCCACTTTTACAAATACAAGTTTTGGTCACTCACATCATCTCAAGCAAGAGAGACAATTTTTCTGGAAGCTCTTGGGCGATGTTTCCGTTGTCTGGGTGCCTTGCCTTCTGCCCTCTGCTTTGTCTAGCATCAGAGTTTGAAGTGTTGCAAGGCTGAGCTTGGCTTTTTCTACTGAAAGCATTCCCTAGACACTCAGCTGACAGCCGATGTAGTTTGAACCAGAGAAGATTTTTATTTTATTGTGTCTATTTTACATTGAACTCTTCAGACCAGCGTATACCTGGTCTGAGAATGCATAGTCTAGGCAATGGCAGTTTTTAACCCAGAGTGAATTAATCCCCACAGAACTCAACGGGTCTGCTCAGTAATTTCCAGACAAGGCTAACTTAGTTACACTGGATGCACTGTCCCAGTTATTAATCTTATCAGCCAATCACTCACAACCTGTGTATAATTTTGAAATCCAATCTAAGGAACTAAAAAGTAAAACATTACATTTTAATGATTTGTCATTTCTCCCCTTCTTTCTTAGTTTCTTCTTCTTTTTTTTTTTTTTTTTTTTTATAACCAAGAAACATGTACTTTAAGTTGGAGAGCTATCAGGGCACTCATTAACTACTTGGTTGATTAATTAATCAGTCATTTAATTTTCCCAGTCTCTAGACAAAGTTGCACCTGCACAATCTTACATGAGTTGTTCATCTTTTTAAAGCTATATTATGGAGTGCTGTGGCTTTCCTTTTGGGACATGTTTGTCTCCTGTTTTAAAATAAATAAGCGAGATCTGTGTCCTATGTAGTGGCTCCACGAAATAAGTTTTTCTTCCCTGCTCACCTATTTGGTTCCTGCTTTCCCACCGTAGAGTCATCTCTATGGTGTATGGATGAAAGGACGGAAGCCCAGCAGGGACCAGTGACCAGCCCCAGGTCACCGGACCCTTTGCTGGGAAAGCCTGTAACAGAGTAGCCTGCCTGATTCTGGGTCTGCAGCATACCCTGAGCTGCAGTCTGGAATGAGAATTCGCATTGCCATTGCTTGGCTTGCCACCCTTCTTACACTTCCTCATCCCAACACTGGTTTAAAAATTAATAGCAGCTTAATGGGTGTTTCTATTTCCAAGCTTTAAGCCATGCTTCTCTCCTCCTCTGGTAGAAATCTGACATCCAGGACAGTGTCTGCTACAAGAACCAGCTCTACCAGATGGAAAAGTGCAGGGCCACCAAGGAGCCCTATGAGGTAAGTGAGCTTGAAGCAAACCCAGAGCTCCTGAGAAGAGCAGATTTACCAGCGTGGTGGCTCACATCTTTAACGCCGGCACGCTGGGAGGCTGAGGCCACAGGATCACAAATTTGAGCCCAGCTTGGACAATTTATCGATTTAGAGAGACTGTCTCAAATTTAAAAGTAGTAAAAGGGGCTGGGAATGTAGCTTACGTTCCAGGTCTTTGGTTTAATCCTCAATACATGTGTACAAAAAGAAAAAAAAAAAAAAAGATTTCCACTGGTGGGGAGGAAGCCAGTCACTGTGAGACATGGCAGTACCCATAGAGACCCTTGTAATGGAGCCCTTGAGAACTGGCTTACAGTGAAGCCACCATCTCCAAACCGCAGTTCTCACTATTGCCACACTCAGTCACCCAGGGCATTCATTGCAGTGTCTCAGTACCCAGGCTGTGCTGTGGACCAATTGTATCTGTTCACAGGAGGCAGGACTTGGGGTCGGTATTTTGTAAAGCTCTATGGGTGATTCCAGGGAGCAGCCAAGGTTGGAAACCCCTGTCAGAGCTCCAGAAGGTGAAAACAGTGTGCTCAAAATATAGCTGAACATCACGCTTCTTGTCATCGAGAAAAGAGAAAGTAAGGAGCAGGGAAAGCCCTACATGAAAGCAGGGAAGGTTCCAGAAGAAAGCAGGCTTCTCTACTCACTGAGTTCATGTTACCTAGAACACACCCGAGAGAAAAGCACTGACCTTCTTTAATTTCAGAATAAAACCTTGTGTCCTGTGGCAGACTGTCACAGCTCAGGACCCCCGATCCATGTGTGTGAAGAGATTGTCTCTGAACTCCAGATTCAGGGCCAGGAGTGCAGGGCCTCCTGAGTACCTCGGTCAGGTGGGGTCTCCTTTCTCAGTGACTTTTCCAGGGAGCTCATCCCCATTCCTCCTCTGGAACCTCTGTCCTGTCCCCCGACACCCTATCACAGGCTTCTCTGCTTGGACACGCAAGAATTCTTTTATTGGAGGAGAGATCATCACGCCCTGGCCACTTCCCTCTGTCCTTTTCCAGTGTAAAATTTTCACCCTAGTCATACAAGTCCTGCGGGAACAATTCACCCTCACATTCACTTGATGTGGAAACGCCATGACCTCAAGTGTGTGGAGCTGAGCGTGAAAATGGAGCTCAGGAAAGGGGCTAGGAACTTGAGGCTGGGGCTGGAATTCCCTTCTAGACAGAGCCTGGAGGCGGAGGAGGGGAAACCAGCAAGATGGTGGCATGAGTGGCCAGGGATGGGTGCCCGGGAGACCATGGGAACAGAGAAGAGGTTGCGTGCAAAACTCAGCAGAGCTGGCCAAGCAGTTGGCTGTCAGGAGAATGTTCGGGGGCCTGGCTTTGTAGGAGTGGAAGAGGCATGGATCGGGCTGAGAGGGCAGAAGAGAAGCGAAGTCAGTGAATGCCAAGCCTCTCTGTCCTTCACACTGGAGGGGAAGAAGAAAGAACGACTTCCATGGAAGGATCCAAAGGGTTGAGAGGACAGAGGGTGGGGGGTGGGATTCCACTTCCTTCCCCAGATGGCCCTGGGGCACCAGCGGACAGATTGAAGATGAGCTTTTCGGGTGAGCAGAGCCTCAAGCCCATGGGTGGCTTCCACACTGCGTACGGGCTGGTGGGGTGGTAGAGGGACTCCACTGTCCCTGGGCTTGAGACCCCTCTGGCCAGTTCCTACCCCATGGTGACCTCCTTTTGCATGAGCACAGATGTCTCAAATCTAGCACGCCCAGAAAGAAGCTGTCAGTGACAGCCCCATCCTCCCTGGGGTGGAAACTCAGGAGTCTGGGAAGCTCATTTGTCCTTTGGCTGCAGAGCCAGCCCTCCCCGCAGTTCTGCTGCCTTCGCTCCTAAGCCCAGAGCCCTCTGCTGTCTCCGCGTCCATCCCCCGGGGCCCTGCCTCTCCCCTGCACCTCTTCTGTGGCCTCTTAAGCACCTCCGCTTTTCACCCCTCCTGTCCCTGCCCCACTTGAAACCTAGCAGGCTCTGTGCCCCGGCCCTCTGTCACAGCTCGTGTCGCAGCTCCACACCCAGCCCAGGCTTCCAGTGCTCCCTCTGCTTGTGGGGCTGTGCACACGCTCTCCCCTCTTCCAGAATGTTCTCCCCATGCCCCTTTGCTCAGCCAATATCCACATGTCTTTAGATTCCAAGGCAAAGTCAGCTCCTCATGGATCCCTGCTTACCCTTGACCTCTGCCACCACATGCCATCTCTCCAGGCTGGTTGTCACACCACGTTGTACCTACAGGGATGGTCCTGGTAGCAGATTCTTGTTTGCTTGAGTATCACACCTCTCTTCCACTGTGGACTGTGACTTCCACGACAGCAGGGATCAACTCAGTAGCCTAGAGCCAGCACGATGTCCAGCAGCGACATAGTAGGTTGTTCGCGTACAGTGTTCATGGACAGCACCTGTGCAGTGCCTGCCCTACTGAGGCCGGGGTGGCGGGCAGAGCTCACTGTTGGGCTCTTCTACCTCTTGGTTTGCATTCCAGTCAAACGTAGCCACAGTGAATGCCCAGTGTATGTGCTCTGTGTGCCTCCCTCCCACCTTGCCGACACACCTGTCACGCTCAGCTACACAACCCTCTCACCCAGCCTGTGCAGCTGTGTGCTTGAAAGTGCCAGAACCCTGAAGGGAAAGGGCCCCTTCTTTCATTCAGATTCTTTTTCTCTTGATGGTTATTTCACTTGGCCCCAAAACACATGGTGAACGTTTTAAACATTTATTAAAATATTGCACAGTTAGGATTTAAATAGGAACACTAATGGGCAAACAACATTTCAGTTTTCTATGATCCATTTGTTTTCTCCAAACTGCAGCAGTGCTGCTGCTAATTAAGTCACGGGCTATTACGAGACACCCCCCACCCCAC
>NW_022900936.1:10957015-11018056 GCF_012274545.1 Fukomys damarensis | reverse complement strand
ATTATGGTAGGAGCAGTGGTGGTCGCGCTGTGGGGTGGAGGGCGGTGGGGACAGGGAGCCGAGGGCAGTGTCAGGTTTATGTGCACTGGGATGCTACAAAGCCATGCCCTGTGTGCTGACTGCAAGACTGGCCTCGTATTTCCTCTTCATTCTAGTCTTTTTCTCCAAGTAGAAAGATGAGCTGAGTTCAGTTTTAAAATCTTCCCTCTTGGGACTCCAGTGCTATGATTTTTAAGACTTCCCATTCTATCTCTTCTTCTTATAAAAGGCAGGAAGTAGATTTGTAAAAGCGGGACACCTGTCTCTTCTGAAACATGCCTGTGCCCAAGCCCCCCCCCCCGCTAAGACAGAGTCCCTTGGGGACCATGGCTGGTGGGGGTGGGCAGTCACTTTTTTTTTTAACTGGCTATTTAAGTCATGTAAGGCTCAAAGCCATTTTTGTTAGTCTTTTTAAAAAATTAATGTTCATTGAAAATGTGAAATAGAAATGGAAAGTCTTTTCTGAAGTGAAAAGTGTCATTGGGGTTTTGGAAGAAAAATTGTGTGGACGGTAATAGGAAGACTGGGTGAGTGATCAGGCTGCTCTGACAAAGACGACGGCTGAGCAGAAGTTTTATTGTCACACAGTTCTGGAGTCCGGACAGCCTAGGTTCAGGTGAGGAGAGAGCTGGCTCTTCCTGAGGGCTGTAGGGATCCGCTCTGGCCCCTTCCCTGGCTGCTGGTGGTTGCTGGCGACCTTTGGCTTGTGGACCCCTCACCACACTCTGTATCTTGACTTCACATGGGATTCCCTGGTGTGCTTGTCTCTCTGTCCACGTTTCCGCCTTTTGTAAGGACAGTCATTTTGGATTCGGGTGCACCCTAATGACCTCCTTTTACCTTGATTACCTCCTTCAACACCTGACCTGCAAGGAAGGTCAAATTGTGAGGTCCTCGGGTTTAGGACTTCAACTTCTGCATTTTGAGAGAATGCAATTCAACTCACAACAGGGACAGTGAGTTCAAAGGTAAACATTAAAATGTTCACTTTGTGTCTTATTTAAAAAATCAGTGTAACTTTCAGAAATTAAGTTCAGAATCAGGCCAACAGTCTGTGCTATTGGAAATCAAAGGTGTAGTTTCTTCTGCGCACAGAGGCTGGGAAGGGATGAGGAGTTGTTCCTGGGCTCAGCTGGGGTCTGTTTCTTGACTTGGGTGCCATTTCCGTGGGCGTTTTTGTTGGTGGTGGTTCATGTGTGGTACTGGGAATTGAACCCAGGGCCTTTGCCCTGAGCTACATCCCCAGCCCTTTTTAAATTTTTATTTTGAGGCAGAGTCTTGCTAGGTTTCTAATTTGCCCAGGCTGGGCTTGAACTTGCAATTCTGTGCCTGAGCCTCCCAGGGTGCTGGAATTACAAGCGTGCGCCACCATGCCTAGCTTGTTTTGGCTGTTTGAGACACACATCGAGCTGCTTGCTCCTCATTAGAACCTTCCTCTTTTCTGAGTCTTAGACGTTAATAAAAAACTTACCTAGAAAATCTAGTCAGCATATGCGTAAGTCAGGACATCTGCCGCCTACTTCCACTCTGATTTAGAGGTTGGATTTTTGTGTGTGTGTAAACACTGAGATGAATAATTTTCAGCCAGAGCTGCAGGAGAAGTGGTGGTGATGGGGGTAGGATTTAGGGATTAAACAGCAGGTGCAACTTGTTCATTGTTGAAAAATGGTGCTTTTCACAGGCCTCCCTGGACACCTGGACAAGAGACTTTGAATTCCACGCTGTGCAGGTAAGAACTTGGGGCTTCCGCTGTATTAAGTCGAGGCATCCAGAGAAGAAACATTCATTCATATTCTCTCTCACTCTCTCTGACACACACACACACACACACACACACACACACACACACACACACACAGAAATATACTCTCTCTCTCTCTCACACACACACACACACACACACACACACACACACACACACACACACAGGGCGGGGAGGGGAGGGAATGAGATTTATTTTGTTGAATTGGTTCACCCGATTCTGGGGTAGCACATCCACCATCTGCAGAGCAGGCTTGAGACCTATGGGTGAGCTGATGGTGCAGTTCAAGTCCAGAGGCATCTAGAGACCTTTTTCTTATCTTTTTCTTAAGGCCTTCAATCGATTAGACAGGGCCCACCCGCATTATGGAGGATAGCCTACTTCGTAGCTGCTGATTTAAATGTTACTCATATCTAACAACTACCTTCATGGGAACATCTAGGCCAATGTCTGACCAAACAGCTGGGCGCTGTGGCCCAGCCAAGTTGACAACTGAAATTCACCATCACGAATGATCCAAAGGATCAGTCAGTCTCAGCCCCAGGCATCAGGCCCTGCAAATGCTATCAACATTCTGAGTTAATACCTGCAGAATCCTGCCATGAGCAGGTGGCTTTATCAGAATCCCCTCAGACCAGATGGTGCTTTCTATGTTGTGCTGTCTGTGTCCCATTGTTTTGCTATAATCACACACCTATCTATGCCTTCCTGTTCCTATCTGGGTAAGAGGTGGAGCTTGCAAACAGTTCAGGGTTTCCTAGCTCAGTGGCTAAATTTATGAACCGGATTTTTTTTTAATTAATTTATGCATGGCTTTCCTTCTGTGGCAAAATTAGGCTTTCTCTTATGTAATGGGCAGCAAGGAACTAAGACCAATCAGCCAGTGGCCCCCAGGCCCCCGAGCCTTCCCAGGTGTTAGTGCTCCGCACTTGGTTGAGGCTCCAAACAGCTGCGTAATATGGCTCCCTGATCATCAGATTAATCGGGAAACTCCAGCAAAGCTGGCAGCGAGCCGGACTTGACAGGGTTGCTTGGAGAACACAGCTTTGCTGGCTTTCACCCCCGGGCTCCTCTGCTGCCAGAATCCCGTTCCACAGTCCATTCTGAGTGAGGGGAGAGGCCAGTTTCGCAGGCAGCAGATCTTCCTCCAGCCTGGGGTGAAGCAAAAGCTGAGAGCATCCGTTCCTGTTAAATTAGAGCACATGTATTCATTCACACCATAGAGCAGGTGCAGTATGGATTTGTGCTGACCCTCGAAGAGCCACACTTTGGGGGATCACAGAAAAGGAAGCAGTTAACTCAAGGAGAGGTGACTTGCCCAAGGTCACCCAGCAAGATACAGACAGAGCCGGGAGTGGATTCTAGATGTCTATTCTGACAAGCCACTGCCATGCCAGTGTCTGGGAGCTCCAGGAAGGGTCCTGTCATTCTGCAGGGGCTGTCATACTCCCAGTGGCAGAGCCATCAGGGACCAGATCTCTGAAAGACTGAGTCTCCTTGTTGGCTGCCGGGCACCTGCACACATTTCTCCACAGGATCTCAGGGGACCAGCATCCCCCACCACCACCGCCCCGGCTGTATCTTCTCCTTCATCAAACAATATAAGACACTGAAAGAGTCTGGGGGTAGATATTCCTTTATGGGGCCACATTTTCAAATTCTCAGTTTTGTAAATGTCCGTGCATATTTCCAGTGGGTGGGAACAGTTGATAGAGAACAAAAAGCTGTACTGTGGGCGGCATGCATCTGGGCCCTGTGTGGTCCCCTCTCCAGTCCCCCTCGAGGGTGCAAGACTGTACTGCAGGTGCAGGGAAAATGCGCTCAGAGCCGAGAGCCTGAGTCCCCTCGCCAGCCAAGGCCTACGTGGGTGCTGGGAGGATCCGAGAGAAGCCAGGTCCCTGCAGGCCGCAGCACTGCTGAGTGGGGAGCACGCCTGTGGAAGGGAGGTGTAATTAGTCCCTCTGAAGATCTTTTTCTGTTACGTAAAGCAGTTTGGTATCCTGCTTCCTAGGAAATTGCTTTTGGAGAAAATAGACCATGCAAATGAAAAAGTATAACTGGGTGATCAGTTGCGTTTGGTAACTTGTGCTTGGAGGAGGGCAATGGGATTGGCTGTCTGTCAATAAACTCATTTCTTCTGAGCAGTTGACCCTTCTACATGGACAGGCCCAGGGTCTCTCGAACTCTGGGAGTGGTCAGAAATGAACACGGGTCCCTAGAAACTGCTTACTGTGAAAAGCTCTGATTCCTCTTGTCTGTAGGAAGATGTTTTAGGGTTTGGGGGAAGACACAAGGTCTCGGGATGGATCCATTTTTCTACAAATGACTTGAGTACATCTTTCTTCATGGCAGAGCAGTCCTGCATTGTGTGTAAATACCACACTTATCCACTCTTCTGTTGATGGGCATATAGGCCATTCCTGCAATTTGGCAATCATGACTCCAACAATCATAAACTTGGGTGTGCATGGATCACTGGACTATGACGTCTTCAACTCCGTATTTTTTTTTGGACCAGGGATAGAACTCAGGTTCTTGCACTTGGGAGGCAGGCGGGTGGCACCACTGAGCTAAATCCCCAGCCCCTGGTCTTCGGTTCTTTCAGGAAGATTCTTAGAAGGGTAATGGCTGGGTCAAATGGAATTTCTAGTTCTAGTTTGTTGAGAAATCACCACATAGATTTCCAGAGTAGTTGTACTAGTTCATGTTACCACCAACAAAAGTACGTTTTTTTCCCGTTTAATGTGTTAACAGAAATGGTGACTGAGAAAGAGAGACGGAATGAAAGAGGAGAGACAGAGGCAGAGAGATTGAACTGAAGGCAGAAATTCTTCCCAACTTTTCAGGACAGATCTGTCTTCTCCCTTTCGGTGTTCCGTGTGTGTGTGTGGCTTGTTTTTTGTCTTAGGCCACTGTGATCTGGAGCACAGAGGTCCCCTTAGTAGCACCCTAAATGTTTTAGGCCATTTTCTGCTGCTCTCAATGAATACCAGAGAATGGATAATTTACAGAGAATACAGATTTATTTTTCATAGTTTGGGATGCTGGGAGGTCTGAGCCTACACTGGCATCTAGCAAGTGCCTTCTTACTACATCAGAACAGGGCATCACATGGTTAGCAAACATGCCCCAGACACAGAGAAAGATCTAGCCGAACTCATCCTTTTGTTCGGAGCCCTCTCCTGTGGTAACTAACACATTCCCATGAGGACAGATTTCGCCCCTTCTGGAGGGCAGAGCCCTTATGACTCAATCACTTTTTAAAGGTCCTAATTCTTTGAATGTGTTTTGTTTTGATTTTGAAATGGAGATCTCACTGTTTGGCCCAGGCTGGCCTTGAACCAACTCCTGGCCTAAGTGATCCTCCTGCCTCAGCCTTCCCCGTAGCTGGGGCTGTAGGCTTTTTTCAGGTCCCACCTTTTAGTACTGTCACGGTGGCAATTAAATTTCAACACAGACTTTGTAGGAGCGTTCAAAGCATAGCATCAGAAAACAGCATGGAGCGCACTGCCACCTCCACAGCCGCTTACAGCTTGCCGTCTGGAGCTGTAGGGCTACAGCGGCCCCTTCCCCTGCACCACCTGTGTCCGGTCTTCCTGGCCCCACCCAGGCTTTGAGAGAGCAGAGCCAGCCCCAGCAAGGGTTCGCAGCATGGAGCTCCAGCCATGAGCATCCGAATTTTCAGTCTGCTCCTATTTTACCACCCTGGGCTGTTTCCTTTTTTAAAATTAATTAACTATATCGGTACATTTAAGATATACGAGGTAGTGATGTTCATCATTGGAAATTTCCGCCTCTCCATCGTCCATTTTGGGTTTTACTTTTCCCCATCCCCCTGCCCTCCGTTCAACCCCTCCACCCCTCCCTGTCTCCAAAGACTTTGTTTTCATTTTTTCTTTTTCTCACGTTATTCCATTCCCATCTTCCTTTTCCCCTACCCCTCCCATTTCTCCTTCCCCTTTGTACCTTCTCTTCCTATTTCAAATTATCTATTATACCTTTTAGTCCTTATTTACACTTTTAGTTTCTCACACTAGAGAAACTATTTGGTATTTACACACGTGTGTCCTGTTTATTTCACTAAGAGTATCGCCTCAATGTGCATCCATTTAGCTATAAATGTCTCTAGCTTCTCATTCATCGTGGCTGAATAGTACTCCATTTTATAAAAACATTTTCATTATCCAGTCTCCTGTTGATGGGCAATTGGGCTGCTTCCAAGTTTTAGCTGTCACAAACTGTGCTGCTGTGAACATGGGTGTGCATATATCACTGCGGTATAGACCGAGGGAAACAGAATCCACCTTGCTAGAGAGCTGCATCGGGATCCCTGCGTCCTCAAGGCGGGTGACAGCTGTGCAGGTGCAGACGGAGTGTCGCCTATCAGTGTGCTCCGTCCCCAGCAGGATGGGCTCCTCTGGCTTAGACCAGGCAGCTGTTGCCTCCTGAGATGGCTCTGAAAGCCCAGCTCCCTTCCCCACTTCTCCTTTGGTCCCTGTTGTTGTTTTTTTTCCCTACTGAATGGCCTCTGACACCCTCATCAGGGAGGACACTGTTGCAAAAGTGCAAAGATAGGTTTCCTTGAGAAACTTTTCAACAACCAGCATGAAAAATAGATGAGCTCTGTTGAATTGCAAATGCGCTTCAAGTTGAAGGCAAAAATGTGGAAATCTGTCTTCTTTCCTTAGCCGGGGCAAGGTCAGGGATGCAGTTGCCTGTGTTTCTCAGTAAATATCAAGCAGTCTGGAGGGCCAGGAAGAGGACTTTGTGGCATCACCCTTCCCAGAAACTTGAACTCAATTCATTTGAATTCAGTTCGGCTTCCACCGGCCTTTTTTTCCTTTTAGGTTTCAGTAACTATTTGCTCTGCTGTCTGTGAGTGAGTCCCTGGCTTTATGCCAGAGGGTGTGGGGTTGGAGACGTTTCAGACAGTCAAGTTCGCTCCCATCAGGGGATTACAGTCCGGCCCGTGTAGGCAAGGTCTACAGCAGGCAGGCTGCGTCCACGTGCGTTTTCGTGCTCACGTTCGCGGTCGTGTTGGTCGCTGCCTTGGCTTCACTGATGTTGAAGTGCAAGCAGCTGCACCCCAAGCTGCAGAATCATTATTGCAGGCGGAACCTTAAGGCACCACTTTCCAAATGTGTGATCAGAAAGACAATGAGAGTTTACATTAGGAAGGTGTATCACGGTAGAATGCACAGTGCCACGGGTCCACCTCAAAGCACCCCTCATTTCAGACGCTCTTCTCCCGTTGTTCCTGCTGCTTTCGAACACAGTTCTGAAAGTCGTCTCTCTTGGAAGTCGTCTTTCCGGTCTTCTCACAGCTGCCTCGGTGTCCTGAATCGCTTCCAAGTGTTGCAGCAATGTCTGTCCGATGAAAACGTTACCGTGTGTCCTCACCCACCTTGTTTACTGGGTCTGCACCATGTGCCCTCTGGCTCCTCCCCAGAGTCAGAATGAACATGAAAAGTAAACATTTGGAGTCGATTCCGAGCATCAAGGCAGCCAGGACAGCCTAGGTGAAGACACTCACGGAAGAGACTTGCAGAGCAGCCTCCGGAAGTGGTGAGAACGATAGGATAAGGATGGCCAAAGTGAAGCGGGTATTCTGAGAGGGACTAATGGCAGTGTGTCTTTTACCGTAATACATTTTTAAAATGTAAACCGCCAATTATTTTTGGTCTTACAGAGCGTTTGTTTTATTACTATATGTTTGGGTTGTGTAATAATTATGTTCATCACGGGGAGTCGGGATCTATCGTTTCACACCTTGATTCTTCTTACTTTCACTTCCCCTCGTGTCCTCCCGTCTTCTCCTATCCCCGGCTCCTCTTCCTTCCCATCTCCACAGAGTCCACCTCCATGTGTCCTATCAGGCATCTTTCATCTTTTCTTTAATTAAATTTGGGGTTTTCTTTAACCTCCTGTGTCTGATTTATTTCACTCAGCGTTATGTCTCAGAGTACATCCATTTTCCTGTAAAGGGCTCAGATGTTTCCTTCTTTGTGGCTGAGTCTTGGCTGCTTTACTTGAGTTCATTCAGCTTCTTCCAGAAAAAATGGCCTCTTAGGGTGGCCTTGCCCACAGTAATGCACCTTAAACAAGGCGGTGCCTGGGAGCTGAGACCATCACAGCGGGGCCTCGGCTCTTCCCTCAGTCTACACTTGGGGTCGCAGAGGATGGAGAAGCTGGAGATTCTCTGTTTGGATGACTTTCTGAAAGGAATCCCATTGTACAATCTCATGCATGTCTGAGTGTATGTGTTTGCTTCTGATTCCAAGGACAAAAAGCCCAAAGAACAAGAGAAAAAAGGGGATTTTCTTCATCGGCCGTTTTCCAAGAAGCTGGACAAGAACTTGCCCTCACACAAGCAGCCCTCCTCGGCCTCACTCATCACACAGATCCAGAACACCAAAGCCCTGCTGAGGGACCGGAAGGCCTCCAAGTCCAGCTTCCCCGACAAAGGTGGGTCAGCCCTGGGGACCCTGGCACGTGCTCCTGTGGGGCTGTGTCTGCCATGCACTCCCCGGCAGGGAGTGCTGTGTGGGCCCAGGACAAGGAAATTCTCTGACCTCAGGGAAGCTGTGTTCACACATCTGAGGCAATAAGAGAGCTGTCCAGGGCAAGGTGTGGGGTATTAGCCACCTGTGCAGAGTGCGTTTGAGAAACCAGGGTGCATGGCATTATGGGAAGAAGCTGGGGTATACAGTAGTACAGAGCAGAAATGGGGTTATGGCGTTGTGGAGGCAGATATTGGAGTGTATAGGACTTTGGAAGTAGAGATTGGAGTGCATGGTATTGTAGGCCACAGTAAGGGTATAAGGTGTTACAGAAGAGCCTGGGGGGATGGGTGTGCAGGATCTGAGACAGAGACACAGTTTTCTGGAGCCAGGGACGGGTGTGGTGTAGCAGGAATAAACACGAGTGCAGAAATAGAAATCGCGTGCGGGAGCAGAGAGTGAGTGGATATAAGTGTAGATTGGGATTTGGTTTTATTGAAGTCTTGTCCAGAAAAGTCTCCTGGGAAGCCACTGAGTTGTGACTGACTCTGAGCTCTGGGGTGGGGATAGGGTGTTCAGAGCCAAGTTCCAGTCCCAGCTGTACCGCTTGTTGTAGGCCCAGAGGCTCCGTTGGTCCCCTTACTGGTAATAGCTTTTGCATGTTGGAACTGTTGGGTGGATGAAATACGATAGGCACAGAAGTTTCTCCATGGGATTTGGAACCCAGCACATGGTGGACAGCTGATTAATGTGAGTCTCCCTGCTCTCGGATGAGCATTGAAGTAGAAAGGAACTCACCAGGCACAGGCTTAGCGCACGCAGGAGAAACGCCAAGGGAGGAGACACAGGAGCCCCACAACCATGAAGTAGAGAAGTTCTTGTAACAGAGCGTTGTTGAGTCACATCTCATTCCTTTGATATGAAGAAGAGAGCCATGCCCATCTGGGGGCAGCTCAGATTTGCCGGGCACTTAGTGAGACTCCCGACAGTGGCCACTGTCCCCTCATTGTGCAAGTGTCCCGCCTCCCTGACGTGGAGCCTGCAGGGGACCTCGGATGGAGGAGATGCCCGTGCACTGAGCAAATATTGGGACCCTCGCTATTAACAGGGCTTTCCTTCTTTCGGATGATGAATCTCAGGCATCTGAGCCACCTGAGGAGAAGGTCTGTTTTGGTGTCTGTATTTATTTCTGTAGGCAAGGAGGAGTCCTGGTAACCTCCATGGCTCCCGAAACCACTCCCAGTGGGCTGCAGCTTGTTTCTGCAGCTGGGCTTCCGCGGGGCCTATAAAGCGTCACACAGTGAAAAGAATTTAAGCCAGAGCTTATTCTGCATGAATTTGGCTTTATTTTCCTCCGCTCCACATCCGTAGGGGTTTCCCTCTCTTCTGGCACAGTTTACAAACCTGGATTCCAGGTCTGTGCCGACCTGAGACCAGAACCGTGTGGCCTGGCCGGGTGCCTGAGCCATACAGATGGATGCACTGCCCTGCTCAGCATCGGATCCAGATCCATCAAGTTCAAAGTCACGAGGGAGCCTTACCAGGGAGGGGAATCCTGACACATGCTAAAACCAGGATGAGCCTGGGGGAAACGTCATCACAGCACGGCAGACACTGTGTGATCCCACTGGCGTGGAGCAGTTGGATTCACGGAGGCAGAAAGTGGCGTGGTGGCTGCCAAGGTGGGCACAGGGAGGAGAATGGGGAGTTGGGGCTTGGTTAGGCACAGAATATTAGATCTGCTGGCTGAAAAGAGCTGTGGAGATTGTGCCACAAAGCGTATGTATTTAATGCCACTGAACCATATGCTTTAAAGGTGATAAGATTTCTGCTATGTATTTTGTACTATGATAAATTGGGTAGCAAGTGGGCACGTCAGGGAAAGTCTTTCCTGTGTCAGACCAGATTTGTAGGGGTTCAGAGAGTCAAGCTCTGCACCCTTCCAGAAGTTTTATAAGATGCCTATTAAGCACATGAGCCTTTTTTTTTTTCCTCGTTGAGTTTAATTGATATATTTTAGGTATACAGTACAGTTACATTCATCATTGGGATCTTGTACTTTTACATGACAGGTGTTGCGCACATGAGCCTTTTTTTTTTTCCTCGTTGAGTTTAATTGATATATTTTAGGTATACAGTACAGTTACATTCATCATTGGGATCTTGTACTTTTACATGACAGGTGTTGCGCACATGAGCCTTTTGATTCAAAACCCCTTTGGCAGGGTTTAGATTTTGGTGTGGCGGGGGTGCCGGGGATCAAACTCAGGTCCTTGAGCTTGTGAAGCATGTGGCGGAACCAGGGTTTAGAATTTTAAGCAACCAAACAGGAAGCCTGTGCTAACCTGGGGCCCCCTGTCACCGGCCTCCTGTCCCTCCATCCTAGAAAGACTGTCAAGCCTCTGTGGGGTGACTGGATGCTACAGCTGTCTCCTTTCTGCTGTACTAAGGCGTTTCTTTCTCACCTCCTGCCATACAAGGGTCACTGACTCTTACCAAGCATTGGTCTGCACTGGCAAGAGAAGGGCCATGGGCACTGTCTCTGTGGCTGTTGTTGTGATTTTATTTGTTTCCTTGATGTGCAGATTCCTTCGGCTGCCGCAGTATTTTCCGCAAGGCCTCCAATTCCAATTGTGTGGCCTCTTCTTCCATGGAATTCATCCCCATCCCGCCTCCCAGGACCCCTAGGACCCTAAAGAAACAGGACTCCCATCAGCAAGGGCCTGGGATCACCAGCATCCCCCCCAGGGAAGACCCCCTGATGCTAGACTTGGTGCGCTCCTTCGAGTCTGCCGATCGTGAGGACCACATAGAACTCCTGTCCCCGTCCCATCGCTATAGGATCCTGAACTCACCAGTGAGCTTGGCTCACAGGAATTCCAATGAGCGGATACTGTCCCCAGGGCTGCTGACTGGAAGCACATCACCTCTCCAAACTCCTTTGCACCCCACTCTGGTCTCTTTTGCTCACGAAGATAAGAACAGCCCCCCAAAAGAGGAGGGAGTGTGCTCTCCACCTCCAGTTCCCAGCAATGGCCCCTCACAGCCTCTTGGGAGCCCCAACTGTGTGAAGAGCCGGGGGAGGTTCCCCATGATGGGCATCGGACAGATGCTTCGAAAGCGCCACCAGAGCCTGCAGCCCTCGGTGGAGAGGCCCCCGGAGGCCAGCATGCCCCGTTGCAGCCCGCAGCCCCCAGCAGCCTCTCCTTTGACCTGGCTGATGGGCCCAAGGGCCAGTGTTAACCTGGACCAGCGAGATTCTGGATCTCTGTGAGAAAAGCAATGGAACAGAGCTCCGCACATCTATCAGGGTGTGAACAAAGACCTCTTCTACACCTGTTGTGCAACCTCCCAACCATGGGGCAGTCCAAATCCACACACCCAAAGCCTGCACAGCCCAACCTCACCTAGGGACTCCTGAGATGCTGGAAATCCCCAGAAGGCCTGGTTGCCGGGGCAGCCACTTCGGTTTCAGACCGTCCTTTCTCCCACCCACTCCTCCACTCTTCTTCTGTCTCCCACTGCTGGGCTCAAGGCTGAAAACCAGGCAGCCGACGAGACTGATCCCGACCGTGACAGCTGTTTCTTTACTTTCTGCTGTGCGCAAGCTTCTCAGCGACCACTTTCTGTTCAGCAGTGGGTCCGAGCCTCAGAGGGACCAGCAGCACCCAAGGTCTGTTCACCGAGGCCGTGTAGCTGATGGCTTTGGAGTGAAGCTGCCTTTTTCTTGGTAACTAACAGCGAATCTCTGCAGCTGACCCGGAGTGCTGGATTCCAGGAACCTGAAAAACGTGGAGCAGATCCTCAGACTAAAGATGGAACAGTCTGGACCTTGATGGAAGAGAACAGCTAAAGGAAACTCCCACCCAAACAAGATTTTGGTGGCAATGGTGGTGGGAACTTGCTGATGGTTGAATGATCTTGTCCAAAGAGACATTTTTTCTTTATGGGATGTCATTAAATTGAAATAGGTAGGACCTGGGAATTTAGCTCAGTGGCACCGCACCTGCCTGGCAAAGTGCAAGGTCTTGAGTTCAATTCCCGGTACTGGAAAAAAGAAAAAAAATTGAAATAGCATGAGTTTTAGAAATATGGGTGGAGAGATGAAAAGCAGTTTCACCAAACTCATGTTTGCAGGTGAGGATACAACACAGAGGGCAGAAAAGCTGGCTTGGGTGGTTTTTATTGCATTGGACCACAGTGGCCTGCAGGAGGGGCAGGAACCCAGCTGCCCTGAGTTCGTCCTGCTGCCCCAACAGAGCCATGATCCTTCCCTTTCAGAAAGCATGGGACATAGCTGGTTCCTTACGCAGAGAGAAAGAGCGTTGTGGCAGAATTTGGGTGGCGAGAAGGCAACATTATCTCCATGCCGCACGGTTTTCACACTGCCCCGGATATAAGTGAGATTGAGTGCTGTGAAGAGGCCCGCCGGGCAAGGCACGTGTTCAAGTACAGGACGCTTCCTTCCTCCAGGAAAGCAGCACCCCCCAAACAGGGTTTCGGTTCGTGTTGTGTTTTTGCACCTTTTACCAAGGATTGAACCAAAGATGTGTCTCCACTCTGTGACTGTGCTGTCCCCGTGTGTGCGTTTTGTGGACCCTGCCGTTGTCTGACTGCATCTGGCAGGAGCCTGATGGGGGATTCCTCTGCGGAGGGCTGGGCCCTGGCCTTCGGCAGGGGACACTTGGTCATGGGCAGAATTGCAAGAAGGGAAAGAATGGGTGCACTTTGGAATCACTGGACTGAGATGGCACAGGTTGGGGAGCAGTTACTTTAGGAGATGGGCCATGGAATGGCCTGGAATCTTTAATTTTTGACGGTGGTACTAGAGATTGAACCCAGGGTTAGGCAAGTACTCTAGTGCTGAGCTACATCATCAGCACTTTTTTTTTTTTTTTTTTTTTTTTTTTTTTTTTTGCTGTTGTTGTTTTGAGACAAGGTGTCACTAAGTTCCCCTGGCTGCCTTTGAACTTGCCATTCTTCTGCCTCGGCATCCCAGGTAGCTGGGATAACAAGCATGCACAACATTCCTGGCAGGAATCTTCAGCCTTTGACTATGCAGTATAGATACCACTGTGGCCACTCCATGGGGTCATCTCAGTCCATTGATTCCAAGGGGGCCATGTCCCTTGAGAACTGCACACCTGCCTTCATTGCCCCAGCAGCGAGCCTTTTGCCAGCAGAGACTTCCTTGGGCCCTTGCCAGCTCTGATTTGGCAAGGAGAGACCAGATTTCAGAAGACCCTCTCTCCTTTTGACATGAAATGCTTGATTTTTTAATGGGTGGAGAATCCTTTTGTCAAGATGGCTTCCGCCTACAACGTCCCCTTGAGCAGGCTGGCTAAACACGTTCCCATGCACCGTGAGCTTTCTGTTGACCCTTATGTCTTTTCTCCTGCATTTTACTTTCCTCACCAACCTTTGTGTTTCCCTGTTGTTAGCTCACGGAGAACATGTTGATTGTTCTTTGAGAGCAGCTGTGGTTGTGGTACCACCAGCTGCTGGGTTGCCGTTGGCAACGTGGACTCGTGCTCAGGTTTACTCTGAATCAGTGAGAGGAGAGGGGGGTGAGGAAAGGGAATAAGCTGTCTTTTTGGTGTGTTGTGCATACTAAGAATTCTGTGAAACCGAGTGAAAGAAGACATGCTCAGTTCTTTTTTATTATATTTATATGGAAAACTTGACTATCCCTTTGGTACGTACAGAGTGTGTTGTCTGTTTGACTCATAGTTGTCCCTTGATTTGTCTGTGCCTGTGATTTCAGTCAGCCTGTAGTTACTGATGGAAGTGACCCAACTAATTGCCTTGAGAACGAAGTCCAGGATGAAAAGTCCGTTTTAATTGTATGATTTGGTCATAAATAAGAACTATATTTATGTCACCATTATTAAATATATGTACTTTTATAATGACTGTGAAATATACTTTTTCCTCACTCTGACTGCTTCTTTATTTGCTGGTAATCTGTAGTAAAGAGTACAGTCATTTGCCTAAGTTCTTGGCCCATGACTAATTAGATCTAAGTGGGAATGGAGCGGAAGGGTATTTGGGAGTATGTTCTACTCCAGCCTCCCTGCTCCATTTCACTGGCAACAGGCCTGTCTGCACAGGACTGCCTGACGTGCTGCACATGGCCGTTCAAGACGAATCAGCACTTTCTGGTTTTAAGGGCTCACATTCCCCATGGTGCCTCTGAACTGTCTCCTGAAGAATGATGGACATTGCTTCTGGGTCTTGTCCTTGTCTTGGCCCCGGATGAGGGACGATGGGGTAAGGTTGTGGGGGTGGGGGCTTAGAGTCTGTGTTTGGCTCCATTATCACTTCTTGAACTATTTGCACAGTGTTTTTCACATGTCCCTCCTTACTTCAACCCTGTGTCGCTTCTCAGACTAGGAAAAGAAGGCTTAGAGGGTGGCATGGCTAGAAAGTGGGAGGACCGCTTTCCTCACCCGCCAAAGCTCTCTTCCAAGTTGGACTGGGGAGATAAAAGAGAAAGTGTCGAGTTTTCATGCTTTCTTGTGAGAATCACAACATTTTTGGGTAGACAGGAACCTGGTCCAAGCCTTGCTTTTTTGATGAGGAGAAACCTGGCTTACCCAGTAGTTGCAGGACACCTGAGTCCTGCATGAGCCGGCATCAGAGCCGGTCTGGAGCAGGTCCTTAAGGATGCAGAGAAATCAGTGTGGCCACCGTGATCAGAGGGGAAAGATGACAGCGGATCAAGCAGGTGTTTTTAGGTTCCTGCAAGGACCCAGTCTTTTGCATTTTTAAGTTAGTCGAAAAATTTTGTGACCTCTTTGAGATTTTGCAGTTTTGTGTATAACTTTCCCGACTGCCAATGATTGAACATAACACTTTCCAGCACCCCCCCTAAATATGGAAGCTGGAAATAATGTTCTCTGTTGGACTCTCTTCCTTTATAGATCTTCCAAGCAAACAACAATCCCTGTTATCTACTTTATCAAAAGGCATTGAGTTTTACTAGATGAAATCATTTAAACTCTTTGCATATAGCCGTATCATAAAGTGAGACAGTTTCAGAAAGAATGCAAGACTGATATACTTTGGGGGGAGGTCTGGAAGCCTCTTGGTTATTGTATTTTCTTTGTAAGATATTCCATGTGCCATAGGTACCATAAGAATAATTGAGAGCGATCCTGGGAGCTGGTTCAATTCAATGTCATCACTTTTCAAGGAAAGGAGTGTGTTTCCTGAATAGTAAATGAGTGTATTATTTGTGGCAGTTTTTGTTTTTGTTGTTGTTGGTGGTGGTGGTGGTGGTGGTGTGTGTGTGTGTGTGTGTGTGTGTGTGTGTGTGTGAAGGGAGCTTTTCAGACATCTGGTTCCAAAGATAAAAGGGGTACATGTACTTCTCTGTAGATGTGTTTTCACAGCTCATGGTGAGGTCTGGGGTTTGCTGTCTGTGAGCACATAGGAATGGAGGGGACAGGGGAAGCACAGGGCAATGGACTTGACCCAGAAGACAGAAGCATCTCAGGCTTGGCAGCCCCCTCCCAGATACGCACACCTGAGCTGGAGGCCAGATAACGAGGCATTTCGTGCAGCCACATTGGGGAACATCAAATGGCCAAATATGAAGCAAATTCTAGAACCAACTGGAGTCCAGTGGGTTACAGTGAGAAGGTGGTGCATTGTGGAGAGGACACAGACAGGAACTGTTATTCACAGATAAAATATTAAATGGCTCTGACTGAAGGGCTCAAGCTACTTGTAGTCCCTCCTCAGAAGATGGCTGGAAGGCTATTTGGAAAGCAAAGGCTTTGACTTATATTTTAAGTTTTGTATCAGAACAAAAATGTGTACTTTCTAGACCTGTTACCACGGCCACCTGGACAAGGGCTCCTGCAGTCCTGTCTAGGGAACAAGACTTCTCTAAAGTTGGGCAGCACCTTCACGGCTGGTCTAAGCTGTGACCCCTTCATTGGCAGCCAGTGCGTTAGATCAGATTTTGCTTTCACAACACATTCAACAAATTCTGATCTTGCCAATAAAGATGTTTTCTACCCAAGGTTTTCTGAGGCTCACTCACTCCAAAGAAGTTGTTCTCGGGGGTAACTCAGGGATCCAGGCTGCTTCTGGCTTGTGGCTCTCCATCAGTTTATCATGAAGCTTCTCTGGCCGCTACTGCCCAATACGGTGAGCAGGAGAAGCTTCCACCAGCCTTGAAGAGGGCATTGTTTCCTCTCACAGCCCATTGGCTCATATAAGTCCTGTGGCCTTGCCTGCGAGCACAAAGCTAGGAAATGTGGGAAGCGTGTGGCATTGTGGGGTGTAGTAAATATTTCTGTCCCCCTGGGAAAGGCCCAGATGCCTACCACTTAAAGATCCCCTGAACAGGACTGGCCTTGCCTCACCATAGTACAATCATAACACTTCTTTGTGCGTAAGGGTTACTTTTGCTATGTAAGGACATTAGAATTGGTAAGCTTTAGTGTCTTATTTAGCTTAAGGGGAGCATTCGGGGCTGAATTATGTCCTCCTCGAATTCCTGTGTTGAAGCCCCAGGTACCTGAGAATGTGACTGTGTTGGAAGATAGGACATCTAATGACATGAGGTAAAATGAGGCTCTTAGAGTGGAACCTAATCTAATCTGTCCAGTGTGCATATAGGAAGAGACAAAAGGACACCAGAGGGAGGAGAGGCTATGCAAGGACAGTGAGAAAGCGTCCATCTGCCAGCCCCTTGATCTCGAACTTCTGGACTCCAGAACTGTTAGAAAACAGATTTCTGTTATCTAAGACACCTAGCAAGTCACCGCAGCCCTAGCAGGAAGGAAGGCTAAATGATATTTATATAATCTACAAGTCTTACAAATTTTGTTCCATCTACAGAATTCATTTATACCCTTTGCTGCAACAAAATTGCTCCCAGAAACCTCTCAGTGTAGGGAGTGAAGCTCCACTTTTTCTGTGTTCTCTGTATGCTAAACTCTGTGTGCCAATTATTTTCAAGAGCATTTCCTTTTTAAATCCTAAAACCTATAACCTTTTCCTTCAAAGGGCAGCTGGCAAATATTTGAAGTTTAGAGGATTGCCACGCATGCAGTCTGTTGCATATCCTGGTTTTGTTGTGTTTTTCTCTTTGGTTTAGTTTTTGTTTTGGTTGTATAGCTATGTTGAAATGTGAAATCCATTTTTATCTGGTGGACATACAAAAACAGGCCTCAGAGGACTTCGTCCCTCAGGCCATGATTTGTTACTCCCTGATTTAATCTTCACAAGAACCCTGTGAGGTGTTGTCTTTTCTCAGTTTTACAGATAAGTTTCGTGGGCTTTGCCCAGGTCTTGTAACTTCTGCTCATTTCAGGGATTCACCAGGGCGCTTTTATACTATCTGAGCCAGTGGGGCCCGCTGGGCTCTCTGCAAGGTCTGTTGATCGTGGTAATGAACTGGATAAGAGTTTGGCCAGTGATTTAACCTAAGGGGAAGCACAGATGGGGAGAAAGAGCCAGGCCTGAGTCATTCCTTGTGTTGCTTTTGGTATTCGTCTATTTTTCTTTATTATAATGAGATAACTAAAGCTGGGAAAATCTGTAAGGAAAAGAGATTTATTTAGTTCAGGGTTCTGGTCCAAGGTCAAAGTGGCTTTCTTGCTGGCAGAAACTTAAGGTGGCACAGGACATGGACAGTGACGGACAGGGAACATATTTGTGTGTCTGTATCCTCTGGCCTCTCTTTCCCTATGTAGCCACGGTTTTCAAGCACGAGGCTCCACCCTGCTGACCTTGTCTAACCCTATCTCCCAAAAGTCCTCCTTGTAAACACTGCAGTTGAATTATGTTTCCACTCTCTTAATATACCTCACAATGCGGTTGAAATATCAGTACACGCAGCCTTGGGAACACTCAAGCTACATTCAAACCCTGGCAGCACATTTCCAGGGCTTGCTGTTTTGCTGTCACAATCACACTGATGCTTTAGAGAGCATCCTGGACACGAGTCTGCTTTTGCTACTTTATTCTGACCCTCAGATCCATTCCTGCCCCATCTGTGCAGAACAGAGAGCATGGTCCTGGGCCTCAAGTTTTCCATTTCAAGCCATTTTCTATTTCTCTCTTTTTGAAGGACTTCTCAAGAATGGGCTCTTGTTTGCAAAGTCTCAGGGAACAAGTCTAAATGTAGAGCAGATGCGAAGCTGAATGATGCTTGTAGACGAATCATGACCATTACTCACAGCTGGATGATGTGGCGCCACAGGCCGGACAAGCATCTGTGCCACGGAAAGATGAATTGTGCAGTCTGAGTCAGAGTTCCAAATAGCCCATTCAGTGTCCTTCCTACCCATGTCCACTTCAATTACATGAGGCATTTCACAGCATTCAGATCCACACTGGAGGATCACAAGGACCTTGGAATTTACCCACTTCTGGGCCTGGATCTCTAGGAGTTTGAAGGAGTCACAAAGAAACATGGTTTCTCAGGATGAGCACCATTAGGCTTCTTGGGGGCACGGTTTTCATAACTCATTGCTAATTTAACAACAAAACATTGACTTAAAACTAATGTGCCATGCATGCAAATGCAAAATCAGTGTGAATTTTGTGAGTATATTACATTCTTTCTGCTTTAGGACATTTCAGGAAATAATTTAAAGGTGAAGTTCAACCTTCTTTATAGATCGATGATGCACTTGAGGCTAATAATGGAGAAATGGTGCTGCTATTTGTTGCTGAGACCTAAAACCTGTCATACGCACCTTAAAGGAGGAAAGGTTTAATTTGGCTCACACTTTCAGAAGGTTCAGTCCATGGTTGGCTGCCTCCAAGGTAGAAACACCACAGTGGAGGGGCGTGGCAGAGGAGAGCTGCTCAATTTATGGCAGCCACAAAGCATACAGGGAGCAAGAGAGTTAAAGGAGCCACGGACAATATATGCCCTTCAAAGGTGCGCCCGTGTGCTCTGCCTCTTTCAGTTAGTCCCCACTTCCCAGGAAACTCCCTGAGCTCAGAACTCATCAGTGGATTAATCCACTTGATGAAGTTAGCACCCTCATGATTCATTCAGTTCTTCAAACCCAGTCACCAAGGCAACCAAGCCTTCAACACTTGAGGTTTTGGAGGGGCACTTTGGACCTCAACCACTACAGGTGGACCGAAGGGCTCATAGCTTTTTGGTAGCAACACCTGTCTCCCAGTTGAGTTATTCCACTGGCCCAGATGAGCCTAGACTTAAAGGAGGCCCTGGAGATGCTTTGAGATACCACAATAGCTCAAGTCTACACATCCCTCTTTGCAAAATGTTGTGCCTTAGAGCAGACATGGTGATGACCATAATAGAAAGAGGGAAACTGTTTTGTAACAAGAGTGTCTGAAGGACAGGGGTATGTGTGAGTGCTCTCTCCACCTTGCCAAGCCTCATTTGTCTTGCTCTCCTCTAAGTAGTCCCTTACTGCAGCACTGAGTACACTGTCTCCCAGGGTCCTAGAACACTGTCTTACTCATCTTGTTCTACACTCAAGTGATTCAGACATTTACATGAATGGATGGATGGGTGGTAAGTGGGTAGGAATGAATGAATGGATGGATAAGTAGATGAAAGGATGTTTGAGTAGATGAATGAGTGGGTCAGTGGGTTGATGGGTGAATGAATTGGTAAAAAATAGAGTTGAGAGTAAATGTTAAGGTGAGTTACATGACTTAGATTAGTAGATTTCTGGAGGGCATTAAAATGAAAGAGGAATGAAAACTCTCCTAATCCAGGACGTTGATGTGCCAGTAAAGAAGACAGAGGGGGTGAGATGGAGGGAGGCAGGCAGGGAGGGAAGCGGGCGGGGGGAGACTATGAAAAGAAAGTACTAGGACTCTAACTCTGGGTACTCACATCTTTGACAGGAGACATCAGTGTTTCTTCCCACATTAGATCCTTGGAGCAAGGAATTATGGACCTGAGTTATATGGTGGAGTCATTGTCTCCAGTTAACAAACATGTTCATTTGATTCTTTTCCTTTGGTGACTTTATAAGGATTGGGCAAGAAAATGAGGTGACTATTAAATAAGCAGGCCCTGATACCTCGTCACTCCATCCGTACAGTTACTTATGCCAGTATACTGAAGCCTCCTCAGTAAAAGGAGAGTGAATACTGACTGAAAAAGCGCATTCTCCTTCCAGGGTGCAGTGGTGCATAACTAATCCTTATGACTCAAGAAGCTGAGGCAGGAAGATTGCAAATTTGAGGCTAGGCTGGTACTCTGGGTAATTTAGAGAGACTGTCTCAGAAAGGGTTGGTGTGTAGTTCAGTGGTAAAGTCCTTCGGGGTTCCATCAGTTTTGGAGAAAAGAGAGATATTGAAAAAATAAGGTGTTTCTGCCGCCTGCCTCACAAACACAAGGGCCTGAGTTCAAACCACAGTACCACCACCAACAAAAAAAAAAGGATAATCTCTGGGCCAAGGATTTAGCTCAGTGGCTCCACTGCCTTGCAAGTGCAAGGACACAAATTCGTTCCCTGGTACCAAAAAGCGGGGGCGGTGTTATGCTCCCCTTCGTGTCTTGTTCCGAAGCTTCCAGCTGCATGGTGCACAAACTGTGGAACAGCCATAATCAGTTAGACAAGGCCTCTTAGAAGGAGGCGTGTAACTAGTCAAGATGGCACTGGCACAGCTCTGTCTAACCCCAGTGGAGCTCCTCCCTTCCTCACAGTTATAGTCTAAATTGTGTCCCCCTAAATTTACATTGAAACTCTAACCCATCGTTCTTCAGAATGTGACTATAGTTAGAGGTAGGAACATAGTAGAGGTGACTGAGTTAAAACAGATCATTAAGGCAGGCTCTAATCTAGCCTGACTGGTGTCCTTATAAGATGAAAACACTTGGGCATACAGAGAGACATGCCAGAGATTCAAGGACACAGAGAAAAGACCATGTGTGGCCCCAGTGAGAAGGTAGCTGTCTGCCAGCCAAGGAGAGGAGACTCAAACCCAACCAGCTAGTGCCTTGATCTGGGATTCTAGACTCCAGAACTCTGAGAAAACAAATTTGTTGTGCAAGCCACTCAGGCTGGTATTTTATTATGAAAGCTCCAGCAAACTAAATACACCCACAGAGCCCAGGTACGGAAATAGTAAAGCCCATCCAATGAGAATAGAATCCAATGAGAATGCATTAAGAGCTGGCTGCAGCAGGGAGTCAGCCACGGTCGCTTGCACTTGGCAGAGACGCGAAGGCAGATGAAGGGGTGGGGAAGCTGTGTAGTGGGAAAGACAAGGCTATGGGTGAGCTCTGAGTGGAGGCTGTTGGCACGAGAGAGCTGGTGGCAGCTGAACTAGAAGTGGGAAGTACCATGTGGCTAGACTGGGGATCTTATTTGGCTTCTTTCTGGTTGGTTCTGGGTTGGAAGTGGGGTCAGCACTTAGGGAAGTCTGATGACATCCTGACACAGACTTTAACAAATGAACCAGAGAGACCAGTGGGATGACTGGGGTGGGAGCTTAATCATGGGAAGGTGGGGTTGGGCACTGATGAAATCTTTATGTGACCTGTGAGTCTCCCTAAGGACAGAGATCATCAACATCTTTTTGACCCCCAGACTGTATCTCCAGAACAGTGTCAGGCATGTTTACTACATTCCAGAGAACGTTCACATGCAGTGTAGTATGTCTCACCCAAAGCTCTCACGCCCGAAGACCAGATCGTCCTGTTTTCTCTCTTAGGGTGAATGGTAGAGATTCTACACCCAAACAACACCGAAATACAAAATGGGATTTCGTTCATCCCCATGAGACACTATTTAGTTATGAGTATTTTTCAAAATGCTTTTCTGGAATTTTGCTTTGCCCTTGGAATTTGCTGTAGTTTGGATGTTGAATCTCATTCAAAGGCCCATGTATTAAAAGCTTGATCCCCAGCCTTTGGCTCTGTTGAGAGGTGATGGAAACTTTAAGAGGCGGGGTCTAGTGGAAGTTTTTAGGTCATTGGGGGTGTGTCCTTGAAGGGATTTGTGGGACCCCAGTCCCTTTCTTTCCCTCCTGGTTGTAAGAAGGCTTTGGTCAGCCATACACTCCCATCATGACATACTTCCACAGCCCAAAGCAACGGATTATCTTGGGTATTGGTTACAGTAACGGGAAGCTAACCAACACAAAATTCATCTTATTGTTTTAAACAGAAAGGAACTACTCGTTGTAGAGTAATTTTACATTTATAAAAAAAGTTGCAAAGGCAGTACAGAGTTTCTCACTCAGTTTTCCCATTGTCAACATCATACACAACCATAGTGCTTTGGCCAAAACCAAGAAGCTAACACTGGGACGTTCCTATGAATGAAACTCTGGACTGCGCTTTGATGTCACCAGTTTTCACATTAACGTCCTCTTTCTGACCTGATATCCAGCCCAGGATACACCATTGCAGTTCGTTCTTATGGCTTCCCATCTTTTGAGACCTGAAACAGTTGGTCAGTCTTGGGTCACTTATGACCTTGAGAGTCTTAAGGAGAATTGGCTGGTACCCTGTTGAATGTCCCCCAGTCTAGGATTACCTGTTGTTTCCATCATGATCAGACCGGAGTTGTTTGTTTTGTTTGCTTTTGTGAAGAAATCCACAGAGGCAAAATGCCCCTCTCACCACGTCAGCTACAGGATATCACTTAGGCTAGGAGCCCTTATCCCCTAAGTAATTTAAGGTAAAGTTTGCCGGTTCTCTCCATTTTGGAAAGCTTTTATTTCCCCCTTTTTTTCAACTGTAGTCTTTGGGAGTAAGTCACTAAATCTAGCTCACTCTCAAAAGAGATGGAGAGGAGATGGATCTTTCTAGGGAAGGGGAGACCCCATGTATTATGTGAAATTCTTTTTTAAGGAGATGTATTTGCCCCTCCCCTTAAAATTTACACAACCACTTGTTTCAATCTGGACTCAGGGGTATTTATTTATACTTTGGGTTATAATCCAGTACTGTTCTATTTATTTTGAAGCTCAAACTGTTCTAGCTCTGACCATTGGGAGCTCTTTTGGGCTGGCTCCTGGGTCCCCTCTCACTCTTCCTTCCTCTTGTGTTTTGAGCACATCCTTGCCTCCTGAACTGCCAGATGCCCCAGGCTCATCTACTACTTTCCATTACCCCCCAAGGAACACTAGTTCATCACGTTCTTTTGGCTGTTACCAACAGTGGCAAATCCAATTCCTCTGTGGATAGACTTTTGAAATAAATTAACAAGAGAAAGTTATTTGGAACCACATCTGGTGAAATAGATTTGCCAAGGAGTGCATTAAGTATCATCTTTCACTAAAAATTGTATGACAGACAGCAAGCTGCAAGCCAGAGCATTGTCTCTGTTGAGAGGCAAATCATAGCCCAAGTTCTAAAAATAATGACATTTACTTACCACGTTAGTATTTATACATAAAATAGTCTGGTTAACTCTGCCTTTGTAGAATGACTTGAACAGAAACAATGGTACTGATGTTAAGAAAATGCTTTACTTTGGGTTTTGAACTAGCTATTTTTCCTAAATCTTGCTGTAATGTTAGGGCTTTCTGTAGCAAAACATAGATGCTTTGGTTCTGGATCATAATAGAAACACCATGGTTCATGAGTCTTCTCAAAAACATGTGTGCTTTTTATTTTTTCAAACCTCCCTTGAAGAATCAGAGCAAATGCCAAGACTTCTTTAGTTCAAGTTCATCATTCAAAAATCTTTGGCAGGTTTTCACAGAAATGTTCCTGGTGTTGGAATTTGCTTCTCTCTGAATGTAACATGTCAGCCCTGTCCTCACAATTCACTGTCCAGCGTGTCCTTTTCAACATGTCCCCTGTTCTTGTGAGTGACATGTGTGTGCTCCACCGCTGAGCTGTCTCCTTCCTTCCTTAAACCTTCTGTGCCAATGACGACCACTAACTCTCATCTTGGCCATCTGTTCTTGGCTTTTCCTCCACATGTTCCTTTTTAATATGTCAAATGTCCTGTGTGCCCATTGTTTTACTTTGTACAAGCTTTAAGACTTTACTCTTGGAACAATTATCATTTTTACTCAGGCAAGAAGCAGTACATTCTTCTTCTGGTCTCTGGCAGAAGTTCCTGTTCAAATCAGTCTTTGATTTCCACGTCTCTCTGGACACCCTTCTGAGCGCACAGAAATCCAGGTCAATGGATGTACCAAAGTCTTGGTACAGCGAGCTGAAATGTTTATTCCATCCTTAGAAATACTGCATGCTCTCCAGCAAGGAAGTACCCTAGAGTTCTCCATGACGCTTTACATGGAATCCTCATAAAGAACATAACCTATTGCAGTACCGTCTGACCTAATGCAATCCTACCATAAACCTATTCTAACTTCTTCACATCCGGATTAGGCAAATATATTAAAAAACGTGGAAATTGAAATGTATCAGATCTAAATTGTTACCTCCATTTCTTAATGCGGTGTGGTTTATCTTGCACCTCTGCATTCTGGATTCTTCTTCCACAATATGAAAGTAATTCTTCTCCAGCATCACCAGAGACTTCCTCATTGCCAATAGAATGGAGATTTTCACTGCTGTCCCTGGATTCTGTTATGGACTTGTGTGTCCGTTCCTTCTCCTATTCATATGTTGAAATATTAACCTCCTATGTGTCTAAATTTGGAGATAAGTTCTTTAAGGTAATTGGAGTTAAATGAGGTTATAAGCGTGGGGCCCTAAATTTAATAGGACTGGTGTTGAGAGAGAGACAGAGAGAGAGAGAGACATGGGTGAGCACGAACCAGGGAAAAGACCATGTGAATACATAATGAGAACACAGCCATCTGCAAGCCAAGAACAGAGGCCTCAGGAGAAACCGAACTGCCAGTTTCTTGATCTCAGACTCCCTGGTCAGGAGACTCCAGGGAGGGAAGGCTGGGGAGGCAAAGGCTTGATGTCAGTATTGTGTTTTTCACATTGCTAAAGCTCCATGGAGTCAGAACTTGTGATCTCATCTGTAACCACCAACTACCTCCCCTACTTCGGTACATGAGCTGTGAATTTCCTTGATTATGGGCCAAGCCACAAGCTGTGGGTTTGGGCCACCAACCATGCCTCCCTGGATGGGGACTGGGCACCCTGATCTGGGGCCACATAAGGCTGTGTAATCAGCTCTTCAAAGGTCCCCACAGGGCTACGTGTCCTTCTACCCTTTGTTCCTCAAGGTCTTTGGTCTGTGTGACAGGCTCTGAGGAGCTAGAATTGGGCCGGGGTTCTAGGTAGGTGTAGTATTAGGAGCCAGATTGTTCTGATAAAGCAGTCCTTAGGCTTGGAAGTAATAAGACAAAGGGGATGGAGGAACACAGTTGATACATTTGTGTCTTTGACACACTGTGAAAAAATGCCTGTGATTGTCAGCTTTGCACTTGGGAAGGTGGCTTTAACAAGAGCTGAATTCAAAGGCATTGAATCAAACCCAGCAGTGGATTTGTTAGGAAAGCAGCTGGCTTGAAAGACACAGGGAAAGCCAGTTCTCTAGGGCTGCTGAAACCAAGTTGTACAAGCTGAGCAGCTTAAGCAATAGAAAAATATTGGCTCAAAGTTCTGGAGGCTGGAAGGTCAAAGCCACAGTGTTGGCAGGGTTGGTTCCTCCTGCGTGCTGTGGGTTGTTGCAGGCTTCCCTCGGTACTCCTGGAGCCTCAGGTGTTCACTGGTTCAGACACCATTGTTGCTGCCTCCCTCTCCCTCCCCCTCTCCCCCCTCCCCTTCCCCTCTCCCTCTCGTTCATGTTTCGTTTTGCAAGGACATTAGTTGTGCTGGGTTAGTCTACCCTAAAAACCTCGTCTTAAAACCTCTACACGATGCTGTCTCAGTCAGCTTGGTTGCCATAACATAGTATCATGGGCTGGGAAGAGGCTGGGGAGTCCACACGCAAGGTATTGGCATGGTTGGGTACTGGAGAGAGCCCCCCTGGCTGCCAACAGCTATCTTCTTGCTATGTCCTCACAGGGGAAAGAGAGAAAAAGTGTTGGTCTCCGATCTTCCCATAAGGGCACTAATCCCATCATAGGGGCTCCGCTTTCATGACAGCACATGATCTCAACTTCCTCTCAAACGTCCCGCCTCCTAGCATGACCACCTTGGGGTTAGGGTTTCAAAATATGAATTTGGGTGTACGATCAAACATTCTGCTTATAACATACCCTCATCTCCAAGGAAGATTTCATTCTAAGGGACTGCAAGTTAGGACTCCAAAATATCTTTTTTGGGAGACACAGTCCCAACCCAAATAGCAATCTAGCTTGGAGAGGAGAATTTTGGTTTGACCACTGATGTACTTACTTTTTCTGTAGAGAAGACTTTTCTCTGAAAATTTGGAGTGGGCTGGGGTGGAGGTTAAGCAAAGGAATGGAAGAATGGGATGAAAGACACCAGAATGTCAACATTGTGATTTAATTTTTTAAAAAGCCTTCTGATGGCTCCATGACAAGGCCACTAATCTGTTGATGGCAGTGACATTCTTCCCAGTACAGGACATAGTAGGAGCAGTGACCGAAGCCTTTTGTTTCCTTTCCAGAAGTTGGTGCATCTGGTTTCAATCTCACTGCTGATTGTGGAGATGGTGATTATAACTTCTTGAACAAAAATGTACTTGCTTTTATAATACATTGGGCATTTGGGGATGTTAGAGATACTAAGATAAGCCTCTGCTTTGATCCATGAATATCAAAAAAGGAATCACATTTCTATGTGTCACAGAACAGTCGTGGGGAACTTTTTAAAAGTAAATGTTTTTTTCCCTAGTTGTGATAATGGACTTGCAGTTTGCAAACCCAAAAGAGTTTGGAAAAAAAAGAAAAGTTACCCACAAATCCCATGACCTAAAACATGTGGAATACCTTCTTATAATTTTCTCTGACACATTTATAAATATATGTGTTATCTTTCTACATGCTTTAATTTACTTATTTTTAAATTTTTATTTTGAAATAATTTTAGACTCACATATAAGTAGCAAAATGAGTTCAGAAAATTCCCATGAACCTTTCCTCAGTTTCCCCAGGGATGATTTCTTTTTACGATTTGTATTTTCAAATTTTTGTAACCTAATATTTACCATTTGTATGTGTACCACATTCACGTTTTGTGCAATTGGCACCGTCATCCATCTCCAGAGTGCTTTTTATCTTGTGGAAGTTAAACTCTGTAACCTTAGGCAGCTTCCCAAGCCCTTCTCCTCAAGGGGCTCCTCGACAGCTCCCATTGTATCTTCTATCCCTGTCAGTTTGACTAATCTCAGTAACTTGTATAAGTGCAATCGTTCAATTTGTCATTTTGTGGCTGGCTTATTATCCTTGGCATAATGTCTACCAGATCTTAGTGTGTGTTAAAATGTCCTTCTCTCTCTCTGCTGGGATCACACCCAAGGCCTCATGCATGCTTGTATGTCTTTTTATAGTAGAATAATACCCCGTGTTTTTCTGTTTATCTGTTGATGGACACTGGGCTGCTTCCATCTTTTGATTATTATGAATAATGCTCTTTTGAACTTCGGTGCAGGAATACCAGTTTGAGTCCCTGCTTTCATTTCTCTTGGGTTATACCTAGGAGTGAGACTGCTGGATCATGTGATAATTCTGTTGCTTTTGGTTGTATTGTTTTCCATAGCAGCTGCACCATTTTTTATTCCCACCAGCAATGTATAAGAGTTCCAATTTATCCACATTCTCACCAACACTAGTTATTTTATTTTTTTAAATGATGTCCATCCTAATGGCTGTACCCACTGATAACGTTGTATTGTAGTACAATGACCAAGAACATATGAATTTGGAATTTTTTTCTTTTCTCTTTTTAATTGCCTATACAGTCTTTGTTGAAACTAGCTTTACTTATAAAACAGAATACTTTTATATAACAAAAGCATTTGGGACTGTCTAAAGGCTAAAGTGACTTCATGAATATTGTTTTACCTGGCAGCCTCAAGGGGCCATGGCTACCCTGCCAAGAGTGACTTCGTAAGGAGCAGGGAGGAGTTCCTAAAAAAGCCAGATGCCATCATTGTCCCTGGGCTGCCAGCCAAGCATGTCACTGGGTTTCCTGTGTCCTAGGTACTCCCTAAGCCTGATGACCTGAATTGGCGTGGCATGGGGGGCACAGGGACTTCCTGGATAGTGCTTGGCATTCCCAGCAAAACATCAGACTCAGCAATACTAAGAAAAGGGGACAAAAGAGAACGCTGATTTCTAGTAATTGTTCTTGAGCCTCAAAAGGGGAAATAGCAATTTGGGGGCTGGGGATTTAGCTCAGCGGTTCAGTGGCCTACCTTGCAAGCGCAAGGACCCAAGTTCAATCCCCGGTACCAAAAAAAAAAGCAATTTGGGGGTTTCTTAGGGAACACGATTCAAGCTCACAATGGCTGCTTGCAAAGTTGCTCTAGTAATGACTACAATTAACATCAGGGCATTAGGCCCACTGGACCTCAGGACCTCATAACTGACCTTGTTGTCCCCACTGCTAAAAGTCTCCTCCACAGCCCAGGGCCCTCACAGCTAGACCATCAAGTCCATAATCACAGGTGGTCCTTGTCAATTTTCTGCTGTAACAAAGCACCAGAAACTGTGGTCTAGGACAACACATAACTTGTTGGTGTCTACGCAGACCTCTGGGACCCCTTTTCTCTGCTCTGTGTGCCACACCAGTATGTGTGTGCTTTCCTTCTACCTGCTGATACCTTTAGCTTTCTTCCTTAGCCTGATTCTGGACCTGCCTTGCACAGAAGGTTATGCAGCACCAAGGGCCTAGGGTTCACCTCTGCTGGGGTGGACTGTCACAACCCAAGGCTGATCACTTGTCTTCAGAGATGAGGCAAAGATTGCTGGCTTCCCAAGTTGGTGTGTACACCTCGGTCTGCATAGGAAAATTGAAAGGGTGGTGACTGTGAGGTACATTGACCACCTTGTCCCACTTGGCCCAGAACTTTCCCAGTTTTAGCACTGAAAGTCCCCTTGATGGTTGGTTACACAAATGCATTACCAAGATGCAGGAGCCTGAAAGGGACCTTCCTGGTGATAATACTGCCTCTGGTATTAATTGAACGTCTATGTGCTTGTATGGAGAATGTGGAACCTTGCCTTGGAGGGAGCTGGGGGTCTCCAGGGCCTCCCAGGCTTCTCTACCAACCCAACCTCTCCTCTTGGCTGCTGATTGCAACAAGTCTGTTGCCAGACACCTGAGTGGCAGGAGCATCCCGATCATTGCCCTCTGAAGTGTGACTGGTGGTGATATTCCCTGAGGAATCCATGTTGGCAAAGCTCTGGGAAGCTGAGAGAAGAGGAATGTAGGACAGAGTCCAGGCGTGTTCCAGACATGGAGCTTCCATTGTCCTTTCCCCGTGGAATCAAGACAGCATTAGTCCCCAGCACGGATGTGGGACAGTATTTATTGAGTGTTGCCATTTTGAGGGGCTCCCTTGAGCCTCAGTGTCTGGGATCTTTTGAGGGCTGTGAACAAAAAGCAGCTGCTCAGACATCATAATCTGCAGCTGGGAACAGGCGCCCAGCCAGTCCCACCTGAATGGTGCCAAACAGTTCCTGGGCAGACAAGAATGGGAATTTCAAGGTGAGGCCTGTGTTTTGATCCTCCCTGCTGGCCATAAACCCCAGCTTATAAGTTTCAGAGGCTCGAGGCAAAACAGAGCTCTACAGTTATAAAAGAAGCCCCAAAATAGAAGATTTGGCTGGTGTTTCTGTTTCACACGGTCCTGTTGGTTTAAAGGTTTTGGTGAACTTCTCTGATGGCTACCATGCTGGTGGCCGGTGAAAAATCCTGCACCAATCTGCCTAGAAAATAGTTGGAGACTCTTCCTCCTCAATGAATGCAAGACTTTCCTCCTCTTCACACTCAGAAGCATTACAAAATTTCCTTGAGATCTGCCAGGTTTCCTGGGGCAGGGTGACCCTCTCTCACACCACACCCTTGACATTTTGAAGAGCTTTTACTTTTGGAGGTAGGATGTGGATGGACCAAAGCACAAGAGAGGTGCCCTATGGTGCTTCTGCGATGTGGAATGTTCAAGTTCAAGTCTTAACTGATACATCTTTCCTGGTGGAATCAGAGGAGCCTGAGAAAGCAAAAGAATGGGAAATTCCTTCCAGCATACTGAATAAAATCTGTTCCTCAACAAGTGAAGGGTGAAGAGATCATGTAAACACTCCATCTTGAATGTTTCTGTTCTTAGATGATGCTAAGCTGTTTCAGCTTCATTTCAGAGGGAACTCAGCCTCTTATCTGTATCTTTAGATCCCCACTTTCTTGCAGAGGGAAGAGCTGTTAACAAGGAAGGTGCCTGGATTTGGTTTTATCCGATTCCAGGGGACGTGTGAATGGCAGTTCTGGGTGTGGTGTGAGGGTTGGGGGAGTCCAAGACGGGCAGAAAGAGAAGAGTCTGGGGCAACACGAGGATGGAGAATTTCCTCTGGAAAAGCTCAATGTTGGTTGTCAGCTCTGATTGCTCCAAATGACCAATGGCCAAGGAAAATAACTATCATCTCCCAGGACTGCTTCAAATTATGATTTCAGTAGATCATAGCTGTCATGTTTTTATTAAGTTCTCAAATACCTGCAACATTTGTTGGCCTAATAGTATTATTTAATGATCATTTTTTAAAAACTCAGAATCAGAATCATTATGTCACGAGGCATAGCCAGCATGTATGAGTATAAAGTCTCCTTTTCGGTATGAGTTCAGATCATATTCCTTAGTTGTTTGAAATTCTCCCAAGAACTTGGATTGTTGGTTTTGATTCCTATCTCTGGAGTTATTAGTGAGGTTGAATATCTTACATCTTACATTTATTGCTTCCAGAGCCTTCTGCCCACATCTGTTTTCCGACCTCTCTCCTGGAACCATTTTAGAATTATGGGGAAATATTTAGGGAAAAAGGAGAAGACTGTAGCGAGGGATAAAGGGAAAGAAGAAGATAAGGCGCATCAAGCACCTCCCTTTTCTCCAGGACTAGGGCCTCTCCACCGCACCTCCATTTTTGTCCTCCAAGGCCATGTCTTAGTGATCTCCTACACATACCCCTCTTTTGCTGGAATAATTTATTTTCCCAAGGTCCTTCTTAATCCTCCAGAATAGAGGGAATGGAAGGAACGTCACTTCTTATCCCAAGCCCTTCTCCTCAGGTGGAATTTCCTCTCAGAACAAAGTATAGATGGTCACGATGGTACTGTCTCACTTTAAAAAATAAAGTACTAACAGTATTATTTGGTGTGAAGCAAAATAAATAGCCAAATTCTGGCATTCTGATTTTTCCTTTTGCATGGGAATTACTAAGGCCAAAGATTGTGTGTGGTTTGGCTTTGACATAGATATCCAACCTCCTCATGTGAACATATATTTTCCCCATATAAATATTCAATCTCCTCTTAGAGCTTCAAGGAGCCTTAGAGGGCCCCATTCATGCTGTCTTCTTCCCTTGCTTAAAGGTCAGTGTCACTTGTGACAGTGAAGGCCATCCTGTCCCTGAGTGGTAGGTCAAGTTTTCTTTTCTACTTGTCGGTTACACTTAATCCTTCCCACTGTGGAGGAAATGACCTTGATCTGGTGGTAGCCTCCAGATCCATTGCCCTAAAAACAATTCCAGTGGTCCCTAAAGAAAAGATGTTCAAACAGATCCAATGAAGATGTTTGAATCTCATGGTTTATTAAGTCAATTTAAAACACAGCAACAAGCAAGAAGGAAGGGCCAGGGTAGGTAGCCACCCTCAGGATTGCATGCAGGTAGGGTGTGAGGATGACCTGCCCAATCCTGGGTCCCTGGTGTTCACACATCCTACCTCTCTGCTGCCAACATCAACCCTCACAGGTTAAACAGCGGCTTAGCAAGCGGAGGTGCCCGGCATTGTCACATAGTTATTCTCTTGAAGAGATACAGGGGCTGTTTGCCAACTGTTTGGCTCAACAGCTAAAAATTTTGTCTCTATTTCTTGGTAAGAGCACATGTGATATAGAATGGGACATACTGAGTGTCATCTATGGAATGATAGGGATGAAAAAAAAACTATTAATTTAGTTGGCTGTGCTGGTGCATGTCTATAATGCCAGCACTCTGGGAGGCTGAGGCAGGATGATCGAAAGTTCAAGCCTAGCTTCAGTTACTAAGCAATTTAGCAAGACGCTGCCTCAGAATAAAAAAAAGTTTAAAAATTTGGGGATGTAGTTCAGAGTAGGCTGTTGACTCAATCCTCGGTATCGCCAAAAACAAACAAACAAAAAGTCAACTTAGAGGTGGCATGTGGCATGATCCATACATTATAAACTTAGTCTATCCCTTTTAATTTATAAGTAATGCTCTTGTTAGTTCATTCTTTTTTTTTTTTTTATCCAATCACATCCCTTATGGGTTACTGCTATGATTTGTGGTTTCTTCCCTTCAAAATTTATGTGGAACTTTTTTGTTGTTGCTGGGGAAATTGAACCCCTTGCCTCACTCATGCTAGGCATGTGTCTTACCACTGAGCTACCTTCCAGCCCTATCATATTGAAATTTAATTCCTAGATTGAGATATGATGAGGTGGGTTCAGGTGGGGCCTCTGAGGACCTGATTCGTGGAGTGTTCTGCCCTTGTGAATAGAGCAATCTGCTTAGGGTCGAACTTTAATGGGTTCGATAGTTAATTGTGATGTCAGCATGAATAGATTCAGAAATGCCTAGTGGATTAGCAGAGCACAATTCTGAGGGTATCTGAATGATCGACACACAGGGAGCAAACTGAGAAGACACATCCGGATGTGGGTGGGCCCAGCCGACAGGTTTGTAGTCTGGGTGGAATAATGAAGAAAAAGAAGGAAGCCTTCTCTTTTGAGTCTTTGGAGGAGCTCTGATCTTCACCATTGTCTTTGAATGTTTGCCCCCACTTCCTTCGGGCTCCCGGGGCAGAGTCCTCAGCCTTTCAATGCAGACCCTTCAGCTTGCTGACATGGACTTTTCAGTGAGTGCCAGACTTTCAACTTTCATCCGGATCCTCTGACTCTCCGGTGCACAGCTGGCTATTTTGCATTCTTCTACCATGAGAGTCTATAGGTAGTAATTGTAAGCCTACTTCATAAATCCTTTATATGTCAAAAATATAGTCACATATATATGTGTCGATATATGTATATATATCTGCCAGCAAGAATGCCATCTTCTGATGCTGTCCCTCAAAACCTAGATTAAGACCATGAGTCAAAATAAAACTTCTTTATAACTTGCCTAGTCTGTGGTGTTGTGTTCTTAGTGACAGAAAATAAACTAAGACAACTACCAACTTATTATCTGTGAGTAACGTTTCTTAGGACTTCTATTTATCTCTCATGAGCTGCCTGCTATACACTCTCTGTACCTTACTGTATCCATTTTATACAATCTATTTCTTATTCTCTATTGCAGAACTGAATATCTCCCAATAATATGATTAATTCATGGTGCGCCTGCTGGTGACTTTAACTTTCAGAGACAAATTCCCAAGGTTAAAAAAAGTGAATAATATTTGGCATGTACTTAAGGCAGCTAGACAACGCCTACATGGAAGGTTTTAGTGGAGGGCACAGGTTTTAGTTTTCACCAGCTTGTGCCATCAATGATGGGCCCCACAAATTCAGGGCTCCCCTAGATTAGAGTTTGGAGGTGGCATCTCTGTTAGTTAGCTTTCTGGTACTTCAAGGTACCAGAGATAAACAACTTTATAAAGAGAAAATGTTCATTTTGGTTTACAGTTTTGGAGGGGTCAGTCCATGGTCAGTTTGCTGCCTTGCTTTTAGGCCTTCGACCAGGCAGCACATCATCGCAGTGAGTGCATGGCAAAGCAAAGCTGTTCGTCTCCTGATGAGAATGCAGCAGAAGAAAAGGAAGAGGCAAGGGTTCCACCATCTCCTTTGAGGGCATGATCCTGACGACCAGAAGATCTCCCACTGTGCTCCACCTCCAATTAGAGCCAAGCTGAGAACCAAGTCTTTAACACATGGGCTTTTGGCAACCTTTCAGATCTAAGCTATAGCAATGTCTTACCTAAAAGAGACAATTGGGCCGGGTGTGGTGGCACAGGCCTGTAATCCCAGCACTTGGGAGGCTGAGGCAGGAGGATCACTGTGAGTTTGAGACCAGCCTGGGCTACACAGTGAGTTCCAGGTCAGTCTCAACTACATAGTGTGAGAATTGGGCCGGGTGTGGTGGCACAGGCCTGTAATCCCAGCACTTGGGAGGCTGAGGCAGGAGGATCACTGTGAGTTTGAGACCAGCCTGGGCTACACAGTGAGTTCCAGGTCAGTCTCAACTACATAGTGAGAACCTATCTCAATAAAGAAAAGAAAACCTAAAAGACAGTTGGGTTGATGAATGGTGTATATCCAGGTTAAGGGGACCCAGTGAAGAAAAGCAGGTGAGCTTCCTTTGAGAGGAGAAGGAAACTCCATCTTCAGTACAGAAAAAAGTTCAACCTTGTCCACTAAGAGAGTGGTGTTTGTCATAGGCTTCCAGAAGTGATCTCTAAGCCCTTTGTTTGCCTAGAGGTTTTGAGCCACAACAAAAATGTACTTTGGAGAGGAGGCTTTGGTTCATATCATACTGGACCTCTGGAAGGGCTGAAGAGTGAGTAAGCAAGTTTAAGTAATTGAGCCTTCAAAAGCTTCTAGACACTGAGGCTCAAGGGAGCCCCTCCTAGTGGCACACTCCTTAAGTACTGTCCCACGTCAGTGCTGTCTTGATTCCATGGGGAGAAGACAAGTGTTCCATGTCTGGAACACTCCTGGAGTCCGTCCTACATTCTTCTCTCATTTGATCCTAATCTGTGTCCTTTCCTTGTAATAGGCAATAACCGAGAGTATAACAGCCTTCAGGGAGTCCCTAGTGTTCTCCCGGTGAGTTCTGAGCTTCATGGTAGACGCTGTGTTCTGCTGAACTTTGCAGTTGATGCCAGAAGTGAGGTTGGTCTTCTCTGTGGCTCCTACACTTTGCATCTCCCCAAGCAAGTGATGAACAACACAGGAATGAAAAGGGATGACGCTGAATTCTTTTCTTGGGGCTAATTTGGGGCCTTGTCCCTTCTCCATCATCCTTTTCCCCTCTTTCTTCCTCAGTGGTCTTGCATGGACCCCTCCTGAGGCTAGATTTCCAGGTATTGTTGAAGGAGTGGAAATGATTCACAGAGCATCTGTCTTCATGGATTTCAAATTTTGCACTTGAACTCAGTCAAGCCTTTCCTAGTCTACAAGGCAAAATAGCAAAGCAGGTTCGCATTAACATCTTTTATTTGCTCTCAGACACAGGATGTTTTCAAGATTTGGCCCAAATTAGAAACCCTTTCAAAGCCTTTCTGAGTGTCTCATCCTTAAAAAGCAGGTTTCCTTGCCCTGCCTAGGCTAGAACAAGCTCGTCTTTAAGGCATCCAATTCAACATCTTAAATCAGGACTGCCTCAGCTTCATATGGGTTCATGTGTTTTCACTTCAACAACCAAACACAGAAATTAATGAAAGAGAAGCAAAGCCTCCCCTTCAGGAGGAATATCAAGTTTAACCATATGAAAATGCCTTTTTTTGCAGGCCAATTTTATATGGTTCACCTAATCCATACAAATCCTCTACCAGCTAACGCAGGGGTTCTCAATTGGACTGCACATGAGATACACAAGGGAGCTTTAAAGTACAACAAAACGAAAACAAGGTCCAGACAAATTAAATTTGGAATCTCCAGGGATGGAACCCAAACAAGGAAAGTTTTTCAAATTCCCCAAGAGGTTTGCATGGGTCGTCAAAGCTAACAATTTCTAAAATAAATTAAAATGTGTGCTTTCTACTAACTCACAGTGGTCCCTCCTGGTGGGAGACTATCATTTTCCAGATGTTTGCTGCGCCAGGCCCTGATCAGAGGGCAGGAGTCCCAAGCTAAGTCGGGGGCAGACCCTCTTCCTTTGCATCCCACTGGGGCTCTGCACATTGCACCTGGGACCTTGTCACTGAGTGGGCTGTGTGGCTCTTGGGTGAGTTGGGGTGACTCTGGCTGTGGCTGCTTGGTGCTGTCTGACTGGGCTGTTTCCTCAGATGAGCTCACCCTCTTAGCTCCTTGAAAGACTGTTTCCTATGGCCCTGGCATAGCTGCCTAGTTCTGTCTTCTAGGGACCTGCTGGGTAAGGTCTGGGCCAAGACCATCTGCTTCTGAGCCACGTGGCCTTGTTTACTTAGATGCATGTCCAGGACCCACCTGGGATCTAGAGAGTCACATTTTAAAGCCCACCGAGATGACTGCAGCGATCCAAGAGCTTCAGAACCAGCTGTGAGACTACCTGGCTGCCTGGCCACACCCCTGCACTACACCCTACCATGCAGCGTGATCGCAAAATTTAGCAAATGCTTAAACAGAACATTTAAACATTGTTACAGTAAAAGACACATTGCAATTGATCCCCCTCCAGATAATTCCCTTCTTGCCTTGAACACACATATTCCCATACTTCCTGGCACTTTCTGAAGTGTTTCTGGAAATCCTCTTTTGTGACTCTTTTTTTGTTGCAATCGTGTGGCTGCTTCGGTTCAGTATCCTGAACGGATTGAAAGCGTTTATCTTTCATGGTTAGTTTAACTTCGGAGAAGAGCCAGAGGTCGTGCAGTGCCAGATCCGGGGAATGAGATGACTGAGGACACACCTAGTGTTTTTATGAGCCTGCCTTTCTGTTGGGCAGCATTCAGCAGCAACAGTGGCTATAGCTTTTAATTAGGCCTCCCAAAGACACTCAGGAAAGAGGACATCCAGAACTACTTCAGAGAGTGGTAACAACCATGGGATGGGTGTGTTTAAAGTGAGGGGGTTATTTTGACGAAGGTTAATGGCAGCGTGTGTTTTACTGAAATACATTTTTAATTTAAATATTCATTATGTATTTTGGTCACATCTCCTATTGCCAGGGGAAGGGGTTTGAAAGCCCAGCCTCAGCACAAGCTTTCTCCATCTTGCCAAATCAACTGTGCAAGCCTTCTGCTACAGAGGGAGCTCCCATCCTGTAGCCCGAGAGTGTTCAACGCCAAGTAATCTCCAGAAAGAGAAGCCTCCTGGATTGCACGAGTCATTTCTAAATTGTTCACTCAAATAGCCCCTCTCTCCAGTCATCTGTTACCTGCAGTTCCAGCCCTCGTGGAGTATGTGGAAGCGCACAGGGAGGGTGAGAGCCTGGCGGCCTCACCACTTGGCCCATCCGAGCTGACTGGCTCTGGCTCGAGGCCAAAGCTGCTGCCAGGAGCCATGAAGGGAAAAGGTGGGTTTCTCTTTCATGCATTATTCTTCTCCTAGAGGTGCGCACTATTCAGGGTCATGTGCAGCCAGACCCTCACTTTCTCTGTTGCCCACCAAGATGCAAAGATAAGACCTCTGTCTCTCCAGCCCACTGGTGGTGAGATCAGAATTTGGGTTATGAGGACTTGAGGCTGTATGAGGTGGGGTTGGGGCGGGTTTGATGCTGAGAACTCAGGGAATGGGTAAATTAAGGAGACATTTCCCAGGACCTAAACGGGCAGGTCTCTTCTCTGATAGCAGAGGCTAGAATTTTGCTTTTAGAGGCCCCTTGACACTTTTCTAACCCCTGAGAAGGTAACATGACATTATTAACACCACAGCATGGATGTGTTAATTAGGTCCCTTGTCTCTCAGATGGGACAGACTCATCTGGGCTCCAGATCCTGGAGGAGAAAAGAAGAGGGAAGGGTTGTTTGGGTGGCTGCTTCTACTCTGAACTTTAGCCCACCCCAGTGGTAATCCTGAAGTTCTAAATTAAAACATGAACTTTCCAGCAAGCTCAGGAGCCCCTAAAGTGAGTTTTCCTTGCTTTGTCTTGTTTGCTACTGCTACTCAGGACTGGATAACTCCTATGCTGGTCTATCTGGTTTCCTGTCTTCATCTGGGGCATCCTAGGCTAAGAAAAAATGGCCACCCCAGAAAGCGCCTGTACAAGAGGGTGTTTATGGAACTAAAGGTGAGGGTTCAATGGGTGGGTCTGGATGTGCTCCCGGTATGTGGAGAGACAATCCAACCTCCACAACTGAGGGGTTTTGAAGTCTGCAGATACAACCAACACTGGATAAAAAATAGTTTTTAAAATGTATCTGCAGTCAACATGTATAGATTTTTTTCTTATTATTACTCCCTAAATAATACACTATATCAACTATTTACATAATACTTACATTGCATTTGGGTTTAAATCTAAAATATCTCCTAAGATTCTCATGATGAGTTCAGTAGCTGAATGTGCCGTCAGCAGATGGGGCCTGATTGGAGGCGGCTCACTGAGGAGTGACCTGAAAGGGTCTAACTTCCTCCCCAACTCCCCCCTTCACTCTGCTTCCTGGCTGTGAGCACCTTTTCCTCCACCATGCCCTTCCACCGTGACAATTTTGCCTTGGAGCCAACCGACCATGGGCTGAAACCGTGAGTCAAAATAATTATTTTTTCCTTTAAATTGGGTGTTGGGAATTGTGTCCCAGTGCTGGGAAAGTAACTCAGACACGTGGTATTAGGTATTTTAAATAACACAGAGAAGCTTTAAAGAATATGGGAGGATATACATAGGCTTTATGTAAATAATACACCATTTTACGTGAGGGACTTGAACATCCAGGGATTTTGGTATCTGGAGGGGCTCTTGGGACAAGCCCACTGAGAATACTGAGGCCAACACTGCTCAACTTGTGAAAAAAGTCTGTGCTAGCTGGCTGGTGAGATAGGAGAAAAGCAAGGCTTCTAAAAGAAATTCTGCTTGTTTTGCATAGGTCAGGGTTGTGTTTTGTTTTGTTTTTTCTGGAAGCCCAGTCTAGAAGCTCACTGACCACCCTGGCCTGAGAAATCAGGGGAAAAGAAACTGCAAGAGCAGCTTTCCTAGAGAAGCAGAGAGGAGGCCAGGTGACCCATCATCTTCAGGCCCCTGGAGGACACTGTCCCCTGGCTGGGGCTGAGTTCAGATCTGTCAACACTAGACAAACCATTTGATAATCTACTTCAACTAGCTTTCAAGTCACCATGGGCTGTTCTCTGCTGGCTGGAATGTCTTTTGTCTGACTAACAAAGGGAAGGATTTTAGTTACCCGTAGACCCTGGACTTACAAACTCAATTTGTTTGTGAGGGCTGGTTGTAACTCAAGTTAGGCTCTTCTACACAGCCTTCAAAGTCTCTCTCCTGTATAATTTTAGGCCACACTTTTTTCTAGGCAGATCTCAGTGTCTTCAGAGAGACACTGAGGATTTCTCAGTTAACCCCACATAGGAAAAGATGTTGTATTTTCCTTCCCGAACTCTTTGTTAAATCTGTATCTGCGACCAGCATTTAGGTTGTAACTCAAGACTTTGGTAGTAAGTTAAAACTAAAATGCTGGTCATAACCCAAGTTGTTTGTATATCAGGGTGGTCATATTTTAATGTCCATTGTACCACTACCAACAGGTATTCCATGACATGGAACAAAGGTGTGGTCACCATTACTGGCTGCACCTTTCTGCTACAGAGCATAGCTGTGATGTGAGGAGACCCCAGCCACAGGGGCCTTTTCATTGAAGAATAATCTTAACTCTTCTAGTGGGAAAGAACCAAAGATGAATGAACGGGGTTGTCCTGATTGACAGAGAATAATTCAGGTATGTTTGTTAGCCAACTGATTTACGTGATTGGAGACTAAAGATCCAACCCTCTAGAGGTTCCATTGGACCCAGCCAACCCTCTGCTGGATATCTTTCCAAAATAATTAAAAGAATCATATCATAGAGATGTATGCACACCTATGTTTATAGTGGCACAAGTTTGTAATACCTAAAACATGGAAACAGCCCTTCTGCCCATCAATTGGAAACTGGATAAAGGAGATGTGGTTTTTCTATAAAATGGACTATTAGCCATAAAGAATGAAAAATTAGATTCATTCATAGGAAAATAGATACATATTGAGGATATACTCCTAAGTGAAATAAATAAATCACACATGTGTAAATACCGAATAGTTTCTCTGGTATGAATAAACTATAATAGTACATAAGATCCTAATGATATAATGGACAATGTGAAATAGGAAGAAAAGGGCTAAAGGTGTAGGGGAAGTGGGAAGGGTAGGGGAAAGGGAATAAGGAAAAAGAAAAAAATATGAGAAAAAGAAAACATGGAAATAAAGTGTTTGTAAATGGGGAGGGGAGGAGGGGATAAAGGGAGGGCAGGGACAAGGGGAAAAATGAGAACCAAGATCTGTCATGTAAAGGTACAAGATCCTAATGATGAGTGTAACTGTACTGTATACCTAAAATGTACCAATAAACTCAAAGAGAAAAGACAATCCAACCCTACTAAAAATGTTTGTTGTTGGGCTGGGGATTTAGCTCAGTGGTTCTGCCACCTGCCTTGCAAGCGCAAAGACCCGAGTTCGATCCCCAGTACCAAAAAAAAAAAAAAAAAAAAGTTTGTTGTCAAATATTTATTTCAGCCTTACCGAAAAAAGAATCGAGAAAGAAATCCTATCTGGTTGTCTGCAGAGCAGGGCTTCTTAATCTCACCACTGTTGCCATTCTGGGCTGGGTAATTCTTTAGGGGACTGTCATGTGCAGTACAGCACATGTAGACCATCCCTGGCCTTGACACACTCAATGCCTGTAGTGCCCACTGCCCTGGCCAGCCAAGACAACTCAAAATGCCTCTAAATATTGGCAGATGTCTCCTGGGTAGGCATGGGGGACAGAATCACCCATGTTTGAAACCCCCTGTGGGAGAGCACTTTTATTCAACAAGTATGTCTTGTATGTCTGCAGGATAATTTAATATTTAAATATTTTACCTAAACCAGGAACTGGAGGGATAAGAATATGACTAAGATATCATCTCTGTTCTTAGGAAGCTCAAGGCTGAAAATGCCCCACAAATGACTACACAGAAGACCAAAGGTAATAAGATAGAAGTGCACAAAAATGGTCCTTACTGAAGGGATGAAACATTGTTCCCAGCAATTCACCCACAGGCTCCTCTTATGTCTCACTGGGCAGCAGTGGGTCACATGTGTGCTTCTAAATTAGTCACCAGCCAAAGGGAAAGTGATTACAAGGTAGGCTTGGCCAACTATAATTTATCCTCTAGATGGGCTGGTTCTACATGCCTGTCCACCTGGAAGATCAATTATTGTTATTATTACTTTCTGCAAGGAAGGAAATGGAATGATGGCTAATGATTCAGCCGACTGTGTTTGTCACATTTCATATCCCAGCACTGGGTCCTTCTGATCCTATTTCATCCCTTTATTACCACTCACAAGATGTATTCTATTCTTTGAGTCACAGAAACTGCCTTTTTTTCCCCTTTTGGCTTACTATTTTACAGGCAAGCCAAGTTTGGGTTGCCTTTGATAATGCTGTAGTAAAGTGTATTGTGTTAAGAATAGACTGAACAAGGACTGAATTAGTTCCCATTCATATTGTGAGCAGTTTGTGATGACTGCTAAGAGCTGATTCATCCTTTGGCCAAAAGGATTTGCCAAAGCCCAGTAGCCAGTTTCTGCATCATTTATAATAATAGCCATTCCCCACAACCACTGGCTGTGGTTGGGTTGTTTTATCAGTCCATTTTCTGTTGCTACCACAAAATTCTCAAGGCTGGGTATGCTACAAAGAGAAGAGGTTTATTCAGCTCACACTTTAGGAGGTTCAAGAGCATGGCACTCACATCTGCTCAGCTCTGGTGAGGGCCTTCTGGTTATATTACAGCATGGTGATTAGTGGGAGCAAAAGGAAGAGATCATGTGAGGAGAAAGGAAGTAAGAGAGATTCAGGGACCAGGCTTGCTCTATTGCAAGCCAATCTAAGGGGATTAGCCAGTGCTCCTTGAGACCTACTAATCCTTCTGAGAATGTCAAATCTATGACCTACTGAACATGTGCTAGACTCCACTTTTAGGTAAAAGATTCCATCATTTCCCAACAGCACCATACAGGACAAAGATCCTAGCACGTGAAATTTGGAAGGACACACTCAAACAATAACACCCCGAAATATTCATGCTCAGCAACCACAGACATCGTGTTAGTAGAGCTATCAAGCAACAGCCCCTTGTGTGGCCACTTGTGCGTTAGGTTGATTTGCCCACAGCTGGCACGTATAACAATAGCCACACCCACTGTTAGTCCCTTTATGTGCATTATTCCATTTAATCCTCACAACAGTCCTGGGACGCAAAACTGTGGTCACTAATTGTCACATGAGGAAACTGACTGAGAAAGAGACAGTAGCTTAACAAGGTCACCTGACCAGTACAGAGCAGAGCAAGAGTGGCCACCTAGGCTGCCAAATGCTTCATGTTACCTTGGCTGTCCCTTCAGGAGCTGAGCAGGCAAGTGAAGAGGAAGGATGGGCCTTCTGTTGGGTTCCGTTGGTTGGAGGACCAGTGTTCTTTCTCATCTCCTCCAGTGTCCACATGAGACAGAAGGCCTCATGGAGGGCTCCTTTGAACCACCCATGCCTGCCCTTGTATGGACACTCTCCTAACATTGCCTGGTAATTTTCCTCTTTTCTACTCCCAAACCCAGCCCAAAATGGTGACCCTGAGTTCTGTACCTTCCCGGCAGAGTGCCCCTCATCACCCATCCTTCCTTCACTGGCAGGTCCACCTGCAGTGCCCTCCCCACTCTCCCTTCACAGGAAGCTCAGGTGCCACCAACTCTAAGAAGTCCACTTAGATCCTCTGTGTGCTTTTAATAATTTTGGAGAACACCCTTTTGTTGCTTAACTTGTCTTATGTTAGGTTTAACTCTAGAACATCTGCCTCCTAACCTAAGTTATGAGTCACTCCAGAGCCTTTCTCCAGTCTGTCCCTCCTTAGCACCAACAGGGTGCCTTCTAGGCTAAATGTATTTATTACATTGGATTAAAGTGGATAATTCAAAACTGATGATTTGAGGTCACTGATGGTCAGCTATAATCTTCTTTTCTTGCTCACACTTTCAATGTCTGTACCTTATTTTGACTTTTGACAGATATTGTCCTGTAAATTTAATCTTAGATCAAAGAAGCTGGACACATATTGAAATAATTCAGCAAGATGTTCCTCATTCTCTAGTGCTCAGGGTTCCATTTGTAAAGTACTCCTGGTCCAATCAGGCTCTCATAAACAAAGACTATTATTGGGCCGGAGATTTAGCTCAGCAGTTCAGTGGCCTGCCTTGCAAGTGCAAGGACCCGAGTTCAATCCCCGGTACCAAAAAAAAAACCAAAGACTATTATTATGTATCTTTTCATTCTCTCAGTCTCATCCATCTCAAAGATGCGGGAAGGTTTAAATCTTACAAGGAAATCTTTGGAAAAGATTCTCTGTATGTCTTGGTCACTTTCTTGACACTCAGACAGAATATGAAATACCCACAACTTAAAAGAAGTGGTTTATTTTGGCTCACATTTTCAGTCCCTGGTCAACTAGCTCCAATATAGTAAGGGTAGGGTGGAAGAAAATCTGCTTATATCATGGCGTCCAGGAAGCAGAGAGCAAAGAGAGGATCCAGGCAGGAAACACTCTTTCAGATCACACCCCCAAATGACCCATCTCCTATCCAGACCCTGCTCTAATAGCACATTCAGCCCTGAACTCTTCACTGAATTAATCCTTTATAGCACCCCTGTGGTAATCAGAATTTGCAAGGGAAATAGATTTAATACAAGACACAAGATTATTTTCTAATAGTCACCCACAAAGTCAAATATGGAGGAGTGCAAGAAATCTAACCACATACTAGAAACCCAAAGAATCCAGCCAAGGGCCTGGATCCTACAGCAATGTCCCACACAAGTCCAAATGAAGGTCTAGAGCCCACGGCAGTGTCCTCCGTGAGTCCAGCCAGTAGCCTAGAGCCCACAGCAATGTCTCATGCTTGTCTATATCAAGGATCTGCACCCCAAAGGCCAGTGGTGGAAGCCAGAAAATCCATGATGGGGTGTAGGATCTGTGGCCCCGAGCTGAGGGATCTATACTGAAGCCAGGAAATGATGCTCATGGTGAAGATCAGAGCTCCTCTGATGAGACAACAGCCATTCCCAGCAACAGTGAAGACCAAGGTCCTCTGACAAGAGAAGAGCCAAGTTTGTATCAGGAAAACCACCTGTAGCAAGCTTTTCCTAGAAAATCGACAGCCCCTGATCTTCCTCTTCAGTTCTCTTTTTATGCTGTTGGTAACAATTCTCAGGTGGGTCTACCATGACCAGACCACGCTGATTCCATTTAGCTGGGCATACCAAGTTGACCTTTGATTAATCCACCACACACTCTCATGATCCAATGAGTTTCCAAAAGGCCCACTTAAAAATACATGAGCTTTGGGGGGATAATCTAGATCTACACCATAAGACTATAGGAGGAGGTGCTCCACCTTGAGAGCAATTCCTGTCCAGATGGAATGGGAATGATTGAAATACTTCTGGGCATCCAGGAGGTCAATGGTGATATGAAACTTTAAGCACACAGTGAGACGTAACAGGCCCCAGAGGCTAGAGTTGACTTCTATTCAGTGAACTTCCAGCCTTAGAGTGGACTGGAGTTGGCAGTGCATAAGGAAGCTTTGAATGTCAAATTAGACTTGAGGCTGAGCCAATCCTGAGAGTCGCTATTCTTCATTCCTTGCTAGAGGAGCCTGGCCTGAATCTGAGGGTGAGGTTTTTAAAGTAACCCCATCACCATCTGGCAGAAGTGAGCGATAAAGCACTCAGTACTCATGGCAGCTCTGGAAAGCTTGGGAAGGGGCGGGGGCAGCTGTCCTTGCTGATCTCCCACTCTCCTTGCTAATCTCCCACTCCTCTCCTTGCCTGTCTTCCATATACACCATGGACATTTTCTTCATCAGAGCGTGAGCGTTCACACCCACGGAAGGTGGTGCCATGCAGGTAGAGGGCTGCAACCCCTTCCCACCACCTCTGCCAACACCGTCTTCCTCCTAGACCGTGCTTCCCAGTCCACCTTGGTGCCTCCATTACCCACTCTGCAAGCAGGGTGAACTTTTAGGTGTGTGAAGCTCCAGCTGGTTTCCCAATATAGAAGTTTGGGGCTGAGCCTTCCCCAACACCCATGCTTGACCTTCCATACTCCATACCTGTTGACAGCACTTGACTTGTGTCCCTTCCCTTCTGTACGTCTGGCCCCCTCAGCCCACAGCCTCCCAGATGGAGCATCCACTCTGTGAGAGTAGAGCTCTCTGCTGAAACCTTGCATCCAGAGCAGAGCCTGGTTCCCAGAGGAACCCGATGAGTGTTTATACTTCCTGAAAGAAAGAGAAAGTGAGCAGTGAGTGGCTATAATTTATCCCTGGGTCTTGCAAACAACAGCAAGCCACAGTTGAATGGCTGGGCAGAGTAGGAAAAGTGTGGGAAAGTCTGGGATCCGAGGACTGTAAGCTTTGAGGAAAACAGCTGATCACCTTGGTGACCATGGCTAGGAAAGTGCAAGGGGCCTGGGGTGGGCTGCAGGAAGGCTGGGAAGGGCTTTGCTCTAGGGCTGCCCCGAAGGACCCCTCTTTGCATAGGCTCACACTAGGCCGACAGCAGCATGCAGGGAGGACCCCTGCTCACCTCCATGGTGCCGGGTTTGGCCGAGCTGGCATCAAGGCCGGTTTCGGATGGGCAGATTGTGCCCGGCAGCCTCATTGGGCTCAGGCCACAGCCGGCTTGACACAGTGGTGGAGAGAAAATTAAAGTGGCCTCCCTCTGCCTCCCTCTGGGGATTGCACTTGCCTTCTACTCTGTGAGTCCATCTTACAGGGCAAAGGAAGAGGACTGACTTGTAGGGCTTTGTCCGAGATGAGACAGTAACCTCTTTAGGTGCCACTTCTGTCTGCAGCAGGGAAGATCTGTGTGTGTGTGTGTGTGTGTGTGTGTGTGTGTGTGTGTGTGTGTGAGAGAGAGAGAGAGAGAGAGAGAGCGCATATGTGAGTGGATGCTGGGAAGTGTGCCTGTGTGTAACTGCCCATATATGTGAGTGACTATAAAAGCATGTGCTAGATAGAACATGTGTGTGTGTATGTGCAAGAGTGAGTACAAATATAAGCGTGAGTGTGTAAGAGCATGTGTGTATATGTGTGTGTGTGCTTACACACCTCTCTGATCACATCCAAAAGTCCAGTTGAGCAGGCAGGGCTCCTGGCTCCCTGCCCTCTGACAGTCATGGAAGTCGTTTATCGAAAGACCCTGGAAGAGGAGGCCCTTCTCAGCCGGGCCCCAGAAGAGGTGTCTGCCTTTGTTCACAGACCTTGCTTACAGACAGCTGCCCAGACCTTAAGCCCCAGAGCCCCAAAGAGGAGTGGCTTCCATGTGTGGTGGGAAGCCCAGCGGTGAGAGAGGCTGGCTCGTTAACAAAGTTAACGAATGGACTCAGGGTGGATCCCAGCCAGGGAATGGTGCCAAAGGGCTGGCAGATCCCCAGCATCTCCCACAGCTCGACCTCAACCTCGACCCCACACACGTGCTGTCCACCGCGGTGGCACCCACTTCCTGCTCATCCCTGGTGCTTCCTATACTAGGACCAGCTCCACATCACCTCCCTATTGGGGTGTGAGATGAGCACCCGCCTTGTAATCAGCCCCCGCCAAGAGCACAGGGCAGTTTCTGCAGCCTGTGAGCTCCAAGGGCCTGGGTAGCAGTCTTCACTGAAGCTGTAACTCTCCACCCACACTCAGGCCTCATAGGGGCACTGCGTCCTCTCCCGAGATGGATACTTGAGAAGCATGTGTGCACACATGTTTAGTTTGAAGGAAACGTACCAGTGAGCGCTGAAATACCACATAAGTCAAGGCATTTATTTACCGGGTCTAGGGATAGACAGGATGGCTGTAGGGTACACAGGCTTGTATTTCTAGGATCCCATAAAAATTGGTCTAGGACTCCTTCCCACGAAGAGGGAGATTTATAGATGCTGAGGGAGCCTTTTATTTTTGTGGTTTAGAATTTCCTAACATATTTTTTTGGGGGGGGTGTGTATGTGAGAGGAAATTCCCACTTTACTTCTGTGGAAACAGTGAATCATAGAGCTGCAACTTATACCCAGACTGTCACATGCAAACAAGAGAAAATTAAAGCCAGAGAAAATCCTGAAGGCAGCCAGGGAGGGGGACGCCTTACCTGTAAAAGAACCAATTAGAATTCTATCCCAATTCTCTTCAGAAACTGTATGTACCACAGTGCTCCCCAACCTTTTGGACACCAGGGACTGGTTTCATGGAAGACAGTCTTTCCTCAGATGGGTGATGAAGGGGTTTCAGGACACTTCACAGGAGTGCACAACTTGGATCCTTCACATGCACAGTTCCCAGTAGGGTTCGAGCTCCTATGAGGATCTAGTGCTGCGGCTCATTTCACAGGAGGCGGAGCTTGGGCTGTAACACAAGCAATGGGAACAGCTGTAAGTACAGACGAACTTCCCTGGTTCACTGGCTGCTCACCTCCTGCAGTGTGGCCCTGTGTCTCACAAGCCAAGGATGGTATAGAAATGCAGACCGGAGGTTGGGGACCCCTGATATACTGTGGTTTGAGTGTGTCACCCGGATTTATCTTCAAATTCATGCTAACGGTATTTGGAGGTGGGACCTTTACAAAGTAATTGGGCCATGAGGGCTCTTTCCTCATGAATAAATGGCTGTGTTTTGTCCATTCACTCTTAGATTAGTAGGTTATAGAGAAAGTGGCTTTGCTATGCAAGCTTTGTCTCACCATGTGATGCCCTCCACGACCTGATGATAGAGAAAGAAGACCCTCAGCAGAGCACAGTGGTTAGTGGCACCATGATCTTGGACTTTCCAGTCTCCAGAGCCCTGAGCCAAATAACCCTCTATTCTCTATTAACTACTCAGTCTATGGAATCCTGTTGTAGCAACATTAAATAGACCAACACACCCTGAAAATAAGAAAATAGAGTGAAGTATTTAAAGGCTCGAAAGAAAAAGAGCACCAATTTAGAATTCTGTACTCAGTGGAACTACCACTCCAAAATGAAAGAAGAAAGACTGTTTCAGATAAACAGAAATAGAGGGAAATTGTCAGCAGGAGGCCTGCCTTACAAGCACTGTTAAAAGGACTTCTTCCACTAGAAGGAAAGTGATGGACATCAGGAAGTCAGATCTATATACCTGGAGAACAGTGTTAGAAAAAAATAATGCATCATTGAAATAGAAATATTCTTTAGCAAATTCCAGACCTGCTCAAGCCAGAAACTGCAGGATAGAAGCAAAGGAGGAAGGCAAGGAGAGTTGCATTGATGATGCTGCCTTCAGCATGTCCTTTGAGAGGCCTGAAGGAGAAGTAGAACTACAGAAAGTTCTGTGAAGGATACCAAGTGGAGAGTTGGCAGGGCAAGTGTGAAACTCTGAATCATGAGAGAGGATTTTTGTAGTGCGAAAGTTCCTAGCTGTCGAATGGATCCTACCCACTCCACTGAAGCTTGAGATTGGCCTGAATCACCTCGGTAGCCTCAGTAACATGTACTGAGGCTTCAGAGAAAATGCAGGGAGGAAAGACAGACACTAATCAAAGACCAGGTGGAGACTTCACAACATGTTGTGTCATCCACACGCCCCAGACCTGCCAGCTCTTGGGAACATAGCTGGAGACGTGAGCAGCACAGAAGGGAGGGCCCCTTTCTCCAGCAGAAGTAGGGTCTCCCCATGAGTGGGAGCCCCGGAGAGCTGGGGGCTACTGTGTCCATGGACAGGAAGCTTAGCAGTGCAGAGGTGACATGCGTTGTCCCTGCTGCAGTCCACGGAGGCCTCGAGGGACCAGGGTGTCCCCTGGGCCATCAGGTCCTCAGGAAGAGGAGAGTGATGTTGAGGACTCATGGATCCATCCAGGGTCACCTGCAGGGTTGATGTGGTCTTCCAAGCAGGGCAACCAGAACTCTACAATCTCAAAAGGACATGTGGGCTCTTCTTGAAGTGATTTTGATTTCTCTCTGTTAGTTTAGCTATTGTTATTTAATGTATGCTACCAATGATTGGTCTTAAGTAGACACAGCATCACAATTTTAAGACAATATTTTGCAAATAAAGATGTGTTTATCTTCATTATTGTGAAGACATTATTTCCATGTCATTGTGTTACTAGTGTTGGGATAAAAGTCCTGGCTCTGGGGACCCCCAGACCAGGCTCAGCCACTCACCCCACGGTGTCAGTCAAGGAGAGGAAGAGTGGTCAAGGTGGGGAAGGAGCTTTAATTAAGACAGATACAGAGATTCAAGGTCTGTCTTTGGGGGACCGAGAGAGGCTTTGGGGTTTACTTAAAAGGGGGACAAAGGCAAGGGTTGAGGGTTTGCATGGCTGGCATCAGAGATAACGCTGGTCAGTCTGGCCTGGCTGACCGGTATCACAGGACTACGTCTGTGAGGGCCTGGAGAGCCATTGTTGCCTGAAGAGACAGCTCCATTCCCATCATGAGATGTCCCTGGTTTGGGAGGCAGCCTCAGTTCACAGAGAGGTGGGGGCAGCTCCTGGGTTAAGAGGAGGCTGAACTTTTGCAACAAAAGACTTGAGATTCCCAGGCATCATTCTAGGGGATCGGGACTGGAAATTGTAAAAGCTGGAAACTGGATGTCCCTAAAAATCCTGAAAATAACTTTAGTTCCTCTTACCTTGCTGTCCTCAGCCTTGAAGGGGGATTCGATAGGCTAGGTAAATTTAGCAGGAATGAGCCTTGTAATACAGCCACTCTCTAAGTGATTAACACGTCCATGTGCAGCGCTAGCTGACCCACCATTCAGGGTGATAAAGGAGACATGTAAGCTGGAGGCAGAGACGCGTGCTGGATCCTGCTTTGGTGACCCATTGGATATCCATGGCCCAGCCTTAAGTCCCTGTTACAACTGGACCCTCTAGAATTATAGCATAAACATTATATTGTTTTAATGAAAAGCTGCGCTATTAATTTACGTTGTCATTCAAGTCTGGCATGGATAAAGATGTTTACAACAACAAAGACCATTTCTCTTTCTCAGGAGTGGTTATTAGAGATCTATATGCATAATTGAATATTTACCCAAGTAAGATTTGACTACTTGCAAAAAGTAATTAGAAGTAACCAAAATTTAAACCACAGCAGTCCATTCAAACTTTGTAATACTTTTAGTAATTCAGACTTAGGTGTATAAATTAATTTAGAGGAGCTGAAAGTTTATAAATATTTATTCTTCTTTTGTAATTAATGTTTTTTGCTTTAAGATACTTGTTGTTTCAGCTTTTAAAAAAATCTTACATAATTAAAATTAAGTTTTTTGCCTTGATGGCAAACACACACACACACACACACACACACACGCACACCCTTCTAAGGAATTTTCTAGTTTTTATGGCATTACCTCACTGAAATGTAAAAATAAAGAGAACTGGGCAATTGTTTGTTTTTTAAGACAGGGTTTCACTATGCAGTTCAGGATGGCCTTGAACTCACATGGACCCCAAGCTGGGCTCAAATTTTCAGGAATCCTTCTGCCCCAGCCTCCGGAGTCTTGGGATTACAGGCATGTGACACCACACCAGCACTCAAACTGAAACTTTAAATCAATGTTTTCAGTCAGTCAATTGACCAGCCATTGCACCCACACTTGGCATGGGCATAAAAGGATATTTAAATCATATGCACAAAAAAAGGGAGATGTCTGGCTTGTGAGACAGGGTTCCAAGAGGAAAACTCCATCCCAACTGGAGAACGTGAAGAGACTGAGGGAGATGCGCTTCCAGAAAGTGCTGGGCTGAGGAGCTGATGGGTTAGTCAGGCTGCCACCCTGGCAAGAGGGGCTGCCCTACCACCCCAGGCATCAGCCTCCTGGGCATAGAGCACCCTGGGCAAACGGGTACTCACTGGATGCCAACCAAGTGCAGGTGTGTGTCCACTGCCTTCCTATAATGATAGATTTCTGCAATAAACATGGGCTGAGGTTCTCAGATAACCTCTACACCATTCTAGACACTGGGGATGCAGGGATGGAAAAACCAGCCCAAGGAGGCCCCCTGTGCTCACGTTCTATACCTGGCACTGCAGGGAGCAGCAAGGTCAGTTATAGAAAGGAAGCTGAAGGTGGCAGCGGTGGAAAAGGAGGAGATGGCGAGATCCCAAGGCCAGCTTTGAAGCAGTAGTGGGGCTGGTGTCCTCCTGGGGAACTTCATGGCAGGGCCTGACCCATGACAGGGCTTGCCTGGGCAGCAGTTTCAAAGCCCAGCGTGCAGCTGAGGTTTCTTTCCTTAGCAGATGTTGCTCTCTCCCCTGCTGGGCATGGACTCCCAGCGTGCTGCTGAGAGCTATGCTCCTGTCGCTGGCAGGGGTGGCCAGGGAGAACGTATCACGCTAGTGTAGCCTCTGGAAGTCTCCTGCCTTTCTTGTTGTGTGCGATCCCATCCCTCTGTCTCAGCTGTGTTATTCTGTGCCAGGATGTGCAGCCTTCTTGTTGCTGGCCTCAGCACAGCCCAGTGGTTAAGAGTGTGAATCTCATCCTGCACAGAATCGCTATATGCCCTTGGCCAAGTTTCTTGACATCTCTGCTCCTCCTACTCTTAGAACTGGCTGACAACCTTCAGGAGGATTTGCATTTTCAAAAGTGCTATCTCTTAGCCAAAAGGATGTGGAAATTGAGAAAGCCGCAATCAGGGTTTTTGCTGATTCCAACAGCTCTCACTCATTTTCTCTCCCCACATCTGTAAGGTAAGAATGCTAACACCACACGTGCCATATATAACTGCTGGGCACTCTTCGACAACACAGGCCCAGGGCTGAGAGCAGTGTCTGACCTATAGCACAGCCTGGAAACACATTCTTTACCAGCAGCAATTTTACTCCTGACCAAGAGCTCGGGCTTGGTGACATGAGCCAGGCCTAGAAATGAAACAGATGAGGTAGGTGTTCTTGGGTCCAGCTTGGTTCGTGGGGCTGCAGGAGAGGCAGCCAGCCTGGTGCAGGTAGCAGGGCACTCAGCGAGCTTGGGGAGGTCTGCAGGAGGTGACAGAAGTCACTGGGAAGCTGGTGGCTGAAGGCTGGCATCTGGGTGTCAGCATGATTCACTGAGTGGGGGAACCTGCTCCCCAAGCAGCTTTTCCATGGGTGCTCAAAGTAGGGCAGTGCTGAGCCTGTGGGGCATAGGGCTCCTTCCCTGGGGCTGAGCTGGTCTCCTGAACTGGTGCTACCAGCCCAGGCGGGATCCTTCATACAGCCACATCTCTAGTGACCTTGCAAATGGGGTCTGGACAAGTGAGACAGAAATACCCACGTGTTGGGCAGACACTTAGCAACACCAGGAAGCTGGTAAGGTCTGGGTCCCTCCTTTCCTCTGTCCAGTGTGTGTCTGGGGTCCATGTTGACCCTTGACTGGCCAATGGCCTCTGATCTGTTACCCACCCAAGCCTAACTTTTGCATCCTGGCCCAAGAGCACTCTGCCCTACTCCTGCCACTCAAATGGTCCCAAACTTCCCTGCTGGCAGGGGATGAAGAGAGGCGCATACTTTTGCAAATGTGGCTGACAGCCTTCAGGATCTTTTGCAATTTCAAAAATGCTGTCCCTTAGCGAAATGGACATTGAGAAGGCTGCAGGCAGGCAGTGTTCTTTTCTAATTTCAACAGCTCTTTCTCATTTTCTCTATCTCTCCCCTGTCTCCTTTCTTGCCCTCTTCTCATCCCCTGCTCTCTCCCCATTGGAAGCATTTCAGACACCTAAAGGCAGTAAGAGAGAGAGAAGAAAGAAGTGTGAGAGCTGTGATAAGAATGTGTGTTGCTTTTTAAAACTCGTACAGCCCTTAATTTCTACTTCAGCAGCTCATTTTTTTCAGGACTTTGACATTCTCTTCTCTTCCCGCCTCTCTTCCTTTTCCTCCTCCTCCCCCACTCCTCTTCCTCCTCCTCCACCTCTTCTCCTTCTCCTTCTTCTTCATCCTCTTCCTTTCTTCTTCTCTACCCCCTTTCTCCCATGAGCTTTTAAAATGCAATTTCAATACATAAACTTATGTCTATACATCATGCCTCAGTCTGTCCTGACTGCTTAACAAAATATCAGAGGTGGCTTCGAAAACAACAAGTATTTATTTCTCACAGCCCGGATGCTGAGGAGCCCATGGTGAAGACATCAGCAGAGTGGGCGTCTGGGGAGAGCTGCTCTTCAGTTCCTAAATGGTGCTTTCTAGCTGTGCCCTTACACATGGGAAGGGAAGAAATTTGGTATCTTGAGGCCCTTATATGAGTACTAATCTCACTCATGAGAGCTCTACCCCGTGACCTAATCACCGCCCACCTCCTTTTTAAAATCATTTATTGATTACATTCCTTGTGAGGAGTTGGTACACATACATAACACATCTTCATTCTTTTTTTCATTCCCTACCCTTCCCCTTCTTACCTTCTCCTTCCATCTCTTGGTCTCTTTCTGTTTTGCAAAAGAACGATCTCCCTTTTTCTTAGTATCTCAGTTTTCTTTCACTCTGGTTCTTTGTGCTTTGGATTTCTCATGTAAGATAAACCGTGTGATAGTTAAGCTTATGTATCTGATTTACTTCACTTCACTTTGTAGTCTCAAGGTGAGACTACACATGACTCAAGTTTATCCTTCCTTATGGCAGAGTGGGGCTCCATTGTGTATGAAGAGTGCCTTTTCTTTATCCATTCACCTGTTGGACATATAGGTTGTTTCCAAGATTTAGCTGTTATGAGCAGGCCTATCTCCTAATATCACCTTGGAGGTTAGATTTCAACTTGTGAATCGGGGAGACTGACATTAAAACCATAGCACTTCCTAAATATATAAGTCAACAGATTTTCACAAAATGAACACGCTCATGCAACCAGAACCCAGGTCACAAAATGGAACTTTGCCAGTATCTTCAGGCTTCTTCCTAATTCTACCCTCTTCCTTCTTTGACTTCTAGCACCACAGGCTAGTGTTACAGCAGAGTATATTGTCGGGTTCTTTGTTGTTTTGCAGTACTGATCATTGAACCTAGGGTTTCATACTGAGTTACATCCCCAGTCCTTTATTTATTTTATATTTCAAGATAGGGTCTCACTAAGTCACTAAGCTGCTCAGGCTGTGTTCAAACACGTGATCCTCCTGCCCCAGTCTTCTAGAGTGCTGGGATTACAGGTGTATCTTGTTTCGAGGTTAGCTTTCTACTCCCTATAACACAGTTTTTGCTTGTAGTGGTGGCTCATTCACTTCTCTGTTCTTTAGTCTTCCAAGAATAAGTATATCACAAGAATAAGTATATCCTTCTCTTATGAAGAGGTATTTGGATTGTTTCATTTTTGAGCTGTTACAATATGACTGCTGTTGAAGACATGGCGAGTTTTGTTCACATCTTCAAGTAAATAGACTAGGAACAACTTGCATAGCTACTGCCAAGCAGTATTCCAATGTGTTGTATAATTTTTGCCCTTCTACTAGCCCCATATGAGAGTTCCAACTGCTCTTCATTTCTCTTAATTCATGGTCTTGTCAGTCTTTAATTTCAGCTTCTCTGATGCACCCATGATTTTTCTGATGGCTTCCACTGGCATTTGTCTGATGGCTAGTGAGGCTGAGAACCTTTTTTTTTTTTTAAATGTATTTACTGCTCATTAAGGTAGCCTCCATTATGAAGTGCCTCATCATTCCAATCATCATTCTTTTTTTTTTTCAGCTTTAATTGAGTTTATTGGTACATTTTAGGGATACAGTACAGTTACATTCATTGTTGGGATCTTGTACCTCTACATGACAAGTCTTGGTTCTCATTTTTTCCCCTTGTCCCTGCCCTCCCTTCACCCCCTCCTCCCCTCCCCATCTACAAACACTTTATTTTCATCTTTTCATTCTCTCACATTTTTTTCTTTTCCCTTTTTGTTCTTCCCCTACGTATCACACCTTCCCTACACCTTTAGCTCCTTTCCTCCCATTTCTAAATGTCAGTAATCTTATTAGAATCTTATGCATTGTTGCAGAATATTCACACCAGGGAAACTATTTGGTATTTACACATGTGGGACTTATTTATTTCACTTAGGAGTATATCTTCAATATGTATCCATTTTCCTATGAATGAATCTATTCTCTCGCTCTTTATGGCTGAGTAATATTCCATTTTATAGAAAAACCACAACTTCTTTATCCAGTTTCCAACGGATGGGCAAATAGGTTGTTTCCAAGATTTAGCTATTACAAACTGTGCCGCTATAAACATGGGTGCACATACTTCTCTGTGATATGATTCTTTTAGTTCTCTTGGAAAGATACCCAACAGAGGGATGGCTGGGTCAAATGGAACCTCCAGTCCAAGCTCTTTGAGGTATCTCCATATTGATTTCCATAGTGGTTGCACTAGTCTGCACTCCCACCAACAATGGAGGAGGGTTCCTTTCTCCCCACAACCCCGCCAACATTTGTTATTGTGTGATTTCTTGATAGCAGCCATTCTTTGTGGGGTGAGGTGGAATCTCAGTGTTGTTTTCATCTGCATCTCTCGAATGACCAGTGATGTGGAACATTTTTTCATATATTTTCTTGCTGCTTTCACTTCTTTGTATGAGAAATGTCTGTTCATTTCGGATGCCCATTTTTGGATCGGGTCTTTATATTTGGGGGGACTGATTGTTTTGAGTTCTTTATATATCCTTGATAATAGTCCTTTGTCTGAGGTACAGCTGGTAAAAATTTTTTCCCACATTGTAGATTGTCTCTTAGTTCTGCTAATGGTTTCTTTTGAAGTACAGAAGCTTTTTAGTAAGATGAGATCCCAGTTGTTGATTCTTTCTGCTAGTTCCCGTGCTACTGAGGATTTGTTCATAAAGTCTTTTCCTATACCAATGTCTTCCAGAGTTCTGCCTAACTTACTTTCCAGCAAGTTTAATGTTTCTGTTTTAATATTTAGATCTTTAATCCATTTGGATTTTAATTTAGTGCATGGCGAAAGATAAGGGTCTAATTTTAATCTGTGACAGGTTGATATCCAGTTTTTCCAACACCATTTATTAAAGAGGCTATCTTTCCTCCACTGAGGATGGTGAGCTCCTTTGTCGAAGATGAGGTAGCTGAGTACATCTGCATTTGTTTTTGTGTCTTCCAGTCTGTTCCATTGATCCTCAGGCCTATTTCTTTGCCAGTACCATGCTGATTTTATCACAGTGGCTTTGTAGTATAGTTTCAAATTGGGAATTGTTACACCTGGTGCCATGTGACTGTTGCCTATAATGGCTTTTGCTATTCTAGGTCTCTTGTGGTTCCAAATGAATTTTTGGATTCTTTTTTCTAGTTCTGTGAAATATAGTGTTGGAATTTCAATTGGCATTGCATTGAATGTATATAGCAGTTTCGGTAGTATGGCCATTTTCACTATGTTGATTCTTCCTACCCAGGAGCAGGGGATATCTTTCCATTTTTTTATATCCTCTTCGATTTCTTTTTTCAGAGTGCTGTAGTTTTCAGTGTAGAGATCTTTTGTTTCTTTTGTTAGATTGATTCCTAGATACTTCATTTTTTTGGATGCTATTGTAAAAGGAATTTTTTCCCTTATTTCTCTTTCTGTCTGTCTGTTATTTGTGTATAGAAAGGCTATTGATTTTTGGGTATTCACCTTGTATCCAGATACTTTACTGAATCTGTCAATTAAGTCTAGAAGTTTTTTGGTGGAGTTTTTTGGATCTTCAATGTAGAGTATCATATCATCAGCAAATAATGATAGTTTAACTTCTTCCTTTCCTATCTTTATTGCTTTAATTTCTTTCTCTTGTCTAATTGCTGTGGCTAATGTTTCCAGAACTATATTGAAGAGAAGTGGCGATAGTGGGCATCCTTGTCTTGTTCCTGATTTTAACATGAAGGTTTTCAGTTTTTGGCCATTCAATATGATGTTGGCTGATGGTTTTTCATAAATAGCCTTTATTAAATTGAGGTATAGACCATCTATTCCAATTTTTTGCAGGGTTTTTATCATGAATGGGTGTTGAATTTTATCAAATGCTTTTTCTGCATCTATTGAGAGGATCATATGGTTTTTGTCCTTGACTTTGTTAATATAATGTATTACATTCACTGACTTTCGTATGTTGAACCACCCTTGCATCTCTGGAATAAATCCGACTTGGTCATGATGGATGATCTTCTTAATAATCCTCTGTATTCTGTTTGCTAGTATCTTATTAAGGATTTTTGCATCTATATTCATTAAGGAGATTGGTCTGTAGTTCTCCTTTTTGGTTGTATCTTTCTCTGGTTTGGGAATCAGAGTGATACTTGCTTCCAGGAATGAATTTGGAAGTATAGCTTCTCTTTCAATTTCATTGAAAAGTTTGAAGAGTAATGGTAGTAGTTCTTCTCTAAATGTCTTGTAAAATTCAGCAGTGAATCCATCAGGGCCTGGGCTTTTCTTTGTTGGTAAGTTTTTAATTACATTTTCAATTTCACTGATTGTGATTGGGGTGTTTAAAATGTTTTTATCTTCTTCGTTCAACTTTGGTAATTCATAAGTATCTAGAAATCTGTCCATTTCTTCTGTGTTTTCCATTTTATTAGAGTACAGGTTCTCAAAGTAGGTGTTCATGATCCTCTGGATTTCTTTCGGATCTGTTGTGACTTCGCCTTTTTCATTCCTAATTGCATGGATCTGAGCCTTTTCTTTCCTTTTTTTGATAAGATTAGCTAAGGGTTTGTCAATTTTATTTATTCTTTCAAAAAACCAGCTCTTTGTTTCATTTATTTTTTGTATCGTTTTCTTAATTTCAATTGCATTGATTTCTGCTCGGATCTTTATAATTTCCTCTCTTGTTCGAGCTTTGGGTTTTTCTTGCTCTTGTTTTTCTAGGAGTCTAAGTTTCATCGTTAAGTTGTTTATTTGAGCCCGCTCTGTTTTCCTAGTGTGGGCATTCAATGTTATGAATTTTCCACGTAGAACTGCTTTCATTGTGTCCCAAAGATTCCTGTATGTTGTATTGGCATTCTCATTTATTTGTAAAAACTGTCTAATTTCTTCTTTAATTTCCTCTGTAATCCATTGATTGTTTAGGAGAGTGTTGTTCAGTTTCCATGTGCTTGTGAAGTTTCTATAGTTTCTTGTGCTATTGATGTCTAGTTTGATTGCACTATGATCTGATAATATACAGGGGATGACTTCTTTTCTTTTGCATTTATTTAGACCTGTTCTGTGGGCCAGTATGTGGTCTATCTTGGACAATGATCCATGTGCAGCTGAAGAGAATGTATATTCTGATTTTTGGGGGTGGAATACTCTATAAACATCTCTTAAATCCATGTGTTCCAAAGCTTGGTTCAGTTCTATTATTTCATTGTTGATTTTCTGCCTAGATGATCTGTCAATTTGTGATAGTGGGGTATTTAAATCCCCCACTACAATTGTATTAGTGCTTATTTGGTTTTTCATGTTACTTAATACTTGTTTTATATAGTTGGGGGCATTTATATTTGGTGCATATATGTTTATGATTGTCAACTCTTCCTCTTGAATTGTTCCCTTTACAAGGATGTAGTGTCCTTCTTTGTCTCTCTTAATGAGTTTTGGTTTGAAATTTACTTTATCTGAGAATAAGATTGCTACCCCTGCTTTTTTCTGGACTCCTGACGCATGGAGAATTGTTTTCCATCCTTTCACTTTCAGTCTATGGACTTCCTTTTGCACTAGGTGTGTTTCTTGTATACAACATATTGTTGGATTTTGCTTCTTAATCCATTCTGCCAATCTATTTCTCTTGATTGGTGAATTGAGGCCATTAACATTGATGGTTATAACTGATATATTCTGACTTATTCTTGTCATGTTATTGTCCTTTTGTTGACTCTTTTTACTTTTTCTCCCATCTCCTTTTAGTTTCTTGCCTTGCCTATTTGATTTGGTCTGTTGGGCCTCATGTTATTGTGAACTTCGTTGTCCTTTTCTAGGATATTGTTTAGAATTCCTTGCAGTGCTGGTTTGGTGTTCATGAAATTTCTCAGGTGCTCTTTGTCATGGAAGTATTTTATTTCCCCATCTATTTTGAAAGAGAGTTTTGCAGGATACATCAGTCTAGGTTGGAGGTTCTTTTCTTTTAGGACTTGGAATACCTCACTCCAGGCTCTCCTTGACCTAAGGGTTTGTGTTGAAAAGTCTGCTGTGATTCTAATGGACTTTCCTTTGCATGTGATTTGTTTCTTTTCTCTTACTGCTTAAAGTATTTTGTTTTTCTGTTGAATTTCTGGGATCTTGATTATTATATGTCCAGGTGTAGATTTTTTTTTGATCATGGCTAGTTGGGGTTCTATATGCCTCACTTATCTGTATGTTAAATTCTTCCCTTCTGTTTGGGAAGTTTTCTGTCATTAATTCTGTGAAGAGCTTTTTTATATCATTTGTGTTTTCTCCTGTTTTTTCATGAATTCCTATCAGTCTTATGTTATTTTTCTTTGTATCGTCTAGGAGTTGTTGGATTGATTTCTCATGATCCCTTACTGTTTTTAATAGACCTCTTTTTTCACGGTCACTGACTGCTATCCTATCTTCTATATCTGAAATTCTATCTTCGCAATCTTTTATTCTGTTGCGTACACTTTCAATAGAGTTTTTAATCTCCTGGATATCTGTTTGAATCTGTTTTATGGATTCCATTTCTTTCCTCTGTTGGGCATTCATTGTTTCCATTTCTTTCTTATGCTGAGTCTTCATGGCTTCTATCATGGTCTTGAGCTCATCTATTTTTTTTGTCAGTTTCTGCTCTAGAGTCTTGAATCATGACTTCCATTTTGCTCATCATCTCTCTGGTTAACTGGGAAATTATTTCTGATTTGAATTTTTCTAGAGCCTGACTGATCTGTTTTGTTACCTCCTGTGCTATGGGTCCAGGGTGTCCTGTTGGTTCACTATCAGACTTTTCATCCTCATTTGTCCTACTGTTTTCCATTGGTGAACTGGAAATCTGTTTTTGTGTCTTGCATGTTTTCTCATTTTATTTTTATTGTTGGGTTGTCCTTCTTTAATTTCTGTGTATTACTTAAATCTTCCTCATATAGTTGCATTTTAGCTTTTGAGTTTCTAATGACTCATAGACATCCTCATTTTCATAATATCAGAGAAAACAACTCTTTAAATCAATCACAACCCTTTATCCCAATTGATACATTCAGCAGCCCAATAGGATCAGGCACAGCTTGCAAACTGACCACTTGTGGTAGTCATTAATGTATCACCTTTAACCCATGTGAATTAAATTAATTTCAAGAAGCGGCCCATAATATGTTTGCAGTGAATATGTTTTTCAATATAGCATCTTTACCATGTAGGATGGGGGGTTAGACTTAGAATGAGAGGATTAGATAAGTGAAAGAACTGGAGCAGGTTTAAAGTGAATCCAGAGGTTGTAGAATTACCTTACTATCTTTACAAAACTATTAACTTCAGGGGGGATAGAGAGAGTGCAGGAATAAGGACAAGAATATATCCCCTTAACAATAGCAGGCACTTGCCTTCCCTTGAAGGTACAGAGCCATGAGTGAGGTAAAATGACTGGAGAAAAGAACATAAAGAGAAACCCCCCCTAAAAAGAAAAAATAATAAAAGAAGAAGTCTGAGTTAGGGCAGGAGCCGGACTAAAAAGGGAGATGAGGGATAATATGGTGTAGCAAGAGAATGAGTTGGAGAGAGAGGACAGAAAAAAGAAAGAAATTTTAGGGTGGAATGAGGCTCCGGGGTCCTTGGGTCTTTACTGGGTCTGTTGTTGCGCAGTCCGGGAGGTTGTGCACCCACCGGGTGATCTCAGGCAGGCAGGCAGGTGAAGAGACCCCCTCCGGGGTCCTTGGGTCTTTACTGGGTCTGTTGTTGCGCAGTCCGGGAGGTT
>NW_022900936.1:10948068-10956995 GCF_012274545.1 Fukomys damarensis | reverse complement strand
TTTTTTTTTTTTTTTTTTTTTTTTTTTGCTGTTGTTGTTTAACCGTGGGAATTCTTTATGTAGTCTGGATATGAATCCTTCCTCAGTTGGGAAGAATATAGAGGTCTCTCTCCGTGGCGTTCTTTTCCACTATCTTAATAGTGTCTTTTGATGAACAGAAGTTCTCAGTTTTTAGTGAAACCCAGTAAGTCAATCCATGTGGTAATTATGTGTCTTGTTAAGAAGTTTTTACTACTCGTAGAAGACATTTGCCTGTTGGGTTTCTAGAATTACTGCATTACTGATCACATTTAGATGTAAAATGGACATGGAATTGATTTCTGTATATGGTTTGAGGTGCTGGCAGGAGAAATAATTTTCCTATTTGTAAAACCAGTTGTCTCAGGACTTATCTTAGTCATTTTCTGTTGCTGTAACAAGATACCCGAGGCTGAGTCATTTATAAAGGAAAAAGGCTCTCTTAGCCTCATGGTTCTGGAGCTGGGAAGTCTAAGGTCAGATGGTCATATCTGCCAAGAGCTTCATGCTGCTTCAACTCAGGGCAAATGGGAAGAATATGTGGATGTAAGTAAAAACAAAAGCAAAACTCAAGGGCCAGCATTGCTTTATAAGAACCCACTGTCATGGTGGTAACTAACCAAGTCCCATGAAGATTAACCCAACAAGAAAGACATTGATCTCACTTAAGGACCTAATCACCATGGCCACAATGGCAATCACAATTCAGCACGAGTTTCACAGGAGACAGACCACATTCAAGCCACAGCAGAGTCATATATGGAAAATATATTTCTCTAGCACATTCTTTTGTTAAAAATGTAAAGCAAATGTTCTTATGTATACAATCCTGGATGCACTAATCTCTTTTGTTGGTCAGTTTGCCTTTGTGCTGATAGCATGCAATCTTAGTTACTGTCGTTTTATAATAGGCCTCCATCCCCAGGAGGGCAAGCCTTTCATTATTATTGCTGTTTTCCAGAACTGTCTTAGCTATTTTTGAATTTTGAACTTTCACACGCATTTCAGAATCAGCTTACCAATTTTCACAAATACCTATCTAGATTTTGACTGTAGCTACATTTAACTTACACTGTAATTACATTAATCCACTTGAGAATGAATATCTTTACACTCTTGAACTTTCCTAGCCATAAACATAATATGCTTTATTTAGGCCTCCTTAATTTTTAAAATAATTTGTGTTTTTCCATGTAGAAGTCTTGTATATCTTTTGTTATATTTATTGTATTTTGAGAGGGATAATGGCAATGTGTCTTTGACTGTAATAAATTTTTAAAATTTACATTTTTACCATATGATCACTCCTTGTTTGTAAGTATTATTGGTTGTTGATTTTAGGGCTTGAAATACCTCTCTCTAGGCTTTCCTTGACTTGAGGGTTTGTGTTGAAAAGTCTGCTGTGATTCTGACGGGCTTTCCTTTGTATGTGATTTGTTTCTTCTAACTGCTTGTAGTATTTTGTTCTTCTGTTGGGGTTCTGGGATCTTGAATATTATATGTCTAGGTATAGATTTTTTTTATCATGGCTAGTTGGAGTCCTATATACCTCACTTATCTATATGTCAAATTCTTTTGCTCTATTTGGGAAGTTTTCTGTCATTAACTCTGTGAACAATTTTTTTAAAATGCCATTTGTAATTTTCCTGCTTTTTCATGGACTCCTATCAGTCTTATAGTATTCTTTGCATCATCTAGGAGCTGCTGGATTGATTTCTCATGGTCCTTTACTATTTTAAGAGATCTCTCTTTTCATGGTCAATGACTGAAATCCTGTCTTCTATAACTGATATTCTGTCTTCACATTGGCTTCTTCTGCTGCAAATGCTTTCAGTGGAGTTTTTAATCTCCTGGATATCTGAATCTGTTTCATGGATTCCATTTTTTTCCTGTTAGGCATTCATGGTTTCCATTTCTTTTCTATGCTGGGCGTTCATGGCTTCCCATCATGGTCCTGAGCTCATCTTTTTGTTTTTGTTTTGTTTTGTTTTTTGAGACAGTGTCTCATCACTATGTAGTTGAGAATGACCTGGAACTCACTATATAGCCCACACTGGTCTCGAACTCACAGCAATCCTCCTGCCTCAGCCTCCCGAGTGCTGGGATTACAGGCATGCGCCATCATGCCTGGCTCATCTATTTTTTTTTTAAATATGTTTCTGTTTTAGATTCTCTAATCGTGTCTGTTATTCTGTTCACCATCTCTGTAGTTATTTGGGAAATTATTTCTGTTTTGATTTTTTTCTAGAGCCTCATTTATCTGTTTTTTGTCTTGTTTTTTTTTTTTTTTTTTTTTTTTTTTTTTCAATCAGTTTAGGCTATCCAGGTGGTTGATTATCACATTTTTCCACCTTGTTCTCCCCATAGATTGCCTTTGATAAACTGGAAGTCTGGGTTTGTGCCTTGCTTAGAAGCCTTCTCATTTCTATTTTTGTTGTTGGTACTGTTTTTGGTTTAATCACTGAGTTGATACTTCAGTATTGCTTGTTGTAAGTATCTTTGTTGCTTGTATTCAGGACCCTTATGGAATGATTTCTTCTCAGAGGTGTCTTCCAGTCTCTAATGACTCTTAACCAGTCTTGTTTTCAGTATATACTGGTTGTTGATTTAAAAAATATTTATCTTACATTCAGTAGTCTAAATTAACTTCCAAAAGTCTTCTAGGCATCTGTGTCTACAAGTTTCTTTGTTGCTACCATAACCAGTTACTACTATCTTGGCAGTAACTTAAAACAACACAAAATTTTCCTCTCACAGTTCTGGATGCCAAGCCCCTGCCCCCGAAGATGGGCCAGGATCTAAGGTAGGAGCTTTTCTATTTCTTTCAGCCTTAGTAGCCCCAGGGCTTCCTTGGTTTGGGCAGCATATTCCTAATCTCGGCCTCTGCGTTACATGGCCTTACTCTGTATGTCTCTGCTTCACCCTCTCCTCTCTCCTAATAACACTTGTCACTGGACTTAGGGACATCTGTATTCAGAATGATCTCATCACTTCCAGATCCTCAACTTGCTCACATATGCAGAGGCTGTATTTCCACATAAAGTCACATTCACAGGTACTGGAGAATAGGACTTGGACATATATTTTGGGGGGATATGGTTCAACCCATTAACAACATGAAGCAAAAATATATGTACCCCATTATTCATTGCTACAGTTCAATTTTGAATGCTCTCCACAGGCCCACATGTTAAAGATCTGGTCCCCAGGTTAGCAGTATGAGGAGGTGGTGGGGCTTTTGGGAGGTGGGGTCTAATGGTAGGTTTTTATGTCATTGAGAGTGCACTCCAAGAGGGGACTGTGAGACCATGATCTCTTCTCTTCTCTTTTTACTTCCTGTCTATGGGATGAGTAGTTTTGCTCTCATATCTTCTGTCATGATGAGTTATCACTCTCAAGCCCAAAACCAATGGGGCCAGTTGATCATGCACTGGAACCTCCAAAACTATAAGTAAAAACAAATCTTTCCTCTTTCTATGTCAATTATCCAGGCATTTTATATAGTGATGGAAAGTCAACAGAGACATTCACCCACAAGCTCACTGTTCTGCTCTTGACTCTTTTCCCTTAGCAATGTATCTTGAAGATTGTTCCCTCCTTCAGCCTTTCAAGAGCCCCTGCATTCTCTCAAAGGCTCCATAGGATTGCACAGTGGAGGATATGCCTCTGTTTTAAGGAATGCATCCCCTATAGCTGGACATCTGGGCAGTGCTTTATAGCCTGCTTGGTAACATTCAGGCTAGTGACCCTCCTGGGTGGGGTATTCCAGTGCCTGTCCTTGGGCTCCTCCTCTGTGAAATGAGTGTCTAAGGAGGAGAGCAAAGCCTGCCAAGTGTCAGGGTCTAGTAGTCCAGAATTCCTCCTCCTGGCTGCTCCAAGAAGGGGTTGGGGACAGGGGCAGGACAGCCAAACCTTCCCCACTCCCTGCCTGGAGCACAGATTGATGGTGGGGTTTATTGTGGGGAGAAATGCAGGAAGAGGCAAAGGATCCATCACTTGATGAAAGCCAAAGAAAAGGACAGAGGAAGCTTCCAGAATGAGGTCCAGATGGTTGGATGCCTACTCCCTCTACCTCCTGTCAAAGCCAGGGGTGTTGGGTGGAGTAAGGTTGCCAGATGCCCTCTGCCTTTGGCGTGGTTTCCCCATAGAGGCAAAGCAGGGCAGTCCCCAGCCTTCAAGGGTCCAGCTTGCATTTCCACTTCTTGCTTTTGTTTTTATAATCTTAGTGACTCCCATGTCTGAAATAAAAACCAGATGCTTGAGGTCTCAGTCCTGTGAGTGCTTTACTAAAACTCCCTCTGAGCTACTTAAACCTCAGGTGACATGTGGCTGAGGGTGGCTGGAAGGTGCTCAAAACCCTGCTGCAAAAATCAAGTGTCATAATATTATACTCTAGCGTGGGTTAATTACAGTAATTTCACTCTTCTTGAGGCAGCTAGAAAATCCTCCAGGATATGTGAGCATTCAGGTTGCCCAGATCTGGGTGCAACTTTTTATTTATTGCCTCTCTCCTGGCCTTGATGTAGCCAACCTCTGTTGAGGGGCTCCTGTCTTTCCCCATAGGTCACCCTGGCATGGGTTTGTGCAGGACCCTGTCATCACGCTGTAATCCAGTCTCCCCCAACCCACTACCCAGCTGGAAAATCCCAGAGACATAATATGACATCAATGCACACAGATTGTGACAGCATGTGTCCAGAAACATCTCCATCTTGTCTTGCTCCCTGAAAACTTTATATTTATAAAAGTTTTCAGACCCCAAATCAAATAGCCAAAGCCTGAGCTGTGCATGGCAAAGTGAGGGTGGGAAGTTTAGGGTCAGGAGACTTCTCTGCTGGCCATGGATCCTCTATGTCATTTGTGATCTTGGACTCTACCATCACAAACATTGACTTTCTGAGCCTCAAGTTACTATTTATTTATGCAACCAGGCACAGCCTGAGCTCTCAAGGTCCAAGACGGTAGACAGACATGGAAACAAGGACTCAAAGGAAATTTTTGTGCTTCGGAGAAATAATGTAAGGGTGACCGTGAGGACACAACATCAGGGAGTTGGGGAGGGGCTCGATTCTTTCTGTGCTGGAGAGATATACAAAAGAAATGCATTGAAGACTGAAAGCTGTGTAGGTTTTTAACCCAGAGGACAGGAAGGAAGGGAGGTCCTGTCGGGGACCCAAGAGCAAGGAGACGAAGATGAGAAGAACCTACCATGCTAAGGTACTGCAGGCAGCTTGGCACGGTCTGCACTTGAGGGAGAAGAGGCACACATGGCAGACAACAGAGAGTGGAAGCAGGAAGAGCCTGTGTGCCATGCAAGGTGCAGGGACTCTATGCCTACAGCATGGTTCTCAACCAGGGCAATTCTGCAGCACTGCATCTTTGACTGTGACTCCCCAGGAGATAGAGTAGAGGGACGCTGCTGAACTCTAGACACACTAGACAGTCCCTCTTGAAACACCGAATTTTCCAGCCCTGAAGAGCAGTAGCGCCAGGGATGAGACACCTCACTCTCAGGGTAGCAGAGACAGTGGAGGGTTTTAAGTTGGAAAGATGGGCCAGAGCTTCTTTCTTCAGAGAACCACTGTGGTAGCACCATGGCAAATGACCTGAGGGGAAGAATCTGGAGGAAAGAAGATTGTTTCAGGCAAAAGATGTGATGACTAAGGTAAGAGTTGCCCAACTACAGCCTCAAATCCAAATCTAGCCTGTCATCTGTGTTTGTGTGGACTACAAGCTGAGAATGCATTTTACATCTTGTAATGGTTGAAAAAAGGATAGAAAAAAAGAATATGCTGTGCTATGTAAAATTATATAAAATTCAAATTCTAATGTCCATAAATAGTTCTGTTAGAACACAATCACACTTATTTGTTTACAAATTCTCTAGGACTCTTTTGAGCTATGATGGTAGAAATGAGTATTTGCAATGCAGACCAGATGGCTTGCAATGCCTAAAATATTTATTATTTGGCCTTTTCTAGAAGAAGTTTGTCAAACTCTGATTTAAACCAAGGCAACAGAGGTGGAGGGATGGCAGAAAGATAGAGGCTCCGAATGGTGTAAAGGAATGGAATTAGTTGATTCTATTTATTAATCAGCATTGGACATAGGGTGAGCAAAGGAAATAATTTTCCAGCATTAGAACTTCAGCAAGAGAGAAAAAGCAGCTTGAATTTAGGGTTTAATGACTTAGGTTTTGGACATAATGAATTTGCAGTAGTTGTGAGACTGCTAGCCAGGGTTCATATCTAGGTCTGAGGTTTCAGAGGATGTATGAGTGGGAGGTGGCGATCCACAAGTCATCAGCCTAAGGAGAGTAAATGAAGTCAACATAGTAGAGATAGTGGCCTAGAATGATGAGTCATCTTGTAGGATGACAGCACCCTTCAGGGACCTAGTGAAAGCACCAGCCTGGCCTTCTCTTCAGGGGAAAAAAAAACACACTCAAGAATCTTCCCATAGCTGGGGGGGGGTGTGCCTGCTTGTAATTCTAGAACTCTGGGAGGCTGAGGCAAGAGGATTGCAAATTTGAGCTCAGTGCAGACTTGGTGACTCAGTGAGACTCTGTTTCAAAACAAAAGGAATGTAGTTCAAGGCAAAGGCTTTCGGTTCAATCCTCAATACCACCCCAAAAAATCTTCTGGTTTCTGTTCTTGAATCATGGATAGAATCATGTGCACAATGAGTCTTCGAGTCAAGATTCAGAACCTCTGGCTTGAAATGAACTTGAGCACAAAAAGGTGACCACACATAGGCTCTTGGGGCACATAGGCAGAGATAGGGGAGCCTGTGCAGGAGACTGACTGGTTGGTCAGAGAGACAGGAGGAGGTTGAGGTTCTGAGAACTAGGTCCAAGTAGAGAGTTTACCGAGAAGAACTGATGCAGAAGGTAAGCTACACTGAGGGTCTACTGGGGATCTGGCAATTGTTGAGTGTGAACTTTACCTGAACCTCTGGGGTATTGTGGTTTGGGTCAGTTTCCTCCTAAAGCTCATGTGTAAAAACTTGGGAAGTGGCAGAAACATCAGGAGGCAAGGCCCAGTGAGAGGTCTAGTGTTGTTAGAGCCCTCAAATAGGATATTGAGCTCCTAGCCCTTCATCTTCTTCTTTTTCACACTGGCCCATGAGATTAATGGCCTTTCTCTGCCACAGGCTCTTGCCAGGATGTCCTTTGTCACCACAGGCCCGAAGTGATTGGGCCAATTGATCGTGGAGTGAAATTTTCAAAACTATGAGCCAAACCGAACCTTTCCTCTTTTTAAGCTGATTCATCTCAGGTGTTTGTTCCAGTAATGGAAAGCTGACTAGCACTGAGGAAAGAGGAAAGCACACACAAGGGGAAGGCTGGGCTATGAGTGGGAGGCAAGTATGAGAAGGCAGTAAATGCTGGCTCTTGTTTTGGGATATATGAGTGTGAAGAAAGACAAAAGTTATGGTAAGAGTTGTGGAAGGATTGCACATAGCTGGGGAACAGTTAGTGTGTCCTGCTGGTATGGCCTCAATCAAGGACAGATGAGTTTTATATTATTTTGGCAATTATCAGTTAGGGAAAGATATCAAAAGTAGGGAAGGGAACAGAGGAAACTAAGGACCAAGGTTCTGGCCCTAAGTGTGGTGGTGCAGGTCGGTGCTCAGGGTAGTGGGATGGTCAAGGGATTTCACTACCCTCCCAGGTTTTCATGCTCCATCTCCTTGCCAGGCAGCAACCCATCTGCCCATCATAGCCCAAGTGATTTCTGCTGAATGTCTGGGTCCTTTAGTCCTTCTGGTGGACCTATCATAGGCACTTGTCTGGCTGCAAAAGTGTTTTGAACTGTAGTCAAAATAGCCTAGCTTGGATTTCACTGAAGAATTCTGAGCAATATTTGAGCTCAAAATTTTATGCTGTCAGCTGCTTTGTAAGGGAAGGATAAGTTAGATCTTGATATTTTAATGACAATTGTCTTACTGAGTGGCAGTTATAAAAGTAGTCATTTAAAGATGTTTGGACAGATCCAGCTGTACATTGTGTGAAATGAGAGGCATGCCTTATGAACCATCCTATAAGTACTACTACATATAAGGAACCCAATATAGGTGAATATACTTTCTGTGATTGACATTTTTGGCACCAATCAGTCTTCATTTCCAGAGAGTTTGCTACCACACTACTTTAAGTGCTGAGTGTGGGACAAAGTTCTTTTGGTGACCTCCCATCACCTCCACCTCCAATAGTCACACTCTTGAATTTGGACAGCCTATGGCCAATCTAATGAACAAAATGGAGAAGTGATAACATATCAGTTCTGGATCTATGTCTTTAGAAACCCTAACAGCTTTGCTTTTGAGCTCTGGGCAAGCCAGCTGCCATGTTAGAAGTCCAACCACCCTGAAAAGCTTGCAGGAAGCCTCTGACACATATGACCCAAGTTGAGCCAATCCACCAAGCCATCCAAGGTGACGCTATGTGGACCAGCCAGGCTGCCCCCACGAACCCTATCCAAATTGCAGTACCTTGGGCAAATAATAAAATCATGGCTGTTTTAAGCCACTACATTTTGGGTGTAGGATTTTGCAGCAATAAATAACAAACACAAAGCTTTTTATATGCATAAAATATGTAAAACAGGAGAAAATCATGCACATGAAATGTTTGGAAAGGATTAATCAGTGGAGTGGATCAGTTGATTGCCATGGAAAAGGAAGGATGAATTAGAACGCTGACTTTGATCTGAATGAAAATTAATTCCAAATAGTATTTGTGCACTTCTCTAAGACATAAGATACACCAGACAGACTGGTTTTCATCATATTTTTTTTAATCTACTTTGCAGGTTGTAGAAATAGGAAAGGAGTAGGAGCATAAATAATGCATATTCATCATGTAAAAATCCTAACTCTAGAAAAGTAAAAAAAAAAAAAAAAAAAAA
>NW_022900936.1:10946724-10948056 GCF_012274545.1 Fukomys damarensis | reverse complement strand
AAAAAAAGAGAGAGAGAGGGAGAAATTTTAAATTATTCACAGTCTCATCACATGGAGATATCCACAGATACCATTTTTTGTTTATATTCTTCTAAGGGGTTTTCTACATCTAGTAATGATCATTAAAAATGGGCTAATATTAAAAATTGTTGTAACAATTTAGTCTCAGTTGACACTGCATCATGAACACCTCTTCATGACTATCAGTAATGTGTGTATGGACGCATGTTATTTCATCTGATGGATGTTCCATAATTTGTTCAACATTCAGTATTCCTTATTGCTGGACACCCAACTTTTCCACAGTGACTGCTTCAGTGAACATCTTTGTAGCTAAATTATCATGTACATATTTAATTATTTCCTTGGAATATATTATGAAAAGTGGGATTACTTGGTAAATGTGTGCCTTTAGTGAGGGCTTTTGATATGACACTTCAAATTATTCTTGAGATGGGAAAATGATCACCATCCCCACTGGTATCAGAATAGCTGATTCCCTGCTTATTTGTTGTGCCTAACTGTAGATAATATCACACTCATTGGTTTTCAAAAAATACACTGGTGTTTTGAAACCTAAGAGTGGCTGCTGAGGTACATATGTTCCAACTCCAAACAACCAAAACCAACTTGGAGGAATGGGGAAAGAGCCCCTTAGTAAATATTTTAGGCTTTGAAACAAGCAGGCAAAACTGAGAATATCATGTAGGTACTAATATCACCATGTAAAAATGTAAACACCATTCTCAAGATGAAGCTATTTAGAAACAGGTGGTGAGCTGATTTAGCCCACTAGCCATAGTTTGCTGACTGCTGCTCTAAACTGTTATTTCTCCAGCTGGCAGAAATTCACAGGATGATTTTTATTTTGCAGAAGTCAGAGTTTTGAGCCCACACCAGGTCACTCTCAGGGTAAAACTTTTCACAAAAATCCCCCGTGGAAAAATTTACTTGGATCTTAGGTCATGATCATTTGTGGATTTTATTTTGTGTGACCTTTTCAAAGTCCCCCTACTAGCTTGGCTGTATGGGCAGGACATGTGCAGGCCACATAAATGTGCACTTGGGATCCAGAGCATTTTAACAACAGGTAGCTTGTGAATGTCCAGTTGCTGTTAAGAGATGGGGCTCTTCCTCACTGTGTATTTTACAAAATGAAGATCCCCCCCACACACAAAATTTATTATATACTTGTAAAACATACAAAAATGTATTAATATGCTCACCCTTAAAAATAACTTGTATTAATATATTGGTTATTTTCTTTGTAGTCAATGTGTGTGTGTGTATGAGAGAGAGAGAGAGAGAGAGAGAGAGAGAGAGAGAGAGAGA
>NW_022900936.1:10916294-10946652 GCF_012274545.1 Fukomys damarensis | reverse complement strand
TGTGTGTGTGTGTATGAGAGAGAGAGAGAGAGAGAGAGAGAGAGAGAGAGAGAGAATCAGAGAGTTAAAGAGAAAGACAAAGAGGGGGAAGAGAAGGGATGGGAAGGAAAGGGAAGGGGAGAAAAGAGATATACTCCCAAACTGGGATCCTATTTTCCTATAGTGTAGCATATTTTCCTCACCAATATTTATGAACATCATTGGTTAGTTGATACTCCGACACAGATGTACATTTTTCAAGTGAATTCCCAGATAAGAGACATTTGGGCCTTTTCTTATTTCCCAGTGGGAATGATATAGTGAATGTATCAGTAGCTTTCCATTTCTGGGACTAAATACCCGACAAACAAAACTGAAAAGGGGAAGAATTTATTTTGGCTCACGGTTTCAGAGGTTTCAGAAACATTATCGCAGAGAGGTGTGGCAGAGAAGTTGCATTAAACTCCTGGCAGCCAGGAAGCAGAGAGAAAGGGGAAGAACCCAGGAGGAAGGGGCCAGGGGCCAGATATAGTCACACACCCATGACCCACACACACACACCCAAAAGTGTGCTGTACTGTTCCGGGAATCTCGAAAGCCAAGCAAGGTGACAATCAAAATTAACCTCCACAGTGACTATCTTTAAATATAAGGCTTTCTTAATGTCTTTTATTATTTCCTTGGAATAGACTCCAGATATAGGAGCTACTGTTCAAAAAGTAGGAGCGTATCTCATATCTTTTAAATAAAGTTCTGCGCATTTCCAGAAAGGCTGCACTAATTTAGAAGAGTGAACTAGTGTGATTGTAAGCACATCCTTAAGAAAGTTATATTATCCAAAACATAACTTTAATAGGTAGAATGATACTTTGTTTAAATAATACTTAATTTCCAGCTATTTTTACCATTTTGCATGTGTAATTTTCCATTTATATTTCTTTTGTGAAATATATATTCATATTTCTTGCCCATTTTGCAATTTTCCCCATTGTCCTATTGCTTTGTAACAATTCTCTAAATATTAATGAACTTAAGCTGTTGGTTAAGGCTCCTTTTGTACATGATGCAATTATTCTGGGATTTTCCTTTTGATTTTGCTCCGGGTATCTCTCTAGCACGGAGAAATTCTGCATGTTTCTGTGGGAGGTTCATTTCCAGGATCACCCCTAACCCGTAATACCTTTGAAGTTTCTTCTTTAATGGATTCATGTTTTATATTTAATTCTCTCAGCCATCTGGAATTAATTTTGGTCTAGGTTGAAGCGAGGGGTCTGACCATCCCTTCACCCGCCAAAGCAAACCATCTGATCTGGCCCTACTGAATAATCCTCTCCCAACTTGTAATGTGCACGACTTTCTCCCACTCTGCAGTATTGTGAAGGTGGTGGTGGTGGTGGTTGGGGGAGAAGACAGGAAGAAGGAGGGGAAGAGGAGAGATTCTGCAGCACCACACTTGGTGCTACAGAGACTTTTCTCCCCAGTGAAGTGATGCCCACATGATCCCTGATGATGCACTGAAAATCTCCATGCACACCACCAACCCAGAACTGTGATCCTCAGCCAAAAACTGAGTTATTAGCCAGGGCCATTTCTGGCTCCAACTCTGAGGTGTCTGCATTATCAACCTGAGTGTGGGAAGCAAAACACATAGGCTCCTCATCCAGATAGGTTCCAGTATGCTTTAAGGAAGGTCAGCACTAGACCATCTAGGTGCAGATTCCCCCTCCATCCCCTCTCCCGCAAAGGGGTGAGCAAACTATACAGTGAATGTTTACATTTTTAAAAATTTTTATTTCAGTAAAAGATACTTGCCGTTACTCCCTTTGAGAATACTCCCCCTTGCCCCAAACACATGTAATCCCACGTTTTGCCACTTTCTGAAGCGGTTCTGGAAGTCCTCTTCTGTGAAGGTCTTTACAAGGTATGATCAAAACTAAGGTGAATGTATGCTGCAAAGTGACTTCCAAAGAAAAGGCAGACTCACAAAAGCATTTCAATGTGTCCTCATCCACCTTATTCATCAGGTTGGCACTGAGCAATGTCTACCTCTCCTCCAAAGTCAAAATTGATCAAAAAAGGCAAACAATTTGAATTGATCCAGGACATTGAGGCAGCCGTAAGAGCACAGCTAAAGACACTCATGAAAGGGGTCTCTAGAACTACGTAAGAAAGTAGTGAAAACAGTGGGATCAATATGTTTGAAGTGAAGGTATTTTGAGGGGGCTTAGTGGCAATGTGTCCTTTATTGTATTTTTAACATAGGAAATGTTCACTGCATTTTTATCACACTTTGTATGTGTGTAAATAGCTGTCCATGACAGAGGAATTTTCAGATATGGTTCTTATCATCTGTGTTCTGATGACCAGACCCTTAACCCCCACACTGGAGGGCTCTGAGCTCTGCCTGCTTATTGCTGCTTAGCCATGTTATTCATCGATGTATTTACAGTGTGCTCAAAGTGAGAGAGACTTCAGCAGGACATACACACCCCCTCCTTTCCCTCTGGGGATTCAGTCAAAAATCATATATGACCAACAGATGTTGCTATAGTTTAGGTCTTGAGTGTCCTTCAGGCTTCGTTCTCAGCATGGCGGTGGAAACTTTGAGAGGTTGGACCTCTTAGGAGGTTTTTAGGTTATTGGAGGCATGCCCTCAAATGGTGTTCTGGACCTTTCCTCTTTCTTTTTCACTTCCTTGCCATAACACGAGTGGTTTTTCTCTGCCTCATGCTCCATGCTGCTGCCACCAGAGGCCCACAAAAATGAGGCCAACAGATCATGACCTGAAACCTTTAGAACTGTCAGGCAAAATAACCTTTTCTCTTTATAAGTTGATTTTCTTAGGTATTTGTTATGGTCATAGAAAGCTGACTTCCACAGATGTTTTACTATGAGGCTGGGCCAGAGGAAGGCCTATGGGAATTCTGGTTGGGACTATGACCCTGAAACTGCCCATTAAACCAATGACCATTTACTGAGTGATATTTCTTTAGGGCCTGATGTACCCAGGAATGAAGCCTTAAGGGGGAAGGAGTGCAGGCACTTTGTAAATAGATGGATTTATAAATATCATATGATTAGATTTGTTTCTTTTTGTGTACATAGACAGAAAATAATTACGCATTCTTTCTTGCTTAGGTTTCTAACTGAATTGCCAGACTAGGCAGGAATCTGTATGACCTCCAGAAAATAGCAGCCCTCAATGTCAATTCTGATGCAAACTGCTGTCCCTGCCACATCGTCCTGCCTCAGTTTCCCTGCCATGCTCATGGTGCTTCACCTGGATGGGACAATGCATCATGGCCTGCCATGTTTTCCCACTTCCCATCCAGCAGTGCATCTATTCCCATGCATCCTGCACTGGCTTCTCCTGTCCTATCTAATGGCTCTTAGTCCATTTGCTGCTGCTGTAACAGAACACTGCAGGTTGGGCAATTTATAAAGAGAAGAGATTTTTCCTCATATTTCTAGAGGTGAGGAGGTCCAGTATCAAGGCTCAGGCAGCTGGTGAAGGGTCTTCTAGCTGTGTCCTAAGGTGGAGGAGTGTGTCACATGGTGAGGAAGTACACACACGAGACAGAATTGGGCCAAACTCATCCTTTTGTCAGGAATGTGCTGCCTGGATAGCTAATCCATTAACAAAGGCTAGAGGAGGACCAGCAGAGAGCCATGGGTAATGTCCTCAATTAATCATCTCTTAATACTGTTATACTGACAATTAAATTTCAGTGTGAGCTGTGGAAGGGACAGTCAAAGCACAGCAGATGCCACACAACTTTCTTCTCTTTCTGTTCAGTCCTCTTGCACTTGCTTACTGCCACCAGTGTCTGCCCAACCCCGAATGCCTCTTATTCCTCATGCAGTTACGTTTGCAAACCAATGCCATTTGTGTAAGATGCTTTCTGCCCTCAGCCCAGAGGGGCACAGCCACATCATGTATATGATTGGGCGTGATGGTTATTTACCGTACATGGGCATTGATGTGTACAGATGAGGTACCAGGGCAGAAAAATCACCTCTGGAAAGATGTGCACATTAGAACTACAAGAACCCTTAAAGGCCTTTGCTTTATTCTTCCTGATCCTCCCATATATTCAATATAACTGTCACTGACATTTTGAAGGAATGCTTTCTTTTTTCTACCAACAAAAGACCCTTGTTTTTTACAGATAGTTTTGCTGCAAGAACAACCAGGGAAAGTTTTGGTGTTTCTGTTGTCCATACTTCCAAGGATGCATGGAAGGTGGTTTGCAGTCTATTCAGCTGTTTCTGACTGTGTCCTACCAGGGTCCTGGCTGGGTCCCACCAGGGTCTTAAACTTCTTCTCCTAGCAGCTGGAGCCTCTTGCTGTCTACCTTGTGGGCAGCTTCATGTTCACAAGAAATGCTGAGTTGATGGCAGTGAATATGAGGCACCTGCAGATGAACAGAGGCCCTGTTTCCCTGGTTTCTGCATTTCAGACATTGCTCCATGCTTCCTCTTTCTCCTGCCTCTGCCTTTCTAGCTGGGGTCAACCTTGGTCCCTCTTCACAGCCTTTCAGTTTCCACAGCCACGCAGCTACTCTCTGGCCAGCCCAGGGACAGAGGTGCAGCTTCCTGTGGACCCTGCTGTCCACTGCTGGCTTTTCTGTGGGTCGTCTTTTCGATGGGGCCCAGCTCTAGCAGACCTGAGGTGCCTGGGTTTGTCACCTCCTATGGGTCACCATAAACCACAGCTGACAGCCCATCCAGCTACTGGGGCAATTTGGAATCTGAGCACACACGGGGCCTCTATAATGTCAACAGAAAGCCGGGGAAGTTCAATGAAAAGCTGGAGGCAGAGAAGTAGGGTGGGGGAGGAGTCAGAGCACAGAGTGGGAAGGCACCTGGGGCAGTTAAGAGGGTGGTGGCCCTGGGCAGGGCTGGAAGTGGCACCTTGTTGTACTCTGTGCCCATCCTCTTGGTACTCATCATGTTGACAAAATGAATTACATCCTCCCTTCAAAGAGGCCCAGCAGGCAGGGATGATCTGTGCCAGAAACTGACAGAGTCCCCCTCTAAGTGGTGATTGCTAAGCCAGGCCTCAGGCCAAGAAGGGGCGATCCAGTTTAGTCAGGTGTTGACACAGCATGCTCAAGTGATACCTGCAAAGACTCTCCAGGACAGTTACTGAAGCGCGGGCTCGTGGGTGATTCCATGCACCCCAGAACTTGATCAAACCTAATGTCCCCAGGCACTGTGGGTGCTCACTTTAGTGATAATGGAAATCAAAACTAAAGTGACTGTGAATTGACCGGCAAAAGCTTTAATTGCAAAGTAAGAGATTATAAGGGAAGGGGCCCCAGCTTGAGTAGTAGCTAGAGGAGGGGAGGCACTGTGACGAAGAAGATCAGCCTGGTCCATCCACAAAAGAATGGAGACCTGTTTTATGGGCTACCATGGAGGGCCGGGATCCAAACAGTCATTTTTCTCAGTTCCGATTTCTGATTCTGTTCCTGCAGATGACTGTATTTGTTTGGAGCACTCTCAGTCATCTGAGGCTGCTTTTCCTAGAATCCAGGTGACCAGAGTTGGGACGATGACTGGAGAATGCCAAGCACCACTGTGGGGAGAGGGCCTGGAGCTTGTGTTGTAAAAAGCTGGCAAGCAGATGTTCCCACAAATCTTGAAAATGACTTTAGTTCCTCTTATCTTGGTGTCCTCTTTCTTGAAGTGGGGGTGAGATGAGCTAGGTAAATTTAGGGTTAATAAACTTGGTTCTGCCAACTTTTCTTGCGTGATCAACACACCTGTCGTCAAAGTTTTAAAGGGTGCAAAGTGAAAGTGAAGCTGTCTACTCATTGTAACCTGTCTATAATCCCACGTGAAGGGCTAAAGGTAATAGTACAAACTGCTTCTAGGTCCCTGAATGCCTCCGAAGAAAACACAAACCATGCTTTTGATGAGTAACAGGAGCCCAGGAGTGTCTTTGTCCTTTGTCCCCATGGTGGTCTCAGACCGTGTCATGACTGTCCCTGACACACAGCCAAATACTGCTTCCCGCCCTCTGCAGATGTTAAATCACAGAGACCCCGCGTCCTACAAGGTGGGCACCACTATCACTCTTCTCATCTCACCCATGGGAAAACTGATACAGAGCGGGTGAGTGACTTGCACTGGTCACACAGTTCCTAAGTCACAGAGCCGGTGTCTGAACCCAGGCTGGCTGACTGCAGCCCCCTGTGCCAGGTCACATTCAGAGGTCCTATTTCAAAGAGAAAAGATACTCTCAGGAAGGGATTCCACCCCACTGGCTTGATTAGTGCTCACTTGCTAGTCATGAGCATGAAGAAAAGACTGTATATCTAGAAAACATATCCCAGTGGTTATCGGCCGCACAGCCACCTCGCTGCCTTCTAAATGATATGGTATCACCTTTCTACCCTATAAGAAGATTTTTTAAAACCTGTTTGGCAATCAGCACTCCTTTCTGTGTAGCAGCGGGGACTCCCAGGAACCCCACAGATGCGGGTGGCGAACCCCCATCTATGTTACTTTTCTCTCAACCATGATTTCTCCTTCCCCCTCCTGTTGTCTCTTTTAAAATTCTCAGAAAGAAAGGAAACATACCTCGAAAATTATTTGATTGGAGCCAAGGTAATGAAGGCTCAATTTTTCCTTCCTCTGCTATTGATAAACATTCATCTCAATTAAAGTACTCATTTTGAGACCAGGGCTTGGGGCTGCCAGGGAGTGGGATGAGATGGAAAACGACTCAAGGCCAAGAAAGGCCATGGCTTGGGGAACCAGGGATTCTTATGACTGAGGGACCCTCTACTTTGGGTACCTTCAAAAAGGTTCCGTCTGGCAGCAAATGTGGGTTTTGTGGTTTTTGGTTTTTTTCTCTGAAACCAGCTTTTGCCGTTAATTTTAGAGTTATATTAGTGTGCATTTTCCAACAACTGTTCTTTCCCTACAGTTCTACCAATTAACAAACATCTTGTGATTGCTGGTTTTGTATGTCCATGGCGACCCAGCTACAGTACCTGGTCATTGAGTCAGTCATGGAGGTGTGGCTGTCAGGGCGTTTCATAGTTGTGGTGAACATCTGCAATCAGTAGGCTAAAGGAAGGAGGTTATTCTCCATAACGGCGAGCTCATCCAATCCCTTGAAAGCATGCAAGAAAAGCCTGAGACTTCCCAGAGAGGAGGTGATTCTGCCTCAACCCTGTAGCCTCCGACTCTTTTCTGAGTTTCCAGCCCACGGGAAGATTTTGGAATTGACAGTATCCACAATTGCATCGCCTACTCCTTATAGCAAATCTCTTTGGATAGGTGATGGATGGGTGGATAGATAGGTGGCTAGAAAGATGGATTGATAACATACAGCATATGGGGTGTGATCATAAACTACGGGGAATGTTTACGTTTTAAACATTTATTAAATAAAAGACACATTGTCATAAATCCTGTTCAAAATACTCCTCCACACCTGGAACACTCCTATCCCATTATTCTTGCCACTTTTTGAAGCACACTTCTGGAAGTCTCCAGTTGTGAGTCTGTTTTGTTGTGCTGTTGTGGCTGCCTCTCTGCCCTGAATCAATGAAAAATGTCTACCTTTCACGATCATTTTGACTTTGGGGAAAAGTCAGAAGACACACAGTGCCAGATTGGATGCATAAGATGGATGAGGACACACCGAGACATTTTTATGAGACCACCTTTCTGCTGGATGACACTCTGCAGCAGTATTCAGTATCATTTTTCCAATTGGTTCTGTTTTTCTTGAGAAACCTAATACACAGTCCAAAGAGCCCAGTCATCTATGTAGATGAAATTACTCTATAATAAATAAAAGCTCTGTATGTTATCAAATATCACCTGCTTTTCCACACTTCATGTGAAGACCTCCCAGCCCTTGAGAGGAGTTGGTGAATCGAAGGCTGGAGATCAACTGCTCTGGGCTTTGCTGGGCATCAGATTCATTGTAGGAGTGTGAGAGATGCAGGACAGAGTCTGTTTATAATGCTGGCTCCCAGGCTCCCACTGCCAAAGTTCCAAATCTTTGGATCTGATCCCCCAAGTCTACATTTTAATGTCTCCCAGAGACATTCTGCTGCAGAAGGCCTTTTGCAAAATGTATTTTGCAGGGTGGCATTCACCTCTACACCAGGCCAGTCTCAAGTCCATCTCCCCCTGATGACTTTCCCATGAGGTCCTTTGAGTTCCAAAGCTGGGATGAAGGATCCAGTCCCCACCCTCTGGCCCTCCTGAGAAGATCAGTGCCCTGTCCTGGCTGTGCCTGATGAAGCCCCAGTGCTTAATGCCAGAAAAGGCACACATTAGGCGGTTCAGCTTTCCCAGTGCAGCCTTTAGTCTCATGAACTCACAGGCCAGGCTGCCTAGCATTCAAATCCCACTTGGCCTCCTGTGAACTGTCCACTATTGCACACTATTGTCTCTTCTCCTGCAATCGTGTACCACCTGATGCAACATAGCGAACTTGCTTAACTAGCCATTCAACAGCTCTTTTGATTCCCCCACTCTGTTCAAATCAAAGTTTAAACAATAAAATATGAATTTCTTGGTCTTAGTACCTGGGAGGTATCTCAGTTTGATATTGATTTGGAACCTCCATTCATGGTCCAAATCTTACTAAGTAGGATAGGAAGGAGCCCAGGACCCACACCAGGCACGAGCCCTACAACAGCCACCTGCCGGGGGGCCTCTCTGGGTGCACACAGAGCAGCTTTGTGCCTCTTCCAGCACAGGGAGGTGGCCCACCCCTGCCCAACCGCAGGGTGTGTGTTCCCATTAGAGGATGTGAACACTGTTTGCCTCTGTTTGAGCAGGCTGAATGGGGTTGACCTACCATTTGATTGGGGCTTTATTAAAGTCTTTGCCAGGAAGAGAGCAATCAGGATACCATGTAGGCTCCTGAGGGCACAGGAAGGAGGGGTGAGGAGGTGGTAGTTGGTGACCATAAGGCATAAAGATAAGAAAGCACAGGTCCCTTGCTGCAGTGTTTGCTTAGCTGACAAAGCTCTCCCATCCTCGATGACTTTCCAGTAATGAGATTTCCTTTATCCTCTGGCACCTGCTTACTTGCCCCTGTTTCTTGCCTCTGGCCCCTCTTAGAGGTGGACCTGGAAAACATCTGGAAAAACAACCCTAGGCTGCCCTGACCCATGACAAGAGGCCTTGCAGAGTCTACTTTGCTAAGTTCTGATTTTATCGTGTTTATAAAATCCATATGGAGTGAGCAGGAAAAGGAGAGGGTTGGGGAGTACACAGCTTCAGGCAGCTGCAAGTGAAGGCTCATTTGTGGGCCTGGGATTTTTCACTGTTCATTTCCATTGCTCACAGCACCTCCTCGGGCCAGCTGGTCTGCGCGTTTGAGAGCAATGCATAAAAGCATTTGGTAGAAGAGGAAGCTGAAATTCAGTTCTGAACTTCAGTATTTACACTGCTATCAATTTCATCACTCATCCTTTCCCATCAAACAAAGAGAAATTGGCCCTATCTAACCTGAGCTAAGGCTGGCTCATTGACCCATGTTCCATCTTCTTGTCTGGGAAGTAGAAGAAATGCCTCAACTGATGCTTGAGAGGGCCAGACACAGTGAGGTCTTAAAAGATATAAGGGTCTTATTCTGTGACTCTGATCAAATGACTTAGTATTGTGAGCCACATTTACTTCCTGGTATGACATATTTATCTTATAGAGTTGGTAGTGAATTAATTGCAGAAAATGTTGTCAATCTACACTGCAAATGTGATTCAAACCCCACGTGAATGCAAGGATCATCATGAGTACTTGCCTAACCTATACCATGCTTTTTTTTCATCTTTTCCTCTCTTCATGGAGTATCTTCCTTCTCCCATCTCTTCTGCTTTAAAAACTCCTAATCATATTCAGTGAAATGTCAGTCCCTCCAACAAGCCCTCTCCAGGCTCCCCAGCACTTTGGTGATTTCCCTTACTGAACGCAGGGAGATGTGGTTGTAGGTTTCTACTCTGATTTCATGGTTTGAACCCATGGCCTCCTAAGGATAGTAGCTCTGTCATATTCTCTTATAAATCCTAGTGTCTATCAGAGCAAATTTTACAGAGTGAGGACCCAGTGAATAAATGGAACCATAGACGGATGGATGGGTGGATATACAGGTAAACATGATGGACAGACACAGTAGGTAGATAAAAGGATGGATAGATAAAAGGTTGAATGGATGGGAGAACTTCATAGACATGTCTTAAGAACCATCAACAGCAGGTATCCTCTCTCAGTGTCCCTAAACACTGTGCTAAAATAGTTCTATGGTTTTCAGTTGACATTTATCAATTGGCAGGACAAGCAGAGGACAACTGATGGACTTTTAGCAAAAGGTTAGTTCATTTAATTCCACACCTACATCTTGGGAGATTTCAGCCTGCATTTGGTCACCCTGGGGGGGGCTGCCTACGTCAGGTTGGATCCTTGTCATATTTGGAAGTCACACTGTCTGTCCCACTTTCCAACTCCTAGGAAGAAGTACCATGGCACCCCCCCCAAAAAAATACTCACAGCCTTGGAGATCTGAAGGGGTTTCTCAACACCCTTGATGAATCTCTCGAGCTGTGGAGGAAAGCCACTCCCTTTTGTTAATATGGAACATGGTATTTAACAAAGATCGCTGGGTTAGAAACCAGGACATATGCTCTTGCCCTGATTCTGCCATTGATTTGCTCTGGGATTTGGGGCCAACCACCTCACCTTGCTAGACCTCAGCCTCTTTGTGAGAGAAATTGGGACTGTATACATTTCTAGGCCCAAGTCAGCTCTGCAAGTTATGACTTTGCATTCTATAAGGCCAGCAGGCTTCTGCCCTTGACTTTGACACTCATGACTTTACAGGCCCCTCTCTTTCAGTCCTTGGTGGGATCTCACTTTCTCCCAGAGATGTCCCACAGGAACCCAGCTAACTCCAGTGGGAGCTGTGTGGCATGGTGGTTACCAGCAGAGAGCCTGGCTCCTTCACCTGGAGTTCTGTGGCCATGCGTGAGTTCCTTGCCTCATGAGTGCTCACTTTCCTCCAGTGTACGATGAGTAGGAAAGGGTCCCACCTGCTGCAGGAGGCAGAGAATGGAGGGACATAGCACACAGAAAGTGTTTTCCAGAGTACTTATGCAGAGGAAAAAGGAGTCAAGACCATGGTGTTTCTGAGGCTCCCAGAGAGCTGCATCAACACTAGGATCTTCAATCCAGAGGTTCTGGTTTTCCAGCCTAGATGCTGTGCTCTTGGTGTGTGGCAAGGCCAACAACATGGAGCTTTAGTGGCTTGAAGTTAACCACTGTCTGGATAAAGGGGGCCCTGTTCTAAAAGCTGGTCACTAGGAGGCTGTGGTTTCCGAGTCTGTGCAGGTTTCTCCTCTACCCGATGCCTCTTCCTGTGTTTCTCGACTTTGTCTCTGTGGCCCATGATGCTTTGATCTGAGCAGGCACAGGGAAAGGGTGAGGAAAAAGCTGCCCTCCTGCTTGGCAAGCATTTAAACCACAACAAAGGCAGAGCCTCCTGGGGCCCAGGAGTGCTGCTTAGCAGGAGGGGCCTTGGAGAAGGCGGCTGCTCCACATCTGAACGTTTGAACTGGCTTTGTCTCTGCCAGGCAGGCTCCTAGCTGCTGGACTCCTGTCTTCATATGAACAGCAAGGCAGCAAAGCGGGCTATCCACCCCCAGAGGAAGAGGGAAGCAGCTGTCCCACTGTGGTGAGCATAGGAGCTCAGAGCTGGCAGTTCAGTCTGTGGGGCTGCCAAAGCACAGGACCCCTGGAGGCTGAACGACAGAGACATCGGTCTCAGCTGAGGTGGGTGGCAAGTCCGAAAATACAGTGTCTGTGGGGCTGTGAGGGGAAATGCACTCCAAGCCTCTCTCGTAGCTTCTAGTGGTTGCTGCTGATCTCTGATGCTCCTTGGCTTGTAGATACATCACTCTCACCCCTGCCTTCATCTCCTTAAGCGGTTTTTCCTGTGTGTACATCTGTGTGCAAATTTCTCCTCTTTATAAAGACACCAGTCATATTTGATATGGGCCAACCCATCTCCAGTATAACTCATCTTCACGTCGTCTGCCTACAATGACTCTATTTCCAAATAAAGTCCTACTCAGGGGCCAGGACTTCAATATATGGTTTTTCAGGAAGGCACGCAATTCAGCCTGTTCGTTTTCCCATAATGGGGAGGGGAGAAATGAATTCACCTGTGTATGTCTCAAAGCTCATGAGAGACATAACCAAGTGTTTCTCAGGCCTCTGGGGAGAAAGAACCTGAAGGGTCAGGGTGATTCATCCTCTGTTGACCCATTGCCTCTTGGGAACCCTGCACCAGGTACTATCCATCTTGAGTTTGAAATCCACTAGAAAGAAGAAACCTATCCTTTCCATTCTCCTCTGTAGAGTTGAGATTTCCCAGAGAGTAGTGCCATCCAACTTATTCTGGTTCTTTCCTGTGGGTCACAACAAGCAAATTGAGCACTCACAATTTTAGCCAACATTTACTGATCATGCTCAGTCACCTCATTTTTGACAAAGGGGCAAAATCCCTTTGTTGGAGGAAAGATACCCTCTAACAAATGGTGCTGGGAAAACTGGCTATACGCATGCCAAAGATTGAACCTGGACACCTATCTCACACCATGCACTACACTAAAATCAAACTCGAGTCATTTGTAGGAAAACGGAAGCACTTTGAGACCATAGTGTTAAGTGAGGTAAATCACACACACAAGCTTAACTATCACATGGTGTCTTTTATGTGAGAAACTCAATATATGCAAAAGTGCAATATAAAAGACATAATGGGAAAAAAGAGGGAGAAAAAAAAGTTATTGTAATCCCGCTTGGAAACTGTATCTAAAAGTGGGTCTTGATTTAGCATAACTGACATATGTGTTTTATATAGTTTTTGTCCTGTTAATCTGGTTGTTCATTCATATGCATGATAATTAACTTTATAAGAATTTATAAGATAAATAAATGAATCTGACGCTGGCAACAGCGAGTGTGGAGGGAAAGGGGAAAAAAGAAGAACTGGGATGTGCTATGTACGTGTACGGATTCCTCACAATGAATGTGATTACTATGTGCTGAAAACATATTAATTTTTTTAAAAAGACAGAGGAATTTTTTTTTTACTCAACTTTCTTTCTTTTTCCTTCATTAATTTTTTGAGGAGGAGGGGCTCTCCTTTTTACTTTTTCTCTTATTTTCTTTTCTCCTTTTAATTCTTTTTTCTTTTGTTGTGCTTTTTTATTTTCTTTTTCTCATTTGTTCTTTTCTGCTATTTTATCTAATACTGTTAATTTCCTTTTACTCCACAAGATCCTTTGTCTCATGTTTCTCTCCTTCTCATCTTGTATTGATTAAGTTTTCAAATTGTAGCTTCGTTATTCTCTAGTTCACCACTGCCTTTATCCTCACTAATATAACATTAAGATTTATGAATCTTTAGACATCGAATTCTATTCTGTTATTGTAGAATATTGTTCTATTGTTAGTGGGGGTATAGTTGTTGTACTTAGTAGATATTTGCTGTAGATCAATATTTGGTTTGACTTAGTAATTATACTATAATTGTAGATCTCTTTTCTATGGTTAAAAGTGGTATACTACTGATTCTTATACTATGTAAATATCAAGATTAACTCTATTACTATTGCTGATTTTGTTGCTGATTTTTTGCTGTTACTAGTTTTAACTATTAATTGGTTGGATTGCCTTTGTGTTATTAACAATACTGTGGCCCATTCTCAGAGAACTGGGTACTGGGCCAAATATAGTGCAGCCTCACCTCCAAAATAAACAGAGATGATTGGATCTTGGGAGCAAGATAAAGAAGCATATTAAACCACATCCAGAGTACATAACAGAAAAAGCAGACACTGAGGAGGATTCTATACTAGCAACAAAGTCTTCCACTATCATCAACCTGTAAACCAACCTACAAAAGAAACAATAGAAATATGAGAAGGTAAGGCTACAAAATATCTCAAAAAATTCCAAACTCCCTCCAAACTAGTCCATGGAGAAAGGGGGAAGAAATAAAAAGCCACACACCTGAATTATTCAGAAAGACAACAGAGGAGATAAAAGCAGATCAATGAGGTGATCAGTGAGCTCCATGAAGATGTAACGAAACAGATAATGGACTTGATAGCAAACTGATCAGCATATTTTACAAAAGATGCTAATAAAAATCTAGCTGAGCTAAATAAAATTATACAAAACATGAATGACCTGTTTAGCAAAGAATTAAATTCCATGAGAAGGTACCAATGAGAAAGTCAGGAGATTAAAAATTGTACTGGACGTATGGGCAGCAAAAGTGACTAATGGGAAGGGGAAAGTATCAGAACTAGACAGTGTGGCTGCTGTCAGAGACCAGTGAGTCAGAGATACCCTCAAAACAACAAGAGGTCACGAAAAACAGATCCAACAACTGCCAGATAACCCAAAGACTAATCGAAAATTAACTGGAATTAGTGAAATATAAGAAGACAGCAGAAAACGAATTTAAAAAAACCTTTTTACAAAAAGAATAGAAAGCACAGATAAGTGATGCATATAGAAACCCAAATAGCCACAATCAGAAAAGAACTTCTCTATGATGTATCATAATCAAAATTCCAAAAGTCCAGTACAAGGTCAGAATCTTAAAAGCCATTAGAGGAAAGCAACAACTTACATATAAAGATAAATCCATTAGACTTACAGAAGACTTCTCAACCCAAACTTCAAAGGCCAGGAGAGTTTAAAGTGTCCTAAAAGAAAACAACTTCCAACCAAGAGTGCTATTTCCTGAAAAATCATCTTTCAAAATTGTTGGAGAAATAAGATATTTTCATGACAAAGAGCACCTTAAGAAACTCATGACCACCAAAACAGCATTCCAAAAAATTCTCAAGGATAGCCAGAAGAGGCAGTGATGCTAACAAAGGCAAGAAGTCTAACAGAATAAGGGTAAGTAACTAAGTAGAAAGGAAAGATGGAATCAGCAACAGAAAACTAAGGCAGTAACAGGAATAAGTCAATACCTATCAGTAAAAACTTTCAATGTGAATGGTCTCAATTTTCCAATCAAAATACATAAATTGGCAGAATGGCAAGAAATAAAATCCAGTGGTATGTTATATACAAAAAACACAGTTAGCCCCCAAAGAAATACACTGGCTAAAATCAATGGATGGAAAACAGTAGCTATATAATAGGAAATCCAAAACAAGCATTAGTAGCTACCCTATTTTTAGACAGAGTGAATTTTAAGCCAAAATTGATCAGGAGAAGCAAAGAAGGTCACTACATATTGGTTAAGGGAACAAATTCAACAGGAAGAGATAACACTTATAAACATATGCACCAAACACCAGCATGCTCAACTTCATAAAAATGAACATTACTAGACTGAAAAGATCAGAGAAACATCAACACAATTATAGTGAGAGACCACAATACCCTAATGTCACAAACAGACAGATCAACTAGACAAAAAAAAAATCTACAAAGAAATATCAGAGTTGAACCAAACTTTGAAACAACAGACAAACAAATATCTAGACTGTTCCAACCAACAACAATAAAATACACATTCTTCTCAGTAGCACATGAAACTTTCTTTACAATTGACCATATACCACCAAGAAAGCATGCTTAAGTAAGTGCAAAAGAACTGAAATTATCCCATGCACATTATCAAATCATAGCAGAATGAAATTATAAATCAATGGCAAAATAAACCACAAAAAAAACCCATAAAAATTATGCAAACACATGGAAATTATACAATATACTCTTGAATAATTTATGGGTCATAGAATAAATCAATGCAGAAATAAGACTTCCTAGAATCAAACAATAATTCCAGTACAATATATCAGAACTTATGCAACACAATGAAAGCAGCTCAAAGAGAGAAATTTATAGCTGTGAATGTCTGTATAAGACAGTGAATCCAAATAAATAATCAAATGATACACCTCAAGGTCCTAGAAAAACAAGAATAATACAGAGAAGAAATTAATAAAATTGAGATTAAAAATAAAAGAATCAATTAATTGAACATTTGGTTCTTTCAAAGAATTTAAAGCCCTTAGCCAATCTTACCAAAAAAGGAAGAAAAACCCCAATCAATGCAATTGAAAATGAGAAAGGTGAAATTACAATGGACATTGCTGAAATCTAGATTACTAGCAATTACTTTAAAAACTTGTACTGCAATAAAATGGAGGATTCAGAAGAAATGGTTATATACCTAGATACATACAAATTACCAAAACTGAGCCAAGAAGATTTAAAAACCCTGAGCAATCCAATAAAAGCCAAACTTTAAGAAAGATCTAATACAAATACTCTTCAAACTCTTTAATGAAACTGTAAAGGAAGGACTACTCCCAAAGTCATCCCTGGAAGCTAGCATTACCCTGACTCCAAACCCAGATGAGGATCCAACCAAAAAGAAAACTATAGGCCAATGTCTTTAGTGAACACAGATGCAAAAATCCTCAGCAAGATACTGACAAAAAGAATACAAGTCATCAAAAAGACTGTACTTCATGACTAAATAAATAGGCTTCAGACCAGGGATGCAGGGGATTCTTCAATATATACAAATCGATAAATGTGATATGTCACATTATCAGAAGCAGGGACAAAAACCACACAATCATCTCTACTGAAGCAGAAAAGCCTTTGACACAATCCAAAACGGTGCTACCGTGAGATGGCAGAACATTTAAGAGCTGTGGTCTTGTGGGAGATCTTCATGTTACTGGGCGTGTCCCAAAGGGGACTGTGGAACACTGCTGCTTCTTCCACTCTTTCTGCTTCCTGGCCATGCGGCAAGTACTTTTGCTTTTTCGTATGTTCCTGTCACCGTTTGTCACTTTACCACAGGCCCAAAGCAGTGGGGCCCATCAGTCATGGGCTAGAAGCTCCAAAACTGAGCCAAAATAAACTTTTTTGTTGTTTGTAAGTTGATTGTCTTAAGTATGTGATATAGTGACAGAAAGCTAACAGGGATATCATACATAAAACAATGTGTGTGAGAGTGTAGCCCTCATGGACATTGAGAATAGGAGGATGAGCAGAGGTAGAGCTAGGGAGGGTGGATGTGGGGATCTTCCCAGCTGTACAACACGAGCAGGTGATTCACCTGGGTGAGGGAATAATAGTACTGCCAGAGAGGGTCTTGAGGCAATAGATGCCTTGCAGCGGGGTAGACAGGCAGGGGAGGCCCATTCGGGTGCCCCTCCAAACACTAGTCATTCTGCCTGGCACGCTCCATCTCCTTTCAAGTCTCTCTCCTCCTCTTCCAATTGGTGTTAACGAGAGTTGGGTCTAATGTATGCTGTGATATGAAAACTAGAAACACCTATTCGGCACATTATGATTTCCTTCCACTCCATTCTCAAGGATGACAGACTTTCTACCCTGTGCTCCTGGTCTGACCATAAAGAGCGGGCAGTTGCGGGAAATGACGAAGCCACAGAGAGAGGAAAGGACAGCAAGACAAATGGCCCTTGTTCTCTCCCCACTCTGACTTCGCTTTGGATGAACGAACTCAGCCCAGCCCCAGTTTCTGCCATGAGCTGTTCTTCTCTGCTTCTACCTACCCCAAGCTCAAAGACCTTCTGAATAACCTCCCACCCCTCCATGGCCCTTTCCTTCTGCCTCTCCACCTTCACTGCTGCTCTCAGACTGGCGAGCCACAAATGGATTTCATTGTCACCTGCTGCTTTCACACTTGACATCTCTACAGCTGGACAGACCTGAACCAACAAAACATCATCATCATCAACAACAACAACCAAAACCACAAAAATAAAACAAACAAAGACTCTTTTAGAGTAGTTGAGAGAGGTCCACTGGGGGGTCAGCATTAGCTTTGCAGCTATCATATTACATTGAATTTGCTTTAAACTAAGAAATAGTTTACAAGGTCCCTGCAACAATGGCATACTATTTATTTTTCTATAGAAGGCATGCAATTTGACAGATTTTTTTAAAAAGCAAAGATGAAAGAACAGTATAATATGCCAGAATACAAGGCTACAATTTTTTTCTAGAAAAACAAAAGATAGTTATCTATTTATAGTGTCTAACTAATGGATGTTTTTAAAAAAAAAACCTTGTCAGGAGCATTAATGACTGTGTGAGGAGCCATCCTCTGTTTGAGAGCTGGGTTGGCTCTGTGAGGAGAGGGAGGGTGACACTCACACTTTTGGCACACATACAGACATGCTGGGGGCACCAGAGCTGTGCAGGCAACCCTGACATCTTCCAGATGGAGAAACAGTGGTCTCAGTAGTAATTTATGTTTATTGGGAGCCTCCTGTCTTCTGAGTCTTTGACATTTATTGACTCAACTGGCTCTCTTAAAAAGCTCTGTACAGAGATTAGTCTCTACTTCAGACCAGCAGAGGCTTAGACTGAGAACAGCTTAGGTCCTGGCCCTGTGTATCCCAGTGACACACATGTCATGGCCAGAACTCAGGGTGCTTTCCTCTATTGTGGGTTCCAACCTTGGGCAACACCTGCTTCAGTGCTGGAGCACAACAGGCCCTGGAGAAGGGACTCCAGGCATAAAGATGAGAGATGACGCATAGAAAGGAAGACTATAGGCTGTACTAAGGCTGTGGGTGCCCTGACTGCCCTTACTATGACCACAGGCCACCAGGAGACTTGGGGACAATGCTTGTGAGACCTTCTGGGAGGACATCTGAGAAGCATCTCCATTGCTGGTGCAAAGCCAACCTGAGAGTCCTAGTCAGTCTCCTGGTCTGCACCTCTCACTGTGTCCTGCTCCCTCTAAGAACCCCAGTGGATGCTTGAGACCACATAGAGTGTTGACTCTCTATAGACTTTTCCCTGCCCTTTCAGACCCATGATCATGCTTCATTTATAAACGAAGCACAGGAAGTATGTGCCTAATGTTTTTTGAACAATAGCTATAATAAATCAATTATAACAGTATGCTATAATAAGAATTATTTAAAACTTACATGAGTGTTTACATTTCTAGAACTTTCCACAATGTCTTCAGACTTTAGTTGACCACAGGTAACCAAAGCCTCAAAAAGCGAAATTAGAATGGTTATTATAAAGAAATCAAGCTGGGGATTTAGCTCAGTGGTTTTGCTGCACAGGGGCCCGAGTTTGACCCCTGGTACAAAAAAAAAACCAAACAAACAAAAAGAGAAGAAATCAAATAATAAAAGCTGGCAAGGTTGCAAGGAAAAAGGAACTCCTCTGCACTATTGGTAGGAACATAAACTAGTGTAACCACCACAGAAATCAGTATGAAGCTCCCTCAGAAAACTAAAACAAGAAAGTTCATTCAACCCAGCTAATTCCCTTCTAGATATCTTCCCAAAAGAGTTAAAGATAACATATTTCTGTGGCACATGCATACCCAGGAATATAGTAGCACACTGATAATAGCTAAATTTTGGAAGCAGCCTATGTATATGTCCATCAACAGATAAATAGATAAAGACAATGTGGTATTTCCACACAGAGGAATACCGCTCTACAATAAAAAGGGATAAATTTAAGTCATTCGTGGGGAAATGGATGCACTTTGAGACTGTAATGTTAAGTGAAATAAATCAGACACACAAGCTAAAATATTGCATGGTTCCTCTTCTCTAAGAGACTCAAAATATAAATAATTCGAAGAGCAAAAGGAAAGCTACACAATAGGAAATAGGGAGATAGATATTTCACAAATGAGAAGGGGACCAAGAGATGGAGGGAGAGGGAAAGAGGGCAGAGGAAGGGGATGAGAAATGGATTAGGATGTGCTATGTACAAGCACCAACTACCTATGAATCGGGTAATTATAATGTACTGCGAACATGCACTATAAAAATTAAAAAATTTAAAAAGCAAAATTGTGGATGGGAGGGCTTCTGTAAAGCAATAAAGGACGCAGAGGAAGGCCCAGGACCCCACTGCTAAAGAAGGTGACCAGACCAAGCACACATCACAAGTTTACGAAGTAACTCTTGCATTTCAGTGTCATGGCACGTGGTGTGCCGAAAGCAGGAGCCCAGAAGGCCCAGATTCAGGCCCTGTGCAGACACCGGTATTCTCTGTGACACAGGACAGATCACCTGGCCCCTGTGTGATTTGCTCTCTTGTCTTTAACAAGGGGTGAATCTATCTTTAAGGCAGCCAAGAAAGCAAACAGGACAGACGTCACCAAATGCAATGGCATCCTGGCAAACACAGGGCATGGTCAGTAATGCCTGATTATTTGAAGAAAGGATCAGGTACATTCACGGAGCCTACTGTTCTGTTTTTCTTTAATGAATTGATTTATACTGTCTTATTTTAGAAACTATTAAAATTTAAGCAGTTAAAATTTCCTTATTTTCTACATAGAAGTAATTCAGTTGCACTGTAGAAAATTTAGAAAATACAGATAAGTTTTTTAAAAACATATCCATTGTCTGTTCTCTCTCCCCCTCACAGCCAAACATTATGTACATCCTGCTATTTATTTTGTGGTACTTTTCCATGTGCACAACAATACACATATATTAATTAATGAACACAGTCTCTTACTTGTTATTTTGAACTTCACCTTTTACCTGACTATCTTACAATGTCAAATGTAAATTTGCATTTTTAAGTTTTTAGTGGCTCCCAATATTCTAAGACTGTCATACATTCCAATTAAATCTGTGATTACACATGTTGTTTTTTCCTAATTTTTTATGGCTCTAGTATTAATGTAAAATGTGAGTCAAGACCTGAAGATAAGAGTGGGAAAATCATAGTATCTTAGTCACCCCCTTTCCTTGCCTAAATCATAGGAACAAATAAAAATGATAATAAACCCCCCAAAAAAGTTTCACAACATTCTGGCTCATCTGAGATGAGTACACCAATTCTTAAGATTAAAAACTATAATTCTTTAAGAGTACTAGTTCCCTTGCTTTACTGATGCCTAAAGGTGGTTAATCCTATTATTGTGAGAGCGTTTTTATGCCATTGTTTCTTAGGATGACTCCCACAAAAAGAAATTCTTTGTTCAAAGAACATGAATCTTTGTAAGATTTCGAAGATGTATTGCCAAACTGTCTTTCAGAAATGACATATCAGCTTATATTTCTTGGAGATGAGTTGATTTCCCTATATCCATCCACTATGCCCATGTGTTAGGCAAAAAGTGGTTTATCTTAGACATTAGTCATTCTATTGACTAATGAGCTTGAACACTTTTTTTCAGACATCAATTGGTGTTTAGTACATATTATAAGACTATTTGGTTCTTATTCTATCTTCATTTGTTTTATGCTGGGCTATTTGTCTTTTTCTTATTATGTCAGATTTCTTTGTATTTTATTTTTTAAAAATCCCTGTGTCTGTAATATGTGTCACAGCTATTTTTCAGATGTAACTTACCTTTCATGATTTTGTTTATGTTCTCTAAATTGAAGAGTAAAATCTTTCTATAATCTTTTCTCCAGTATGTTACTGTATTGATTTTTCTTTTGGGGTTATTCTTAGTGAATTTTTCTTACTACAAATTTACATAAAATTTTACCTCTTCTTCCTTCCGGTACTTTTATGTTTTTAAAAATATATAAACCATATGCAAGTTATTGCCATGGATGTTTTGAGAGAGAATCTGGCTTTATTTTTTCCAAATGTTTACACAGCTATTCCAAAATCTTTTACTGAGTAGTTCATTCTTTCCCATTCACTGAAACATGATCATCTCATTCTTACATATATTCAGAGCTGTTTCCTGTACTTTTTATGGTGTTTCTTATCTCTGCTTCTGAGATCGCATCATTCCATTTATATTTTAGTTTCTGGTAAAATAAATGCCCTTCTTCCCTCTTCTTTAAAAAAAAAATGAATCAGTTTCACACATTCTGTGAAATCAACTTGAAAATCATCCCAAATTCTAAAAAAAAAAAAAAAACTATTTCAAGAGAGACTGAACATGTATGGTTAGTTTGAGATGACCAAACCCATTTACAATGTTAAGCTTTCCAACTTTGCACTTTTTGTATAATGAAGTGGGTTCTTAAAATAATCAGTCAACTTTAAAGACTTCTGGTTTTAGATCCCATGTGCTCCTTTCTTCTCAATATTTTATATTTTTATAGTTATTGTAAGCGAGATCTCTTTATTTTATTTTATTATTTTGGTACCAGGGATAGAACTCGGGTCCTTGTGTTTGTGAGGCAGGTGCCGGAACCACTGAGCTGAATCTCCGGCCCCTCTTTTTCTTTATGTTCTGTGAACAATCACACAAATGTTGTTAGCCCATCTGTATTCCTCTCTCATTAGGTTAGCAGCTCTGGGCCTCTGGGACCTTTAAGATCATCTTTTCCTCTATTAATTTTAAAACTGAGGGATGTAGTAGTAGAAAGTTCTTCATTGACTCAAATTTGTTGGAAGCTTCTGGGCATTCTGAGAACATCTCAACAACCATAAAAGCAATAAAACAAAGCTGACCATCTTGCACATCCTTACCTCACTGCCCTGTGTGGACAGTTGATGCACACTGGCTCCTCCTTAAAGGAAGACACAGCACTCCCTAACCCACTGCAAAATGTTTAAATTGAAAGTTCCCAGATGATGTGGATACCCTCCTGTGTATCCATCATGGCTAGAACAATGATATGAAATGGTTTGAAAGAAAATGAGTTAACCAAGATTTTGTAGAGTCAAGAGACAGAGGATTGCATTCACAACCACCCATGAGCCAACCACAGAATCAGTATGTGTAGATCAGTAATTGAATTCGCTATCCCTGCCTTCCACATCTCTCAGCTGGGAATATCTGTTAACCAACCAATCAGAGCAGGTTTGTGATTTAGGATTTCTGCCCAACCGATCAACAGCCTCTAGAGACAGCTACTGTGGAAATCACCTATTAAAAAAAAAAAACAAAAGACTCTTTTTACAAGATACTATTTAGGAACTGATTCAGAGTAAAGAACTGCAATTCTTGGTTTCCCAAACAAATGCTGTTTTCTTGAACCCCTGTGTCAATCTGTTCACGTGTTTGTTTGTTTTAAGCAAATGATGGTCGCAAAACTAGAGGTCATAAAATAAGTATCGGATCTGCATCATAAATTAGTCAGCTTTCCATAGCTGTGTAAAAATATCCAAGAAAGTCAATTTTAAAAGAAGCAAGTCACCATGGCGGAAGCATGTGGCAATGAAACTGCTCCCTGTATGGTGGCCAGGAAGTGAAAGAGAAAGAGAGAGGCTGGTGTCCCCGTACCCCCTTCAAGAGCACAACCCAGGCCCCTAACTGCCTCCTACCAGATCCCACCTCTTGTAGGTCCTCTCACTAGCACCACAGTCTGGGGACTCAGCCTTCACTACAGGGACCTTTGCATTTGGCCTTTATGTCTGCTTAGACACTCCTCCGCACTGTGACAATTTCTCAGATTTTCTTTGGTTTTGATGGCTCTGACAGTTTTGAGTTGGTATGGTCAGGTCCTGCATTGCTATCTCTCAACTCGAGTTTGACAGGATGTTTTTCTCACAGTTAGTCTGGGTTATGGGATTTGGGGAGGAAGATGACAGAGGTAAAGGGCCATTTTCATGCCATCACATCAAGGGGACATGCTCTCATTATGACCTCTTACTGAAGATATTGACCTTGATCACCTGGCTGAGAAACAAATATTTTCTGCTATTGACACTTTAGATGAGGCTCTTTCAATTTCATACCCATGATTGGCAAAGTTGGAAGATTGTCAAGTTTCATTCGTGATTTAGAAAGATTTTTCACAGACTGGCTTCTGATCCCACACATTGTGGATCTTATTTCGCTCCTATTCCCCACATAATTCCAGGACCCAGCACGTTCATATGGCAGTGCAATTTCTATCTCACCTCATGTCACAGGTTGATAGCTCAGCACAGTGGGTGGTGGAAATGTTGCTGGCAGCCCCTCTGACTTTAGAGTGGTTAGGAAAGGCTATGGCAGCACTTAGGAACCACACAAATAAATCACACTGCACCCAAACTAAAGCTAACTTAACTCAGTTTTTCCTTAGCTTATTTTCCCCAAATGCTGCAATCACTCCAGTGGCTCAAAAGGAAGTGTAACAACCAGTAATTTGGAGTGGAAAGAGACAAGTCTTAACCAAACGCAGTTCAAAACATTTTGCTCTTGCAAGTTTTATAAACACCTGTGAACATATTGTGGGAAACCCTTCCTGTTACAGTGAAGTATCCTAGAAGTTCAGTGTTTAGATTCATCAGCATTCACGCCCTGCCCATGCCTCTGTGTACACTGATATCTCCCTCAACTTGGACCTAAGATGCTGCAGCTTGGACCACTAATGCTATTCTTTCTGGAAAGGAGATAAGCTACTGCTGTATTAGAAAAAACATTGCCCTGTTTGCTTTGGTGTCACCACCTTTAAAACCAGTGCTTAGGGCAGGTGGGGTTGATTTGCTGAGCCTTGACTGTGTGCCTTTACCTTTTTAAGGGGAGGCTGGAAATGCATCTGTCAATTTGTGCTTGTAGAATGGGAAAAAGATCTAGTGTGTGATCCTTTAAAGCAAAGGTTTACTGTTTGCAGTTCGGAGAGGGAGGGAGTGGGGAGGGAGGGAGAGAGAGAGAGAGAGAAAGAGATAGACAGAGAGAGAGAGAGATCAATGAAGAATAACCAATAAAAGTGGTTACCTGTGTGTGTAGGCAATGGAACGAGAACAGGAGCAAGACTTCCTAATGAGAACATTTTCCTAACATTCTGAATTTTATAATGTACACGTTATCAAGTCAAAAATAAAACTTTGGAGGGCAATAAAATTATATTATTGAGTATCAGAAATCTAGGTAACTTTCTAAATGACATTTTCAGCAAGGATTAAAAACATGACACTGCAAAGTGCACCACTTTTAAATTGGTCTCATTTGATACCTTCATATCTATCAAGCTGATTTGCTTTCCTCTTTTCTTTGCCTGCTTTGGCAACCTCCCAGCTGACTCATTTTCTCAATAGCACCCAGAATCGGCACTAGCGAGGGGAGAAATGATGCGGATTTCCCATACAATGCAACATAATGTGAGTCAATATCTTACCAGGAGATTGCAGAACAGTTCCTCACACACAGAGGAGTCCTTTTGGAACCAAACGCCATCTTGGGTCCTGATGTAGAATGAAACCAGCGACATGCTTCTAGAGATGTACTCATTGTCTGGAGATGCGTCCTTAGGACTTGGGAAGTTCTGTGGAGGGAAAAAAGCACCAGCTAAGAAGAGAGGTGGTAGTTTCCATGAAGTGAAATGACCTTATCCGTCAGAAAGACTAAGGACTCCTCTCTTTCTTTTTGTTTTGGTACTGGGGATTGAACTTGGGTCCTTGCATTTGCGAGGCAGGCGGCCGAACCACTGAGCTAAATCCCCGGCCCAGGACTCCTCTCTTTGAGAAGAAAACCCCTTGGCAAGGAGGACAAAGAAAGAAACTTCCCAGGAGTGGACTTCAAAATATTTGAAAACTTGAATGGGATAGTGTCTTTATTGCTTCCCCATCACTGCGACAAGATTCCAACACCCACAACTAAAGGAGGTTTATTTTGGCTCGTGGTTTTAAAACGGTTCAGTCCGTAGCTGGTGGGCTCCATGGCAGAAGAGAGTGGTGTAAAGATCTGGTGGAGGAAGCTGCTGACATCCTGACAGCCAGGAAGCAGAGAGAGAAGGGATGACCAGGGGAGGGAGCTGTACCTCACAAGGAACTACCTCGTGACTCACCTCTTCTGCCCTCCTAAGGCCACATTCCACTCAGGACGCGTCATTGAACACTTCATTAAATTAATCCACTGGTGAGTATAGCATTATTAAGATCCAAAAGCCCAAATTTTGAACATGAGGCGGAGTCGGGGAGGGGGGATTCTAGATTTAGACCATAACATATGGACAGAATGGACTTTAACCATTCCCTTAGTATCGTGTATGCTACTGGTCTTCTTAGCCCTGTCCCTGATCGCCTTCTCGTGGTCACCGGGCCTTCTAACACTTCAGAGTTCTGAAATTTGTGGGGTCCAAGAAGAGGAGATCAAAGAGACGGATGGGTGCTAACGCCTATTTCTCATGACACAATTATCTGCCAACATTATGTAATCTACATAGCCTTGGAAAAGAGAATATTCACCTTGCACTTGGTGGGTGTTGAATATAAACTATTGTTTGAATGTCTGTGTCCCCACCAAAGCTCACATGATGAAATCCTGCTATTTAATGTGAGAGCATTGAAAAGGGGGACTTTTGGGAAGTGATATTTTATTTTATTTTTTGGTACCGGGGTTCGAACTCAGGTCCTCGCGCTTGTAAGGCAGGCAGTGGAACCACTGAGCTAAATCCCTGGCCAAGGGGAAGTGATACTTTAAATAATTGTGTAAAAGAAACTCCAGAGAGGCCTTCAATCCTATATGACAGTGATAGGAAAAAGATGGCCATCTAGGGATGGTCCCTCACAAGTTACTGAACCTTCCAGCACTTTGGTCATAGACTTCCCTGCCTCCAGAAGAGAGAAAAATAAATTTGTTGTTTCTCAGCCACCTGGTTTATGTTTTCCTGTCATAGCAGACACAGAGTATGTTTTACTGAGTAGGTGGAATATAAGCTCCCTAACAGTAAGCTTTATGATGATATCCCGGGAACTAAATCAGGCACATGGAAGATGTTCAATAGAGATTGAATATAGGTTGAGTGCATGAATGTACTGGCTGCAGATGTTTTTGAAGTCTTTATATAAGGACCCCATACCTTATTTTTGCCCTAGAGATATTCAATACTCTGCAATCTCATTCCAATCCAATATGACCCAGCCTGAGCAATGGAGGAAAAGAGGGACTCTGGATTGGACTCTTCTTCTGGAAAGGTAGGCGAGAAGACCCTGCTGCTATTCATGAACTTGCAAAGAATCTTCTTGAGTAACTCTGGATTCCTCTTGGTCGTTCCTGCTTCCTATCACAAAGGGAAGGAATGCTTGTACTCTTAGAATACTCTCTGGAGCCTGTAGCTGTTCCCACACCAGGCCTTTGTGATTGTCCATCAGCACACAAGGAGTGTCCGTTTTTCTGTATATAATGATTTTCCCTTTGACTAGGGAAGCTATATATCACTTGGCAACTTTCAGATGCCCATATTAGTCATCATAACCAATATGATTCAAATTTGGTTGGATATTTTAAAAAATATTTTGTTGGACCATTCCAGTCCTGAAGTTTTTATCAGAAAGACCCACACAATCACTAAAGGGTAAGTACCCAATAAGAACTGGGTCCTGGAATCTCAGCCCTGAGCATGGCTTCCTTCTTTATTTCTGCCCATCTTTCTATTAAGACTTTGAGGTTTTACCTCCTGTCGTGGTCTTGAAATTGCCACTTGGATGCAAGAACGGTTTCATTTTTGCCTGATTGTCTGTTATAGCTCTGATGCTCTGATTTGCCCCAGGAAGATTCCGATGATTATGAAGGACCTTTTTGCTCAATAGGTTTCGCTTTGCTCTCGGTTCATGAGAGATTACCTCTAAGCCCTTGGAATGCTCTGCCTCATAAGAATGCCATTGTTTCCCTGGGACCTTGGATGATGCCAAAGTCTGTATTAACTGTGTAATTCATATGTGAGTCCTGGGCCACAAAGTATTAACCTATGTTCTGGGAAGCAGGGAGTTGTCATGCAGTCATGCAGAGGACACTTAGAATAATCTTTCCCCTGTGGACTGCCTAGCTGCCCTTTGCAACTTTGTCTGCCTCATCCAAAAGCCAGGTTAAAGCATCCCACTTTCTCTTTATCCTATTGTAAAAACATTTTCTTGCATTTCACATTACCTTCTCTTATTAGGCACCTGTCCCGGGTCATGCCAAATGAGGTCCTCCTAATGACAGTACATTTCTGAGTCATCTGAATTCACTATAACTTCTGAGCTAGAGTTTCCATATGGTATTGGCCCGATGAAAAGAAAATCCAACATACAGGCACAAGGAAATCCAGTTAAAAGAATTCAGAAAACCTAGTACTTCCTATAGAACTGTAAGTAGAGGTCTTGATATAAATTCAGAAAAGCAAGGGGCTCTTGGATTGCATAGAAAGAAACTGTGTGAGAATTGGAAGAGACAGTTCTGCAGCTTTCATGAGACAAAACCATCAAGTGCAAGAAAGAAAATTAGATTTCTTATTCTATTTTTCAATAGTGATCCAATTAATACACGAGCTAAATACCATTTACAACAGTATCATGTTTCTTTAAGTCTCAGATTAAACATTGGGGAAGTGCAGAGAAAGTGCAGTAATTTGGGTCGATGTTAAAGAGCTCAATATAAGTTAATGCAAGTTAGAATTGTAGAATATAGAGGAAGAAACACAATTACATTGCTTCCAAATACTTATATAGATTAAAAAACTGATAGCCAAAGAGAATCCTTGAGTGTATTATAATAAGTAGACAATTTTTGTGTTCCATTTCACATTATTTTAGTCTAAATTGGTGCTACTTCAATTGCTTTAATGAGGAAAAATAGTTTCCACTCTTAATCAGGTTAAACATTTTCCTTCCAAGCTTTCTAAGATTGTTTAGTAAACTTTGTAAACTAGTAATTCTTATGCCTCATGAAGACGAAATTTGAGTGAGGAAGAAGGATGGAGGAGACCTAAATTACTAAGGAATTATTTGATTTGATGATTACTAAGGAATTATTTGATTTGAATTTCTAACCCAAATTGGTATGTTATAGACCTAAAAGATCCAAATGTGGCTTGCTTTCCACGACTAACATAGATACATACCGAAAAATGTATTGTTTAAGAAAAATACTGTCATTTCTTCACTTCAGTCATCTATGGTTCATGCACTCACTCACTTATTCAGTAGCCATTTCTTTAAGATTGATCTCATTTGGGGCCCCATCCTTGGTTTCAGTGATTCAAAGATGTGCAAAACAGTCTTCCCTCAAGAAGTTTGTGGTTCCCTGGAGGGTCCCAAGTTCCATGGGATAAATGGCCTCCTGGTGTGTCCTCAGGCAGAAGACATGCCTCTACTTCCTGAGCACTGAGCTGGGTAGTTCCCAGCCTTTTATGACTTCACACGTGGCCCGGTTCTTCTGACAGAATGTAGACAGAAGCGTTATGTTGGGTGGGCCTTATGAGGGAAGCATGCCTCCTGCTTCTTTCTTCCCCTAGGAACTAGACAAAGTGGCCCAACTTTGGCCATGGACAAGTATAAGGCCCATGGGTCTAGAGAATGATAGAGCAAACATTTGACAGCCTGGAAGAAGTAGACCTTTTGCCCACAGGTCTGGCATCCCTGACTGAGCAAATGGAATAAAACTGCCTGACACAAGCCTGACACACTCCATCTGAACTGCTATTTCATGAAAAAAATGGCTATAATTTTAAAACCACTTTATGATACATTCTTCTTATTCACTTTTATTATGAAATTTTTTTAAACCAATAGAATGATATACTGGACATCGCTTTGTCCACAGCCTAAGTTCTGTGAACAATTAACTATACTTTACTTCCTTTTAAAAATTACAAATCTAATTATGTTTCTACCCATTTATCCACCCATAAGTCCTTCTTCCTTGTTATGGTTTATATCTAGATATCTACCCCCAAGCTTCATGCACTCAAAAGGGAAGATTTTGGGGAACAATTGGATCATGTGGGGACATGATAGTCATCAATGGCTTAACCACTGATGAGCTTGTAGCTGCATCTGATGTTGGGAGGTAGAAACTGGTCAGAGGAGGCAGGTCACTGGGGGCGTGGCCTGAAGGGCTTATTTCCCTATGCCACTCCTCTCTTGATTCTCTCTTTGCTTCCTGGAGGCCATGATATCAGGAGCTATTCCTCCATCATTCCCCTGTGCCACGTCATCCTGCCTTAGAGTCAGCCAACCATCTAAGGACTGAGACTATGTGAGCCAAAGTAAACTTCTTCTCTTTGAAGTTGTAGGTATTGTGCATTGTGTCTCATCAACAAGGAAGGTGACTATGACATCCCTTTTTGGACACAATTCAAAGTATGTTACAGATATCCCTCCATTTCATCCTAAGCACTGCAGCATGCACATTGTTAACTAGGCTTCGATAACTGTTTTTCTTTTGATGAAACAGTGACATGATGAAATACACAAATGTTAGGTATGTTTTTGTTGGGTTTTGACAAGAATTACACCATATAACATGAGCCTTCATCCAGTTAAAAATCATTCCATTTCTCCACAAGTTTTAGTAGTGTGTTTGTTATAGCAGCTTAGCTGTACCCTACTACATACTAATATCCTACTACATACTAATACCCTAATACATACTCTGTACTACATACAGAGAAAAAAACGTTAATACTCCAGAAGCTGAACATCTTTTATGTAATATATATATATATATATATATATA
>NW_022900936.1:10803387-10916026 GCF_012274545.1 Fukomys damarensis | reverse complement strand
CGGCATGGTTTGCTTCCTCCAAAAGGTTTATGTGCTTAAAGCCTGGTCCCCAGCGTAGCCATATTGAGATGGCAGAACATTTAAGAGGTGAGGCATAGGGTCATGGGGGCTTCATCCTCATGAGGAGATTAACCCTATATCATGTTATGGGTCAAATCTCATGGGACTGGATTAGTTCCTGAAAGAGTGGGATGTCATAGTCAAGCCTGGAGCATCCCCTGGATCTGTAGTCTGCAAACAACATTCCCCATTCCCACCATTATGATGCCATCTGCCAAGAAGCCCTAATGAGCTGAGCAGATGTTGGCATGATGCTCCTGAAATCTCCAAATGATAAATGAAAAACACCTATTTTCTTTATAATGTTCCCAATCTCACATATTTTATTACAGGAATACAAAACAGACTGAAAAAGTATATCTGACTTTTTGCAATAATGTTGTGATTAACTCTGTCCCATAGATAAGAAAAATGAAATTTAAGAAATTGTCCAGGTTCATATAACCAGTGAGTAGCAGAAGTAGGCTCTGCCCTGAGATTCTTTAACTCCAGCATCTTGCAACCTTCCACTCCCCTCCCTGTCTAGAGGGTTCAAAGGAACCTAGTTATGCAGAGGAAGGACATTTGGGCTATGCCTTCAACCTCAACTCTTGAACACTGAGCTGAATCTACTCACAGAAGGACAAAGCAGGGCAGAGCCTTCTGCACAGTAGAAGTGTCACATACAAAGACAAAGAAGTATGAAGTCACAGCATTTGGCAAATTGCTATGGCTGCCATCTGCCTAGAGCTTAGGGTAATGATGCTGGGGCAGTGGAAGACAATTAAAAGTTGACCAAAAATTATAATGCTTTGCTAGGCAGAGCAGATTTGATTCTATAAGTGGCAAAGAGCCATCAAAGGGATTTAACCAGGAAGTGAAATATTTAGATTTGTATTTTAGCATGAAATTTAGAATGCTATTGTTGACCCAGAAAATGATACAGGAAAGCTATAAGGCTAAGGAGAACAATTATGAAACAAATGAAATAGTGCATTGGCTTACAGGTCCAAACTAGAGCAGTCACTATGGAAACTATGAGCATAAGATGGAAGACAGATCAGAGAGGTCTCATTCTGGTCATTCTTACTTCCTGGAGAAGTCTCCAGCTATTCTGTAAGGATCTGACTAAAGAAGTAGTCTCTATTTATTTTGAAGTGGGGCCTGCTACTGCCTCAAAATATCCTTCACTCTTCTATAGTGACAGAAATTTTGTTGCAATCAATCCAGCTCAAGACAATGTTACGCAGACTCCCTTGCAGCTATGTACAACCAAGTTCAGGCCATTGGCATGTGAATAGGATCAGCATGTGCAATTTCTGGGCTGTTCCTTCCTTCCTCTTCCCTTACGGGGCTGGAACATGGAGGCGGTGGAGAGCCATCTTTGACCATTTGTTCAAAGACAAGACTCTATAGATAGTAATGTGAGATGAAGAGAACCTTGACCTGGATCACCTGTGTGGGCAATTTTTTTACAAAATGAGAAATCTTATTTGAAGCATTGTATTTGAAGAAGTCTTGTTATAGAAGTCCAGTGTTTAACAATGAAATACTCTGGAGATGGATTTTCCCATACAAATTCTAATCTTTATGATTCCTTAAGTGCAAAATGTGGTTATGACAATAATGTTATCCTTGGATTTAGAAACCCTGGAGTTTGATCTCAAGTATTTGTTAAGTGCTCTTGCACAAGCTATTTAACCTCTCTGGACCTATGTTTTCATCCTCCTTGCCATTTCTTTGTTTGCTCCTATAGAATGGGGAAAATGGCAGTGTTACTGTGGAGGATGGAAGTGATGCTTACAAAAGTCTACACTTAATTCCTAGCACAAGATGGGCCATTGTCATATGAACAACTCTGGGTGAAGAATGCAGGAACAGCCAGGCTACCTGCAAGAGGCATCCTGGAAACTGTAGCCTGATAATGCAGTACTTTTTTTTTATCTGTATCATGCTTGCTTTTTGATTTTTCAATATTTTTATTTCCTCTTCTTGGCATTCTTATAAGAAAAAAGAATTTGGACAAGAAGCCTAAATTCCATTCTTACATCACAATCCTGTTGCCAACTTCATAGCCACTCTTGGACAAGGTCAATAATGTGTGTCATTTGAACATTCAGGGCCCTGCAAGACCAACAGCCTTGGCTTGGAGTTGGGATCATAGAGTAACTTCAGTTTCCAAATTAAAGAACAAGCGTCAGCTGCCTCTTCAAGTAAGTTTCATTATGCACATAGAGAATCAGAGAACTATCCTCACTCGTAAGCCTATCATCTTGTGGTCCTGTGTAACCATGGAGGATGTACTGACCCACAGGCACAAGGAAAGAAAAGGGAAACAAAATATATGTTTCAGAAAACCAATGGATTTATGACTCTTCCTGCCTTTTGTCTGTGTTCCTCTTTTAGAATCATTTTGGAGTTCTTTGCCTCTGTAAGTCTCTGTCTACGCACTTTGGGCCAGAGGTTTCCACTCTCACAGTGGATCAGAGCCCCTTGAAGAAATGCTAGAAAATTCAGAACCTACGGTTCATTGCCCAAGGAATTCAGATCCAACTGATCAGTTGTAAGGCCCCAGAACTGATATTTTGAAAAAAGAACTTGAATCAGTTTTTACGGAGAGTATTCTAGGGAGGATCCATGGACATGATCATTGTTAATACTTTTCATGGTGGTCAGAACTCAACACAGGCCTGAAACTTCAAAGGAGCTCCTGGAGGGAGAATGATAATCCTTTGCTCTGCTGTGGCATCTAGTGAGCTCAACAGACCCTGGTCAACCCCAGTGGCATTCATGTCCACCCCCACTCCACTTGTGCTGAGAGATTTTCAGCAACTTTAGAAGGAGGCTTATTAGTGTGAATGATATTGAATCATTCTGAAGTCAGAGTTCCCATCCAGATGGACCATCCAAGAATTTTCAACCTGAGATCATTTTCCTGACCACGAAGAGAAAGGAGAAATGCAAGCAATTTTCATGTTGACTTGGAAGAGGCAGACTGCCTGCCTCCTTCAGTTCCTCTCCTTCCAAATTGATCTTTCTTTGTGGAAGTATCATTTAGCTCTTGGTGGGAAAGTAAAATCATTCCCAAGCTGGAATACAGGGACCCCACTCCCTGAAAGGATCAAGGGCATTTCTTCAGAAACCTTTCCTGCCTTCCTGGGAAGGCTGTGAGAGTGAAAATTCCTATTGTTTTATCCTGTAGCCTCACATTCATTCTCTAGTTTTAATGGACAGCCAAGGACGTTCTGGTTCTGGCCACAAAAACAACTTCAGGAGAAAAGATGAGAGATTTTGTGCTGTGGGTAACAGTGGGAGAGGTGGCAGGGGTGATCAGTTGGGAACAAATGGCCACCACAAAACTACAAGGATGCTGTTCTTGTGTCCAGTAGACACCCTGAAGCAACAGTCACGGACATCTGACTGCTCCAGCCTCCTGAAATGTGAACATGCCATCATCTGCCAACACCCTCATCCAGGTCCTCCACAACCTTTGCTACCTCCCTGAGAGTAGGCTCACCTCACACACCCTCACCGTGGCCACCCTCTGCAAATAAAAGGGGTCAATGCCTGCCCAGGATCTGCCAGCTATGCCACGGGGTCACTTGCTTGGAGGATCCTCGGCTCTTATTCTAGAAGCACTGGAAAAGCCAAAGCACCCAGGACACATGGCTGCCACAATGAAGCACCATTACCTGGCTGGCTGAGAACAGAAATCTATCACTTCACAGTTCTGAAGGCCAGAAGTCCAAGGTCAAGGTGTTGGCAGGGCTTTGGGCCTTCTAAATTCCATAAGGGAAGGACCTTCCTTACTTCTTGGTAGTTTTGTTGTTGCTTGGCCTAGTTACAAGCTCTGCTTCTGTCTTCACATGGCTTTTCCCTGTGTCTCTGGGTATTTTTAAAAGAAAATCAGTCCTGCTAGATTAGGGGACCAGGCTAACCCGGTATGATCTCATCATCATTAATTATATCTGCAGGGAGGCCCTGTTTCCAAATAGAGATCACATTCTGAGATTCTAGGAATTAGGACTTCAACATATATTTTTTTTGAGAGGGGAACACAATTTAACCCAGAACAACTGGGACCCCATTCCCCACAAGGGACCCCACTCCTCCTATGGAGGATTTTGAGTTACAAATGCATGAGCTCCCTTGTGATAATTAAGTTTAATTATCATCTTACTGGACTAAGAGACTCCTGAGAAGTGACTGGATCATGGGGTCGCTATACTTCTCAGTGGGTTAATCAAACCCCTGATGTGCACAGCTGAATGTGCTGTTAGGGGGTAGAGCCCACGAGGTGGTGGGTCACAAGGAGCCTACCTTTGCAGAGTGTGTATTTCATGGGCTCTTCCCCTATGTACTGCATCTTGACCACTATGAAGCGAACAGCTTTTCTATATCACATCCATCTGCCATGGTGTTCCAGCCTTGGAGCCAGTCAGCCATGAAGTGAAACCCCTGAAACCTTGAGCCCAATAAACCATTTCCTTCTTTGTATGTGTCTGGTGTTTTGTCCCAGGGATGGGAAAGCTAATACAATCCTGAAGTGAGTGAACAGCACAGTCTTCCCTCCCTCCCTCCTTCCCTCCCTCCTTCCTTCTCACCCTCCCCTCATTCCTTCCTTCCCCTCTCTCCCTCTCTCCTGGCTCCCTCTTCCCATTACCCTGCCCCATGCCCTCCCTCTTCTCTACCTGCTCCAATGTCTGTCTCCCTAGGAGGCTCCCACAGAGATGCACCGATGAGGAACGCTGAGCTGCCTGGGATGGCACCAGCCAGGTGGCAGCTCACAGACAGCTCCGTGGGCCCTGGGGAGAGAGAAGGCCATCTGAATGTCCTTCTGCTTTGCAAGCTCTGTCTCCACTGCTGTTTTTAGCAGCAGCTTAACTCACGGGGACACTGCCTTAGCCCTCATGCTGTCATCCAGACCGGCAGATGGTGCCTCGGCTCTCCCTCCCCACTGTCACGGACACTCACTGCCCTGCTTTTCTGACCTTGTGAGGCATCTGCCTGGACAGCTGAGGACAGTGCTGCCGTTTCTGTGGAAACCTGAGTGCCTATGGGGACTTGAATGGGGACACCGATCAGCCACTGGACAGATCCTGGATGAGATGTTGAGGGGTTAGGCATAGCGGTCAAATTTGTGTGGGATCTCATCTGTAGCCCAAGGGGCAGCACTCACTCAACCTGCCTGGTCCTCAACTCACTGCCCCAGTGAGGAATTTCCAAATCTGGCCGGGATAAGGAGAGATATAAGAACCACAAACACAAAATAACATTTAAATAGACTGTCTTGGTAGTAGCATGAGGGCCTTTACCACCCATGAAATAGTAATAAAAACAGAGCAATGGAGAGATAAAGGAGAGGATACTGTCCAATTCCTGTGTAGAGAGAGATACAGGGAAGGAAAAGAACCTGGAAGTTTGAGAAGAGACATTCAGAGACTCAAGGCCCTTAGTTGGCATTGTGATGCCACCCAAAGGCCCAGGTGACACAGTAAAGGGGACTTCTATCTCAACTTCCCACTTCTTTTTTTTTTTCAGCTTTGAGTTTATTGGTACATTTTAGGGATACAGTACAGTTACATTCATTGTTGGGATCTTGTACCTTTACATGACAGGTCTTGGTTCTCATTTTTTCCCCTTGTCCCTGCCCTCCCTTCACCCCCTCCTCCCCTCCCCATCTACAAACACTTTATTTTCATCTTTTCATTATCTCACATTTTTTTCTTTTCTATTATTACCCTTCCCCTACCTGTCCCACATTCCCTACACCTTTAGCTCCTTTCTTCTCATTTCTAAATGTCAGTAATCTTATTAGGATCTTATGTATTATTGCAGATTATTCACACCAGGGAAACTATTCGGTATTTACACATGTGTGACTTATTTATTTCACTTAGGAGTATATCTTCAATATGTATCCATTTTCCTATGAATGACTAATTTCTCATGCTTTATGGCTGAGTAGTATTCCATTTTATAGAAAAACCACATCTTCTTTATCCAGTTTCCAACAGATGGGCAAATGGGCTATTTCCAAGATTTAGCTATTACAAACTGTGCCGCTATAAACATGGGTGCTCATACTTCTCTGTGATATGATTCTTTTAGTTCTTTTGGAAAGATACCCAGCAGAGGGATGGCTGGGTCAAATGGAATCTCCAGTCCAAGCTCTCTGAGGTATCTCCATATTGATTTCCATAGTGGTTGCACCAGTCTGCACTCCCACCAACAATGGAGAAGGGTTCCTTTCTCCCCACAACCCCGCGAACATTTGTTACTGTGTGATTTCTTGATAGCAGCCATTCTTTGTGGGGTGAGGTGGAATCTCAGTGTTGTTTTCATCTGCATCTCTCAAATGATCAGTGATGTGGAACATTTTTAACTTCCCACTTCTTAATACTTCGTGGGGCCACGGTTTAGCCAGGATCTTTGAAGGCTTTGACTGGCCTCAGTGCAGGGTTTTGAAATGTGGCAGCATGCAGCCTATGGGAAAATTCAAAGAGCATCTATCTTCTTGCTCTGCTGAGTGAGTGGCTATACGGCCCTTCGAGGTGTCAGAAAGCTGTCCTGCACATGATTTCTTTTAACTTGGAAAAAAGGCACAACTGCAGTTATTAGTTATGCCACCCTATTTAGAGATGTTTACAACATCGTTTGTTTATTGATTCAGAGGAATACATACCGTTTACTGTTTGACAAGTGTGTTTCTCCCATATCTCCCTTCCCTTTCTCCTGCTAGAGAACCACCCTACCAAAGGCTACATTTCCCAGCTTCCCCTGTACCCAACATAGCCAAGCAGCTGAAGACTACATTGCCCAGCTCCCCCTGCACCTAACATGACCTTGTGACTAAGTCTGGAAAATAGGACATTGTAGAAGCAATGTGTGCAGCTTTCAGGGTCCTTCCTGTCAGAGAAACTACTTGCCCTTCACATCCCTTACCAAGGCTAGAAGATGGCCTTAGAAGTAGTGAACAATTTCCAGTGAGGATGGAGCAACAGGGAGCAGTGGGAGAGTGAGAGGAAAAGAACCTGGATGCTTGTGTGACCTAATGCACTTCTGTCCTCTGCCCTTGCCCCTCCAAAAACTGCCTTAGACACCTGAATTTTAAAGGACAGAAATATGGAGTTTGTGTCTTTCTTTAATTCACTCTTATTTTTATTTCCCTCGAGGCTACTGAACTAATATATTCTAACTGCACCGAGACTTTGCTTTTTATCACGCATGTGTATTGGTCTCCAACAAACATGAGAGTTAAACTCAAACCTGCCCTTTCTGTTGAAACTCCCTTCATGGAATACCTATCTTTTCCTGCTACCATCCACTACTTTCTCCCAAAGGGTTTATTATATCCAGGAAGGTGGGTCTAGAAATCTTTCAAAATGTTTCAATTCTCAAACAGCTAATAGGAAGGTCGGTTCAGGGCGGATCACCTTCAGAGAAGGATGTTCAGAAGGAGCTCTAGGGTGGAGATTTATAAGAAGCCCTGTGGACTTTGTGACCTTATACCTCGAATTTTTAGGACAATTCTAATTTAAAATATTCTGGCCCAGCTCCCATAACTGTAGTTGTAAGGGTGCACGCCACAGTTTTTGTTGAGAAGTGGAGCCACAGTCCCCATGGGCCTCTCAGCTGAATGTCATCCCCAGAGTCACTTTGCTTTGCTGGTTCTCTGTCAACCCAGGAGAGTCTGAACTCAGAGGACACGGGACCACTTCCTCAGAGCCGCCTCCTCCGGCCTGCTCTCTCACTGGGTGTTTCTATTCTAAGGCTTGAGCTGAACTGATCTGTGCTCATCCATAGAGGAGCCTTGTTATTCTTTTTTAGAAATTAAGCTCCTTGGGAGATTAAGTTTGGTTCCCTCAGCCTTCTTACAAACTCTCAGCACTGAAACTGGGTCAGAGATGTGTGACTGCTCCATTTTCTCACCAGACAATAGTTCCAAGCAGTGCCAGGGTTCTCCTCCCTTTTTCTCCCCTCCTGGGGCCCAGGGAGCCTCTGAGCAAGTCCTCCTGCTTGGGATGGACACATGTCCTCTGCCACTCCCTTCCTACCGGGCCAAGGGCACTGGCCCTTGTCACTTAGTTAAGCCATGCTGGTGGCCTCCAGGGAGCTCCTGTCTGCTCCCACTTTCCTTCTGCTCCTCCCTCCTCCCCTACTATGCATCCCAATCAAGGGCAAGGGCGTTTTGATTGGGTTGTGGTGCAATTGTAGGTGGTATTATCATCCAGAGTATTTATTGGCCTTTCCCAAGGAGACGACGCTCCCATACCCTCTGTCTCCCACAGACATCGGATCTGACATCATGACTTGCTGTGGCCCACAAGGGTACGAAAGTCGTGTGTCCCGTGTCGTTTCCAGTTAAAAGTTCTAAAAGCCAATGTATGTTAGTTTGTTTGGTGTCTTCTCCCTCTGTCTTCAGATGAATAATTCTCCAAAGAGGAGGTGCTCCATTAGCTTAGATACCAAAGAAGATGCCGGATAGCAGAGTTAGAGTTGACTTGCGACAGACAGGTAGCTTGAGCAAGAAACAAAGTCACTGCGGGTAGAAGTCAGTGAGTAGAAATCACTGTGAGTTGGATATTTGTTTCCTTAGCATAGGAGTGATCACTCCAGGGCATGTATGGACATCGTCTCTGTTGTGGTTTATGTCTGGATGTTCCCTCGAAGCCTCATGTGCTCAGAAGGCTCAGAAGCGGGGGTTTGGGAGGTGACTGTATCCTGGGGTTGTGATACTCATCAGCAGATTACTACATCGATGAGTTTATAGCTAAAGTCATTTGGGAGTGAAGCCTGGGCAGATGGAAGAAGTGGGTTGCTGCAGTGTGGCCTGGAAGGCTCTACAGTATCTCTTTCTCACCTCCCTGGATCTCTTTCTGCTTTTTGATGCCATGCCACAAGCTGTTTCTCCTCCGCCAGGCCTCTGCCACACTGTCCTGCCTTGGAGCCAGCTGACTATGGACTGAAACTTCTACAAAGTGAGTCAAAAGAAACCTTTCCTCCCAAAAGTTGCGGGTATCAGGCATTGTGGCTCAGTGATGAGAAAGCAACTAGGACAGTTTCAGGCTCTTTTCCTACTATGAAGCTCTGGTTAGTGGGGCTGGCCTGAGCATGCAAGGAGACTGTTCGTCATGAGAAAAGGGTGAGGCTAGATTAGCTTACTTCTGCTCTAGATCCCCTCTCCTTTTCTGGCCTCGGAGTGACTTTGTCATCAGCTCTTTTTACAAGTGCTCTGTAGGTCCCCTTGTGGCTGGAAGCAGCCTCTCTTTCTGGGATGAGGCTATCCTACCAAAGGAACCAGTAATAATATTGGTTTTACCAAAGATATCACAGGAAAGATACAGAGAAGGCTGATATCTCATCATCTACACCAACTGCTTCCTCATGTCCCGAGCAGTTTTACGCATATGGTGAGGCTCTGGACCCAAAAGTTTCAATTCAAATCCCGCCTCTACCGCTTACTGTGTGATCGTTGGAGAGTTACTTAAATACTATGTTTGGGTTTTCTCCTCTGTAAATTGATTAGAATAACACTTCTTGTTTATTGAAGTCATTATTACTAGTCTCTGAAAAGCACGAGCTAGACCGGAACCAACCTCTTCTTGGTGAAAGTCTGCTCACCTTTTATCTGTTTTGTCCTGAAGCCGAAATTATCGACATAAAATAAGGCTGAATGGCACCATAAAGCCTGACACATACTAAATGCGCAGTAAATGTCAGTAATCATTTGTTCTGTTACTTATACGCTTGCAATCCCCGGTCCCTTCCTCCCCACCGAGGCTCTTGTCAGTAGATGTGCCTCTCCTTTGACCTAATTCAACATGGAGTCCAGCCTTACGGCCCACGCCCCCGTCTCCTTTAGAAGATAAGTTTGCCTTGCATATTTTTCTCTCACATCGGACACTTTACTCAAGGAGAACAGCCTGACACCTTCGGGAAGCTCCTTCCCTGTGGGGAAGACGGAGTCTCCAGGGATTACAACCCCCAGGCCCCAGCCTCCATGCCGCAACCTCCTCTGTTCCTTTGCCACTGCAGGGAGCCAGGGGGAAACCAGTGGAGGGGAAAGACCTGGGCAGCTTTCCTCTCAGCATCTGCAAGCTTAAGTCAGGGTACAACCCAGACCTGGGCGGTTCACATTTCAAGGTTTATCTCTGATTGAACGAAACTCCAGGTGAAAGCTTTCCAGGCCAATGAAAAATCACCAGTCACCCGATGTTAACCAAATGTGGCTGTTTTCAAACCTCAGATACAGCTGGAAGACGAGAAGATCATTATTTCAGACTCTAACACCGAAATGATCACATTTACCACTTTAGTAGCAGTGTCAGAGGATGGGATCATTTAAATCTTGTTTCCAGTTAAGACCCCCAGCTCTTTCTCATGGGTCCCAGGCATGGTGATGAAATTCAGTCTTTGGTGGCTCAGGAGGCCACGCGGATGAGATCATGGGTGGGGAGTCAGCAGATGCCCATGTCAATCCAGGGTTCGTCCCGAAGAGCAGTGCAAGATGGAACCAGTCCTGAGGCTCAGTGTCTTCATCTATGAAATGACCACCACTCCCACCACCATTACTTCCGTCGTCATCCCTACCTCACAGACTCGTTGGCGTCCAACAGGGTCAGGTGTGTAAAGTGTTTGGCTTTGGGGACCCAGAATCTGCTGCTTCCGGTTCTGCTGTTGTTATTGTTATTATTATTCGGCTACCTCCCGAACCTGTTTGTATTGGAATCTTATGGGGGAAGCAGTGTTTGCAAAGTCAAGTATTCAGTCTTGGTGGTCCTCAGACAGCTATTGGCAAGTGTTGTTTGTGCAGCACCTGCTCATCCCATTAAGTTTATTGCCCTCTGAAGTTGGCATTATTATTCCCATTTCACGGATGAAGAGGGCCAGGGAGGTTGAGACACCTGCTCAAGGCCACACAGCTGTAAAGAATAGGACCAGGAAATGAACTGCAGTCAGTCCAATCCTAATTTGTTATTTAGAAAACACTTTTCTAGCCCTTTGTATGCTTCTAGCACTGTCTTGGGGGCTTCAGTTACAAACATTAAGCCACTTCATCCTCTTACCCATCCTGTGAGTTTGACAGGATGACCGCTCACAAGGCAGAGGCACAGAGAGCCTGAGTCACTTGTTCAAGGTCACACAGGGCTGAGTCGCAGAGACAGATTTCAATGCCAAGGGGCCCAGTCCAGGGCTTGGGGAAGCTATTCTCCCATGTGATTCTGTGCCTCTCACTAGGATCTAATTTTTCATAGCCAGTAAGTTGGCTGCCTTCCTGGGAAAGTGATGGACTCTTTCTCCTCATCCTTCTCAAGCCACTTACAAGGGACAGTCCTTGTTTATCCCAGCATGACCATGGCCCTTTCTACCTCTGTGTCCTCCTCAGGTTAGGCTGCTGGTGGGGAGAGACAACACCAGCTACTGGACAGCCCAACATGGGAAGGCCCACTCCATGCAGGAAGACTCTGATTTTTGTCTGTTTTCTGTTGCTAAACTATGTGATTCATAAAGAATCAAAGTCTATGTGGCTTATAAAGTCTGGCAAGTCCGAAAGTTAAGTTAGGTTAAGTTAACTTTAAAGTTAATGCTAGGTTATAGAGTCTGGCAAGTCCAAAAGCTCAGCTCTACCATCTGCCTGGTGAGTGCCCTCTCGCTGTGTCATAACATGGTGGAGGCATCACACGGAAAGACAGAGCAAGCATTCTAGCTCAGGTCACTCTATCTGATCTCTTAGGGCCACTAATGCCATCATGGCCTCATCTAATCCTAACTATCTTACACTTCCTTACTTACCTTGATGGGATTAAATTTTCAACAGCAAGATTATGGTTTAGATCTAAATTGTCCCCCCAAATTCTGGAAGGTGATTGGATTATGGAGGTGCTGTAGGCACTGTCGGTGGATCATGGATGTGCTGTGACTTCCTGTTTGGAGGCGGGGCCTAGTTGGAGGTAGGTCCCTGGGTGCATGATCTAGAAGGGTGTTTTATTTGCTTTCGGTACCAGCAATGGAACTCAGATCTTTGCACTTTCAAAGCAGGTGGTGGAACCACTGAGCCAAATCCCTGGGCCTTGGAAGAGTGTATATTTGTCCTTGGCTGTACCCTCCTCTTTCTGCTCCTGGCTGCCATGGATTGAGCAGCTTTCCTCCCCTGGGCCCTTCCACCGTGCCCTTTCTGCCTTGGAGCCAGCTGACTCTGCACTGAAACCATGATCCAAAATAAACCTCTCTTCCTTTAAGTTGTGGGTGGCAGGTATCGTGTCCCAGAGACAGGAAGTTAACACACAGCCATTCATCAACTGATAGCAGGAAAACAAAACCACAATGTTTTCGAAAGATCATTTGCTAATTGGGCATGGTGGCACACGCTTTATAATCCCAGCACTCAGGAGGCTGAGGCAGGAGGATCAGCACCTGATAGGTCAAGCCAGCAAAAGGAGGTAGGGGCTGACCCCAAATTTTCACAACTCAGCTTACAAGAAAATATCCTATCCAGCTCCCTCAAATCTACTCTCAAAATTTCCTCCCGTTCCCCTTGTATATCTCCTCACGTCATAAGATCAATACCACGTCCTCTTCTGCACGACAGCTTTTAATATTTAAAAGCAGCTGTTCTTTTTTCTAAGTCTCCAATTCCCTGGGCTAAATATATCTAATACTTCTATCTATTATTTCTACGGGATGGTTCAGAATTCCTGACCTTTCAGAATGGCCTGTTGGAGACCTCCTCAGATTGTCAAGCCCTGGAAAGTGACCCCACGGCGAGAGCCAGAGATCAGCCTGTGGCTTGGGGAAAGGACCAGTCCTGACTCTCAGCTGCATTGGCTTCCCTTGGGAGCCGGGTTGTCCTGTTGGCTCACTTTGATTCATCTTTGCAAACAAGCTGCTGCCATTTACATTTCCCCCACATCCTGAGCTTGAATAAGACATTTTAAAACCTAAATGTTGGATTTTATACTGATTATTATTCAAACACCTCTCGATCCTGTCAGAAGAAAATTCTAGCCAAATTAAACACGCTCCCTTATCAATGGAATTATCTCACCTTTTCCATTTCATATTATTTTCAAACCTGAAAAAAAAAACTTACACATTTGTCCAAGAAAAATGCTGAAAACAAAAAAACAAAAACCCAGTAGGAGCAGGAAAAAAAAAACACTATTAAGGGAAATTCTCCAGAAAAACATCAATTGAAGATGCATCCTGCCAAGCTAATCACCAACAAATTCTAAGCAGATGGTTTGGAAATTAGTTACACAAAAGAGTATGTGATCATCATCCTTCAACCAGCTGGTTAAGTTAACCAGCTTTACAAGCACCAAATAGGACTCTGTGTCACTCACATAGCTAAGATGGCAGATTTTGGTTAAATGTTTCGTGGAAAGCAGATAATTTCAAGAATAAATCTCCTGGCTTTGAAAACTAAAATCCTTGAAAAACACCAAATGAGTTTGGTTTGGTTTTAAGTAATGCATCTTGATTCGTAATGATCGCACAGTTTTACAATGTCCACAAGTCATCTGTTCCATGCTCAAGTCCAGTGGGAGTATCTGACCCCCAAACCCACTGATCCATTCAAAAGCGGGCACAGGACCCAAACTGGAAGAATCAGAGCCAATCCAGAGCCAAACCTCCACTGGAACAGTTTAGAAAGGACCCTCTTTCCATGGAAATTGCTAACTTGGAGGTTGTAAACGTTATGGAAGCATCATAAGAGAACCTGCCCGAGAATAAAGTCAAAAGAGAAGTGAGCGGGGGTAGGGGAAAGGAAAGAAGGGGGAAATATAAGGACAGAGGGAAAAAACTGAAAAAAGTTTGGTTTTGTTTTGTTTTGTAAATAGGGAGAGATGGAGGGGTGGCAAGGAGGGAAAGGGAATGGGGAAAAAACAAGAACCAAGATATACCATCTACAGATACAAATTCCCAGTGATGAGTGTGATCATACTGTATACCTAAAATATACCAATAAACTTAATGAATAAAAATAAAATATGACAGGTGACTGCTAAGTCCTCATAATGGTGTTACACATCCTGATCTAAATATGCCTGAAAATTGAACCTTACTGAAATTTTCCATTATAGGAGCCAATAATTTCCTCTTTCTGCTAAGCCTCTAACTTTTCAAAATTTATGTCCTGTATTAGTCAGCTTTCCATCACTATAATGAAACACCAGAGACAATGAAAATTTTTTTTTCAGTGCTGGGGATCAAACCCAGGCCATTGTGCATGCTAGGCAAATGCTCTACCACTGAGCTACACCTCCAGCCTAAAGAGTAAAGGTTTGTTATGGCCTGTAGTTGGGGAGGTTCTGGTCCCAGATCAAGTGGTTCCATTGCTTTGGGGCTTTGGTGAGGGCAGCATATCATGATGGGATTTTATAAAGCAAAACCGCTCAACTTGTGAGCTGAGAAGGGAAGGAAGGGATGGGAAACCATACCCTGCTACAAGTTTTCAGTATAGTATATTGTCTTCTGGTTATCTCTCATTGAAGCAGTAGTCCTGGGACCTTCTAAGTACAAAACTGTACCTCATATAGTAACAAAAGGTGCAATAATGTCCAGTGCAAGGCACGTTTGGCTTGTGCATCCAGTATCCCCTCAGCCCCTCTTAAAGGAATTGTGCCTCCTTTCTTCCATGTAGTCTAATGGTGTTGTCAATCGCTGTAAAGTTCCTCCACTCAAACACTTCTTCTGTAGAAATGGTCGTGTTACTGAGGAGACCAGTCTTCCTTGGGCATTTTCTTTAGAGGTGTGAAGGGAGACTTTTCCAACTAAAAGGCTACTCACTGTATGGGGTTTCTGGGGACCATCTTCATGTCCTCATGGAATAGAACATTTAAAAAAAAAGTCAGTTTGAGAGAAGTGGCCGGCAGGAACCAAGTGAAAGTTAGAGAAGAGCCCACTAACATCATCTGGGCCCTTAGGGCAGTTTGAACTTCTGTATCTTCCATTTTCATAAACTCCCAAATTCTCCTCTGGCTTATCTCAATTTAGATAGTTGCCTGTCACGCATCTCAAAGAGTCCTCCAGCTCTTCACCAACGGATTGAATTGTGTCCTCAAAGCATTTATGTATGTCAATATCCTAATCCCTGAAACCTCTGGATGTGATCTTTATTTTCGTTTGTGGTTTGTCTGTCTTCTGGTACCATGGATAGAACTCAGGACCTTGCGCTTGCAAGGCAGGCACAGTGCCGCTGAGCTAAATGTGACTCTTATTTGGAAAAAGAGTATTTGCAGATGTACTTAAAGATCTCAAGAAGAGAATACCCTAAATTGCCTTGGTGCTAACCCTAATGGCACATATCTCTGTAGAAGACATGCGGAGGAGAGGACAAGGTGGCCGTGTGGAGACGGAGGCAGAAATTGGAGTTCTCTAGCACTGAGGCCAGGAGTGCCAACCAGAGGCTAGAAGAAGCGAAGAACAGGACCTCCCCTAGTCCCTGACAGCTCTGCCAAAACCTGAACTTCCAGCCTCAAAAATCAGATGGAGAATCGATCTCTACTGGTGGCAGCCACCAAGGTTATTATGACAACCTTAAGACACAAATACATTGCTCTACTTTTATATCAATGGAGAGATAACGAAGGAGTGATATTTGGGCCCCATCTCCTGGATGACACCAAGAGACACTGGGAGTTACTCCAGACTGCCAGCCTTCCCCAACAACCACCATATTCTGACAGGCCTAGTCTGGCTCTGCCTGCCTCATTCTTCACTTAAGATATGTTATTTCCCCCAAATCTCTCTTCTTCTATTTTTATTATTTATAGTTCATGTTTGCATTACATCATGATTACATCCCTTTTGGGAGTTGGTACATGTACGTAACACATCTTAATCCTTTCTTCAGTCGCCTTTCCTTCCCTCCCTCTTGCCTCCCTCCATCTCTTGATCTATTTGAGCAGAATCTATCTCCTTGCTCCCTTTTATTTTGTCTTTATTTATATTTGGGTTTTTCATATAAAAGAAATCTTTCAGTGTTTTAGTTTGTGTGTCCGATTTATTTCACTCAACATGGGCTCAAGGTGCATGCATTTTCCTACAAATGGCTCAAGTTTATCCTTTTTATGGCTGAGTAGTCCTCCCTTGTGTATATATTCTACATTTTCTCTACTCATTCATCTGTAGTGGACATATAGGTCTCTTCCAAGATTTGGTTGTCATGAATTGTGCTACTGTAAAGATGGGTATGCATGTATCACTGCAAGATGATGTCTTTAACTCTTTCAAGAAGACATCTAAAGGGGAACGTCTGGGTTGAATGGAATTTCTGGCTTTAGTTTTTTTAGGAGTCTCCATATTGATCCCATAGTGACTGTACTAGTTTACATTCTCACCAGCAATGTAGAAAGCTTCCTTTTCCCTGGAGCCTCACTAGCACTTGTTGTTATTTGATTTTCTTTTTTTTTTTTTTTTTGTACCAGAGATTGAACTCGGGTCCTTGTGCTTGCAAGGCAGGCCACCAAACCACTGAGCTAAACCCCCGGCCCTGTTATTTGATTTCTTGATGGCAGTCATTCTTGCTGAAGTGAGATAGAAATCTCAGTGCTGTTCTAATTTACATTGCTCTAGTGACTTCTAGTGATATTAAGCACTTCCTCATATATTTATTGGCCATTTGTACTTTTTCTGAGAAATGCCTATTCATTTCAGTTACCCAACTTTTGACTGGGTCTTTTATTTTGGCGGGTTTAGTTTTTTGAGTTCTTTCTATATTCTAGATATTAGTCTTTGGAAGAATAGCTGGAAGACTCTTTCTCCCTGGTTCATGGGTCATCTCTTCACTCTGCTAGTTGTTTCCTTTGCTATGAAGAAGTTTTTCCTTTAATGTGATCTCATCGGTTGGTTCTTGGTATGATTCTTGGTGCCTTTGGGGCTCTGGTCAGAAAGTCCTTGCCTACTTCTATACAAGAGTTTTAGCTATTTTATCTTACAGCAGATTAAGTGTTTCTGTTTTAACATTGACCCATTTTTTGGAAAACACAGAAGAAATGAACAGATTTCTAGATACTTATGAATTACCAAAGTTGAACGAAGAAGATAAAAACATTTTAAACACCCCAATCACAATCAGTGAAATTGAAAATGTAATTAAAAACTTACCAACAAAGAAAAGCCCAGGCCCTGATGGATTCACTGCTGAATTCTACAAGACATTTAGAGAAGAACTACTACCATTACTCTTCAAACTTTTCAATGAAATTGAAAGAGAAGCTATACTTCCAAATTCATTCCTGGAAGCAAGTATCACTCTGATTCCCAAACCAGAGAAAGATACAACCAAAAAGGAGAACTACAGACCAATCTCCTTAATGAATATAGATGCAAAAATCCTTAATAAGATACTAGCAAACAGAATACAGAGGATTATTAAGAAGATCATCCATCATGACCAAGTCGGATTTATTCCAGAGATGCAAGGGTGGTTCAACATACGAAAGTCAGTGAATGTAATACATTATATTAACAAAGTCAAGGACAAAAACCATATGATCCTCTCAATAGATGCAGAAAAAGCATTTGATAAAATTCAACACCCATTCATGATAAAAACCCTGCAAAAAATTGGAATAGATGGTCTATACCTCAATTTAATAAAGGCTATTTATGAAAAACCATCAGCCAACATCATATTGAATGGCCAAAAACTGAAAACCTTCATGTTAAAATCAGGAACAAGACAAGGATGCCCACTATCGCCACTTCTCTTCAATATAGTTCTGGAAACATTAGCCACAGCAATTAGACAAGAGAAAGAAATTAAAGCAATAAAGATAGGAAAGGAAGAAGTTAAACTATCATTATTTGCTGATGATATGATACTCTACATTGAAGATCCAAAAAACTCCACCAAAAAACTTCTAGACTTAATTGACAGATTCAGTAAAGTATCTGGATACAAGGTGAATACCCAAAAATCAATAGCCTTTCTATACACAAATAACAGACAGACAGAAAGAGAAATAAGGGAAAAAATTCCTTTTACAATAGCATCCAAAAAAATGAAGTATCTAGGAATCAATCTAACAAAAGAAACAAAAGATCTCTACACTGAAAACTACAGCACTCTGAAAAAAGAAATCGAAGAGGATATAAAAAAATGGAAAGATATCCCCTGCTCCTGGGTAGGAAGAATCAACATAGTGAAAATGGCCATACTACCGAAACTGCTATATACATTCAATGCAATGCCAATTGAAATTCCAACACTATATTTCACAGAACTAGAAAAAAGAATCCAAAAATTCATTTGGAACCACAAGAGACCTAGAATAGCAAAAGCCATTATAGGCAACAGTCACATGGCACCAGGTGTAACAATTCCCAATTTGAAACTATACTACAAAGCCACTGTGATAAAATCAGCATGGTACTGGCAAAGAAATAGGCCTGAGGATCAATGGAACAGACTGGAAGACACAAAAACAAATGCAGATGTACTCAGCTACCTCATCTTCGACAAAGGAGCTCACCATCCTCAGTGGAGGAAAGATAGCCTCTTTAATAAATGGTGTTGGAAAAACTGGATATCAACCTGTCACAGATTAAAATTAGACCCTTATCTTTCGCCATGCACTAAATTAAAATCCAAATGGATTAAAGATCTAAATATTAAAACAGAAACATTAAACTTGCTGGAAAGTAAGTTAGGCAGAACTCTGGAAGACATTGGTATAGGAAAAGACTTTATGAACAAATCCTCAGTAGCACGGGAACTAGCAGAAAGAATCAACAACTGGGATCTCATCTTACTAAAAAGCTTCTGTACTTCAAAAGAAACCATTAGCAGAACTAAGAGACAATCTACAATGTGGGAAAAAATTTTTACCAGCTGTACCTCAGACAAAGGACTATTATCAAGGATATATAAAGAACTCAAAACAATCAGTCCCCCCAAATATAAAGACCCGATCCAAAAATGGGCATCCGAAATGAACAGACATTTCTCATACAAAGAAGTGAAAGCAGCAAGAAAATATATGAAAAAATGTTCCACATCACTGGTCATTCGAGAGATGCAGATGAAAACAACACTGAGATTCCACCTCACCCCACAAAGAATGGCTGCTATCAAGAAATCACACAATAACAAATGTTGGCGGGGTTGTGGGGAGAAAGGAACCCTCCTCCATTGTTGGTGGGAGTGCAGACTAGTGCAACCACTATGGAAATCAATATGGAGATACCTCAAAGAGCTTGGACTGGAGGTTCCATTTGACCCAGCCATCCCTCTGTTGGGTATCTTTCCAAGAGAACTAAAAGAATCATATCACAGAGAAGTATGTGCACCCATGTTTATAGCGGCACAGTTTGTAATAGCTAAATCTTGGAAACAACCTATTTGCCCATCCGTTGGAAACTGGATAAAGAAGTTGTGGTTTTTCTATAAAATGGAATATTACTCAGCCATAAAGAGCGAGAGAATAGATTCATTCATAGGAAAATGGATACATATTGAAGATATACTCCTAAGTGAAATAAATAAGTCCCACATGTGTAAATACCAAATAGTTTCCCTGGTGTGAATATTCTGCAACAATGCATAAGATTCTAATAAGATTACTGACATTTAGAAATGGGAGGAAAGGAGCTAAAGGTGTAGGGAAGGTGTGATACGTAGGGGAAGAACAAAAAGGGAAAAGAAAAAAATGTGAGAGAATGAAAAGATGAAAATAAAGTGTTTGTAGATGGGGAGGGGAGGAGGGGGTGAAGGGAGGGCAGAGGTAAGGGGAAAAAATGAGAATCAAGACTTGCCATGTAAAGGTACATGATCCCAACAATGAATGTAACTGTACTGTATCCCTAAACGTACCAATAAACTCAATAAAAAAAAAAAAAACATTGACCCATTTTTATTTTAGTTTTGAATCTCTCTTAAAAGTAGATATCTGATGAGTCCATGCCCTGCCTCTCTTCCCTCTCTCTCTCATACACACACATCCTATGTTATACCACATTATAAATTTTTTGCCATAGGATGTTAACAGCTCATGATTAGAGTCAGCTATAAAAAGATCTGAATACATCACCTAACTCCTGTGAGACGGTAGACAAATTGTTTTGCATTTCCAAACCCCAACTTTCTCAGCTGCAATTTGTAGATTTCCAACTCTTACAGTATTATAAAGATTAGACAATGTGTGTAAAGCACTGATCAGGGACCTTTTTCATGGTCTATTTACTCAGCAAATACAAACCATGGTAGGCTGTTATACTCAGCTGTGGGCATGTTCGGATATCAAGCAGCAATATTCAAGGAAGATGTCCCAGCCTCACTGATATGAATCATTTTTCAAAGGACAGTTTAGGAGTGGGCATAGAGCCTAGTTTTACCAATGACACGAAAGGGAAAGTCTACTGGGGTTTTCTGAAAAAGAAAACTGATGTTTAAAAAATAAGCACACCAAGCAATGCCCGCTCATACTTTGTGTAGGTTTGTTTTATTTTTTGGCCGTGCCAATTGAATCCAGGGCTTTGTGCATGTTAGACAAGCGCTCTAGCCCTGAGTTACATCCCTCAGTCCCTGCTTTGTGTTTTTGGACCTTGTGATATGAAGATACAGTAAACAGAGAACTTGCACCCATCTTATGACCATGAGGCAAAAGCCCAAGGACTTCAGTAGGGAGCCAAGACCCCTCCTGTCAACAAGTTGCTGAATAGACAAAGAGCAAATATGGACCCCCAAATCTTTCGACAGTGTGATAATAAACCCCAATTGTTACTTTTACAGTAGAAAACCTCCTCAGTGCTATTCCTAATAGTGACACACTATTTTCAGACTAACGAACACATCTTAAAGTGGTTCTAAATTAGCTATAACAACTTGTGACTCTCTTTTCAATGCAGACGCCAAATAAAGTTTTGTCCTCGGGTGCTGTCTTCCATTACAAAATATCCATGTCAGTTGGGAATTTAAAAAAAAAACAACTTTAGTCTACTAAAATCTTTCTCCCTATAAATCTCGATACGTGGGAGATCAATTTCTGCTATGGAAACATTTTTCACATTACAATCCAAATACAGTCTGCTCCATCTGGGGACCAAGTGAGCAAGAGAGCAACTTTCTAAAACTGCACGCTGAGTCAGACACAGTTAGGATCCCGGCTCTCAGGATGCTGGATCCTGATTAGTGAGGGCAGGGAGCTTTGTCTCTTTGCCTTTCGCTCTCCCTGACACTGATCCCCTGACAGAGGCCAGACTCCTCCTTCCTCCTCGGGGCAGCAGGCAAACCTCTGTGACAAGAAGTGTAGACTTCAGGGGAACACATGGTCACTGATTTAAAGGGGCAAGGGGGAAATCACTGCTCTGTGGAGTACTTTCTGCTGCCTAGAAAGTCACATAGGTTCTCTCTCCCTGTGCTCTAGGACAGCCAGGTGAACACATTCTGAGAGCAAGAGTGAGCTCCCAACAGCAAGGTGGAGATTAAGAGGTGGAGATTACAGGGTGCGTCCGCCAGGTCGTGGCTCTTCCTGTTTTCATCTTTCTCCTCCTCCTCGCTTCTCCTCCTAACTTCATTCCCGAGACTCTGCCCCAGCCTCCCAACTTGGGTCAGTATTTCTACTCTTGGCCCCTGGGAGCCATTGTCCACACCAAAGGCAGAGAGAACCCTTAAAACCAGAAATCATCCAAAATGATCCTGCCACTCCCTAACTCGGTGTATTCCCCCGCCTCCCTTCTTGCTTGGAATGAGATTCAAAGTCAGACCGCACAGCCCTGGCTGCGGCAGGTTTCTCAAAGTCTCCTCTTGCCCTTCCCAGGTGACACACAGCTGGCTCCTTCACCCCAGCTTGGCGCTTGTCCAAACTTCCACCTCTTCAGAAAACTTTCCCTTGACCACCTGATGGAAAACGGAACTCTGGCCAGTTTCCGGCTTTCTGCTTCGAACTTTCTGAAGTCACATGTATAGGGGTATAATTTACATCCAGTAATCCCCACCCTTCCTGGGTGTAGTTTTCAGAGTGTTGGCCATGCATACAGTTATGCGCCATCACCACAGCCAATAGTGTTTTCAGTTCACCAAAAAGTTCCGCTACTTCTTTTGTAGCGATTCCCCTCTAAGACCTCCTCCACGCTCAGTCCTTGGAAAACACGAATCTGGCCTCTGTCCCTCTACTTTCGCCTCTTCCAGAATGTCACAGAGATGGAGTCATACAGTATGCGGTCTTTTGTTGAATCGTTTCTCATCTAGCTTAATGTTTTTGAGACTCGTCGGTGTTGTGCCTCTCTGGTTGCTCCCGTTTAGAACTGGGTCACAGTCCACGAAATGCAGATAACATTGTGCGTTTCACCATGCACCTGTGCAAAGGCATTGGGTTGTTACAAGTTTTGGGTTTATTTCCAAAATAAGACTTCCACGAACAACTGTGCAAAGGTTTTGTGTGGTCGTGCGTTTTCATTTTTAAGGGGGAAATGTCTGAGAGTGTATAGCCAAGTCATAGGGGAAGTCTGTTCAGTTTTTTAAAAGTGGTCAAAGTATACTACAGAGTGGCCATCCCATTTTATATGTTAGTTTTGATAAAGCCCAGTTTATTACTATTTTATCTTATTGATTGTGATTTTGACATTCTTAACTGCAGGTCAGAATTGTTTTCTCCCATGTTTGCTTGTTTGTTTGTTTGTTTTGTTTTGTTTTTAAGCTCAAATGATTTATTGTGTAATGTGGTAACTACAGTATGTTTTATTTTTGAAAAAATTTAGAACAGTATGTGAAAAGTATTCTTACCACAAAAATGACAACTGTGGGGAATATATGAAGTTCTACACATATAAGGTATATTTAGTTATATCACAACATATATATTTCAAAACATCATGTACATGATACAGTTTAATGTGTTGACTTAAGGATTAACATTAAAAAGAGCAAGGGCTGGGGATTTAGCTCAGTAGTGCCGCCACCTGCCTCAAAAGCACAAGGTCCTGAGTTCAATCCCTGGTACCAAAAAAATAATAATAATAAAATAAAGTTGTATATTTCAAAAAGAGTAATCACAGGGAGCTCATTTTCCTCCTTTTCTAAACATTCAGTATATTTTTTCCTTTAAGTTTATCGGTACATAAACATTTTATAATATTACATTTTATATTTAGATATATGATCCATTTGGGATTTTTTTTTTTCATGTAAGATGTGATATTTAGGTAGAGGTCTTGTTTGTGAATTTTTGCAACACGACTTGTTCTCTTTTGATCATTGACTTGCCTTGGTATCTTTGTCAAAATCGATTGGCCATTCCAGTGAGTTAGTTTGTGGAGATTGACAAACTGATTAACTGATAGGGCTTATACAGGGAGGCTAAATATCTACAATTCCTAACCCAATATTGAAGGACCAAAACAAAGTTGGAAGACTGGTCCTACCTAACTTTAAGAATTCTTATGAATCTACAGTAGTCAAGACAGGGTGGTCTTGGTGAAAGAGTACTATAAACAGATTGACAGAACAAAATAGCCTAAAAATGGGCCTCCATAAATTTAGTCAACTGATCCTTTGTCAACGACAGACTTTTGATAATGGTGCTGAAACAATTGGACATTCACATGAAAAAGGGATGAATCTAAACACAGACCTTGCATCCTTCAAACATACTGTATCAATTAGATCACAGAATTAAGTGCAAAACACAAAGCCATAATACTCCTAGAAGATAACATAGATGGCCTGGATTTGGATCCTGCCTTTGCAACTCAGATCTGTGTGTCCTTGGGAAGTCAGTTAACCTCTTTGAGTTTCCAGCATCTCATCTTCAAAGAGGAGGTGATGATTGATAAGACCTATCTGGCAGGGTCAAGGCAGGTCATAATGCACGCAAGGTCCCCAGCAGAGAGAGTCAGCACGTAACAGGTCAAAGATGGAGTCACAGTACTAGTAGGTTCATTATTGAATGACTGTGGATAATTTCTTCTACAATCAGAGAAATAGGTGAACTGGAAATAAACCAGGAAACATAAGAAGGCATTATGCCTAGCTGCTCAGAACTATATGATACTCAAAACAATAAGCGAGTGAGTCACCAAGAAAAACTTGGAATGACTCAATTATTAATATTCATATCTTCTCCTGGACTTGTTGAGCCATGTGTGGCATCTTGGTCCTCACCCAGAACTCTCTGCAGAACAGTAACGGACATTGGGAAGAGCAACTGCTGCTTGCCTGTAGAGGAAGGGAGCTGGAGACAGAGGAGGAAATACCGAGGCCCGGCCCAGAGACCCTCAGCAGGGATGACTGTTTTCCTCACCTGAATGCAGAAGAGTTGGAAATGAAAGCCCAGTTGTATTAATCATCACTGAAACAAAATACCTGACACCCAAAACTTTAAAAAAGGAGGCTTAATTTGGCTCACAGTTTGGGGGGCTCAGTCCATGGTCAGCTGACTCTAAGGCAGAAATAGCCTGATGGAAGGGCATGGTGGAAGAAATCTGATGACCCAATGGCAGCCAGGAAGAAGAGCAGAGAAATAATGTCAGAGAAGAACGGGTGAGGGACCATTTACAGTACCCAAGGTCATACCTCCATGACCCACCCAGGCATCGCTAATCTGCTAGATTTTTCTTAATTCAACTAAATTGATAAGTCAGACTAATGACCACACAAGTTTTTTTGTTTTTTGATTTTTGGTTTTTGGTGTTTTTTTTTTTGTAAGAGTAGGAAAAATTTATTGAGGGAAAGAAAGCTTCTGTCTAAGAGAGACAGAAGGGGGACTGGAAAGTGGGTTGCCCGCTCACCCCACTTCTCTAAGATGTTTTATTTATGCAGCAAAAACCACATGCTGAGGCAGGTACAAAGTGGGACAAACTATAAGACCCATGGAAAATTACAAGGTGGGCATGAGATGGGGCAAAACCATGACCAACCAATAAGATTACAAGTACAGTCACCTAGGTAATACTGATTAAATAGGAATCAAATGGGGGAACAAGTCATGCAGCAAACATTCAAGGATTTTTCAGTAAGGTGGGGGTCAGGGATATTTCCTGGAAAGGCTGGGTTAAGACCTTGGCCCCCCACCCAGGTGATTGATACCTATTTAGAATATCAGTCACTGCTATTTATCCCCAGGGGAAGCAGAAAGATATAGTAGTTTCTCTCCTTTTACCATTCTGGCCTTCAGTGAATGTGTCTTGATTGTCCTGCATGTTGGCTCCTTGCTGTGTTGGCTTCTTGAGGACAGCCCTGTCTAAATGCCTACAAGATATCTAATGAACTTACTTAACTGCAATATTCCCCTCTCTGAAGAAGCACCCCTAACTGCTGTGAGGGGGCAAAGGGCAAAGACAGTTCTGGCTACTTCCAGCTGAACAGACTCATAGTTGTGATCAGCAGTTAGTTACTCTACAGAGGGTCTATCTAAAGGCCTTTCAAAGGTGCCTGGCATTGTCATCTTGGTAGCTCCACAGTTTTTAAGTCTGGAGAAGACAAAGCCAAAGAAACAGCCAAAATTATAAGTTCAAATTATAAGCCAAATTATAAGTTCAGCAGGATTGCTATGAATATAGCCCACAAAGAGGATAAAGGAGAAGGTCCAGGGGACTTCAGAATCCAATATAGAAGTCATACTGTTTAGTTTAGCAGTTATGAGCTGTTTACAAGGTTGATCTGGTGGGTCCTAGTAAAAGAAGTCCAGCACATTTGTCATTGGTTCCATTTGTATAATAACTTGAAGTTTGGCAGCCAAAGATGTAGGATCCCATAGGAAAGGTTCCTTTGTGTCCTGGATCTTATAGACCTTAAGGCGCCAGGGCCAAAATATTGGCTGTCTTCATAGCCCAGTTACCATTCTAGGTCGGGTCTCCAAACATTCTGGAAGATTTTCTTGAAATCCAGCAGCCACAGAGGAAGGAAGTACCTTGAATTAAATACTCCGACCAGTAATCTTGGTGGAAGGCCTCCAACATGATATAGAGGGGAGAGATGTAACTCCCAAACCTGGTAGATATCTAAAACATGAGTTCATGCTCTCTAAAATCAAAGAATGATTTCTCGGAACAATGGAGGTTAAGAGAAGGAAAAATTTATTGAGGGAAAGAAAGCTTCTGTCTAAGAGAGACAGAAGGGGGACTGGAAAGTAGGTTGCCCCCCACACAAGTATTTGATCATAGTTTCTTAGAGAAGTAAAATGTCTGAGAGACAAGACTTGAAACAAGGCCAAGATGAGAACATTCTAACCTGGGATCTGAAAGGATGTAGCTGGAGGAAGATCAGTACTGCAGAGGGAGAATGCAGGAGACAGGCAATCCCTTTCTTCGAGCAGCATTTTGTCCACCTTGATACTGCTGCTCAGGGGAACCTAGAGGTCAGGCCGAGCTCCTTAGCCTTGCTAAGCTGCCACCGGCTGTCATGGGTCACCCCTTCCAGGCCCAGGCCCTCCCTGGGTCTTCCTCCCAGTCTTTGGCATCAACTCTGTATGCACAACACTTACCATTATCCCAGGCAGTGTAAGCAAAGCCAACAACAGAGGGTCATGTCAGGTGGCTATTGCATTTCGTTAGGCAGAAACACTAAAATGACTTCTCTGAATAAATCTGACCCTAATGCCACCAATTACTCTTTCCCATGAGCAAAAATACAACTAAAAGTCAACATCACACCAGGCCTTTTTAATTTCAGAGGGTGTTTGTTTTCCCTCTGAGGCTAAGCAATACATTTTTATTTTGTTGTGTTATACACACATGAGAAAAAGTAAGAAATTGGAGGCATCTTGAGGTTTCTGTGGAAAATGGGGCTTTCTCCCATCCCAAATGTGTGTTGCATTCCAGGACTGACATTCGTGATCTCAGAGTGTGAAACTAGTACTTGGGGAAATTATTGTCCATTTGTTGACCAGCCAGACTTCCAGGCTTTGGAAGTATTTGCTGTGTGGAGTGATCAGATTCACCCCTCATAGCCTGGGGCACAGGGTAGAGGCTGCTGTGACCGTGCCTCTGCTGTTTTTGAACAAAAATCACCACATTCTCTGAACAAGTCCCTCTTTGGAGGCATGCATGTTAGACTGAACTCTGGGGGCCATCTCAATTGCTTCAGGTAAGATGTGTTTTGCTTTATGTCATATACACCTTTCTCTCATCAGTAATTTCTGACTGTTTACAGGAATGTTTGACTCTGGGTCACAAAGGAGACTTTAAATAAGAGTATTGGGCGAAAGCATGTTAGAGGAACTCATGAGTGAAAGGTGTCAAAATCAAAATGGAGTTGCTTGTGCCAAGTCCTGACAAAATAAATAAAGTTGGGAGGTTGAAAAGCAGGGGACCTCATGTACTTCAGGGTGATCAGAATTGTCACAAGGGACCCTGGCATGACCACAACTTTGTACAAAGGCTATCACAACCTTAGCTACAGAATAATTTGTGCAAGGATGTCTGTCTGTCCAGTAAGTGTCTTCTGTACTTTGGATGGCGCCACTTTGGTTACCAATCACTAAACACCTTTGTTACATTAATCCTTGTCGTCCAGGATTCTTGTTTCAAAACAACCTATGCGATCTTCCTCGTTTTACTTTAAAATTTCCAGTTGCCCTGACTTTGAATACAGTCCTGGTGGCCATGACATGTACATCGATCACCTCAATACTCCCTGCTTACTCTTTAGAGAGTCTCTCAGTTTGTGATTTAGAGGCTGACACAGAAGGTTTGGTCACTTTTTCCTTTATGTTTTAATATGACATGCATTCCATCACGTAGAGGTCTATGACATTTAATCATTGCTTATTGCCCTCAGTCAACATTTTCAGATTATTTTTTTAAAGCAGTGGAATGTGCTTTCCTCAAATGAAATTTCAACCAGGGCCCCAATATAAAAAACAGAGAGAAGTGGAGCTTAAACGAAGCTCCTCATGAGACATAGACAGAGCCCAGGGCCGTGACCGATCTGAACTTTGCATAAGCTCTGCTGAGCAAGGAGGGAACACATACAAAGATGGAAACCTTCAGCTCAATCCGTTGCTGCCAATGTTTAAATGATTAGAAAATCAGCTAGGGAGGAGCAAGGAGGGCCAGCAGAATGGACGTTCAGTGTGTTTCTGGTCACAGAATCCTCTGCACCTTCCTCTGCAGAAGTCCAGGCACCTGACACACAATAGCACTTCAGGAAGCCCGGTCGTCACTCCTGGGCCCGGGCCCCGTGGGAGGTGGAGGGGCCCGGACACGTGCACATCTGCACCACGGGGAGAAAGTTGAGCTTCCCCGCGTATATGCTCTGCTTCTTCCTTCTGGAGAAATCCTTCTGGGCCTCCCATGAGGAAGGAAGCCGGCCTGCTGTCTGCAGGAAATGTGCTCTTCATAAAACTCGCATGCCTGTCAAATGAAAACACAACTAGCACCTTGTACCAGAGGGTAGAACCACTCACACTGAAGTTGAGATTCTGTTAAAACAAAGCATTTCCTTCATCATGTGGCACGTTGGAAGCCATTATGCTCTCTATAAAAGATGAGATGTCTCACTCAGGGTAAGGGCCTGGCCACAAGCCCACAGTGGGGCCTCCACAGACACTTAGCCTCTTGGTGCCCGAGTCCTCTCGCCTGTAAAGCAAGAGTTAGGCCGAGCTCAGCCATCCCAGGGTTTCCAGTTACAGAACATGGGGTGCAGGCTTCAAACCCCATCTCCATAAAGCATTTGGCTTTTAGACTGGCAGGAAGTGAGCTCACATTCAGGAACTGGGGAACTGAAAGGAACCAGGCTGTTCCTCAGCTGGAATCCTTGCTTGTACAGGCATGGTAGTTGGTCTTCTGTGTCAAGGTGGTTACATGATAGTATCTAATGATTTAATCAAGTGCTGGCCTGGTGGCTGCTAGGTTCTTTGAGAACATGGTTAATATCTATACTCATCTGACTTTTGGGGGGGGTACCGGGAATTGAACTGGGGTCCTTGGGCTTGCGAAGCAGGCCACCAAACCGCTGAGCTAAATCCCAGGCCATACACTCAGCTGACTTTAAATTAAAAAAAGATCACATGTATGGTGGGCCTCATCCAATCAGTTGAAGGACTTAAGGGTTAAAAACTAAGGTTCCTCACTGCTGGCCTGCCAAACCCTGAACCCTTACAATTGCATAAACTGGCGCCCTGAAATCTATTTGTGTATATATCTACACACTAATTATCTACACACTAAATATATACCATGACCCCTCACTGTCTGTGGAAAGTTATTTCTAGAACCCTCCACAGATACAAAATCTTCAGGTACTCAAGTTCTTTATACAAGGGGTATAGGTTATTTGCCTATAACTTATGCACATCTCCTGTATACTTTAAATTACCTCTAGATTACTTACAATATCTCTCACAATGTAAATAGTTGTCACTGAGTGTTGTTTAGGGGTCAGTGATAAGGAACATTTGCACATGTTTGGTATGGGCATAATTTTTTAAAGAATTTTTTGATTCATAGTTGGCCAAATCCTCAGATGCAGAACAGGCCAACTGTACATACATTTGTCCATCCATCTATCAACTGTCTGTTCATTTGTCTGTCTACCTATCCACGCATCCCAGCAGTTTTTCTGCTGTGAAGAACCTTGACCTACACCAGGACTCCTCGTGGAACATGGCCCTGGATGGTATTATTCCTAAGAAAAAGACGACCAGAGTCCAAGTCCCACCAACTGAGGCCTCACGCCATGTCCTTCCCTCCAGGGCACATAGCTCTTCAACTTACTCTGCCATGACCTAAAAACTTATTTCAAAATGAGTTTCACTTTCTAAAAAAAATCAAGAGATTATTCCAGAAGCAATTTTCAGACTGGCTCCTAGCAACAAATCTGTGTTAGGTTGCACCACAACACAGAGATACCTTAGCATGTGAGGAAACAAAAAAACTTCCTGAAAGTGTATTTTTCAGAGAAGTGATCGTTTTTATTTTATTCCATTTTGACTTCATTTAAAGAAAATGCTAGTCATAGTCATGAAATTGCTCGTGTTAGCCCAAATTGCTCATGACAGCTGTACCTATAATAAGATTTCAGTCACAGGTAAGGGGGAGTATTCTAGGAGAGTTCGGTCTTGGGTCACTTGCAGCACCTCCTCCCATGAATGTTATACACAACTTTGTACTTCATCCCCCAGAACCTTTCAGAAGCCCCTTCTGGCTCCCACACAAGTTCAGCCTGGAAATGTGGGAGAGCTGACACCCCGAGAAGCAGTCCCCAACCAGTGGAGAGAACACTGATTGGATAGATGGCTGTTTTAGTCATTTGCGTTACTGTGACAACATACATGAGGCTGGGGGCCTTATAAAGAAAAGAGGTTTATTTAGCTCCCAGTCCTAAAAGTCCTAGAGCCTGGTGTTAGTGTCTGCTTGGTTCTAGTGAGGGCCTCGGGGTGGGAGCACCTGAAAGACAGGCAAGCAGGGGCTGTGGAAGAGATCATGTGGCAAAAAGGAAGCAAGAGAATAGGGCAGGGCCAGGCTCACTCTTGAATGATGTTATGGTTCAGATCCACAATCTCCTCCCAAAGTTTCATGTGCTCAGGAATAGAGCTTTTGGAAGGTGATTGAATCATTGGCAGATTAATTAATTGGTGAGTTCATGGCTGAAGGTCCAATATGTTAGGAGGTGAATGTGCATGCGAGGAGGTGGGGCCTACTCAGAAGAGGTGGGTCAGTTGGGTGTGACCTGGGTGTGCTCTTGCCTCTGGCTCCAGTTTCTCTGGGCTTCTGGCTGCCATGAGGTGAACGCCTTTCCTCCACCATGCCCTTCCCCCAGGATGTTTGCACCTCAGGATCTCCAGGGATGACAGTTCCTACTGCCTTCACTAAGTCTTCGCATGGTGGACAAGTCAGGAGGACAGGAAGAGAGAACCAGAGCCTTTCCAGGGCTCCCATCGGCTAAATATGGTATTAGTCTATGCTTGTACTCTAGTTAGTTTCTTTTATAAAAAGTTAAAAATAGTCAAATTCGTTTTATAATAACTTGAATGAGCTATCTGTACACCATACATTTTATCCATGTGTTCCATTGATTCAATGGTTTTTCATATATTCAGAAGTTATTCATATATTCATATTTCAGAGTTATGCAACCATGTTATAGTTAAGTGAAAAATGTCCCCCCAAAACTTTATGTGTTTGGAGGTGGGGCCTGGTTAGAAGCATGTTGCTGGAGGTATGACCTAGAAGAGTGTATTCTTGTCCCCAGCTCCTCCTCTTCCTCTCTCTGCTTCCTGGCTCCATGAGGTGAGCACTCTTCCTCCACTCTTCCTTTCTACTACATCATCTCTGCCTTGGGGTCAGCCAGCCTTACACTGAACCCACTAAAACCATGAGCCAAAATAAACATTGCCTCCTTTAAGTTGTGTCAGGTGTTTTGTCCCAGCATTGGGAAATGGACTACTACAGACTTTAACCTCATTTGGTTTGGATTTTTTTCACTACCTTAAAAAGAAACCCATTTGTATTAATAAGCACCCCTTTCCCTCCACACCCTAGCCCTAGACAACCACTAAACTAATTTCTGCCTGTGTGGATTTTTCTATTCTGGATATTTCATGGTTAAAGTAACATATGGCCTTTTGTGATTGTTTTCTGTCACTTAGCAGAATTTGTTTAAGGCTTATCCATGTTGCAGCATGTGTAAGCATCTCATTTCTACTCGCTGATAAATAATATTCAATTGTATAGATATACCATGTTTTATCTTTCTATCACTTTTTGGATGTTTCAAACGTAGTATTTATATTGAACTAAAATTTGCCATAGAATTTGATCTCAGTATTGACCTTCTAGGTTAATCCATGCCAATCTTTCTGTGTGACAACTCTACCACAGCTGTTGATGGTTTGGTCATTTCCACATCCTCCTCACCACACTAGTCATATTCCTCTGACAAACTTGAATTTACTGAGATCACTGTAAAAGTGAAACAGTCAGAGTAAAATATCATAATGAGTACTAACCTTTTAATGATTAATTTATAAAATAATTAACAATAAAGTGGCAATTACCTTGAAAGGAAATTATAGTATGAGACTATATCCAAAAACCACATCCAGTTTTAAGTTTTTGGTATTAATATGATCTGAATAAAACAAGTGAGGGCTCATTGACCCCAGCAACCTTCCTCTGGGTGAGTAGGAAGACTGGCTGCAATAATAATGCCATTCACTCAAGAAGCCTTTGTGAAGTGGCCATAGAATGTTCTTCTCCCCAGCTGCGTAAATGTGACCACATAACTATATTCAGCTCAAGCAGTTTGACAGAGATACCCCTTTATTACAGGTGTCCAAGAGAAGGAAGAGGATGGAAAAGGATGGAAGAGTGGAGAGGGCCCCATAACTTTCTTTTATTCCTCAGCTTTGATCATTCCGGTTATGCTATCTTTGCTTTGTGAGTTTGACCTTCCTCTAGGACAGGACCCATTTCGGCATGTCCTTTATTTCCCACACAGGGCTTGCCACTGTCTCTACAAATAAGGTCATGCTCCATAAATACTTCTGGAGAAGAGACGGATAGATGTACACATGCATGCATGGGTAAGTGGGTGGAGAGTGGTGGATGAGTGGGTGAGTGGGTGGATAAATGGATGTATAGATAAGTGGGCAGATGGATGTGTGGATTGGGTAGGTAAAGGACTAGGTGAGTAGAAACCTAGTCGGATAGTTGGGTTAGTGGATGGATGGATGGATGGATGGATGGATAGATGGGTAAGGGGTTGGACAGCTGTGTTAGCAGATGGATGGGTGGATTGATGGATGAAGGGAAGGACAGAGAGAAGGGAAGTTAGGAACTCATAATTATAACAGAATCCTTTTCTTAGGGGTTAATCAATATCCTATACCTAGAAACAGTTGGTCTTGTCCTGAGTGTAGCCAGCTTTTAAGGGGAGGGGAGGTCACCCTGCTTCTTTCAGTTGGCTAAGAAATGTACCTCTTCCATATGCCATATCTACATCAGCCATCCCAGCAGCGTGGGAGAGCTAGGTTCCTTAACTTTATAATGAAAATGATGTGCCCCAGTCCATTAAGGCTGCTATAACACCATACAGTAACATAGATCAGTGTTATATAAAAAGGAATTTAGATCTCACAGTTCTAGAGGCTAGAAAAGTGCTAAGTAAAGGCACTAGAAGACGTAAGGTGTGGTGAGAGTCATTTTCTGGTTCATAGATAGTTATTTAGTTTCCGTATCTTCACATAGTATAATTGAAGGGCCAAGGAAGCACCCTTGGATCTCTTTTATAAGAAGACTAACCCCATTCAGGAGGGCTCTGCTCTCATGGCCTACTCATTTCCCAAAGTTGCATCTCAATACCATCATGTTGGGGGTTGGAATTTCGATATACAAATTTGGGGTGACAAGCATTCAATCCATACCACAACATGTATAGAAGACTGCAACGATAAATTCCCACCTGGGTGTGAATTTCACAGGGCAGTGATCACTAGATCACTCACTAGATCATCTCTTCAACATCAGCAGTCACCTGACCCTTGCATTGCAACTTTCTGGCAACCCCACCCCCAAGCACAGCGGAGTGCAACAAGATCTCTTCCTTTTTCAGAGCCTGTTGGCTTAACAGAAGCCTTGTAACTGTACTGTATCCCTAAATGTACCAATAAACTCAATTAAAAAAAAAATGTATCTGAGCCATCCACAGGGTCCTTTAGCTTCCGGAGGGCCCAGTGGCTGATCAGCTGAGATGTGCTGGGGCCAATGAGAGCCTCCAAGAGCCTCTGAGAAGCAAGTGACGTCTGGGATGACACATGGCCTCATCACAGTGGTTGGTGGGCTTTAAAAAGCTCTTTCAAATCACTCAGATTATTTCCCCTGGTATAGATCTGGCCCAAAATAGCCGACAGACCATTCCCAGTGCACTTTTCAAAGCCAAGATGTGGCGAGGATAGTGATCTTCGTGGGAAATGCAGGGGCTGTTACATAACAAGGATTGGCACCTCCCTGCCTTAACAGACCCAACCCTCAGTACTGGGATAGGGAATAAAACTTCATCAGAATTACCCCCTCCTCGGCCCTGACACTAACAATTTTAAGAATTTTTTAAAACTAAGATGCACCTTTCTGTCTCTGGAAAGAACCAAGACACAGGTTTGGGAGTCAGAAGACCTGGGAGGTGACACCTTGCCAGCTCCCAGTTGTACAAGATGCTGGGTGACTCACCTAAGCTAATTGGGTTTTATAATAACAGCTATGTCACAGGCTGACGTTGCAAGTGGCAAAGGAATCATTTAAATGAAATACACAAATATTAAACATCTTCCAACTTGGCTGTTGGGAAACGTTAACAGCAAAAGGTGAGCAAATGGAGAAACCAAGGCACTGGGACTGTTAGGAATCAGTGTGGCAACTGAGTTTCTGGCCAGTTTTACCTCATCTTGGTCAGGCCTGTATGCACTGCTACACGTTTCTCCCTATATCTCTCAGGTGCCATAAAAATTCATCTCAGAATTCATTTTATGCTTTCAGATTTTTCACATGAGGAAATAGTGGAGCAGAGACGAATGGCTCAAAATTGCACAGCAAATTAGCTAAGAAATATATGTCTACCTGCCAGCTCCCAGGTGCTTCCCCACCTGACCACAGGGCCTCAGGAAGCCTCGCGATGTTTTCAGGGAGTCACAGCTGGATTCTCATGTCTTCCCTGGGCTCAAGATCTGTTGCTGATTTTGAGGGTCACTCCAGGGTCCTTTTGAGTACAGGTTTGTTGAAAAGTACACTTCTTTTGGCTCAGGAACTCGATTATTTATCAAGGATGGCAAAAAAGATGGACACAACTTAACTTATCAAAGGAAACAGAACTTCCCCTTCCACTTTTCAGTCCTCTGAAAAGATATCAGCCCCAAAACACATGGCTTTGCCAGGACGTTGGGGTCAATATGATTTCACACTATGAGATTCTTTCCCACCATCTCTGCCCTCCAAGCTCTTTTTGGATAAAACAGAGATATGAGACTTCACCCCAAAGAGAAAAAAAGTAAGATACAAGGTAAGCAGACATCAGCTTTTCAGAGCAGAAATGAGCAGAGCAGAAAAGACACTGCACATGTAGGGCTGGTCCTCAGATGTGCTATGCTTGGCAGTCCCTTCAGACACGACCTCATGTGCTGAATCCCACCTAAGTGCCTCTCAGTGACAGAGGTCAGTGTCCTGTTGAAGTAGGTTGTTAGAAACAAAGATAGGTCTAAAGGAGATAAGGAAACGCAACTTTTTGTTCCCCGGATTACCAGTCTAGTTCGGAGCAGGCATGGTAATCGCTTAAGGAGTGCCTGTACTACAATGTTAGTTGGCCCTTAATTTAACTAGTGGATCTCGTCCCTTTCTGTCAAGTCTGAGGACGTGAAGATAACAGCAACTGAAGCTATTTTCAGGTACACCCAGTTGCTAGCATTCAAAACACCCAGTCCCACCCCCAGGAATGCCTAGATTCTGCAAACCTACAACATCTCAGATTTCAGAAAAGCAGAGCCTTGCACACTGCTTTATGATGAGATCACCTCCTCCCAAGCAAAAGCAATTACCTCATGAGAGATAGGAACTGCACTGGCCACTGCCAAGCAGGAGCTATTCTTCAAGCCATAAAATCCTCTGCACCAACGAAACCTGAACAGAGAAACGATCCACCAGACCCTGTTCCACCTCTGCTAATCCATGAAAGATGGCCTCAAGTTTCTGTAAGCAGGAAATTCTGAACCCTGTCACAGAGTGAGCCCCTCCAGTTACTTTGGCTGGAGCTCTTGTCCTGTTCTCTCTTACTTTATACCTCTGCCTAGTTCATCTGCTTGGTGCTCACACAGGTGCATCCTGAAATTCTTTTCATGATGTAAGTCAAGAATCCACTTGGCAGACCAAGTTATGATCTTCATCCCCCCTTCGGGGGACCTCCTCAAACCTCATCCAATAACACTCTTACCTGGAACCTACCCTGAACAGCCGCCACAGCCTCACTCTGAGCTGCAGCTGAAACTTTCAACATGGACGATAAAGCTAGGTGATATGGTTTGAATGTGTCCCTCCCCAAAAGTTCATGTGTTGGAAACTTAATTGCTAAACTCATATGTTAATGGTATTTGGAGGGGTGGGGCCTTTGGGAAGTAATTAGGGTTAGATGAGATCAGGAATGAGGATCTCCAGGATTCTATCCCTATAATGGCTTTATGGGAAAAAGAAGACACGTGTGATTGCATGCTTGTCCTGTGTCGCAATGTGACGCTTCTGCTACACTAGGATGGAACAACAAGACCCTCCTCAGATGCTGAGCAAAAGCCCACAGCATGGTCTTGGACTTTCCAGACTCCAGGAGCTAAAGAAATTTTTCCTTCTCCTTCTACTTCTCCTTCTCCTCCTCCTCCTCCTTTTTATACATTTCCCAGTCTGTGTGATTCACTTATCACAACAGAAAATGGTCTGATATAATCGGTGAGCCAAAGGAATTGACTCAGACAGCTAAGGGGTTGAACTGTCAGTGAGCAAGAGAGCAGGAAGTCGGAGGAAAAGGAAAGCCTGATGGGAGAGGTTGATTCCCAGGATGCAGGGGGCCCTCAAAGGTGTGTGAGGGGGAGAAAGACTGTATGGGACCTTAGTGGAGAGAAGGAAGCGAAGGGAGTGAGGTACAGGTACAGAAAGAAGAGGGAGAAATGAAAGATGGAAGAGAAGAGAGTCACTTGAGAAGCATAACTAAAAGAGAAGTTTCTTTCAAGAGCCATGGAGCAAAAACCATATCAACTTGCCTCCAATGCTTATTTTCTAAAATTAACAACAAATACCTGTCAATAATAACAAATTATAATAATAACTCAAATATAAATTAATAACTCAATAGCTGTCATCTAGATTCTATGGGCAGCTTTACAGGAATCTGCATTTTTTTTAACATCTCAAGGGAATCTGCATGGCTGCTAACCGCCTGTCCCTCCCTCTGCATCCCAGGCCTCCCAGTCCTACTAGTGCCCTCCCAGCCCTTCTGCACACCACCACTTGGTTCCATACACAAATGCAAATGCAAATGAGTCTGTCTTTCCATCTTGTTTTATAATATTAATAGTTGTTGTGCTTCGCTTCATGGCTCTGTTTTGGCTTTTCTGAAGAGCTGATGAGCCACTGCTGTGTGAGCTCTGCAAACCCTCGAGTTTCGACTGCAGTCTGAGGTGTTCATGTGAAGCTGGGTAGAGGCAGAGTGACCTGAGGAAGGAGAAGGGTCACTGAATAGCAAAGGAAAGGGTGAACTCTGAGCCATGCTTTATGCATGAACATTTAAAGTATATCAATTTCAGTCAGCAGTCTAAATTCCAGTCATCTGTTCTATTCAATACTTCTATCCCTTAGGGATTATCTTGTGTTTCACTTACTTCTAAAGTGCTTTATACCTTTGGCTGAAAATGTTGCTCCGAGGGTATGGGCAGGATTAAATGGCCACACCGGGTTTCAAAGGGACTCCCAGTAATTCTCCACTCCCAAAGGGCCTGACATCTGATCTATGAAAGGCTTCTGCTCAAGCAGCAGATCTGAAGACTGGAAAGTGTTTCCTGCTTCAATCCACCATTTTATACAGTCAGAAATATTTACAAATTGAGAACACAGAGAGATTTCACAACCTATTCACATCTAAAGAGCTACAGAGTGACATAGTAAAGACCTCAGTCCTTAGTTCTACATTTGTACATCTTACCATGCTGCCCTTCTTTGGGGGACAGGCTCCAGAGGAACTTTGTAAGTCAAAAAGATGGCATCTTGGTGCTTGGGAGAAAAAAGACAAGCACAATCTGGTCAGTGATGTGAAGAAACCTACGCTTCTAAGGTACAGGAATGGGCACTGAGTATAGAGAAAAAAGTAGAAATTTGAAAAGTCTCAAGATGTGGAGGTCCAAGAATGCTGTCCTGGAACAACAAAGATATTGGACTGAAAACAGTGTCAGCACAAAGAAGAGCTCCTATTCCCAGATAAGTTTATTTTCTAGGAAGGTTAAATCCAGATGCCTTTGATCACAGGGATATTAGGAGTACACTGGCGTGGGGTAAGAACCACACCAAGAACAAGGAGATTGGATGAAAGTTAGTATGCTCATTTCTCCTCTTGAACTCACAAAACTGGGATTCCAACTTAGCGTCCAAGTCAATCAGGAGTTAGAACATCATTCCACACAGAGAAACAGAACTATCTAGTGGGGAAAGTCTACAGAGACTAACACTGGGATGTTTCTAGAGAAATGACAAGGTTCTGAGCTAATCCCTTGGGGTCTACCAGTGAATGATGCTACCCTCACGCAACAGAGATTCTAATCTCAATGCAGTTTTGGACTTTGCTTTTTAAAAAATTAAGAAGAAATTGAATTCATCTGACATAGAAATAACTATCTTAAGGTGAATAATTCAGTTATATTTAGTATATTCACAGTGCTGTGCAACCACCACCTCCATCTAGTTCTAAAATATTTCATCACCATAAAAACAGTTCCATGTTCTTCATTTTTGAGGAAATGGACAACCAGAGTCACCAGTCAGCTGAGAAAGGCTTCTGGCATGAATTAACAAACAGAAAAAAGACAACAAACAAGAGGAACCCAAAGGAAAAAGAGAGTGACAATAGCAGGAAAAAAAGTTTAAAACAAAAATTTTGAAAGTTCTTCTCAAAAAGATGAGTGATTCTTATGTATTTGAAACAAACAATCTGATACTTAAAAGAGGGTGGGATATTTGTAAAACATAGAGAAAGAGAAAGAGCTCTTAGTGTAAGAATGGAAATTTTTAAAATTTCACAGAGAAAATGTAAAAGTTAGAACTAGACCCAAAAATATAAAAAAGTAAAAAGATAAGACAATTAGAACCTATGAATCAATCTTGGAGTGCCAATGTTGAATAATAGGAGTGCTAAAAAGGGAGGACAGAGAACATAGAGTAAAAGTTGCTAATAAAGAACAAATAAAGGAAAAATTTCTACATGTAAAATCATTCATCTCTAGGTTGGAAGGACTATATGAGTTTCAAATACAAAGAATGAAAAAGAAACTTGCAGTAAGGCAAATTGTGGTGAGATGTTAGAAAAGATAGCACAAGAAAATGTCCTAAAATATCCAGAGGGAGGGGAGAGCTTATATAGAGGATTTAATCAGAATGGAATCAAACTTCTCAATAGCAATGATGGACTCTGGAAAAAAATGGAAGAATGTTTTTGAAACTATGATCTGTACACTAAAATTTTATACCCAGCCAAATTGACAATCAAGTATGAAGGTAAACAAAAGTTATTTTTAGACATTTATGGGCTCCACTTGTTAATATGCTCTACAAAAACTAGGAAATAAAAATTTTAAAGATGAGATGAAGTCAAGGAAATAAGGTATCCAACATGGAAAGAATTAAAGGGAAGTCCTAGGTTTTCTAAAGGAAATCCTAAAATGAGTACAAGAAAGTCATAGAATCTCAGTCTGAAATCTTTCTGGGGGCAAGTCTAGAAATGGTCCAGGAAAGATACATCTAATATTAAAAAAAATAATTCCATATACTGGTTGTCAAAGGAATTTTAAGTTCTGGTAGGGACAGTGAGTTAATAGTAAGTACACAGAAAGATAAGCAAATGGAAAAACAAGGCAATTATTAATTCTAGAGAAATAAAAGCTCTGTATGAGAAGGAAAGAGCTATCATGGTTAGCTGTATGGTTCAGAGGCAATTGGTTTTTACATGCTCAAAATAATACAGTTCCTGATTATTGATTTGGTCAAACATTACTATATAAATATAAATATATAAAGTGAAAGGCTGAGAAAGCAGAGGAAATACAGGTGAGTCTTAGGGTGAGCAGTGTGGCATAAAAACATCCAAAGTCAATAAATCAGGAAATAATAACATACACATGTTATTTCAATACACAGAGGTAAATGCTACAGACTAGGTGATTTATAAAGAAAAGAAATTCATTTCTTACAGTTCTGGAGGCTGGAAGTCCAATGTCAAGGTACTGCCCTCCAGTCAGAGCCCTCTCATGGCATTATAACACGGTGAGGGCTGTCACACAGCCAGAGGGCAGAAGTAAAAGAGAGTGGGAACTGAAGAAAATCACACCTGTTTTTTAACAACTCACTCTTGTGGTAACTAACCCACTCCTGTGCAGCAGCCTTAATCTAAGTCAGCATGGACCCTCGTGACTTAATGACCCATGAAAGGCTCCACCTCTTAATACCGTGACACGGGCAATTAAATTTTAACGTGGATTTTGGAGGAACATTCAAACCATATCAGAAGGGCTTGACTCAGTAGGTGGGAATTAAAAGGAAGAGTAACAGGCTAGGGGGTCACTGTTTTGATATGAACCCTTCAACACTGTTAGACTTTTAAAAAATAGGTCTTGTTCTTTAATAGAAACATAGATTACATTTTTAAATATTCTACTACTGTAACAATTTGGCCCACTACCCAAATTATAAAAAACCGAGTTATACCCAGTGGGATGTGATGGTATTCCTTTCCCTGAGTGGTTTGCAGAGAAGAAATGCAGCTTGCTGTCAAACCCCATTCCTGAAAGATGTGACCTCTTTCTCAACCCTGAGAAAATGGAGCCACTAAATACAAGTCAAATCCAGTTACAGTCAAAATCCAAGTGATGTGTAACCAAAATATTTGTAAGCCCCAGGTAATGGCCTGGTTACCCCAGCATAATGTGTTGTAGCAGCATCTTAGAACACTAAAAAATTTATAGCCTTTGCTTTCACTTGGAGATTATATAACATCTTACTGCCCTAATCAAAGGGCCATTTATTGCTCTTTATTGTGCTTTTGTTGTTGTTTAAAGCATTTGTTTCATGGCCTGTCTTTATGAGGACAAAGGCCACAGCTTATTGATGTTTAATCCTCTGTGTACAACATTGACCTTAGATATGGAAGGCATAAGGGAGATGTTTGGATAAAGATATGAGAAGGGATTGAAAGAATATTCAATAATAACAACAATGATAAAGCACCCACCAGGAAAAGTGAGACATCCTGACAGCTTTGACCGAAGAGAGCCGCCATCACGTTCCTAGTGGCAAATGGTATGGAGCCCGGGTGCAGTGACCGGCTCACATCACGTTTGCTGTGTTCGAGGCACATGTAAGTATCAGCTCAGATGATACTCACTGTAACCCCTTAAAGAGGTTATCATTTTTCTCATTTTATAAAGAAGTATGTTAACGGCCCAATGACACAGCCAGCAGGTGATGGAGCGACCATAGTTAGGGGCCAGGCCACCCGGCTCTGGAGTCTGTGATCAAAGTGCTTCATGCCTAAGGCAAGAAGGAGCGAAGCCTCTGAAGGCAAATCCCCAGTGGGTAGGACCCCAGGGAGCTGACTGTCTGGGAAGGAGCCTGGGAGAATGAAAACTACCCAGGACCTCTGGACTGAGAGCTAGGTCCCACTGCAGGGCCTCCACTGAGCAGAGAGCCATTTGTGTCCTCCGAGACCTTGAGCTAGATATGGACAAAGCCAGTTGCTGGGAAAGTTCTCAGGCACAAAGGGGTGTGGATTAGAAGGCAGAGCTGTCTCAGTGCTCTCTGGCCCTCTACAGAAGAGGGTAGGAAGACTTAGCAAGTGAAAATAAAATTGATCTGTAAGAATTTCTGCATAAACTGGTAGGATTGAAGAAAGCACGAGTTGGAAAAATAGCAGCACCAGTGCCATGGACTGAATATTTGTGCCCATCCATCTGACACCCAATGCTCAGGGGATGGAAGAGGGGCCCTTGGGAAGTAATCAGGCTATGAGAGCAGGGCCCTCAGGAATAGACTAGTGTGAACTGGCCCCAGGGAAATTCCTCACCCCTTCCACGTGGTGAGAGATGGTGGTCTGTGCATGAGTGGGCCCACACCAGACACTGAATCTTCTGGTGCCTTGATCTGGGGAAATGCATTTCTGTTATTTACCAACTACCCATTATTTCCTTGCTATATTATTTTGTTACAGCAGGCCACACAGCCTGGCCAACCGAGGAGGAACAATTTATAAGGAAATGTGTTTCACATGGTTCTGGGGCTAGGATCAACAGGACAGAATCTCCTGTGTCCCTCTCTGACATCAAGGTGCTGTGGCCTCCATCCCCCTGGGACAGAAGCTGGGGACGATCAATCACAAACATGCCTGCAACTCCTCACCTTGTCTGGGGCCAAGTTCTCTCCATGTCTCTTTGCAGCTCTGACCCTAAACACGGTGGATACCAGTCAAGGTGTGCACAGCCACCTCTGACTCTGAGCTGACATGAGCTGGCTGCCGAGCCCAGGTGAGACTAGATAGAGTAATCATCCTGTGAAGTAGGGAGCAGTAACTATATTTGCCATTATAGCCCGCTGAGTTTCCAGGTGACTTATTATGTAGCTATCATCACTGAAACAGGAACCAAGAAATTATGTGGCAACTCAGCTCCCCTCTTCCCTGTCTTTGGGAAGGTGGAGTCCTGGGAGGGACATCAGGTGGGCCATCTACTAGCTAGCAAAGGCTATGAAATAAATAGGAAAAAGAAAACAGCTCCCATTTAATGGGCATCTACTCTATGCAGAGCAACTCTAAAAAGTGGGGTAAGACTGGCAATCCCCGATCGGCGCCTATCCATGAACTATCCATCCTGCTTTCTCAATTTCTTCCTTCCTTTTTTTCTCTTTATTCTCTTTATTTCCTTCCTTTGTAAAATAATAGATGTTAATTTAGGAGAGGGAGCAATATCGCCAGGTTTACAAAAAAAAGATTTCCTAACCTAAACTGATGCAATTTGTCTCAGTGAGATGTGAATAGGCAGGGTGTCTAGGCAAGCACTTTCAGAGGGAAACTGACTGCTGGTGATCGCCTTTTGCTGCTTGCTCTGGTCATTACCAGTTCTTAGGCATTGAAAGGACTGGTGCTGCTGCTGTTACCTTTCCATTATGATGGAAAAGCAAAGAGAACTGTGCAGATACTGACATTTTTTACCACTGCTGAACTAAAACTTCCAAATGCCTACCCCAGATACCATGTTGCATGGGGAAAAGAAAAACCTACATTCTTCACACTACTCTTTATTTGGGATTTTTAATCTAGCCTTTTCCCAATCAATACCGAAGATTACTGTCCTTATTTTGATCAGAAAGCAAAGGCTCAGAGTGTTCAAGGTCACCAGTGTAGTAGGTTGCTCTACTAATGTGCCCCAAAATATTTTACTTTCTAGTGACCATTTCTGTAATCCACTTCCCCTTTCCATATGAACTCCAGCCTCAACCACGTGATTTGCTTTGGCTATTGGGATTTTAGTAAACAAAAGCTTCATAAATGCTTGAGCACTGGCTTTCCCTTTGGGGAACAGTCCCTCCTGCTACCATGTGAAAGAATCTTAGCTTCTTGTGTTTTCTACATGAGAGACCAGGGAGGAAAAGCACCACGTGGAGAAAGATGTTCAATGGTCCAAGCATTCCAGACCTTCTTGCTGAATCCCCAGACTTGTAAGGACATCTGAGACCCGTGGAGCCACACAAATGACCCCTTGCCAAGATCAGGAGATGAGACTCGCCCATGAAGACTTTGCAGTTTTTGAACAAATACTTAGGTGTTAAAGCTACCAAGTATTGGCTGCTTGTTACACAGCACTGTAGTAATGCTACACCTAAATTTAGAGCTGTTTGACACCAAAGGCCCAAGTTTTAACCATATATCCCACCATCATCGTCTGGTTTTAGACACACACATACACATACATACGCCCCTCTTCCAAGCTTAGAGAGAGCCCTTTCCTGTTCAGATGGTGTAAAATCATGTCCCCACGTAGGTTGCATTTTCCTTATTCTCTGGGGACTCCCTGGGCTGAGGACTCCAAAGCAACAGAGTCCTTGTTGAAAAACAAAGACCATTTCACGCTTACTTTGGACCTTTTCTTGCTCAGACCACCATTCTCATGGGTTCCACAGTCTTCAACACAGGTTCAGGATGAAGTCCAACCGGAATTCCAGAAGCAGAGCTATTCACAGGAATGCTTCCTTCACCCTTACAATAAAACGTGGGTTTCTCTCTCTGCTCTCAGCCCCAGCTGCAAGTGAAGTGGGAGCATTTTCCATTCAAGTTGTGTCCTTCGTCACTGGAGCCTCAAAATGCTTTGCAACCCTGGTGCTATGGTTTGAATGTGTCCCCCAAGTTCATGTGTTGGAAACTTAAACCCATACTGCAGCAGAGCTGAGAGATGGGACTTTTAAAGGGTAACTAGGTCACGATTATGAGAGTAGTTTTGTTAGAAAAGCAAATTTAGCTGTTTCTTGCCTTCTCATTGCTCTCTGTTTCTGTCTGTCTGTCTCTCCCACTTGCCCTTCCACCTGCCATCATAGAAAGAAAGCAAGAAAGCCTTCATCAGGTATAGGCCCCTTGACCTCGGGCTTCCCAGTAAGAAATAAATGCCTTTTGATTATAAATTACCCAGTCTCAGGCACTCTCTGTTCAGCATCACAGAATGGGCTGAGACATCTGGACCAGCACTCCACATACCAAGGTGGACATCTTACTCTGATCTATAACAACCATCAGTCCCTCAAGGTTTCCTCTTGGTGCCTGTGTTGAACTGAATATCTTTTCCAAAGGGAGCCCTCTTTTACTGGATTCTGGGGTTCAGTAGACTCTTTCCAGGTCTTTGGTGTCCTGAACAATGAGTTAGACAAAACATACAAAAATCATAGGGAGGTTTTACATTAATGAAAGGCAGGAGAAATAGGCTCAGAACAGAGAATGTGGGCCACTGAGGGAGTTCACCATGACTACAAGGTTAATGGCAGAGGTCTTTCGTGTCTCTGATTCTTCAGGGTAATATCAAATTTAGGCAGTTCTATCAAAAAGGCTGCTTGATTTTTCAGCCAGAAGAACTGAAGATAGCACCCTCTGCTTGGTCCTGGGTGCAGGGGTTGGGAACTGTGTTCTGCGCGCATGTCTTGGATCTCCGTGATTGACAGGTTACTCCCACTTGCTCAGCTGCTTGGCCACGCCCTAATCTTCTGCCTCATCTCTGAAGACATCTAAGCAATTTGCAAGTTCTACAGAACTAGGGGGTTTACTCAAGAGCTCAAGCCACACTGAGTACTAAGGGATCTGTGGGTGGTTCCACCCAAGTCAAATGGTTGGCACCAACTCCACTTGGGCACCTCAGTCTAGCTGCCTGTGGGTCCCCTCATCTTCCTGTGAATGAGACCAACGTTCTTACACAGCCTTAAAATGACATTCTGAGCCAGGCATGGTGGCACACGCCTGTAATCCCAGCACTCGGAAGGCTGAGGCAGGAGGATCACTGTGAGTTTGAGACCAGCCTGGGCTACACAGTGAGTTCCCGTTTAGTCTCAACTACATGTGAGACCCTGTCTCAAAAAAACCAAAAACAAACTAACAAAATGACATTCTGGCTTGGAAAGCCGGACAGTGTCACTAGTCCCACATTCAACTATTTAAAGAAAGGTCTAAGCCCAGCCCCATTTGAAAGAAGGCAGAAATAGACTGTACTCCTTGAGCTTCAAAGAACTTATGGCTGTATTTAACCCCAAATCCATTCTTAAGAGTTACATTTGGCTACTGACTATTATTTATGCCGAAGAGAAGGTCTGGTCTCTTTAGGAGAAATGCTAAGCCATTCATGCAGTGAAACCCAACAGGAGGTACTGAGGTCCAGGTACACACACAGTTTATGGATAGTGCAAAAACCACAGGGTCGAGTGGCTATTAGAAAGGCCAGTAATGAAAGGAAGGCCCTGAGGAGTCTCCTGAGCACTTGTTCATAGGTGAGAGGCACAGAGGAAAAGATAGGGCCTTCTGGAGGGATGGGGGCTGGGCAAGTGTGGCAGGCGTTTGACAGGAACCATGCCATTCAGTCGCCACCATAAGCCGTTATCATCCTAAACCAAGCCCCCAGATTGTGCTATCTGCCAGGCACTGTGCTAATCTCTTCACACAGAGCAACTCAGTTAATATTAGCAACAACTCAGAGCTAAGTACCACTGTTTATCCCGTTTCACAGATAAAAGGATCTGATGGCCAAGAGAGATCAAGTGACTATCTCCAAGTCACACAGCTTCTAGCCCATAGGATGGGGTTTGACCATGTTAATGAAAAGAGAACTGAGATTGACAGAAGTCACTTGCTGAAAGACTGAACTAAAATTCATACCTAAATAAGTCTAAATCCCCAAACGGAGCTCTTCCCTTGAATATGATGCATCGCCTGAGTGAAGAATTGGCATCAGGAGAAAGATTATTCTAGACTCTTCCAGAAAGAGGAGACTGGCTGCCATGGAAAAGGCAAACTGAGCCTCTCACAGACCTTCTTAGTGAAGCAAAAATAGCATAAAAGTAACTGTGGGCATTTGTTTAAAAACAACAGAATAGACTGTGGGAGCGGAATTCTTAATAACACAAGTAAAGCAAGAAGAGGTGTGTGCTTTCTTTCCATCTGGATGTTTAATTTCCTGCCAATAGAGAGAATGGATTCTTCCCCCTCTTACACATGGACATCTTTATGGGATGTTGTGCGTAAACACAGGTGGGGTTTTTCTGGGAGATGCTTTCCAATTTGATTCTCCTGTCGCCCCTAAATTCCCTGATGGACAGTCTGGTCCCCTGCTAACCTGGAACAGAGGAAAGGGTTAAGTCCAAAGACATCCCCTGTTTACAGCTGTCCCAACCCATGGGCAGTGAGGGGACTTCCCCATGATCCTGAGTCTTTCTTCAGGCTGCATCTGTGGGTTCTGGAAAGAGGAGAAGGAAAGAGAATTTCGCAGACAGCCACGGCTCTGGAAGTTGCCCCAGGGAAGGCAGCTTGAACCCTTAATCACCCTGCATCTGCCTGAGTAGAAACAGGAGAAATTGGCATGGGATCCCTCTGGGCTCTGTTTAAGGGCTTCCTAACAGTCTGCCTGATATGAATGTTCTAGAAAATTCCACCTGAGGCTGAGGGACAGAGTTGAAAAACGCAAAGTAACAGCAGAGATGAGGAGTCCAAGTAGGATCTCAAGGGTGCCCATGGAGCCGGGCCAGCCTTCCTGGGAGGAGAACTGGAGCTTCCTCCTCTCCCTCCAACTGCGCCTCTGTGTGATCCACTTCAAAGATGTTGAAAGCGTCAGCCAGTAATTTCTTTCCACGAATCATCTTTTATTTTTTATTTTTTTAGTGAGCTTAGGTGCTGGTGAGGACTAGAATGACGATGAAGATGGATGAGACCAGGGTGTTTGTGACGCAGGGTCAGGGCTGGATTGGGTGATATATACTCACAAGTGTAAGGTTTTCTTCAGAGAAGTAACTTATCTGGGTTCCTGGGCCCAGATTCCCTTTGGCAACTCCATGTGAGCTCCTTTCCTAACCACCTTCATGTCTCCCAATACACGGGGTCCTTATGGAGCGTGAGGGACTGGACCATGTCCTACTGCCGCCCTTTCTCCCCTTCCATGCCTCCTCTGAATGGACATTTCTTCTTTATGCTCATTTCCTGTCTCCCACATCCTTTTTTTTTTTTTCTTTTTGTAACTTCTGGGTAAAGGAAACAATGTATGACCTAGGAACAAGAAGATGCCCCATCTCTGCAGCTCCCACTTTTCTACCTCCTTCCCATCACCTCGCCTCTCCAGCATCGGACCCTCCCAGCACTGTATGGGTGGGCTGTGGGGTACACTGACCTCTGTCCTCCCTGCAGGCAGACTCATGAATTTCAGGCCCCACAGGGAGTGGACAGGTCATGACGTGCTGCACCTCCATGACAGCCCTCCTCCCGCTCTTGGTTTTCAGGTTCTGTTTCTCTTTTTCCTCACATCCCGGGGCCCTATCCCTGAAAAACACTCTGAAACTCCTGCAGCAGGTTGGATGGTGTTTGGGTACCTGGGGTTTCCACTGGGACCTCAAAGTCCTCAAACACTCCCAGAGTCACCCCTAGGAGATTAAGTGACTTTGAAGTCAAAAGTGGAGCATCTCTGGAGGAATGGGGAGTTCTGGCAGATATTGGACTGATCAGCCTAATTACCCCCAGAGTTGCTTTGACCCCCAGAAAAGTCTTAGGGTAACCAAAGTATAAACCTGAGGCATGTATGGCCTCGGTGCATGTAACACCCAAAACATCAATGATGTCCTTGAACTTGATCACCAGAAACCAGTCTGCTACTGGGATTGTGGGACTAGAAGCGACTCGCTTCATTAGAAGCAAATACACACTATGCACACCCATCTCATTCTGATGTCTACACAACCCCCGCATTCCCCCAGTTGCCCTGGAGTTCTGGGCACGTCACGGGCTTGCAAAAAAAAAAAAAATTGTTGACTGAAAGAATGACCTCATTCTCTCAGGTGGCTGCCACCATCCCGCCCACAGGAAAGGGATCTGGAAGCTCCCACGGAGGGGACGTTGTCCAATGGTCATTTTTCGGTTTGTTTTCCCTAGGTCCTCACACTGAATACTGGCTGTGTTCACTGTTCCTATTCTAATGAGAAAAATATCCATCGCCTCCCTCCCAGAAAAGTCAAATGTTGCTTTACACGTTGGAGGAACAGCATGAAATACCCTCTGAGCAGAACCAGGCAGTGAATCATACACTGTGTTCAGAGACAAGACCGACATATGCCGTGCACGTGTTCCCAGGGTCAGCCTAAAGGCTCCGCTGGACCTGCAGAGAAGACCACTCAGAGGAGAATTCCTTATTTTTACCCTTTGCCAAAACCAGAAATCAGTTCTACCTCATAAATAGCGCAGCCAGCAGGTCGTGGCATTTCAAAAGCGTACGATGCTCAGTTGAAGTTAGACGAAAGAAGGGTGACTGGGATTTATAGAAACTGAATTGCACTCATTACCTAAGAAGAAAAGAACCCAGCTTCTAAAAATACAGTAGCATCTTTTTTCTAGCCAGCCCTCTGTTTGTGTACTTCTCATTTTTAAAAATTTATTTATATTTTAAGCTTTCCCTTTTAAAACATGTTCTGCAGCCCTTTGCCACAATGGAACAGTTTCTAAGCATCATTAGCTAGAGCTGCTGGCCTCTGGCACAGTGGGAGCAGAGCTGAAGGACATGGTCTGAGAGACCCAGGCACAGGCGTGTGGGTGTGGAGGGCTGGGGGTGGGTTTCTGTTGTACTTTGAAAGCAGTTAGAGAGTCCCCACCCATGAGATAAGATAGTACTTGTGAGGAATTGACTTGGTAAATATGACACTTGAAAGCAACTCTATTATTCCAAGACACAGAACAAATGACAAGAAAAAACATTCCAGTGGTTTCCTTGGGCAACACTATGATGCACCTGCTTCTCTGAATTTTTAATGGGGGAAACTGAGTAACTGAGATGATCTTTTGCCCCAACCTTGAGCAGCAAGTGTGAGATTTTGGTCTTGGCTGCTTCCCCCTGATTTGACAGACATGAGTCTCTCAGCACATGGGTAGGAGCTGGCTGTCACCCATGCCTTTACCAATATGGGGGGAGGAAGGGGACAGCATTAGATTCTCTCTGCAGTGGACATCGTAGGAATGCTTCTGTTACATAATTGCTCACAGCTCAACTGCAACAATTCTGTCTTCTGCTTCCAAAAGTCTTTATCCTAAATTTCCCCCAAACAGACCTTTATTGTTTTGGGGCCAAGTCTAGTCTCAGATTCTCGTGGTAAATTCCAGTGACCCTCACTCAGGACATGTGCACAGTCTAATCCCTGGAACAAGACCTTATTTGGGTAAAGAAAGGATCTTTGCTGATGTAATTAAGTTAAGGATCTAAGAAGAGGAGATTACTCTACATTATCTGGGTGGCCCCAAACACCATCACACATGTCCTTATAAGACACTTACACAGGAAGGGAATTTTGAAACAAACAAGGAGGTAAGGGTGGAGGTAGAGATTGGAGTGATGCAGCCACAAGCCAAGGAAAGCCAGCAGCCACCAGCAGCTGAAGGAGATGGTGGCCAGATTCCCCTTGGTGCTACACAGTGGGCATAGCTCTGTCAACATCTTGATCTCAGACTTTGGCCTATATACCATGAGAGAATAAATTGCTTTTGTTAAGGGCTGGGGATTTAGCTCAGTGGTTCCAGTGCCTACCTCAGAAGTGCAAGGGCTCCAGTTCGATCCCCAGTACTAAAAAACAACAACAGAAATTCTGTTGTTTAAGCCACCCAAACTGTTAAGTTTGATAACAGCTACAAGAGATTCCGTTAAATTTTCCTGACAGCCAAGTTTAGCATCTCAAAATCTCTTTGGGGCACCACACTTAAACCACACCCAAACCAGGACCCTGATTTGAACCAATAAATCAAATGCTCACTCTTGAGTAAGACTTGAGTCATTCAAAAGCCCACTGAGACATCTGACAGAAGATGGTGAGGGCATGAAATGAGAGGAAGAAAATCTGAGTAGGGAAACTTGATGCACTTGGATATGGTAGGATTGGTAAAGGAAACCAAGCTGGACTGGGCAGAAAAAGAGAGGTTAATCAGGTGTGTAGGGCTCCAAGTAGCCAGAAATGTTAGAGGGGACTCACACTCCTGCCCTCTGGTTTTCCTGGAGAAGCATCGCTTGGAGAAGGGATCCATAACCTATTCTGGGAAGGGCCAGACAGACGGGCTTTGGTTTTCCAGTTCATGTGGTCTCTCTCTCTACTACCCAGCTGCACCATAGCAAAGTGAGTAAGGTTTCAGACAATGCACAGTGAATGTATGGGGATGAATTCAATAAAACTTAATTTACAAAAGCTGGCAGTGAGCCAGCTTTTGCCCATGGGAGTAGCTTGCCTCATACTTTGCAGTAATGCTCCTGGCCTCTGCCTATCTCCTTCCTCCCCAGAGAGGCATTGGCTCTGCTGGAGAACCCAGGCCATCCCTCTGTGGGTGGGCTCTGCAGAGTGCAAGCGGCTGGAGGACACAGGGGCAGAGTGAAGGCATTGTCACGTGAATAACAGAGCCACCATGACCCAGCCGAGCTCTGGCGGGAGCGATCAGCTGGCCTGTCTAGCTGAGAAAACCACCTAACCACAGTCTGCAAGTTTCATCAGAAACAAAACAACATTGTAACTCTGTCTGCATGACACTTGGTTCTATCTCAATTACTCCAATCTTAGACGAGGAGGATCCAGGATATTGGCCAACCCAACAGTAAGAGAAAAGTCTGATTCTCAGTCTGGCAGCATTTGGGATTGTCTCTCTCTCTGTGATTTGCTGCCCTTTTAGGCAACTTCAGAGGTAGCTCAAGCACTTTGAATGCCTGGTGACATCTACTCTCTCTCTCCTGTGTGATGAAAACACACGATGCCCTGTTGGTAAGTAGTACGTGTGATGCATGTTTGTGTAAAGGGCAGTTAGGAGGCAGAATTAAGGTGATATGCACTTGGAGATGTGGTTTTGAAGCCTTTGGAGATTCTACAGAGTGGAGACTGGAACTAAGTGCACTGTCACTCCTGCCTGGCTTTCAGAAGCTCAACCTCACTCACACACCAGCGTTAGGTGTGTACCAATGAGCCATGCGCCACAAAGCCTTTGTTGTTATTAGTAGTCATAGAAGATACAGACATTCAGAGACAGGACACAGAAGCCACCACCTTTAATTACCACCCAGAGATAATTATTAATAGTTTGGCGTGTATCTTTCCAGATACACGCATGAGATCATAACATCCATGCTGTGTTGGAATCTACTTTTGGCATGTAAAATATAATAAATATCTTTCCACATTCCAGAAAAGAATATACATGGTGATTTTTATTAATGACACAGTTCACTTACCCAGTCCTCGGTTGCTGGCCATTAAGCTCGTTCCTAAATTTTCCCAGTAAAAACAACATTGCCACAAACATCTTTGTGGCTGGTCATGGGAGCACATTCTTAATTATTTACTTAAGCTAAATTCCAAGAAGACAAGCGTGACCAGAAGACAGCCTTCAGAAAAATCACACATTCCACATCCTTCTAAGGGAAGCTTGACTTGAAGTAGGTTTACCCATAGGAGAAGAGTGGGCTTGGATCTGTGCTTGGATGTTTAGTTCCAGCAATGCCTCAGACAGCTGCTGGAACCGACCCAAGAATCCCCTACATCCATGGAAACCCCAAAAGCCTGCGGCCTCTACCTGTACCTTCCCATCACCCCTGGGAGGATGGCCCTTGTCAGTACTCAGTGGAGACCCCAAGGAAAGGGAAAGATGGGAGAGACAAGCGGAATCCAATCTTCTGGAAAGAAAATGAGCAAAGAGTACCCTAAATATTGACTCTGCCCTGCATGGTACAAAGTGAGGAACTTTTTGAGTTTTCTTCCCCCTTCCGTATGCACTTTAAAGTCAGTGATTCAAGCATGATGGAGTCTCCGGAGGTGTTAGGAATGACTTCTTTGGATGCCCTCTGAGCTCTTCAGAATTAACAGGAGCAGGGGCCGGAGGAGAGGACTGGAGACCTGGTTCTGGGTCTCACGGAGGAAGGAGGAGGACCCTGGCGTTTCCCTTTAGTCTAGCTGTCCCCACTTAGGAAAGAGATAGACTCAAAGCAGAAGCCATGCCAAGATGAGAGACGTGTCTTTTCTTTAGTTTTTCTTGTTTTTTCAGGCCTAATAAGTGGGCCGCTGTCCCCGGAAGCAAAGCAGAAGTCTCCCTGAAAAAGGGCCAGCTGTCCACACCCACCCCAAGGCCCTGTGAAGATGTTCCCAGCGTGGTTCTCAGCACCACTGTGCATTTGGATCACAGAAGGCAGGCTCAGGACAGGTGTTTAGGCCCCAGGTTGGACCTCTGCCTTGATAGGGTTATTTAAAGGTTTGCGAAATACTGAGTAGTCTCTTTAGACAATGGGCCATGGTGTAAAGGCAAGACTGGAGGCTTGGGAATTGACTGGCCCTCTGGAGGCTGTGGAATGAATGAACATGGACAGTGCTACGAACCTCTACTAGGTGACTACGGTGCAGCACGTACTCAGTGAACAGCAGCTGAGCATGGCGAGAGTTAACTATCAGCATGGCTGTAAAAGGCTAAGACAAAAGGCAGTAGAAGAACAGGACATGGGAAAGGACAGTCACTATTGCTTGCCAAGGTTGAACTGAGAATCTTGACATCAAATGAGAACTGGAACTCCTGTAATCATCCAAGACTGCCGAGGGACAGGTTCCAGGACCAGGCACAGGCACCAAAATTCATGGATCGTGGATACTCGAGTCACTTATATAAAATGGTGTGGTATTTGCACATCCTCCCTTAAAGCTTAAGTCCACTCTGAATCACACGTAACACCAAATATGGTGTAAATCCTAGGTAAATCATTGTTAAACTGTATTGATCGCGGATAGTGAAGGGGAAAGGTCTGTGGTATTGCAATTCTTTGTGGTAGGCAATTTTTCCCCCCAATATTTTCCATCCAAGGCTGGTTGAATCTATGGAACCAGAACCCACATGCGTTGAGACAGGCGTGGAGAGCCGGCTGTCTTTGTTCCACAGTGGACCAGAGGTAAGGGGTTGGTTTTACATTTCAGCTCTGAGGCCCAGAAATTCTGTGTGTACCATTATGCTGTGCAAAATTATCTAAGGATTGAGTGGCCATTTCGCTTTATCTTTCCTTCCTGGCCTGCTATTAGACTGAGGAGCTGGGATCTGCTTTGCGTTAAAGATTATCTCCCTAGAGGGAGTATAATCTGCTCTTATTACATGTTGTCGGTGTGGGCTGACTGGTTTCCCACAGTCAAAAACCTGAGCCCTGCCTCCCCACCACTCCGTACTGACACAAGGACCGGCCAAGGAGCAGCGCGAAGGGTTCCAAGAGGATTAACGCTTCCAGGCTAAACCAAGTAGGTGCCACCTACGGGGTTAGGAGGATCCCTACGACCTACACAGGCCTCGCATCATGAAGTTGAGTGCACACCGATGAGCCCGAGCCCGTGCTAGTTCAAGCCTCACTCCTCCTGAGACACTTTGTGATTCGAGACTCTCTCTGTTCTCTCCACTTCTGAGCTGATCTTCACTTGGCACTTTTTGCCCGGGAGATTTGGACTAGAGGTTCTTTGTCCCTTCCCCCAGAAATTAACGATGTGTAGGGAAACTTTTAGATGCACCAAGGGAGACTCACTTAAAAGAGGCTCTGAGGCCCTTCATCGAAACAATCACCCTTTGAATATGGGGTGCCTCACCCCGCCCAAGCCTGTCTGCTTTGTATATTTGAGTTTCGTGTATTAGAATTTCTTAAAATAGGACTCACCCCTGAGAGCATTCGGCCTCTGAGATAACGCCCAAGCCTGGTCTGCAGAGAGCTGCGTGAGCCAGCTAGCTTCGGTGATGGCGACCACAGTTTCACGCTGGGCTCTAAATCACGGCTAAACCCTGGAGCTGAATGCATCACCCCTTTCTGGCACTTTCAATTTAAAAGCCATGCTATATTTTTGTTTCCAATTATAGATGGAGAAAAATAAAAGCATCTGGAACTCATTACTGTCCCTTTATTCCACGCCGTCACTTTAAGAAAGCAAAATAAGCCGTGTCTCAAATGCACAGGAAGAGAGAGGAAGCGATGACTCCAGAGCTAGAGCCTCACACCCCGGCCCCCACTCCCCTGTGAGTCTCTGTGGTCATATTGCAAACACATGGAGCTCGGGGTTTAGGATGGAAACCTTGACAGCTCATCAGCTCCTGCAGGGAGGCAGCTCCAGTGCATCTCCAAGTCACTGGGCCACCACGGCCACTGGCTTCCACCATGTGACCACTCCCCACGGGCAGCAACTGACCCCACCCCAAGAACCCAAGCCCAACACGTCCGGGCCTGCACGAAGGGCAAGGATCCTGGTTCCAGAAACCGGCTTGCTGGGAAAGCCAGGCCCCGACATCTTTCATGCCACACAGAAGAGCAATGCAAGGACTCCCATGTGGCCTCAAGACCCAAACCTCAGCTCCTTGGCAAGCCACACAGGTCTGCCTGGTCGGCCCTCTGTCACTGCCTTGGACCCCTTTAGCCCCCCTCCCCGAGTGTGCTGTCTTCTGCCGGATGGGAATGCATCTCAGCACACACACACACCATGACCAGTCATGTATGCTCAGCCAGCTCCCTCTACTTCCAGGCCCTCGGCAGCCCACCTCTGCGCCTCTACCCAGGCTTGAAAATGAGCATAAATACCGCCGTCATTCAAAGTGCACTCAAAGCCCTGTGTGCCTAGTGTGACAATGATGCTGGGGCTCAGAATTTGCTACTTCAACTATGGCACTTTGGAAATTGAGAAAACAGCCAAAGCGGAAAGTTCACTCCCTGACCTTCTCCCACCTTTGATTGTGAGAGCTGGCCACAAAGGGTCCTGTCGCCTTTACGTGACAGGTGTCTTGCTCTATATCTAGAGGGAAGGAACATCACACGGGGAAGCCAAGAAAAACCTGAACAATCAGGCTATGCTATGACCATGGTTTATCATCAATCACATTCCCTTTCTGTCCAGCCACACCTCTACACACGTGTCTATTCTTCATCAAACCTCAGCATAAAAATGCACTATTTTGCCTGGGTCGGTTCTTCTTTTCTAAAGGAGCCTATGTCATGTAAATCTTCAATAAAATAAATTTGTTGTGCTTTCCCCTTGTTAATCTGCAATTAACCTGTAAGATAAAGATACTACCTTTTCTCTCCTATAGTATTCTTTTGGGGGGGGATACTGGGGATCAAACTCAGGACCTTGTGCTGTGAGGCAGGTGATGGCACCACTGAGCTAAATCCCCAGCCCTCCTATAGTAAACAGTAGATCCACTGCAGAGAAAAATTATCCTCACCCTCATTCACTTTGGCAGATTTTTTAGCCAATGCCTCTCATGTATGTAGCACAGTAAGGATTTATTAGTTTCCTATGGCTGCTCCAATAAAATATCACACATTACCACATTTTTCATTGCAGTGATGGGCTGGCACCCAGAGCCTTGTGTATGTGAGGTAAGCCCTCCACCACTGAGCTGCTCCCCTAGCACAGCACAAATTTATCTTACATTTCTGTGGTCCAGCCAGGTCTAACAGGGCCAAAATTGAAGTATCAGCAGTACTGTGTGGCTTTCTTTAGGCTCTAGGGTAGATTTGATTCCTTCCCTTTTCCAGCTTCTAGAAGCCACAGACCATCCTGAGCTCACGGGCCCACCCTCCATCATTAAATCCAGCAACAGTGGCTAAGCCCTCCTAGTACACAAATTCTCACTCTGACCCCTCTGGACTCTTGTGAGTGCACTGAACCCACCCAGATAATCTAGAAAACTATTTTACAACCAGCTAATGAGCAACTGTAATTCCACCTGCAGCTTGTATTCCTCTTTACCAGGTGATAAAACGAAGTCATTCAGGATGTGGACATCTGGGTTAGCATTCCATTGCTGGAACAAAATACTTGGCACACACAACTTAGAGGAAGACATTTATTTCAAGCACACCAATTTAAGGCCGAAATATCATAGAGGTAGGGCAAGGCAGAGGAAGTTTCCCACCTCAGGGTGGCCTGGAAGCAGAGTGAGAGGAAGGGGCTTGGGCCAGAATATATGCCCAAAGGTAAGCCGTGCTTCTGCCGTAGCACATTCAGGGATGGACTCTTCAGAGGATTAATCCACCAATCCAATCACCTTCCAAATCCCCAACCTCTAAGCACATGAGACTTTTGGAGGACATTTTAGATCTAAAGCATAACAACATATTGGGGTAGGAGGGCATTCTTTTGCCTACCACAAACTGTACAGAGGTAAAGGAGTATTTTGGTTACTTTTCTCACTGCTGAGACAAAATACAGTATTACAGTACCTCAGTTTATGAACATTTCTGTTTGCAAACAGACAAACACAACCATGGCCATCTTCCCCAGAATCATGGGATGAATTTTTAAGTTCATGATCTAAGGTACCGCTGTACACAACATGTTAAAGAAGGAAAGGTTTATTTAGCTCACGGTTTGTAGAGGTTTCATTTCATAGTCAGCTGTCCCCAAGCCAGAATAACACAACAGAGGGGCATTGCAGAGGAGAAACAATTCATGGCAAAGCAGGGCAGGCAGAAGACAGTGAGCAGCAAGCAGCAGCAGCAGCCTACCTCACCCTTTTATCCCATCTAGGCTACCAGCCTTCTGGGTGGTGCCACCCACACCCTTATCTGTTGCCTTAAGCTCAGCATCACACTCTAGTGCAGTCACCTTTGAAACTCCCTGTCTATAAGCATATGAGGCTTTGGGGGGACATCTAGCTGCAAATCATAACAAGGAGACATTTTCACATCTACCTAGGAGACATTCTGCAAAGCCTTAATTAGAAACATAGGCAAAGTTAATAACTCTTTTTATATTCCCATCATATTTATTGCACTTTATAAATGCCTCTTTTACAGCACTTAAAATGTTTAAGTGGTGTTTATCAGACTGTGGGACATGTAATTCTTGACATTTTACATTTAGTCCCTTTGCATTTTAATAATTATGCATTTATTTTAATGTGAATTTGAAAAGCATAAGTAGCATATCCAATCTATGATACAATCTTTCCTTTTAAATCAAATCCACCTACATTTTTAAAAAGTGAGACTTAAGTAAAATACAAGTTAACAGTACATATTATATAGTCTGAGTCAAAAGAAAAATAAAAGAAAATGTAAGAATGATTGTTGGATGACTGCAATGTAGAAACAAACTCTCTTAGAGTTACTGTCTTCCAGAGAAACTCTGAGTTTGTTAAGGGCAGTAATGTTTCCATCTTCTCATTGCTATAGCCCTGGATATCAACAAAGTTTCCAGCACAAAATAGTTGCTCATTAAATATTTTGTTGTATCTACAAGTAAGTGGTTAAATAACTAACCTTTTTGTTTTCCTCACTCTTTGAGAATAGGAACTATGCTGATTAATTTTTATATCTCTGGAACCTAGAACCTGTAGCAGCTCAAGTATATAGTGAATGTACAAATAAAGGAGGCTTGTGCTATGGGCTTCAACTGTGATTCAACTTTATGCCTCTTGAATTAATTTCACATTCTGGAAATGTAGTTAAAGTAACAGTTTGACAACAACTACTGCTGCTATAGTTACTTTAATAGGACCTGCTATACAGTGTGTTTTGTAGGAAATAATATATAAAGCCACAGATATTGAAGATTAAACATAGCTGAGCCCCAGATTCTTTCTAGCGGATTAAAAAGTAAAAATCACACCAAGGCATAGGAAGGTAGATATGAGGCTCCCATCTTTTCCCTCTTGGCATCTAGATCTTTTTTTTTTCATTAAGTTTATTGGCACATTTTAGGTATACATTACGATGACATTCATAGTCGGGAACTTGTATCTTTACATGGAGTATCCTGGTTCTTAGTTCTTCCCCACTCCCCTGCCCTCCCTTCATCCCTCCACCCCTCCTTGTTTACAAAGACTTTGTTTCTATTTTTACTTTTCTCATATTTTTTATTTTCCTTTCTTTCCTTTCCTCTGCCCCTCCACTTCCTTTGCCTTTATACCTCTTCTTCCTATTTCATATTATCTATTATACATTTTGTCCTTATTTACACTTTCAGTTTCTCATATCAGAGAAACTATTTGGTATTTACATGTTGTGTCCTATTTATTTCACCTAAGAGTAAGGCCTCGCTGTGCATCCATTTAGGTATAAATGTCTCTAGTTTCTCATTCTTTATGGCTGAGTAGTACTCCATTTTATTTGGGGGAAAAAATACACACATCTTCTTTATCCAGTCTCCAGTTGATGGGCAATTGGGCTGTTTCCAAATTTTAACTATAGCAAACTGTGCTGCTATAAACATGGGTGCACATATATTATTGTGGTATGATTCTTTTGATGCTTTTGGGAAGATACCCAGCAGGTGGATAACTTGGTCAAATGGGACCTCTAATCCTAGTTTTTTGAGGTATCTCCATATTGATTTCCATAGTGGTTGCACCAGTCTGCACTCCCACCAACAATGGAGAAGGGTTCGTTTTTCCCCACAACCCTGCCAGCATTTGTCATTGGTTGATTTCTTGATAGCAGCCATTCTTTCTGGAGTGAGGTGGAATCTTAGTGTTGTTTTCATCTGCCTCTCTCAAATGACTAGTGATGTTCAACATTTTTTCATATGTTTATTTGCTGCTTTTACTTCTTTGTCTGAGAAATGTCTTCATTTCAGATGCTCATTTTTTAATTAGGTATTTAAATTTGAGGGATCTGATTTTTTAAGTTCTTTATATATTCTATATAATAGACCTTTGTCTGAGAAACAGCTGGTAAAAATTTTTTTCCCAGTGTAAGTTGTACCTTAGCTCTATTGGTTTGTTTTTTTTGTTTTGTTTTGTTTTTGCAGTGTAGAAGGGTTTTTTTGGTACCGGGGATTGAACTCAGGTCCTTGCGCTTGCAAGGCAGGCCACCGAACTGCTGAGCTAAATCCCCAACCCTTAGTGTAGAAGAAGCTTTTTAGTAAAATGAGATCCTAGTTGTTGATTCTTTGTGCTAGTTCCTGTGCTACTGAGGTTTTGTTCATAAAGTCTTTTCTTATGGCAATATTGTCAAGATTTCTACCTAACCTATCCTCCAGCAAGTTTAGTGTTTCTGTTTTAATATTCAGATGTTTGATCCCCTTCAATTTTAGTTTGGTGCCTGGTGAAAGATGGGGGGGTCTAGTTTTAATCTTTGGCAGGTTGAAATCCAGTTTTTCCAGCACCATTTACTAAAGAGGCTATCTTTCCTCCAGTGAGGATGGTTGGCTCCTTTGTCAAAGTTGAGGTAGCTGAGTATGTCAGGAGTTGTTTCTATATCTTCTAATCTATTCCACAGATTCTTGGGTCTGTTTCTTTGACAGTACATGTTGTTGTTGTTTTTGTTTTTGTTTTTATCACAGTGGCTTTGTAGTATAGTTTCAAGTTGGGGATTGTGATACCCCCTGTCATGTCTTTGTTGCCTAGAAGTGCTTTTGCTATTCTGGGTCTCTTCTGGTTCCAAATGAATTTTTCGATTGTTTTCTCTAGTTCTGTGAAATATGCTGTTGGGATTTCAATCTTAATTGCATTGTATAGTAGTTTCAGAAATATGGCCATTTTCACTATATTGGTTCTTCCTACCCAGGAGCAAGAGATATATTTCCATTTTCTTATATCCTCTTGGATCTCTTTTTTAGAGTGCTGTGATTTTCAAGGTAGAGGTCTTTTACTTTCTTCATCAGATTGAATCCTAGATATTTCTTTCTTTTTTGGGGAGGATACTATTGTAAAAGGAACTATTTCCCCAATTTCTCTGTCAGTGGATCTATTACTTATTTGTGTACAAGAAGGCTATTGATTTTTGAATGTTGACCTTGTATCCAGCTACTCTACTGAAACTGTCAGTTAAGTCTAGAAGTCTTTTGGCAGAGTTTTTTTGGGTCTTCTATGTAGAATATCATGTCATCGGCAAATTATGATAGCTTAACTTCTTCCTTTCCTATCTTTATTCCTTTTATTTCTTTCTCTTGTCTAATTGCTGTGGCTAATATTTTCAGGACTATATTGAACAGGAGTGGAGATAGTGAACATCCTTGTATTGTTCCTGATTCCCGGCTTCTAGATCTTATTAAAAGTGTTCTAGTTTGGTAGATATTTCCTGAGTTTCATGGTTTGTTAGTTCATTTATGCATTGGGCTTTGTGACAGATTCAATATGTGCCACCACTGAGCTATATGTAAAAGACACAATGATGAATAAGACTGCTTGTTACCTTGAGAAGCTTACAGTTTTGTAAGGAAGAAAACCACCCTAAATTTATGGCTACAGCACAATTAAAAGACCTACACCAGAAGTGACAATAGGAGTTGGGAGTCTTAAAGTTTTTGGGCGGACATTTGAGCTCAACCAAGTTAATTATGTGGTAAAAACAAAGAATGCAAAAAGTAAACTCTTTATAAAAGAATATAACAATACAGGATTCCACAATGTAAACTATAATATTCAGGGTACAATTTTTAAAACTATTTAGTGTATGAAGATCAATGAAATATCATCCAGTCTCAAAAAAAAAAAGTGGAAAGCAAATAAAATTAGCAGATTTGTATTAAAAAACAACTCTTGACTATGTTCATTGACTTAAAGAAAAACTATGCTTGCAATGAATGAAAACAGGAGATCTCAGCAGAGAAATAGAAACTATAAAAAGGATCCGAGCAGAAATTCTAAAACTAACAAACACATTATCTGAAGTTAAGAATTCAGGTATGCTTGAAAGCATATAGGAAATGATCTAGGAAAGAGTCTATGAACTTGAAGACAAATCCGTAGATGTTATTTAGTCTGAAAAAACAGAGAGAACCAATGAATTGAATAATTAACAGAGACTTGGAAGAAATGTAACTGAGACATTAGTGACATAAAGGTGAAAGCAGTATGTGTCCAGACCTCTCTGAATGGGCACAGAAGGTAAAGACATTCACGCGCAAGAAAGCAAACTCACCTGAGACAATCTTAACGGGCAATGCAGCCGACTCTGTGCCCGTCAATCAGCCTCTTTGCCACCCACTCCCCTGCCCTTACCAATGATGCCCAGCAAAGTGAACACAGTAACAGGGCTGAAGATCGTGCATGGGTTCAGCAACATGAGGTTTCACTTGTCGAAGCTGATCCACTGCCAAGTGCCAGCTAGCTCGTTACAAGACAAGCAATGGGTTCCCATGTGCTAGCATCTGGGGGATTCATTCGGCGCAGGATGATATGTTCACTGCATTCGATTACTTCCAGCATGGCAGGAACAGCACTTTGGTCTCACGAGAATAGGCACTTCATCAGTATATGGACTTGCCTTTTCTACCTTCAATTCTTCTCCTAAAACCAACATCTCTAGCTCAGGGATTTAGCTCAGTGGTTCCGCTGCCTGCCTCCTAAGAACAAGGTCCCAAGTTCGATATCTGGTACAAAAAACAAACAAACAAAAACCCAACATCTCTAGATTCACAGAGTGCTTTATTTAGCGCCAGAGAATTCTGCATAGCTTTGCTTCTGACAGAAGAATTCATTTTTAGCATCTAGAGTGCAACAATGGATTCATGGCCACAGAACGCTCGGGTCTCACGACGATTTTAAGACAGCTGCCAGATATAATGAAGGGATAGCCTTTGAAGACTCAGTGGCAGGGTCAGCTGGATGGCAAAAAATGCACAAGCATCTCCAGATTATACTATTCTGACTCAATATATGGCCCTGTTTCTCTCAGGAGCCTGAATTTAGAACTCTGGGGACCTAGGGAAGTGGAAAGAAGTGGTTTCTCTTACTATTGCTTTGATAATTCACCAGCAAAGTTTTTGCTTCTTCTCATACTTTTGGGTTCTGTTTGTCTAGAGCTTTTAGCTTCTACCAGAGGAGACAGCCATGGTTCTGTTAAACTGCAAGCTGAAACTGGGCTCCTCGTGCCAATGAACTGGGAGGGGAAGAAAGAGACTATGGTAGTGGCTGAGATTGATCCTGAATTTCCAGTGCAACTGCTACAAATGAGGGCAGAAGAGTGTGCCTGAGATCCTCCGGGCATCTCTTAGCTCTTCCATGTCCTGTAATGAAGGTTGATAGGAAACTACAGTATCCCAATTCGTGCAGGACTGCAAAGGGCACACACATCTCAGGAATGACAGTTTGATTGCCCCACTAAGCAGGACCACCAGCGGTGCTCACTAAGAAGGAAGAGAATGTGAACTGCACAGTGGAAAAAGTAAGTGACAGATACCAATGATGACCACGGGACCAGTTAAAGACATGAGAACTGCTGTCATTAGTAGTATCTTCGAGAAGGGACTAAACTAGAAAAGAAATGAACCTCTCCCAAATATGAATAAGAGAAGGATTTGTACATCCTCTACTGGGGAGAGGATTGTATGTCATTGGTTGTACAGGGACAGCTGTGCCTCACAATAGGTGAAAGCTTCATTTTGCTACTGTTCTTATTCAGAAGGAATAGTTGTAAAAGGCTGTGTTCAGATGCTAAGTTGATAATGCATCATGTCACGGATCGTTCTGTAGACACAGGGCCATGCTCAGAAGTTTTTAAATAAAACTTTTGGACTAAGTGGATGCTTACCCGCAATAAAATGGGTTCAGGAAGATTAGTAAGTGCATTCAAAGATACCTTGCTAGTCAGGGCAAAAATGGGATTAGAACAGAGGAGACTGACTTAGAAAGCCTTCTGTTCTCCAGTGCATTACACTCATTGCACCAGTCAGAATGATAAATTGCACACACGGTTGTGGGTGCTTCATAGTTGTTATTTCTAATTCTCTTGGCAACACTTGGAGGAAGGCATTATCATTCTATTCTGAAGTTCGCGGGCTTCTGGGGATTTCTCCAGCACTGAAAGGAGAACAAGTGGCCTGGAGTTTGTTTGTTGGTTGGTTTGTGTGGTTTTTTGAGACAAGGTCTCACTATGTAGTTGAGACTGACCTGGAACTCACTATGTAGCTCAGGCCGGTCTCAACTCACAGCGATCCTCCTGCCTCAGCCTCCTGAGTGCTGGGATTACAGGCAGTCACCACCATGCCTGGCCTAGTGGCCTGGAGTTTGTTTGTTGGTTGGTTTGTGTGGTTTTTTGAGACAAGGTCTCACTATGTAGTTGAGACTGACCTGGAACTCACTATGTAGCTCAGGCCGGTCTCAACTCACAGCGATCCTCCTGCCTCAGCCTCCTGAGTGCTGGGATTACAGGCAGTCACCACCATGCCTGGCCTAGTGGCCTGGAGTTTGAACCACCTTCCACTGCCCTTACAGATGCTGCTCATCTTGTGACCACTGCAGGGATTTCTCAAAGATTACAGGGAATTCTCCCTCCCAAGCATGCCCCAAGCCTCCCCTCACCCTGTTTATGAGACTCTGTCTAGCTTACGCACCTTCGTTCCCCAACTTCTCACCTGCACCTCAGCCTCCAGGCACAGTGAGTACCCGTCACCTCCCCTAAAGGGCTCAATGCTTCGTGTATCTTGACACACTGTTGTCAGGCTTAGAACACCTTTCCTCTCCAACCTCTTGCCCCCATCCTAGAGAGAAAGTGATCTTGTTCATGTCCCATCCATCAGTTTCAACTTCACACTCTCTAAACCAACCCTTCGCTCATTCATCCAAGCAGAATCATTCTCCCTGCTCTGCCACTAATGTTCAGCATACGCGCCTCTGTAGCCACGCTGATCGTGCTGCGTTGATGTTGTTCATTTCTAGCTCCTTCCCTCACCGCACATGGAACTCCTCCGGGCAAGGATCCTCAATCATTCATCTTTATATCTTCCATGCCTGTTACAGCGCCCGGCAGATCACCAGTTTTCAAGAATGAATGAGTGATTGAATACGGAAGCATGCACTGTAACCTTCCACAAAGGGAGGCAAAGCTCCTGAAGATGAGCCCAATGCTGCCTCCACCCTCTCGACTCTAAGGCGAGGGCACACGGCTCATCTCTCCAAGAGTTCTCCATCTTGTTATTGGAAGTGTCTTGCTGGATCTATGGATGAATAACATCAGGGACCTGAAGTGCACAATGGCTGAATCTCAACGTCTAAGTGAGTTAATGGGCCAGAAATCCAGCCGAGCCTCTTCTGTCACTGAGCAAGGAGACAAAGGCAAAGTCTCGTTGAAAACTACCTTCATGGCCAAATACTTATTCCACAAAGACACTTTCATCAGCTATGTATAAATGGATAGATTCACAGTTTAATCCCCTTCCCTTTTGCTGTCCCTGAGCAATTCAAAGTAGAGTGGAAACTTGGCAGTTAACCGATTAACTTGATTGAAATAAACAGCCAAATTAGATAATTAATTATCATGTTTGCCAAATTTCCACTTCATGGTTTTGCTGGGTAGATACAGCCCTGAGGCTATAGATACGTTTACAAGCAAATTACCCAATTCGTCTGGTGAATCCTCCTGTATTGTGTGTGTGTTTTTGTTTTTTTGTTTTGTTTTGAGACAGGGTCTCACTGTGCAGTTGACACTGACCTGGAACTCACTATGTAGCCCAGGCTGGTCTGGAACTCACAGTGATCCTCCTGCCTCAGCCTCCCGAGTGCTGGGATTACAGGTGTGAGCCACCACACCCCGCTTGTATTGTGAATCTCACATTTTCCATTACCCTTTCTGGTTCTTTTCCATCACTGCAGAAAACAACTGTGTAAAGAGGAACGCTCAGAGCACTGCTCCAAAGACTACCCCATTCAGATGGTTCTAAAAGGAGTCTGAGGGCCGGGGATGTATCTCAGTGGTGCCGCACCTGTCTGGCAAGGGTAAGGTCCTGAGTTCGATCCCTGATCCCCCAAAAAATATAAAAAATAAAAAAAGGTCTGAAGCCTAAACTTTGGCAGGTCCACCTAAACCAAGGCTATAACCTTGCATGTCCTTTCTATATCATCAACCAAAAAGTGACTTCTCCACCCACCCTTTGTCACAGGAGCCAAAACAAGCGGAGGTTCCCTCCTGCGGGTCACACGCTGAGTGTGACTTGCCAAATAATTGGTATCTTTCTTCTCCAGGTTGCCCCACCCCCACAGATACTTTGCATGAGTGGCAGAAAATGTAGCTAGGGCTTTCCCAAGGCTCTTTTGGGCCATCACTGGATAAATGAAAAGTTAAGAGGCAAAGCATTTCTAGATTAAAACCTGAAGTCTGGGGATTTAGCTCAGCGGTTCAGTGGCCTGCCTTGCAAGCACAAGGACCTGAGTTCAATCCCCGGTACAAAAAAACAAAAAAAAAACTAAAGGTTCAAAGCGTTCAGTCTTTTTTTAACAGAAGTAACATGGTGTTCAGTAAGACACGGAGGGTAAAGTATGCCTCACAGATTTTAACCAAGTGCTGGATGCTGAGGAATCAGGGTTAGAGAACTGCAAAGTTAGTGTTACTCAACTGTTGCACTGTGTTCAATTACTAGTATTAGAGCGCTTAGGAAATCTCAACCCCTCCAAAAGCACGTTTTCAGTGGGCGTAGATCTACCACACACTTTAGTGGACCTTCGCTGGGACCTTGCACCAGAAAGGCGTCTTTTTAATGAGCACCCACTTCATGCTAAATGCCATCTACATATATGACAAAAAAGACAGGTAACTCACAGCCTAGGTAACAGACATAATTACCTGTTCTTTCTTACAAAGTTGACATTAGATCTCCAATTCAATAACCTCCCCAGTCCAAAGTCTGCAAACCAGGCAGAGATGCTAGGGTTAGACCTCAGTACAGAAAACAGGGCGATATCATCCAGCAGGTGAAAGGTAAGATGAGAGAGAGAGAGACAGAGAGAGAGAGAGAGAGAGCAATTGTTAGGTGAATTTGGTATCCTATATGGTGCTCTCATGATGGAATGTAGACTGTAACAAAAGACTCTAACCATGTATTACAAATGTATGACATAACCTTGATAGCAGCAAGCATACCGACACCCAGATACTGGTTTCTAGATTCTCCAGCAAAAGGAACCAGCCTTCGAGAAACAGCTGATTCTAAAGCTGGAACAGAGGAAATACAAGATGAGCTTAGAGGACCTTGTAGGATCAAGAAAGTTAAGGAAAGACTAGAAAAACAAAAGGGTGGGTACATCCAAAGGACAGAAGCCAAGCTAAAAGGGCTCTTAAAGGCCAAAGATAGAACGATTTGAGCAATAATTGAATAAATTAAATAAAATAGCATAATTCTGAATCAAATACATGGGAATCATACTGATATAAATATATGATTATATAAATAAGTAAATAATAAAAGAAAATCTTCCTTTAAAAAAGAATTCCAAATAATTATGTGGATACATTCCACCAAAATGTGGAGCTCAGTCCCAGCTCTCACTGCTTGACCATGGGTTGGACTTTGTGACTTCCTTCCAATGAGGTCTCGAGATGTGGAAACAGAGAGAGATGACTTGGCAGTAAAAATAACTTTCAAATATGACTGTGGTTAGATGATAAAGATTCAAGTAGCCAGTTGGAAGACACGCTGATACCTTGCACCTCCTGCTATGGTGCCATGAGAAAGACATTTTACCCTGTGGTATTTTTGTTTCTTAAAAAACGAAAACAGAAGGCTATGAGGAAAAAAAAGCAGATAAAATCAAATCGAGGGGTGTTCCACAAAACAACAGTTCAATAAGCTCCCAAACTTAATGTCACTAACTAAAGGGAGCCGACTCCAAACAGGGAGGCCAAGTGAGACAAGGCAACTCACGCAATGCGGGATCCGAGATTGGATACAAAAACGTATGAAGAGCATAAACGAAAATAATCTGGGAACGCCAAGTAAAATCTCAATAGTGATGTAACCATGTTGTTTCTTTTAGTTTTTACAAATGTACCCTGGTGATAGGGTAACATTAGGGGAGGCTGGGTGAAGGGTCAATCTAAAATTTTTCCAAATAGAGTTAATTTTTAAATAAAAGCAATTTGTCCAAAGTCATAGAATGTGCAACATCAACAGTCAACTCTGCTGTAAATTATGGTTTGGGGCAATTACACGTTCATGAGGGTTAGCCACAGTTGAACATGATGCTACCAATCAGGGAGGTAGGGCAGGGACTGTGTGGCAACTCTCTACTTTCTGCTTGATTTTGCGATGAACCTAAAACTCCGTAAAAATGGAGTCTATTAAAAATAAATAAAAAGTAAAGCAGCCTGGCATGGTGGTACACGCCTGTAAGCCCAGCACTCAGGAGGCTGAGGTAGGAGGATCTCTGTGAGTTCAAGACCAGCCTGGGCTACAGAATGAGTTCCAGGTCAGTCTGAACTACATAGTGAGACCCTGTCTCAAAAAACAAAAACAAGACCAAAAAAAAAAGTAAAGCAGACTTTTTACTTCCAACTATGACCAAGTAACTTCTCAGCAAATCAGTGCTCCCATTTAAAAAAATAAAAACAAGAAGAACTGAATTAAAAGAAAAGACAACCTCTTTGAAGGCATTAAAGAGCTTTGAAGGCTGTCAGGCAGCAGATCCCAAGAGAAGGAAAGTGCACTGGGGTAACTCAGATTCCCAGAAGTTTCCCGGTTGGAGCATTTGCCAGTCTTTGTATGGGGCTGAAACACCAGCAGAGCTTCTTACCATCTCTAACGTGAGAGACAAAAGTTGGAGGGTGTGGATACCAGAGCTGCCAGGTCTCAAGAGGCTGAGATACAGGAGCGGTGATAAGCAGAGAGGTGACTCTTGTGTGCAACACTGAGTTTTCTAATATTCTTAGCAGGCAGGATGCTAGGAAGCCAACAGCTAGAAAACAGAACTAGGATTCTGATGGCACCACAGTGCAAGGAAGTGAAAGCTCTACTTCAGGACCCACCAAGGAGAAGGAGCCTAAGGAGCATCCTGGTTCCAGATTGAGCCAAGCAAGGGCACACGGGTCAGTCTTAAGTCTTCTCAACCCCTAAATGTACTGAGTACTTTTTTGCTTTGTTGTGTGCCAGCCCTCGATGGAGATAGATAATATCACTCAAGAGCTTTATAGCCTGTCACTGTTACTTATAATAGACAAATGTCAGCATTTAATCTACAAATATCAAGTGTCCCACAGACAAAGGGCAAAAGAACAATTACAGAGTAGGCCAACAGGCAACCCGTACTGAAATTATCTGATTCACATGTTAAAATAGCTGTGATTAACATGTTTAAAAATCCAGACTATACAGGCAGGGGATTTAGCTCAGCGGTTCAGTGGCCTGGCTTGCAAGCTCAAGGACCCAAGTTCAATCCCCAGTACAAAAAAAAAAAAAAAAAATCTAGACTATACAATGCAGGTTTTTTCCAGAGAGTGGGAATCTATTTTTAAAGGATGGAAATGATAAATTTAAACATTCTAATAACTTTGGAAGTGGGAAAAGGGCCAAGAGATGGAAGGAAGGAAAGGAGGGGCAGGGGAGGTAAGAATTGGGATGGTACGTACATGTGCCAGCACCCTACAAGGAATGGAGTCATCATGTACACAAACGTGTACTGATACAAATTTTAAATTTTTAAAAACTTACAATAACTCCCAATATGAAAAACATATTGGGAGCTGAAAGGCAAATTAAACACAGCTGAAGTGAGGACTTACTGAACTGAGAGATGGATCAGCAGAAAATGTCCTTACCATCAGACAAGAGAAAGAAAGGAGGAAAAGTCGAAAAACAAAGCCAGCTGGGGATTTAGCTCAGTGGTGCCACTGCCTGTCTCGCAAGCACAAGGACCCAAGTTCGATCCCCATACCAGAAAAAGAAAAAAACAAAGTCAAAGGCCTATGACACACAGCGAAAGAGCTGTGAAAGAGCTTCTAAACGTGCACCTGGAGGGCTGTGAAGTGATGGTTCCTGTGGACTTCTGTGAAACAAATTAAGACGCAAAACCCCAAACCACAGACTCAAGAAGCAGTACAAACTCTGAGCCAAACAAAGGCTGTGGAAAGACAAAGATGAAAACTTGCAAGTCCCCAAGGGGAGGAAAATTCCTTTCAAGAAGCAAATATAAGACTGCATCTCGAAAAGAATAGGTATATAGGATGACAAGATGTTTCTCTAAACTGAATGTGCCTCCCCAAGTCATAGGTTGAAGCCCCAAGGGTATGATATTTGATGTTGTTGTTGTTTTGGTACCAGGTATCAAACTTGGGTCCTTGTGCTTGCAAAGCAGGAGGTGGAACCACAGAACTAAATCCCTGGCCCAAGGGTATGATATTTGGAGGCAAGACGATTGGGAAGTAATTAGGGCATGAAAGTGGAGCCTTTGTGCATAAGATTAGTACCTTGATATGAATATGCGTAAGAGAGAGCATCTCTCTCTTCATCAAATGAGGATACAGCAGGAAGGTGGCTGTTGCAAGCCAAGGAAGAGAGCCCTCACCTGGAACTAAGCTGGCCGGCACCTTGGTCTTGGTCTTGCTGGCTATGAGAGTTAAATGTGTCTTGTTTAAGCTCCTCGGTTCATGATATTCTGTTAGAGCAGCTGAGTAGACTAAGGCATATGTCACCTTTATGGTGCTAACAGAAAACAAATGTCAACATAGAAATCTACAACCAGAAAAATGTCCACAGAAGTGAAAAGAGATGAAGAAAAATTTTCTAATGTCTGCCAGTATACTTACACGAAGAAAATACTAATAGGACTTTTTTGCGCAGACAGAAGTCTAAGAAGAAATTACAGGCAACAGAAATGGTAAACAATATTGGTAAAATTAAATGTATATTTGGTTAGATAAAATAATACGAATGTGTTTGTGTGGTTTCCTATATAGTAAGATTGAAAAATGCATTATGAAAGGCAGGAGGGAAGGAAATTACATTAAAGTAATTTAAGAACCTAACCTTATCCGGAAAGTAGAAAAAGTACTAATTAGTAGTATATTCTTTAAAATGACCATTGTTTATTTAAGGTGACCACTAAAAGAAATATATATATATATGTGTGTGTGTGTGTGTGTGTGTATGTGTGTGTGTGTGTGTGTATATATATATATATATATATATATATCAACAGTAAACTAATAGAGGAAATATAGAAAAACACAATTTTAAAAAATACAGGAAAAGGTAAGATACATGCAATAAATAGAATATCAACAGTAGAACTGTAAATATATACCCAAATACGTCCATAAGTTGTCCACTGTAAGTCATTTAAATACTGAATTAAAAATAAAAACCTGGGTAGTGTATTAGCCAATTTTTTGTCTCTGTGACCTTTCAGAGGACAGGTTTGTCTCAGCTCACAGTTTTAGAGGTTTCAGCCCACAGTCAGCTGGCTCTGCTGCTGCTGGGCCTGTGGCAAAGTAGAAGCACCATGGCAGAAGAAGGGTACACTACCTCGTAATGGCCAGGGAGCAGAGAGAGGAAAGGAGGGTGGAGCCCAGATACAGTGCCCGGACTCACACACCATGATCCGCCCTTTCCTCCGGCCCCGGCTCCTGTTCACGCAGTGTGCCATCACGTCACGACCTCCTCAGTGGACTCAGGTCCACCTCCCAAAAGCCCCTTGGGTGGCTTTCAGGTGGCATTTTAGATGCAAACCATTAAGAAGCAGCATTTCTGGGTCGGTGGGCTAAAGTCACCCCTTTCCACCCGCAGATTCCACGCCTCCGTAAAGTCCAGAGAACATGAAGGAGAAAACACAGCACACAAACAAAGCAGAATTTGTCAGAGTCAACTTTTGTAGAACTCTGGAAATTAACCAAAGGCTTACACCAATATGAAGAGCATTTATTAAGAAAAGGAAAGAGAAAAAGAAAAGCAGCTGAATCTTTGGAGGATTGCAAGCTTTATTGTATACTTTTTAACTTGCCCTAGTCTCATTCTTCCTTTTTTTTCCAACTCTGAAGTAACCTTAAAAACCAGCAGCCTGACAGTCACCTAACAGTAGCCATGACAACAAGCAGCTTAGCAGCCACTTGAAGGAACAGAAGCGATTTGAAGCTCTCCATCCCCATTAAAAACAAAACAAAAAAATTCCAGACAATTATTACTATCTTCCTATTCTGGCAGCTCCCAGGAAAAGCCCCACGTATAAGTCTCCTCTGTATTTAACCTCATTTAGAGCCTACTCCATGTGCATTTATAAAAAACCGTATGTGCCGATTCATTAACAACACAGCTATTTCAGATGGCAAGACTAGTTGGGCTAAACGAGATGCCATATACACCCCGGAAAAGGAAGGAAAAACTCTCAAAAGGAGAAGGTAGGAAATGAGATGCCCATAGAGGGCTTTATGGAATACCTATAAAAGGCTTTGAAAATTTCTAATATATTCCATGAATTTAGAAGGTCATGCTCATGGCTGGGACTGCATGCATGCCCAGGAATTATCTGAGAAAGCCCTAATTCCCTACTTCTGGTTTCCCTGAAGGGTCTATGCCAGCAGGAAATGAAAGCAAAAGAAGAACTGTAAACCAAAGGAACATTAAGGTATACAGCTACACCTCTGTCTGATAATTACGTGAAACCCCAGCTAGCCAAGCAGAAGTTTCAGTGGCCATAGAAAAGGATTATATATACCATGACCCAGTAAGATTTATCCCAGGAATGTAAGGTTGGCTTAATATCCAAAAATCAGTTAATGTAATACACAGTATTAATGAAATAAAAAAGGAAAAATAGATCTTGATAATTGCAGAAAAGGTATTTAATAGAATCCAATGCCCTTTCATCTTAAAACACTCAAAAACAATGGAACTTCTTCAATCTGATAAAAGTATCTAGGAAATATGAACAACTAAGATACTTAATTATGAAAGATGAAATGCTTTCCTCTAAAATTAGGAACAAGACAAAATGTCCATTCATCATACTTCTATTCAACATTGTACTAGAGAGTTTAGCAATGGTTATTCAACAAGAAAATGAAATTAAAATGCATCCAGATTGGAAAAGAAGAACCAAATGATCTCTATTGGCAAATAACATGATATTGTATATTTTTAAAATCCTAATGAATCTACAGAAATAAGCTATTGAACTAATAAATACATTTAGCAAGGATAGAGGCTATGTGACCAATGTACAAAAAATCATATTTCTCTACACTAACAATGAAACATTTGAAAATTATACTAAGAAAATGTTTTATTTATAATAACACTAAAAAATTAGGAGCCACAGATTAAAACTAGACCCTTATCTTTCACCATGCACTAAATTAAAATCCAAATGTATTAAAGATCTAAATATTAAAACAGAAACATTAAACTTGCTGGAAGGTAAGTTAGGCAGAACTCTAGAAGACATTGGCATAGGAAAAGACTTTATGAACAAATCCTCAGTAGCACGGGAACTAGCAGATAGAATCAACAACTGGGATCTCATCTTATTAAAAAGCTTCTGTACTTCAAAAGAAACCAGCAGAACTAAGAGACAATCTACAATGTGGGAAAAAATTTTTACCAGCTGTTCCTCAGACAAAGGACTATTATCAAGAATATATAAAGAACTCAAAACAATCAGCCCCCCCAAATATAAAGACCCGATTCAAAAATGGGCATCTGAAATGAACAGACATTTCTCAGACAAAGAAGTAAAAACAGCAAGGAAATATATGAAAAAATGTTCCACATCACTGATCATTCGAGATATGCAGATGAAAACAACACTGAGATTCCACCTCACCCCACAAAGAATGGCTACAATCAAGAAATCACACGATAACAAATGTTGGCCGGGCTGTGGGGAGAAAGGAACCCTTCTCCATTGTTGGTGGGAGTGCAGACTGGTGCAACCACTATGGAAATCAATATGGAGATACCTCAAAGAGCTTGGACTGGAGGTTCCATTTGACCCAGCCATCCTTCTGCTGGGGATCTTTCCAAAAGAACTAAAAGAATCATATCACAGAGAAGTATGCGCACCCATGTTTATAGTGGCACAGTTTGTAATAGCCAAAACTTGGAAACAGCCCATTTGCCCATCCATTGGAAACTGGATAAAGAAGATGTGGTTTTTCTATAAAATGGGAATATTACTCAGCCATAAAGAACGAGAAAATAGATTAATTCATAGGCAAATGGATACATATTGAAGATATACTCCTAAGTGAAATAAATAAGGCACACATGTATAAATACTGAATAGTTTCTCTGGTGTGAATAATCTGCAATAATACAGAATATCCTAATAAGATTACTGACATTTAGAAATGGGAAGAAAGGAGCTAAAGGTGTAGGGAATATGGGATGGGTAGGAGAAGGGTAATAAGGGAAAAGAAAAACGTGAGATAATGAAAAGATGAAAATAAAGTGTTTGTAGATGGGGAGGGGAGAAGGGGGTGAAGGGAGGGCAGGGACAAGGGGAAAAAATGAGAACCAAGACTTGTCATGTAGAGGTACAAATTCCCAACAATGAATGTAACTGTACTGTATCCCTAAAATGTACCAATAAATTCAATTAAAGCTGAAAAAAATTAGGAAAATTTTTTACAAAGCAAGTACAAAAATTACCAGAATGTTCCACCCCACAAAATCAGAATACACATTCTTTTCAGCTGCACATGGATCATTCTCCAAAATAAACCACATACTCACTTATAGAACATATTTAAATGCAAAGGAATTGAAGTCATCCCCTCTATTATCAAACCATATTGTGATGAAATTGGAGATCAATAGCAAAAGAAATTGAAAGAATTTCATAGACACATGGACATTGAACAACACACTTCTGAATAACCAATGGGTCACAGAGGAAATTAGAGAAGAAATCAGACAGTTTCTACAATTAAAGGACAATATAATACAACATATTGGAATCTATAGGACACAATGAAAGCAGTCTTACAAGGGAAATTCATAGCAGTGAATATTAGGAAAACAGAGAAAGCGCAAATAAACAACCTGATGCTGCACATCAAGCTTCTAGAAAAAGAAGAACAGGACAAACCCAAAGCTCATACAAGGGAGGAAATTATAAAGAACAGAGCAGAAATCAATGCAATGGAGACAAAGAGAATGATACAAAAAAAAAATCAATGAAGCAAACAGTTGGTTCTTCAAAAGAACAAACAAAATTGACAAACCTTTATCCAACTTATTAAAAAAAAAAAGAAAGAAAGAAAGGAAAGACCCAAATCCATGCAATTAGGAATGAAAAGGGTGAAATTACAATAGACCCAGCAGAAATCCAAAGGATCATCCATACCTACTTTGGGAACCTATATGCCAATAAGATGGAAAACAGAAGAAATGGACAGATTTCTAGATACATTTGAATTACAAAAATTGAATGAAGAAGACCTAAAAATGCTAAACAACCCAATATCAAATGGAGAAATTGAAAATGTAATTAAAAACTTACCAACTATGAAAAGCCCAGGTCCTCATGGTTTCACTGCTAAATTCTACAAGACATTTAGAGAACTATTGCCACTACTATTTAAACTCTTCAATGAAATTGAAAGGGAAGCAATACTCCCAAATTCATTCCTGGAAGCAAGCATCACCTTGATCCCAACAGCAGAGAAAGAGCCAAAAAAAAAGAGAACTATAAGTCAATCTCACTGATGAACATAGAGGCATAAATTATCAATAAAATACTGGTAAACAGAATGCAGAAGATCATATACTCTGACCAAATGGGATTCCTCCCTGGGATGCAGAGATAGTTTAACATGCACAAATCAATAATTTAACAGACTATAATAATAGAGCCAAGAACAAAAACCATATGATAATCTCAATAGATGCAGAAAAAGTGTTTGACAAAATTCAACACCCATTTATGATAAAAAAAAAAAACCCTATAGAAAATTGGAATAGATGGTCTCTATCTCAACCTGATGAAAGCTAGCTAAGAAAAAGCAACAACCAATATCATACTGAATGGTCAAAAACTGAAATCCTTCACATGAAAATCAGGAACAAGACAAGAATGTCCACTATTACCACTCCTGTTCAATGTAGTTTTGGAAACACTAGCCACAGCAATTAGACAAGAGAAAGAAATAAAAGGAGTAAAGATAGGAAATGAAGGAGTTAAATTATCATTATTGCATGACATGATACTGTATATAGAAAACCCCAAGAACTCCACCAAAAGTCTTCGAGACTTTATAACCAAATTCAGTACAGTAGATGGATACAAAAATCTATAGCCTGCACACGAACAACAGACTCACTGAGAACGGAACTGTAGAAACAACTCCTTTCACAATAGCACAAAATGCAATAGCTAGGAATCAACCTAATGAAAGAAATCAAAAGACCTCTACTCTGAAAACTACAGCACTCTGAAAAAAGAGATTGAAGAGGATATCAGAAAATGGAAAGACATCCTTTGCCCCTGGGTAGGGAGAACAAACATAGTGAGAATGGCCATATCCAAAACAGCTATATAGATTTAATGCAAGCTCCATTGAAATTCTGACAGCATACTTCACAGTCCTTGAAAAAACAATCCAAAAATTAATTTGGAACCAGAAGAGACTAGAATAGCAAAAGCAATTCTAGGCAACAGAGACATTACAGGGGGTATCACAATCCCCAACTTGAAAGAAAACTATACTACAAAGCCACTGTGATAAAAACAGTATGGTACTGGCAAAGAAACAGACCCAAGGATCAGTGGAACAGATTAGAAGATGCAGAAATAACTCCAGACATACTCAGCCACCTCATCTTTGACAATGGAGTCAAACAACCTCAATGGAGGAAAGATAGCTTCTCTAACAAATGATGCTGAAAAAATTGGGTTTCAACTTGCCAAAGATTAAAACTAGACCTATATCTCTCAACGTGCACTAAACTAAAATCAAAATGGATTAAAGAGCTAAATATTAAAACATAAACACTAAACCAGCTGAAAGAGAGGTTAGGTAGAACTCTTGAAGACACTGGCATAGGAAAAGATTTCATGAACAAAGCCTCAGTTGCACGTAAAATAGCACAAAGACTCAACAAGTAGAATCTCTTCTTATTAAAAAGCTTCTGGGGGAAGGGTAATAAGGGAAAAGAAAAAAATGTGAGATAATGAAAAGATGAAAATAAAGTGTTTGTAGATAGGGAGGGGAGGAGGGGGTGAAGGGAGGGCAGGGTTAAGGGGAAGAAATGAGAACCAAGACTTGTCATGTAGAGGTACAAGATCCCAACAATGAATGTAACTGTACTGTATCCCTAAAATGTACCAATAAACTAAATTAAAGCTGGAAAAAAAAAAAAAGCTTCTGCACAGCAAGAGAAACCACCCACAGTGTGAAAAGATAACCCACAATATGGGAAAAAAATTTTAGCAGCTGTTCCCAGACAAAGGTGTACTATGTACAATATATATGGGTCCACTGCCTACCTTGTAAGCACAAGGATCTGAGTTCAATCCCTAGTACCAAAAAAAAAAAAATATATATATATATATGTGTGTGTGTGTGTGTGTGTGTGTGTGTGCGTGCGTGTATAAATATATATATGTATGTATATATACATATATATGTATGTATGTATATATAAATATATATGTATGTATATATATACATATATATATGTATGTATGTATATATATATATACACACACACACACACACATACATACACACACACACACACAAAGAACTTTAAAAAAATCAGATCTCCCAAATTTAAAGATCCAATCCAAAATGGGCATCTGAAATGAACAGATATTTCTCAAAGAAATAAGAGCAGCAAATAAACATATGAAAAAATGTTCAACATCACTTTTCATTTGAGAGAGGCAGATAAAAACAACACTGAGACTCCACCTCACCCCAGAAAGAATGGCTGCTATCAAGAAATCAACCAATAACAAAAAAAATAAAGACAAAGTCTAGAAACAAAGGGAGGAGTGAAGGGATTGAATGGAGGACAGGAGTATGGGGAAAAAATAAGAACTAAAATACATCATGTAAAGATACAAATTCTCCATAATCAATGTCCTCCTATTGTATACCTAAAATGTACTAATAAAATTAATTTTAAAAAAGGAAAAAGATATTGATAACAAGGGCTGGTGGAGGAAAGAGAAACTTGTACACTATTGAAGAGAGTGCAAATTAGTAGTCCTGTGGAAAACAGCATGGAGTTTCCTGTGAGACTTACAAAATCCAGCTACCATATGACCCAGTAATCTCTCTGCTGGGTGTATACCCAAAGGAAACAAAAGTCAGCGCCTCACAGAGATATCTGTGCTCCAGTGTTCACTGTGGCATTATTTTCAAGAGCCAAGACAGGCAAACAACATAAGTGCCCATCAGTGGATGAGTGGATAAAGAATTTGTGATTTCAGTTCATGAACTTAATACTTTCCATGATTCTGAAACAAACAACTGAATGAGAACTGAATCAAATTCAATTGTTAGATTCAATGTAGACCTTATGCGGTAGACCTTATTACCTTATGATATATGATATATAATATATTAGAGCGAGATTGTCAACCTTTAAAAAGGAAGAGATTTTGCTATTTGTGAAGATGTGGATGAGCCTGGAAAACATTAAGATAAGTGAAATAAGCCAGACACAGAAATCAAAGCACTGCATGATCTCATTTATAGGATTTTTATTTAAGTTGAATACACAGATAGGAATGAAAATGGTGATATGAAACAGGGAAAAAGTGAAGAGCTGCAGATCAAAGTGTGGGATGAATAAGTCCAGAGGTAGCACATACAACAGGAGGACTATAGTTATTATATATTGGAAACTTACTCAAAGAATAGATTTTAGGTGCTCTTATCCACCCCCCCCCAACCACACACACAAAAGATAGCTACTGAGACGATGGATATGTTAATTTACTGTAGGAATCATTTCACTGTGTATAAATATATTAAAACATCATGCTGTACATCTCAAGTATATGCAATAAAAAATCAAATTGGCCTACAGATTCATTGCAGATGCTATTAAAATTCCAGCTGCCTTCTCTCTCTTTTAACAGAAACGGACATGATAATCCTAAAACCAGTATGGAAATGTAAAAACAACCCAGAATAACCAAAGTAATTTGAAAAATAGCAAAATTGGAGGATCCACATTTCCCACCTAGAAAGCTTACAATGGAACAGCACAATGATGGCACCGGGTTAACTAAATATATCAAGTGGAATAGGACTGAGAAGATGAAAATAACATTAACGTGTATGATCAACTCATTTTGGACAAGACTCCAAGGCCATTCAGTGGGGAAATTGCCTTTTCCACAGATGGCACTGGACCAACTGGGTACACACATGAAGACTGGATGCTCAGGGTGAAGTCAGACTCCAGCCCTGCATTATGTAACTGCCTAAGTGTTGGAGCTAAAACTGCTGAGGAAAAAAATGAGCCAATCTTCACAACCTTGGGCTAGGTCATGCTTCCTTAGATTTGCTATAAAAAGATAACAAACAAATAGATAAGTAGGACTTCACCAAGATTTTAAAACTTGTGCTAAGTGAAATAAATAAGTCACACATGTGTAAATACCAAATAGTTTCTCAGGTGTGAATAAACTATAATAGTACATAAGATCCTAATGAGATAATTGACCATGTGAAATAGGAAGAAAAGGGCTAAAGGTGTAGGGAAAGTGGTAAGGGTAGGGGAAAGGGAATAAGGGAAAAGAAAAAAAGTATGAGAAAATGAAAAAATGGAAATAAAGTGTTTGTAAATGAGGAGGGAAGGAGGGGGTGAAGAGAGGATAGGAACAAGGGGAAAAATGAGAACCAAGACCTGTCATGTAAAGGTACAAGATCCCACTAATGAATGTAACTGTACTGTATACCTAAAATGCACCAATAAACTCAATGAAAGGAAAAAAAAGCCCCAACCAAAAAAGGAAATGAGCAACATATGAAAAGATGGCCAAAAATCTTTACTCATTTGAGAAATACAAATCAAAACCATAAGACACCACTCCACACCCTCTGGAATAGCTAGAACCAAGAAAGGTGATGATAAATTTGGGTGAGGATATGGAGAATTTGGAATCCTCATGTCTTGGTAACTGGATTGTATAATCATGCAATAAACTTGGAAAATTGGCAGTTCCTCCAACTGTTAACATACAGTTGTCATAGAACCCAACAGTTTCCCTCCTAGATATATTTACCCAAGAGAAATGAAGACCAAATTAATTTTTTTTTCTTTTTGTGGTACCAGAGATTGAACTCAGAGCCTTACGCTTGCCAGGCAGGCACCAGCACCACTGAGCTAAATCCCTGGCCCCCCCAAATCAATTACTGAAATAACCATTTCAAGAAGTGGAAGGAAGGAAATACTAAAGATAAAAACCAAAATTAAGAACATGGGAAACAGACTGGATGTCAAGGTAAAACTTGATTCTTTCAAAGTGCTGTGCCAATAAAATTGAAAGAAGAAATAGCACAGATTTTACACAAAACTTTTCAAAAGAATAGAGAAAAGAAGGTATCCACAAAAAAACCATCTTATGAGGCTATAGTGCATAACGTGGGCACCAAGACTTGGTGAGAATAGTTCAGAAAGAGAAAATTATATGCAAAATCCTAAACAAATATTAGCAAGCCAGACCCAGTGATGAATAAAAAAGATTATCCTCATGATTGAGTGAGTTTCTGCCAGGTGAGCAATGCTGGTTTAAAATTAAGAATCAATTAGTGAAATCACCATATTAACAAAATAAATAAGGTAAATTATATGACCATCTTAATATATGCAGAAAAGTAACCAATAAAATTCCATATTCATTCATGATGACAGAAGTTTACCAAAATAGGAATAGAAAATAACTTTCTCAATATAAGAAAAATATCTTTTTAAAAAGCCTACATCATATCTGATATTGATGGTAAATTATTGAAAACTTTCCATCTTAGATCAAGAATAAAACAAAAATTCCTGCTTTCACTGTAACTGTTCATTTTATACTAGAGGTCCTAGCCAGTGCAAACAGACAAGAATAGCCAGGCATGGTGGTGCACGCCTGTAATCCCAGCACTCCGGAGGCTGAGGCAGGAGGATCGCTGTGAGTTTGAGATCAGCCTGGGCTACATAGTGAGCTCTAGGTCAGTCTCAATTACATAGCGAGACCCTGTCTCAAAATAAATAAATAAATTAATTAACTAATTAAATAAAATAAAGGAATAAAAGAATGAAGAATCTCCCAGAATACCCAACAACATTCTCTTTGCCTATCATGTCTCCAAATTGAAATGTATATTATCTTTTTTAAAAACTCTTTTCACTTCTTTTCCCCCACCTGTCCTTCCTCTGTCATCTGTCTCAAAAAAAGAAAAAAGGAAAAGAAGAAAAATTGTCATTTTTCCCATACAACATGATCACTGTGTATGTATAAAATTCCAAAGAACATTCAGTCAATATTATTCAATAATTTTAGCAAGGCCATTGGCTATCAGGCCAATCCAGAAAACTGATTATACTTTAATTTACAAAGAATGAACAATTAGAAAATGAAAAATTTAAAACAACATTTACAATATCAACCCCCAAAAAATCAAAATCATAGAAATAAACCCAAAGAAAAATTTTACACAGAAACAGTAAAATATTGTTGCTAATATTATATTACTAGCTAAAAATTATGAAGAGATATCATGTCCATGAATAAAATATTTAATACTATAAAAATTTCAACTATCTTCAACTTAACCTATTATATTCAGTGTAATCCCAATTCTAGTAATTGTTAAATTCCTGGAAATTGAAAAGACATTTTAAATTTTATATGGAAATATAGAGGAATGAAAAAGTTACTTTTGTAGATGACAGTAGACTTTTTTTTTTTTTTTTTTTTTTTTTTTTTGAGAAAGGTCTTGGTATGTAGTCCAGGCTGGCTCTGAACTATGTAGCTCAAGCTGGCCTCAAAATTGCAGCAATCCTCCTGCTTCAGCCTCCTGACTATTGTGGGAGTTTTCTTCCTCAGTGAGTTTATTGGTACATTTTAGGTATACAGTACAGTTACATTCATCATTGGGATCTTGTACCTTTACATGACAGGTCTTGGTTCTCATTTTTTCCCCTTGTCCCTGCCCTCCCTTCACCCCCTGCTCCCCTCCTCATTTACAAACACTTTATTTCCATTTTTTCATTTTGCCATATTTTTTTTCTTTTCCCTTATTCCCTTTCCCCTACCCTTCCCACTTTCCCTACACCTTTAGCCCTTTTCTTACTATTTCACATTGTCCATTATATCATTAGGATTTTATATACTATTATAGTTTTTCACAACAGAGAAACTATTCAGTATTTACACATGTGTGACTTATTTATTTTACTTAGGAGTATGTCCTCAATATGTATCCATTCTCCTATGAATGAATCTAATTTCTCATTCTTTATGGCTGAGTATTCCATTTTATAGAAAAACCACATGTTCTTTAGCCAGTTTCCAACTGATGGGCAAATGGGCTGTTTCCAAGATGGTTTAAAATACATAAGTCAATAAATGTAATACACTATATTAATAGAGTCAAGGACAAAAACCATATAATCCTCTCAGTAGATGCAGAAAAAGCATTTGACAAAATTCAATATCCATTCATGATAAAGACCCTGCAAAAAATTGGAATAGATGGTCGATATCTCAACTTAATAAAGGCTATCTATGAAAAACCAACAGTCAACATCATATTAAATGGCCAAAAACTGAAAACCTTCACGTTAAAATCAGGAACAAGACAAGGATGCCCACTATCACCACTCCTCTTCAATATAGTTCTGGAAACATATGCACAGCAATTAGACAAGAGAAAGAAATTAAAGCAATAAAGATAGGAAAGGAAGAAGTTAAACTGTCATTATTTGATGATGATATGATACTCTACATTGAAGACCCAAAAAAATTCCACCAAAAGACTTCTAGACTTAATTGACACTTTTAGCAGCGTAGCTGGATACAAGCTCAACACTCAAAAATCAATAGCTTTCTTGTACGCAAACAACAGACTCACTGAGAAATTAGGGAAACAATTCCCTTCACAATAGCATCCAAAAAAATGAAGTATCTAGGAATCAACCTAACAAAAGAAGCAAAAGACCTCTATACTGAAAACTACAGCATTCTGAAAAAAGAGATCGAAGAGGAGATAAGAAAATGGAAAGATCTCCCCTGCTCCTGGGTAGGAAGAATCAACATAGTGAAAATGGCCATACTACCAAAACTGCTATACAGATTCAATGCAATGCCAATTGAAATTCCAACATTATATTTCACAGAACTAGAAAAAAGAATCCAAAAATTCATTTGGAACCAGAAGAGACCTGGAATAGCAAAAGCCATCCTAGGCAACAGAGACATGGCAGGGGGTATAACAATTCCCAATTTGAAACTATGCTACAAAGCCACTGTGATAAAAACAGCATGGTACTGGCAAAGAAACAGACCTGAGGATCAGCAGAACAGACTGGAAGATACAAAAGCTGCAGATGTACTCAGCTACCTCATCTCTGACAAAGGAGCCAACCATCCTCACTGGAGGCAAGATAGTCTGTATAATAAATGGTGTTGGAAAAACTGGATTTCAACCTGCCAAAGATTAAAACTGACTATTGTTTTTATATAGTCATTCTCCTTAGGTGCTTCCATGGTTACTTTTTTGTTTTTCTCTATTTCTTCTTGCATATTAGAATTTCTCCAGGGTTCATTTCTCTTTTTCTTGAATTGTATTCTTAAAGTTATGAATAAATGTTTACCTAGTAAGCTGTCTCATGATAGCTCTTATCATTCTAGAGTGACAATTATTTCTCTCAGAATTTTTTTTAATCTTTATTAAGTTTATTGGTACATTTTAGGTATACAATACAGTTACATTCATCATTGGGAACTTGTACCTTTACATGACGTATCTTGGTTCTTATACCCCCCGCTCTCAGCATTCTGAAGATATCTTAATTTTGTCTCTTTTCAGTTTTGAAAAGCCAGCTATAAATCTTACTGTCATCCACATATTGGTAATCTATCTCTTCTATTTTCAAATCTTCTTTGTGTGTTGGTGTTTGACCAAGTGCAAGCTATTTTTTCTTTAATCCTCTTGGGATACATTGAGCTTGACAGGAGAAATCAGTGCCTCTTCATCATTTTCTCTTGTCTCTCCTTTTGATTAAACCCACATAAAACCTCTTCAGTCTTCCCTCTGTGTCTCTTCATTCATTTTTTTCATCCTTTTTCTCTCTCAGTAATTTCTCTATTTTCAGCTGCCTACTCTGCTATTTAACCCAATCATTTGAGTTCCTAACCCCAATTTTTAAATTTTTATGTCCAGAATTGTATTAATCTTTCTGGCCCTTTATGATCATGTCTTATTCCATAGTTTCATTTTCAATGCTCTTGTTTATGTCAATAAATGCATAAAATAAATATTCCATATTCCTCCTTGCTGATTTCAACATCTGGAAGGTATATCCTCATCAATTTATCTTGGATCCAAGTTCTAAACCCACATGAAAGCAGACCTGAAATTAGGAATTGAAACTTTTTCTTTTTCCCTCTACTCAGTGTCAAGATCAAGACAGCCCCAAATCTCCACCTTTCTTCTTTGTTGCCTGCTTCTGGGGTTTTGGTTTTCTTTGAGGAAGGGAGGCCCCAGGTTTAGTAGGGGTGGGTGGTCTCTGATTCATACTCACATCTTGTGAACCCCAGATTATCTCTTGTGTCCCTTTTCTGCATGTTTATACACACACACACACACACACACACCAGGAGCCTACTGATGACCTGGGGTCATCTGTCAGCTACACCACTTATTTGCCCTTTTACAGTCACATGTGACCTTGAAGGGTTCTCTGCTAGGTCACAGGCATTTATTTCTGTAATATTTAATTAATGTTAGGTGCCCTGTCCTGAGAGGTTCTCTCCAGACATCAAGATCACTAATTTTCTGGAAGAAGAAGTCCAAGACTAAGGCTGTATAGTTGATAAACATAGCCATTGGTGAGTTGAATGACTTTCTCCAGTTTAGACAATTGACTTAAGGAATGGGGAGAAAACAAATTTGAGAAGGCACATGAGTGGGATTGTGGTGGGGCCATTCCTGTGAAAATAGGTATACAGAGTCCTAGCAATGTGTTTAGAAATGAAATCCACATTTCCTGATCTCCCAGGGTGACCCTTATCCCAGGCTTTCTGACAGCCCTTTCTTCAGAGAACAAAAGTAGATTAGCCTACTAAACCAGAGGTGTGTCTCCAAGACATGCAGATTGGCTTATTGGTGCAAAGAATTCAGAAACCTCAATACTCAGCAAAACAAACGAAATGTACTTGGAAAAATAATCAGATATGCCCCCCTTTTCAGTAACTTTATTACCAGACTCACGGAAGTTGATTTTTTGCTTCCAGATAGGTGAACATACAATGCAAATACTATGTGGATTTCCTCAAGCCAGTTTCACAAGTTCCAGGATGGAACTCTACTTCCACTGAGGTCAAAGTCATCTTTACCTGCAGAGCAAGGCAGAAGCCCAGCTGCAGACGCCCCTGCTTCCAGGCACCCCCTTCAGTTTCCAATACTGGATCTTCCTCTGAGTCACACCCTGCCCTCCATCCAGAGCTGACCTTCCTTACCCCATCTTCACCCTCCAGACCTCCCCAGAGCTCCTCCCTCACACAGTCCTTGTCTCGTGATTGTGGGAATGCATTCATTTGTTTCTAATTCTTCACTATCATAAAATGCTGTGATAAATCTTGTGCCCATGTGCCAGGGTCTCCTAAGGCACAATAAAGAGTGAGATCAGTGGATCAAAGGCTACGCATAGTGTTCATGTTTCAGAGGTCAACAAAGGGCTCACCGAAGTGGTTTACCAATTGCACTACTAATCACAGGGTATGTGAGAGTCCTGGTGTCCCATATTCTTGTCAAAAGTAATACTGCCAGACTAATTCTGAAGGACCCACTTCTCTAGAGTCAGTCCAATGGACTTCTCCCTTCTGATCTGCTGATGGCTAACACGAAGCACAATTGTATTATTCCGGGGTCTCCTGCACATTGGATATCAGAGTGGGCTCTCCAATCCTTCCTGGAGAGTGAACTAAGTTCCATCAATTCCTCCTCCCCAGTGACAGGTAGAAGGGAATGTGGTGACTGGTTTTATATGATAAATTGACATGGCTAAGAGACAGACCCCAGGAAGCCAATTAAACATTATTTCTGGATGTGTTAATGAGGGTGTTCCCAGCAGTAGTTTAGCATTTGAATTGAGAGAATAAGTAAAGCAGAGAGCTCTCCCCACTGCCCTTGGGCATCATCCAATCTTTGAAGAGACTGACTAGAAATAAAGAAACAAACAAGCAAACAAACCAGAGGAAGTTTGAATTAACCTTGCCTTGCTGGGCTGAAATACCATCTTCTGCCCTCCGTGCCCCTAATTCTCACACCTGTGACATCAAACTGAAACCTACACCATTATCTCTCTAGGTCTCAGGCTGTTGCAGTGCTGGGGGTGGAACCCAGGGCCCGAGCACGCTAGGCGAATGCTCTACCCCTGAGCCACACCCCTGGCTCTTTCTAGCGCGCAGTCCTTTGAACCACACCACCAGCTCTTCTAGGTCTCCAGCTTGTAGGCACCAAGCTGTGGGACTTCTCAACGTCCATAATCAAATGAATCACTATTTCATAATGAATATCGGAGGTGGGATTTTTCTCTGGAAAAATCCTCATGAATCCAGGGGGATTGTCTGTCTTATCGTGACTGAAAGCACAGGCCAGTGAGCACGGGCACCTCAGGGCTCTGAGCCAGGGCGTCTGTGCCAGCTACCCGTACTGCTTATCTGCATGGTCTTAGAAATGAGGTTGTTAGCAGCCCCGACCCCTGAGCCAGTGAAACCGACTTACCTGCTGCCACGGACTTGTGTTCTAGTGAGTGAGTGCTGGGATAACGGGAATCCGAAGCCCCAGAGTGAAGGAGTGGAAAGACAGCTGGCCTCTTTATGACAGACAGCACGCAGGGGAGGGCCAGGCCAAGATGGAGCACGGAGCCGGGAATGACGGCAGCAAACGTCCCGGGAGGTCTCTGTGCACATCTGGAGCCGAGCCGAGTACCTGCCTGTCAGCATCCAGAGGCAGCAGAGGAGCAGAATGAGTCAGTGTTACCTCAGGAGGTAGCCATGCTGGGCCTATGATCCACGATCACAGGAATACTGCTTAACCCTTTCGCACCTCATATTCCTGATCTGCACAGTGAGAATACTCATATATGTCTATAAAGTTACTGTACATATCAATGAGATAATTTTAGTGAAATGCTCACTAAGGGTCTGATGCTCAGCAAAGCCTCTGTAAATGTTAGCTGTTGTTCTTATCACCATCATTGCTGCCATTTCAGATCATAGCCGGTGACTGGCTCCGCTGGGGCAAACCGAAGTGTCAGGTCCAGCGTCTGGGGTATCATTTCTGATTGACTAATTGACTGCGGCTGCTCACTGAGGAAAATTTAGAGATCACCATCAATCTCATCTGGGAGTCGCGAATCGGGATCAATTGGCAATGTCTGCCCAGTCTCCAGAGCAGTAGTGGATATGCCACGCACTTTGTCTCCCTAGCAGCTACATTTCACAACTTCTCTGGTAGGAAGTACAAGTTCAAGAATCTTCCCATTCCAAGTTTCTATGAGAGGATGTCCAAACAGGTCCCCAAAATGACTGCTTTTAAATGAAGCTTACTTCATGTTGCTCTTTTTAAAATGTTTTGAGAACAGGCACCTCATCTGCTGCTTCTAGATGCTGACAGGACCGGCATTTAGCTTCCCACGGCCGGCGCTACCAAGCTAAGAGCCCTGTGGTGCAAAGATCACATGAGAAAACAGTGCAGTGGGAAAAGCCTGAGCATCCACAGGCCTAGAGACCTGCTTTGGTGGAAACTCAGTAGGAGGCCAAGTGGAGCAAGTGACTTCTCAGAGACCAAATCTCCTGTCTCTAGAAGAAAAGTGGTAAATGATCTCCAAGATCCCATATGATGTCACTATAGAGTAACAGGGAAGGGAACTACTTGTAACTATTATATTTTGGAAAGAGGAAGAAGTTTGCCAACATATACACATTAGTATACCCTTGACTTCTTGAAGGACTTGATCCTAAATTTTCCTAGATCGTCAGATGGTGAAATAACGCACCAACTCAGATTTATCCTGGTGATGAGATTTTCCCAATAGAAAAAGCTTCATTGGTACAAAAGATAATATTGTGTGAAAGCAAGGATTACAGAACAAGTTACCTTCTGAAGTGGATTCATAAGAAAAAAATGCTTCATGTTCTAAGACCCAATCCCACTCACCTTGTCCTGCAAACATAAACTCACATGCACTAATTTCCTAGCCCACTGAGCCAAAGACTCAGACTCCAGCAACATTCGAAATGACTATGTGCTGTGGATCTCCAATACTGAAGCTACAACTTTGAAATCTGCAACTATGAGTGGTCACTGAATGCACATACATGCAGAACCAAAAACTACTGCTATGTTTTTGTAATGTGGTATATTTTAGAAATATGGCACCAAGCTGTCAATTTTGGAAAAAGTTATCCCAATTTACTGTGTTGAGTTGGCATTGTACAGAAATGGACAGTCATATTGGTCTAGAAATGTTAATTTTTTTTATTTTTATTTTTCCATTTGTACAGGGGTAACGCATTGTACTAAATATGTAAGGTCATATCTATGTGGGTTTGATTACAGAAACTAAAAAGTATTCTCTAAATAATGAAAAAAAGAATAAGATAAGACTATAAGAGCGAGAAGCAATTTAAATATGTTAAGGGACCATTTTCATCTTCAGAATTAAGGATTATTTTAATCTTACATCACTGCCTTTTCTCTTTTACTTTCCTTTTTAGTTTTATTTTAGGATTCCCTATTTTTAATGTTCATACAGAGATTTCTTTAACTGAAATACTGAATAGTTTCTCTGGTGTGGAAAACTATAATAGTACACAGGATCCTAATGAGATAATTAATAATGTGAAATAGGAAGTAAAGGGCTAAAGGTGTAGGGAAAGTGGGAAGGGTGGGGGAAAGGTAATAAGGGAGAGAAAAAAATATGAGAAACTGAAAAAATGGAAATAAAGTGTTTGTAAATGGGGAGGGGAGGAGGGGGTGAAGGGAGGGCAGGGACAAGGGGAAAAAATGAGAATTAAGGCCTATTAGGTAAAGGTACAAGATCCCAATGATGAACGTAACTGTATTGTATATCTAGATTGTGCCAATAAACTCAATAAAAAGAAAAAAAAAAGAAATATGGCACCAAGAAAATTAAGTGATACAACATTCAATTTCTTTCACCAACAGCTAATGCTGAAAATGCCATAGCTTCCCAAAACTCTAATGAATTTCATAGCTATCTTTTCTTACACACAATAACTGAAGTGTATAATAATGTATTACTATAAACTCCAAAGAAACTGCCCAGGCCCTCTTATCAGAATAAGATATGTCCCTTTCCAAAATGACCTCCTTCCTTTGGTCTTTCTCCTTAGAATCTGCCTTCCAAAGCCAGTTAGGGACTCTCAGAAGGAAATAGCCCAGGCTGTTGACAGGCCATGTTTAGATGCAAAGCAATTGTTTTCAGAGCCATCAGAACTACACAATTCATTTAGCTTCAACTTTCAGTAATCATTTAGAGAGGCTTGTTTCCAAGGTGATCTTTGCTATTTTCCTGAACCCCAATCAATCACATGCAGAAGGAAACTGACCATCATCAAGGCTCCTAGAAAGAACACATTGCAAGACCTAGAGGCAATTCCTCCTAAACAACATCAAAGGTGTTTTTGACTTGGGAAACAAGCACACACTATGATTATAACATCCTCAGGGGCCATGTTTAAAGAGATGACATTCATTTGGAGTTTTAACATTTCCAAGTTACATGAGCAACCAGAAGTTTGGACTTGATCTCTGAACTCTTCTGTCTCCATCCATTCAGCCTCACTTTCTCCCTTACTCCCATCAAAAACATGGTGTCCAAACAGTCACACCAGAAAGCACCTGTGTCATAGCTGCCACCTAGGGATATCTGGGATTACTCCCCTGGCTTGAGAAATTCTGCAGCTTTTGACATTGCCCTCCAAATGTGATTCGCTTGTTTGTACGCCTGCCCACAGGATGAGACTGTGAGGTAAGCCATTTTCAAAAACGTCTTGAGGGGAGGTTGACAAACTGGAATTCCCTTTCCATGCTGAGAGGATAACAGAGGAAATGGCAAATAAAATGCCCAAATGTCATCTTCTTACTCACTTAGGATTCTGCCATTAGTCTGCATGGAAAATGCCAGATCTAGACTAATTGGGCTCCTCTTTAGGCAATAGGACACTTGGAATCTTTTCTCAATCTTTGTTCTTCTTATGCTGACTATGAAAAGGTCACCAGTGATATTTCAAGGACCATGCTTAATAGTTTCCAATCTGTCCCTATACAACCTGGGGTCCGTGGCTAGTGGCAACCACCCATCCCCTTCTGGTAACTGCATTCTTCTTTGACTTATATAACCCTTTCTCTCGCATTCCCACTCCCGCAGGACCATAGGGTGCACCACTCTAACTCCAAAGTCAATGTGAGCAAATACAAGCTAACAGGTTGACCGCCCTCTGCTAACACCCTCCTTGCTGTTCCTGTAGCATCTCTCTCAAAGTCTTCCGTTACTCCCTTACCTTGTCCCTCATGTGCAGCCATGAAGTCCCAACAGTCTTGCCTCTTCCTGTGGCTCCTGGGCACCTGCACGTGACTCTTGTGTCAGGGAACTTCCTGTTTTAGCTGGCGATCAGCTCCCACCAGCCTTTCTTCTAGGGTCTATTCTCCTGGAAAATCCATTCCACACATCAATCATAGATATATCTCCACCAAAAGCTTCAGAAATCATTTCCTGATATTTTCAATTACTTCCATTGTCTATGACATAAACACTGCAATACTCTTCTGTCCATCCAGGAACTCTCCATTAGGTTCCTCCCAAACTTGGCCAATTCAGATGGGTCTATGTGATGCGTCCCAAACTCTGTATTAGAAGGATTCTATCTTCCCTTCAAATTATTTCCATTGGGGGAGTTTCTCAAGCATCCTGGTCCCGCTACCCTTACCCTCTCTCTTACCCTTAACCTCTATCTGGTTGGTTGGGAGAAAGTCCAGGTACTTAGAGCCCACCATTTTTCTCTTCCCTCTTTACCTTAGGAGCCAAGCTTTTCATGTATCTCCATTAAGTCCAAGTTTTCAGAGGCACCCAAAGGCTTGTGATGGCATTAGGAAGCCCCCTTACTTGTCAATATGATTCACAAACTCCAGTATCAGATTTCTCAATAAGAAAAGTGCATTTTTCAACCTCCTTTCTGTCTTACTCTTTTTATTACTTTTCACTTATTACAGAACTCCAAGAAGGAGGAGAGATCTTGACTTGGCCCCTTTCACCCAACAATACTTGGGACTTTGCTGCCTCTGGGTCCTAGCTCCTATCATTCTCCCCTCCTGGGAACACTGGCCCCTTACTCTGTTTAGTTCTAACCACCTTGAAAATCTCCATGAGGTTGCCCATCACCAGGAAGCCTACCTGGGCCCCTGCAGTCTCTGCCTCTGAACTCATATTCCTGCCTATAGCTGTCATTTGGCAATGAAGGACTGCCTCATTGAATTCCTGGTTACCTCACTGTGCGTTCTGGTTGAAATGCTCACTCACATATGTGTGGCCTTCTTGGTACACGATACCATACCTTGTGTCTAGATGTCCATCCCCCCACCTAAAGCCTCATGCAGTCATAGGAGGGACTTTTTCAGAGGTGGCTGAATCTAGAGCATGGGATTGGTTCATGGTACATTGCTAGGGTTAAGGATGCTAGGATTAAGGGTGGGTAATTATTAAATCAGTCCCCTGATTGGTTTGGCACCATCCTAATCCTGGTAGCCTGGATACAATATAAGGTACAGAAAGAGGCTTGTCTTCTCCCTTGCTTTCTTTGTTCCGTTCTACCTACCACGCTTGTCTCTGCAATGCCCATTTACCACACTGCCCTGCCTTGAAGCCAGCCGATTATGGACTGAAACTTCTACAAACAATGAGCTAAATAAACCTTTCCTCCATTAACTTATTGGGCATTGGATATTCTGTCTCAGCAATGAAAAAGGCAACTAACACAATACCCGAGGGCAGGCAGATTTTCTTAAGATCCACTCTCCTCTAGGCCCCTCCCCAAGTTCTTACTCCAGGTAAGCTCCAGAAGCTGGAGTACTTGGTTTTAGTCTCTTATGGTGCACACTGTGCCTCTAACACTGTGAGCATCCTGGCTCCCTGCCAACACTGGCATTGTCTTTTTTACTTCTGATGCTTTGATTATGTCTTTGGACAAAAAGCAGAAAAGTGACTGCAATGACTTAGATTTCCAGAGACCATTTTTCTCTGACAACATATCTGTTCTATACCAAATAATTTTGTCTTGAATAATGAGAGATAGTAAGCACATAACACAGTGTCTTGCTTCATGTGTTATGAGCTTATAGGCTCCCAAAGGTCGGGGCTTATGTTCTTTGGGTCTCTCCAATAAAACTGTAAGAAGTAAGCACTTGGAAAGTAAGTAAGGAAACATAAATTACCTAGATTTATTTTTAAACAAGGGGAATAATCCCAAACACTGGCTTTAGTCATGTTTATTCTTTGATTATGTAACACAGGGTTACATCCTAATAAACCTACTGTAAGCTGAAAATGTTATTAATGCACTAAACTCACTGAACATCAGAATTTAGCAACACAGTACACTATGGAGTGTCAGTTGTTTACCTTTATTGTCACGTGACTTGTTGGGACCAATGTCTTGCTGCCACTGCCCACCATCTTGGAAGAGTGTCTACTGGATACCACTAGGCCAGGAAAAGATGAGAATTCAAATTTTGAAGTACAATTACTACTGGAGGCATATCATTTTCACACCCGCTTATCATCAAAAATCATTAGGTTGAACCACTGTAAACCAGGACAGTCTGGTTAGTATTCATGTCCCTTGAAATTAAACTTCTGCTCTAATTGCACATAAAAAAGAAGAGAGTGGAATATATAAAACTAGTGTTGTGGATGTGGTATGAAAAAGAGTAAATTAGAGACTGATTAAGAGCAATAAAGTCAATCTTTACACAGACCACACAGATGAGCAAAATAGTTCTCATTACTATCCCATTGGATCCTCTTAAGCTTCCATGATGCGGAATGAGACAGAAATCCCTCTTTGATTCAAGGCAAGAGTTGGCAAAGTAAACCATACATTCCTGTCTGGTCCAAGAGAGCCAATTTTAACCATGAACAAAGGTTTGGGGGAAAGTCATTGCACACACAATGCAGCAGAATGATTGGCAGGCTGATTACGAGGCTGCATTAGCCTCAGCTGGCCTTTTTAAGTGCAATATGGTAGCAACACATGACATATGAATGCTAAACTTCTGGCAGGTCCTAAGATGGAGACAACGAAGTTGGCAAAGCAACACCAAAGCAGCTGGGAGGGGAAGGCTTGGTTTCTGCGCATTAACACATGTGACATTTGGTATCTGAAAGGAAGAGCTAATAAATAACTAGCCAACGATGACACTTTGCAATGACAACTTTTATTACCAGCCAGTTCATCCTTCATTTCAGTTCTGCCCTTTCAGGCCATCTGGCATTGAACTTTTATTTGCTTATTTTTGTTTTCCTGGAGCTGAACTTGGAACGTTTACCCCCTGCAAGTGTAACACGTTGAAGTTGATTCAAGGGCTAGGACAATGACAGGCTTGTGGTAGGTGATTCTGCACTAGCATCTGCAGGAAATGAGAGTGGGCAGAGATAGTTTAGTAGGCGATCTTGGATTTGGGGCTCACTGCAGGAAGCCAACTGGCCACATTGGGTTGGATGGGTGGAGGAAGCCCACCCCTAAACATTACTTCTTTTCAGAACTTTAAATGGATCCAGCACACATTTATTGAGTGTTGACCACTATGTGCTCCATAATGTTGTATCTTCTGAGGGCATTACAGTAAGAGTGTGTAAAGAGTCCTTTGAGGCCAAAGGTGACAGGTCAGTAATGCGGTAGAAGCTCTAATACGAACAAGCATAAAGTACTATGGGGTCAGGAATGAAGGGGTAATTCCTTCTTCTCCAGAGGATTTGAGGAAGAGGTTGGCCAGAACTGTAAGCCCTGAGGTTTTACCCTCGTTTTAAGCTTAGAGTTAGCCTGCATTATAGACTCGATGTCTGTGTTTCCCACAATTCCTGTGCTAAAACAATAATCCCCAATATTATGGTATCTGGAAGTGGTGCCTTGTGGAGGTAATTAGGTTACAATGAGATCATGAAGGTGGAGCTGCTGTGAGGAGATTAAAGTCCTCTCAACAAGAGTCCAGAGTGTTTGTTTTTCCCACACCCCACTGTGAAAGGGCACCGTTGAGAGGCAGATGTTCACAAGCCAGGAAGACAGCCCTCACCAGAACCTAACCAGCTTGGCTCCTTGACTTTAGGCTTCCCAACACCCAGAACCAACGCAAATAAACGGCTCATTAAGCCTGATCTTCGACAGTTGTTGAAGCAGCCCAAGCTCAAGCAGAGTAAGAGCCAGCCGCAGTGTCACAGGTGTTGTTAGAAGACGCGAGATACTTGGATCAGAGACAAGGGACTCACAAAGGAAGTAGCCAGAATGACAGCTTTTCTGCAGCTTCTCCAAGCCCAGTGCCCTCAGTGAGGTGAAGTTCACATGGTACCTGCACACACAGAGCCACAGGATAGGGTAGGGACCCTGAGGTAAGGGCGCTCACCTGTCCTTCGCTCTGGAAGAAGACACAAACTCTGTCTTCCCAAGCTGCGCAGAGGACAAACATGGCTGCAAACGGATTCTGAAAAAGGCAGCGAGTGCCACGGTTCTGAGATGTCCAAAACTCAAGTGACTCCAGGAGAACTGGCCACCACACCAACAGATATCAGTATGCGTCCAAGAATGTTATAAACCCAAGACTCGTTCAGAGAAAGAAGCGGAAATTTCGCTCAAGGTTGCATTCTCTCTGAGCGGAACTAGCTACAGGATCCCCTTAAGACGTAATCTGTGCTGACACTTCCTGGGCCGCTCAGTCAGCGATGGTCTCATGGAGGAGTGGGCGGAGCCACGCTCTGCGCCGCCTCGCGGGCTCCCTGTGGGTGAGCATCAGGAGCAACACAGAAAGGCAGTCCGGGCCTCGCAGGATCTACCTCTGCTTAATCTTCCAACTTGTGTCTGGCAACTGCTTGCTTTCTTCTTTTTGCCCCAGCATGGTCTTTGCCCCATGCCTTGCTATTCCTCTGACCCCTTTACCTATTACTATATCATCCTCTCCATCCTCCACACCCCGAAATTCATGTTCCCTTGATACACCCCCTCCTCCTTTAAGATCTAGCATCTGCAGGCAGCCCTCTTTGATCATCTCAAGCTGGGTAACATGCCTGTCTTTGTGCCTCCTGAGTGCTCTGCGCACCTGTACCACAGCCTCTCCACGCTGTTAATTACCTGTGTGTACTTTTCTCTCTGCTGGTCTCTGGGATGCCTGAGCAAAGTCTTTTCCTCTTGGTGTTCCTGTCACAGCACCCAGCAACCAAGAGACACTCACTAAAAAGAAAGACTTTCTCTTCCACTCCATCCTGGACACCATACAAAGGTCTCAAGATCCACTGGCAAATGTGAGAACTGCAGAACTGAACCATGTGCCACTGAAAATTAAGATTTTTTTTTTTCAAATAGTTCTCAAGGGTCACGTGGTAGTACAATTTAGCTACTTTTCTCCACTGTTATTCTTTCATTATATCTGCCTCCCTCCTTTCCTGAAATGTACTCACCAGCTGCAAATCTATGATTCTCTATCTCTTCCTCCTTCCCTCCCTCCTTCCCTTTCTGTTTCTCTTTCCCTCTCTCTCTTCCTCCCTCTCTCGTTTCCTCTTTCTCTCTCCCTCTCTCTCTCTCCTGCCTCTCTGTTTCTGTTGTGAGCCTGCTAGCTGCATGCAACAATATTGTATAAGCCTCTTGGTAGCTTAAACACCCCCCTCTGTTCTACAGAGAAAAACAAAAACTGGAAGCTGTCCAATTATCAGGTGGTTCCAAACCTTTGGTCTTGTCTAGCAGTTTTGTTTTGTTTGTTTTGTTTTTGTGGTACGGGGGATGGAACTCGGGCCCCTGTGCTTGCAAGGCAGGCAGTGGAACCACTGAGCCAAAGCCCCAGCACTTTGCTTTTGATTTGACAGGTAGAGATGAGCGTTCATGACAGACACCCTGAGAAGTGGATGAAACATCAGATGTTCTCCTCCCTGAATGTATATGCCTACCTACTCACATTTTGCAGGCATCTGCTGTGGGTTGATAGACACCCACAATCCCCAGCTACAAAAATACATTTAAAAAAGTCACCTTCATTGTGTTCCTCCACTTCTTTGATTGTCTAGGTCCTAAACTTCCATCGTGAAGTAAGACTTGAATAAGCTAAAGTGACTCCATGCTAATAGGCCAGACTGTGCTTCTTCATATGCTAATTGCTACCTTGGTTAACAGCCCGCCCAGGGGCAAATGGTTTGACAAAAGGTGACCATAGAACATTTCCTGCATAAGATAAGCAATGTGTTTGCAGTCTTGTTCTATGAATTCCCTGACTCTTTGTTTAGAAAAACCTTATAAAGAGTACCTCAGCCCCTGTGCAGTTGACTCTCTGAGCTACCTGGCTCCGGGAGTGCTGTCTGACCAGACTAATAAAGGTCTATTTGCCGTCTAGCCTGGTGTGTTCCTTCCTGGGTTTCTTGTTTCTCCGTCGAGCTCCTGGAGCCTTGCTGGGTGTTAGGGCCCAGCATCGTGGAGGCCTTTTTCGCTGTTCACACTCCATGGAGTGGAAGTGAGACTTTAAGTCTTACAGTGACAGAGCACAAGTCTCCCAGAGCCCCTGCAGCTCTTTGCTAAGTGATCCAACTATAAGATGTGACAAAGGGGACAAGAGAGCAGATGGTGAGACTGTTTGATGGCTTTGGCCTCACTGCACGTGGGTGATAAACAGGCAGAGAAACCATGAAAATAGTTTTCAATAATCTTTAGGCCTACAAAAGTTCAACTTGTCCTAGAAAGTCAGCTTTTGTTAATTCTTCCTCCTTCGGCTCCTGCACACCTTGAGGTCCATCTACTACTAATGGATTAATTGGACCTGCGAAATTAAGTCACAGGAGCCATAAATATATTTCCCACATGTGCCCCATCCGGAGGCACGCAGGTTCCCCTGAAAACAAAGCAAGAGCATAGAGAAAGGAGTGAGGCAGATCATATCTGGGACTCAAGATTTGCATTCACCCCAGGCACCTGTTAAACCCATCAGACCAGATACTCTTAGAGAGCAGAACTGTGTCTTATTCCTAACTACACTGCGGGCACACAGCATAGAATAAGTGCTCAATGAATAAAGAAACAGACATTTTTCAATTTTAATTTTCAGTTTAGTTTTGTTTGTTTGTTTGCTTTTGGTACTGGGGATTGAACTCAGGACTTTGCACTTGCGAGGCAGGCAGCAGAACCACGGCCCCAGGCATTTTTAAACTAAAGCTTACTGCACATTTCTGGTGCCCACAAGGTCTCTTCAAAGTGCAGGAGTCCGCTGTATCTCACAGCCCCAAATCCACCTCAAATGCTCTGCATAAAATCCATGCTCCCATCCCTCCCTTTCCCCCAGGCTCTTTCTTCCTTAATCTAAGAGGACTCAAACATTTGGAGGTCAGAGTCAAATAAAGCTTATTGGAAGAAAGTGTTGATAGCCCACAAAATGCTGATGCTGTGACTTGTGGTGCTGTTGAATGGAGTTTCTACCCCACTCTTGGCTCAGGGGGCTCCTGCACCCACATTTGGTGGAGCCCCTACTTTCTGGGAATACCCCCGGATAGGGTGGGGAGTTGTGCCTCACCCCACCCAAGTGTGTTATGCAAATGTGATCCCGAGGACCCTCTTACAGATCCCCAGAGCCTGACTGAGACGGCAGCCCCACCCCAACCCCGCCTTGGGGTCCCCACAGGGTGGCTGTGCCTCCCCTCTGCTCAGGAACAATGTCATTCATGGCTCTGCCCTGCTTCCCCATGGAACCTCCTTTATATCTGTCCCTCATCCCCAGGAAGTTGGCCGGTTCTACTGAGGGCCTTGAACCCCCAGGGTTCCCTTGCCACACTGAAGCTGTTCGGGGTGGACAGAAACTGGCCCCTCCCTGATGCCGTCGCCCGTTCATGCTACAGTCTCAAGCTATCTTCACAGATTCACCAATCCCAGCCTCTTGTGTCAGGGCAGGAACCCTGCTTCCTCATTTCTTGAATCTTCTGATGAAAGTCTTGAGATATTTTCTTTCTTTATACAAGGAGTGTTGTGGAGTATATAATGATTCTTAATGGTGATCTCTGCACTCCAGAGAAGCCAGGAGGAATAGAGGAGGGGAGTAGAAGCTTGGAAATACTAGTCTATCTGGGACAGTTAAGGGGTCAGTTTAACCAGGCCACTGAGTGGCCATGCAGACATGTGGTCAAACATTATTCTGGGTGTGTCTGAGTGTTTGGGGATAGTAGTAATGTTTGAACCAATCAACTGAGTAAAGCTGACTGCCCTCCCCAGTGTTGGAAGCCTGTTCAGTCTGCTGGAGGACTGAATGGAAAAGAGGCTGAGGATAGAGAATTCGTTCTCTCCACCTAACTATCTTTAACATGAGACCTCGGTCTTCTCCTATCTTTGTACTTGGACTCAGACAGAAGCTTTCACTATTGGCCCTCTTGCTTCTCAGGTCTTCAGACTTATGCTAAATCTCAGCTCTCCTGGAACTCGAGCCTGCCAGCTGCATTTATTGGGACTTCTCAGCCTCTATAATTGCATTAGCCAAAGCCTTGTAATAAATAGGTGGATGGACGGATGGACAGATAGATAGATAATGCCTTACAATAAATAGGTGGACAGATGGTTGGATGGATGGATGAATGGATGGGTAGATAGATAGGAACTAGATAAAGGCACCCTGATGATTCTGTTTCTTTGAGATTCGCAATTAATGTATCATCTTCTCAGCCTTCATAACTGCATAAGCCAATGTCTTATAATAAATAAATGAATAGATAGACACACACATACATTAATATATATATGTATTTTCATAGATAAATAGATAGATGAAAGACAGACACATAGATCCTGATGACTGTGTTCCTTGGAAAACCCCAGCTAACACACCATCTAAGCCTACGGTCCATGGTACACATGTTTGTGAAAATGGGCACACAGAAAGTGTAAGGTCCGACTCGACGCACCTTCCCCCAAAGACCAGCCGAGACCGTACGGATGCAAGATGCAGAGGTTTTATTGCGTGGGCCACGGGCGTCTCTAATGTCCGAAGACAAGAGAAGCCCCCCGCCAAGGATGATCTTGCTTATATATAGTTTGAAGAGCGGGAAAGCGGGCTTTACAGAAGCAGATTTGCGGATTGGTTAATTCATATGAGGCTATTTGCGGATTGGTTAATTCATACGGGGCCATGAATACAGGGGAGGGGTTTAACAGGGGAATTTTGGCACCGAAAAGTCCCTGATCCGTTAAGAGGTTTCGAAAGCCCGGGACTTTTTGGCGGGCAATTCAGAGCAGTGAGTGCTATTCCGGGAACAATGAGGCCCGGGACTTTCAAAAGCTTGAAGTTTCCGCTTTTGTCATATGTAATATCTTAACCCTAGGACCATAGGATCCTTTAAAAGTGATTCATCAAGAATAATGAAACCCACTCCACGGAATGAGCTAACATGTGTTTATTATGTGGCGAATACATAAATTTGCAAACTGAGAAGAACCTATCAAATTCTTCTGGGGTTAAGTTCCAACCCTCGAAATGGCCTTTGGAAAGAAGAAAAGTTTGAAGCTAGGCAGTCTTTTCACAGTGTCCATCCTTATTAATTCAAAAAGACAGTGCCCTGTGGTACTTCCTCATGTCACACTGTCAAATCTGTCCTCACTGCTGTGGCTGTCTGAGGTTTTGCTAGCTCTCCCTTACCCACCTATGTGTGGTCGACATTTAGATATTCACTGCCCATCTATAGTTCTTGCATGATTCATGGATTTGAATTTTCACATCTATCAGTTCCAACCACCGCCAAACAGATAATAGGCCCAAGGACTCAAGGAGAAATGTTTGCAAATGGATTCAGTATTTCTGGTTCACTTATAGCATCTGGAAAAAGTCCTCAGGCTGAAATGAAATATTCTGAAATGAAATATTCAGAGCAACTTCACATTAGTGCAATAGTCAAATCAAAATTAGAAATATTTAGATCATTTCTGTAGAGACCATGTGCCTGTTGTCTGCGTAAAGCATAGCACACAACAAAGGCATAGTCTAGGAAATCCAGCACTCTGGGAGGCCTAAGCAGGAAGGTTGCAAGTTTTAGCTCAGTCTGGGCAACATAGCCACTTTGCAAGACTCTGTTTCAGGGTGATAAATTTAAAACAGCTGAAGGTACAGCTCAGCATGAAGGCCCTGGGTTCACTGCCCAATATGAGGTCAAGGGGGGATTTCAGCAAAGGAAGAATTTCCCAGACCTTCCTCCTTCTTGAAAGGGGGTTTGCGTGCCCTTTCGGGTGCCCCTTCCCAATTAGGCCACTCACGCACCGAGAGGTCCGGCAGGAGATCTTTATTGTAGGGAGGCGAGCAGGAGGCAGGAAGGCAGAGAGAGAGAGAGAGAGAGAGAGAGAGGAGGAGGAAGAAGCAGAAGGAGAGAGAAGAACAAAGAAAGGAAGGTCCTTTTATCAGTTTTGGGGTGGGCTATTGCTTATTTATGAGGAGTGAGTTACTTTTAACCTATCACAGGCCAGATTGTTTTTATGGGCCCAGTCCTGCAGACACAGGTTTCAACTTCCTGGACCACTGAGGTGGAGGGAAGGAAACCAGAGATAAGGGCATGAGGTCATTTTAGGAGCCAAGATGTACCAGGAGAATGCAGCCTGTGAGGCGGCATCACAGCGTACTTTAACATGATCAATTCCCTAACGCTTTTCCCTTCTGAGAGTGGGAAATATGTTTCAAAGACTCACTGGAGCTGAAAACAGAGCAAGCCTGAACTCTGAACTCTGCAAGGCAAGTTCCAGACACTGAGCTGACTTCCCCACCAGCGCCTCCTGCTCGGCCCCAACCAGGATAAAGTTGTTTTTAGTCCCTATTGTGTTTCTAATTCTAAAGGAATGGCTCTTTTATTTGGCTTTCAGTCTATTACTCATGCAGTACAACATGTCTGTGCCACCGCACGGCCAAGAAAGTAAAATATAAGAGATTAAAAACAGATCTGTCTAGTGAGCAGGTGTGGCGCATTATCTAATAGCAAACTAAATATAAAAAGGGAGACTAATTAGAGTTCTGGCATCTTGCCTGCCATTGGCGTCACGGTTCTTTAACCCTGAAGCTGCCTCTCAGAAGACCAGAGCTCATGAGAAAGGGGAGGCTGAGACTCCTGCGCCTAGGATTGATGGATGTGGAAGGAGAAGGGGAGAATCTAAAAGAAGAGACAGTTTTCGCCTGGCAAAGCCAAACAACAAGCAACATCAGTGAGACGATGTTTATCAACTGGGGCCATGCCTGTAATCCCAGCACTCTGGGGGTCCAAGATAGAGGAATCCCAAATTTGAGCCCAGACTAGGCAATTTTGCAACCGAATGAGACCCTGTCTCAAAATTTAAAGGGCTAACAATAGAGCTTGGTGTGAAGGCCTTGGATTCAATAACCACACTGAAAAGAAAAAGAAAAAGGTTTTCCTGGTAAGAAAAACTCAGTTGCCTAGAACCTGTTCCTCAGAGAATTGTCCTCAGGCTAGCGGCCTCTGTATGCCCCGGCAGCTTGTTAGAAATACAGTCATGGGCCCACTCTTGGAAATAGCGAATCAGAAGCTGTACTTCTAATAACAGATTGCCAGTTCCCTCTGTCATATTGAAGTCTCAGAAATGCCTTTCCAGGAATTGGAGTGGAACTTCCGGGGGAGGTGGAGGTAGAGGCTGAAGAGGTATTTCCTAAAGAGGCAGTTGGATGTGATCTTTGGTGGCTGCCTAAGACAGAGGTCAGCAAATCTTTCCATAAAGCTCCAGACAGTAAATATTTAAGCCTTGCAAGCCACGCAGTCTCTCTATCTGATCGACTCAATTTCATAACATACAAGCATCTGTATACATTATGTAAGCAAATGTGCATGGCTATGTTCCAATAAAATTTTATTTATAAAAGTAGGTGTTGGGCCCAATTTCACTTACAGACAGTAATGTGTTTTCCCCTGGCCTGAGGGAACAAGTCAGTCTTAATACAGCATGGAATATTCTACATCAATTGTAATTTGATTCTGCCAGACCCCAAGAGTTGAGTTCTTGCTACCTTCTAAACCAGCTCTGTTAGTGGGACAGACTACTTTAAATCAGGGATTTTTCTTTGAAAAATAGGGACATATGATTTAACTCTATCCTTCAAGCATGTTCCTTATTCTAAAAAAAGAAATTGTTAAAAACTAAAATTATTGCAAATACAAATTCTACCTGTCTTTGTTCCTTTCCTTGTTGCTGAGACAATACCTAACATCCAAAATTAAAAGAAGAAAAGTTTATTTAGCTCACAGTTTGTAGAGGTTTCAGTCCATAATTGGCTGGCTCCAAGGCAGGGTGGCATCACGGAGGAGAAATGATTCATGGTGGGCAGAAGGTAACAAAGCAACATGGGACAAGATAAGCCTCTTTCTGTCCCTTATATTGTGTCCAGGCTACTGGGATGAGGGCGGTGCCAAATCAATCAGGGACTAATTTGCTAATCACCCACCCTTAATCCTAGCATTGCACTATGAATCAATCACACACTCTAGATCCAGCCACCTCTGAAAAACATGAGGCTTTGGGGTGGCATCTAGACACAAGCCATAACACTATGTATTACTTGAAACACTTTTATGAGGGTCAGGAGGTGGTACTGGGGATAACACAGAGCTTTTGCACTGAGCTCCATCTCCAGCCCCCCCCTTTTTTTCCATTTCTTATTTCAAGAAAGGGTCTTGCTAAATGGCTATGATTGGGATCAAATTTGCAGTCCTCCAGCTCCAGCCTCCCACAGTGCTGAGATTCCAGGTGTGCACCTCCACACCTGGCTTTGGAACACAATTAGCTACATTCTATAGCCTGAAGATGGAATGAAAACCAGAAGAAGTAAACCTATGTGCTATAAAATGCACAGTTCACCAGAGATGGAAAATGTTTCTCCTTAGCTGTCAACTATAGACCTGGTGTTGGAGCTCTCTCATTCTTTTTCCTCTGGTTGCCAATAGCAACCCTGTTAGCATGCCCATTATCAGGCTGGGCCTTACACCATTGATTATTTATCAGTCTGATACATGGGGCATCTGGATCAGAAAGAATTATGGAGGAAAAGAAGAATCGGTGAAAAAAACACTGTCAGGACTTCTGCAGTACTGCTTGAGCAGGAACCATGACCTGAGCTCGCACTGGAAGAGCTGTCTTTGCAAATGCAAAGGGCACCCAACTACATCTGGGACAACTTAGCTTTCATGACACCAAAGCAATGCTGGGTAAAATTCCATTGTCTTGGTTTGGGTCCCCCTAGAAGCAAACATGGATACAGAGATCTTAGGACACAGGTGATCCAGTGGCCCTGTTAAGATAGTGGGGACTTGAGCTAGAAAGGAGCAGCCAAGAAAGTACATGGCATCAAGCCAGTTACTACTGAGAGCAACTGGAGCTCTATATTACTAGAGCACCCTGGAACCTGCCCCATCTGCGAGGCCAGGGGGCCAAAGTATTTACACACCAACTCCATCCCGCATGGGCTTTCAGCCAGTAGGAGGGAGAGACCAGAACTCCCTGGAACTCTCTCACCAGCCCCATGTGGAAAACACAGCAGAATCCATAGCCAGAGGATGCCTTCCCACAAAGAGTCACAGATGCTGGCAGATGGAAATCGAGCAGGCATCAGAGAATTGGTGAGCATGAAGGGGTGATGGTCAGGGCACAGCAGCGTCTGCCATGTCCGTATAGATGGAAGCCTCTATCCCTGCCCCCTCTCAACACACAACTGAGCAGACTCTTAACAGACACACTGGAAATCTGTGTCAGCGTGGGTTGGACTACATTGCAAGAACTTGAAAATGTGACTAAACAGTGCTTTAAATATATTAAAGGTTTATTTTCTCATAGAATAAAAAGCCCAAAGATAAGCAGATGGGGTCTGACATGGTGCACTGGCAGGATCGTGAGGATCTATGCTTGGTCCTCATGCTGGCCCACTGATGGCTACTCCAGCCCCATCATGGCATCCATAGGCTGGGCAAGAATAAGTGCAAGGGTCATGGTCAAGGGATTTGTGCCAGCTGAGTGACTCCAAAAGAGATTTCTTGGATGTCCCACCAGAAGTATAGTACCCCTAGGGCACTGACCTCCAAAGAAACACTGGGAAGTGGAGATTTAACTTTAAATTTAAAGGCACATTGCTGCCCTAAACAAAAGGAAGTTTCTGTTGGTAAATGAAGAAAAGAGGAATTTTAACAACAGTTTCTGCCACACCGTGTTTCCCACACACTATGATATTGACATACTACCAACTCGAGCAAAAGGAATAGCTGATTAGACCCTAGAAAATATTTGAAAACTATAGAAGTTTTGAACCGAGGAGAAAGAGAAATCTAAGCAAGACAAATGTTCTTTAGGGTTGACCATGAACTAGGACAGGTTCTGTCATTGCAAATGCCTGCCATGTGCTTTTCAGTTAGATGATTTTTTTTTCAGGTTTGGAGGTTAGCCCAGTATTTGAATAAAGATGACCCGCTTCTATGAAATGGAGTATGATGATTCCAAGTTGATGAATCAGAAGCAAGAATAGCACTTCTCTAATGGTGGGGATGGGATTTTTAACAGTTGTGACTTCTAGTCAAACAGATTAACAGCATATTTTTCCCTTGTTCCTTCCAAAAATTTATGGAAATGACAGTGAAGTGAATGTAAACCCACAAGGACAAAGTGGTAAAGTGAACAGAAAAACAATAAATGCTCTGGAGGGGACAATGGAGGTGTTAATCAGTCCCCATATGAGCTACCTCCTCCCATCCCATGAAACCCTGGAAAAAGGACAAGGGCCACCCAATGCACAGGAAGGGAGAGCGAGTCTCAAGGCTAAAAGAAGAGCGTAGTTTAAAATGGGTACAGTTGAATCTCTAACCCCATCCCTAGACCTGAGATAGGTCTAATAGGAAATGTTGTTCTCTAAAGAAATTGAACTAAAGACACTCAGACAAATAAGCAAGCAGAAGGTCTGTGGGGTAAATGGGTTGGAAGTTTGGTGTTAAAAGGAAAGTCTACTGACAAATGGTAGAATCCTTCTCATGCCCACCCATCTTCCCCATTCTCAGACCTGCAGAAGGCAATCTAACAAACCTTTCTCTTGAGATTCAGAATGAAAATATCCAGATGTTGACCATTTGGGATCCGCACTTACAAAGCTGGCTCACTGTGAACCAACTGTACAGTTTCGATCTCTACCTTTCAAAACACCCCTCTTTACCTTACTCAACTATGATTAGAAAGCTGAGTCTGATATGCATCTGAGGAGAGCTCTCAACATTAAAGACAAAGGCCCAGAATAAACTAGAGATAAAGGAATCCTAATTACTAGCTAGACTTGCTCTTGAAAACAGGAAAATGTATTTTTAAAAATAAATTTAAAGGAAAAATGAATTCTTTACAAAGATGAGATCTTTAAATTCATGGAATAAGCAATAATGCTAAGAAAATATCAAAAAATAAAAAAGTTCTTGAAAAATTGTTTAAAGTGGGTTAAAATGCACACAACAAAATTTTTCCATACTAAACATTTCAAAACATGCAGCTTGCTGGTGGTTAAGTATATTTGCACTGATGTACAACCATCACCACTGTCCACTTTGAGAACACTTTTCAGCTTACAAAACTAAAGCTCTGTACCCTTTAAACAATGACACCCCATTCCTCTTCCCACCAGCAACTACTGTTCAATGTTCTATATCTATGACTTTAGCTCCTTTAGGTACTTCACATAAGTGAAATCAGAGAACATTTGTCTTTTTGTGACTAGATTATTTCACTTAGCGCAATGTCTTCAAGGATCATCCAAGTTGGAATTTTCTTCCTTTTCAAGGTTGAATAATACTTCCTTATATGTATATATCTCATTTTATTTATCCTTTCATCTGTGGATAGATATTTGGGCTGCTTCCACTTTTAGACTATTTTGAATAATACTGCTGTGAACACAGATATACAAATATCTCTTTGAGACCTTGCTTTCAATTCTTTTAGTTATACACCCAAAAGTGGATTGCTAAATAATATGATTATTCTTCTTTTTTATTTTTATTCTTATTTTTTTGGTTTTTTGAGAGAAGGTCCCACTTTGTAAATCAGACTATCCTTGACTCATTCTGTCATCCAGGTTGGCCTCAAACTTGTAGTGACCCTCCTCCCTCAGCCTCCCAAGTGCTATTTTTAATTTTTTGAGAAACTATCATGTTTTTTTGGGGAAAAAGGTACATTATAAAAAATTTTAAAGGTACCTTCAAAATAAAAGTGGAAGACAACATTGAGAAACTCTTGTAGAAAGTAAAACAAAGACACTAGAAATATAAACTAGAAGAGGGGAAAAATCGAACACTATTCTATGAAGTTAAAAAGTCCTACTAAGAGAAGCTCCAGAAGAAATAAATAACAAAAATAAAGATGCACTACTAAAAATATAATGCAAAATATTTCTCCCAAACATAAGGAAATTAATTTCTATAATGAAAGGGCCACTGACAGGTTAGAACATGTCATTATGAAATCTCAGAAACCCACAAAGTATTTAGAAAATGAGGAAGAAATCAGTCCACACCATACAGGAGAAACAGGGTAGCATCTTACTTTTCAAGATCTTTGCAGGAGGTTAAGAACCTTTACAATTCTGTACAAAAATGTATATTTTAATTCAGAAATCTATACCCAGCTAAACTATCAATCAAGTATAGCAATGGAATAAAAACATTTTCAAAAGTGCAAGACCTAAAAAAATTATCTTGTATTATAGATTTTAAAGAAGGGATAAACTAATAAATATAAAGGGATGGTAGTGCACATCTCTAATTCCAGCATCCTGGAGGCTGAGGCAGGAGAATCACAAATTCAAGCTCAGTTTGGGCAACTTAGTTAACAAAATCCTTCTCAAAAAAAGGGGGGGGGCTGGGGATTTAGATAAGTGCAAAGGCCCTGGGTTCAACCCTCAGTACCACAAAAGAAAAAAAAAAGCATGAACTCAATCTGTGAGACTTCAATCCAGTGAGAGAGAGAGGTACAAGAAAGCATCAGGAGGTAAGTAAATGGCAAATCAGGAAAGATCAGCTCTGCTGGAGGTTTATAGAAGCCCTAGAATAGAGATTAGCAGAAAGAGAAAATTCATCAAGTGAATTACAGGGCATGTTTGCACACTTGCAAAATAACAAATACTGATGATGGGCAATTAGAGGAGTTCATAGAAAACGAAGCAAATGGAAAAAAAAGAAAGCAATTATTAACTCTGGAGGAAAAAAACCAAAGTTGCATAAGAAAGGAAATATAAATGCAGCCAATTTCTGTATTAAAAGTCATGACTTAGATAGAATTTAAAACAACAGTCCTAGAACATAATTTTCTACAATGGAGAACTGGAGTTAACAAATAAATGACACAGCTTCCTGCTCCCATTCACTGGATGGGCAAAACTTGGAAGCAATGTGGATCTTCTTCCCAGATCCTGACAGAAGGCTGGGGATTTAGCTCAATGATGCCTCCGCCTGCCCCAAATCCTGAAAGAATTGAGCCTTCCTTGCCTGCCTTGGTGACTTTACTAATACATACTTAGAAGAGCTTGAAGGCTAGGTATTTAGATCAATGGTACCACACCTGCCTTGCAAGCACAATGTCCTGGTACAAAAAAAAAGAAGAAGAGGAAGAGCTTACCTTCTTTGTTTTGTCTTCTCTGCTCCATCACTCCTGGTTCCTGGGATCTCCTCATAAATAAACTACATGCACTGAAACAAACTCCGCTATGATTCTTCCCTCACCTCCTACTGTATTGCACTCTGCAAAGCCCCATTTGGGTGACACTATTTAGGACAAATGTTATGATTTGTGTGCTAGGGAAGGGTAGTCTTCATTACATAGTCAGAAAGCTCTCTGATCTTAAATCAGAAAATGTCTCATTTTAGTAATTAGATTCACCACATCTATCTAGTGGCATGAACTTTACTTAAATTTAAAGTAACTTCCCTCTGACTGCTCAGGCCTAAGGCCAAGTGGCTGCTGGCAGTGGTTCAGAAACATGACTTTGTAACAGCTCAGTGCAAAGGCCCTGGATTCAATCTCCAGTACAAGAAAGAAAAGAAAGAAAGGAAGGAAGGAAGGGGAGAGAGAGAGAAGAGATAAACTCAGCCTTATTTTTTCTCTCTCTCTACTCTCATCTTGTTAAGCAAGGGCTCTGATCCTTCAGGGTGGAAGCAGAAGGGTGAAAAGAGATGAGCTGGGGTGAGGGAGGGGAGAAAGGCTTTATTTGGCAGGCACCATCCTAAAGTAACCAAGCTATTTCTGGGCTGAAGGCATAGAGATGCCCCGTCCCACGATACTTGGAATTTTCTCACCTGCAATTCTGTTGACTCAGGCGAATATTCTTCCCTAGCTGGCCCCCAGCTATTTCCCCTTCAGGCTTGGGGACTCCAGGGTCTGTCCTCTTACTGGGGTCACCATATCCCCCAGGGCATCCTTTTTGAACTAAGAAGACCTCTCTGGTGGGCTCTTCATCTAAGTCTCACCCTTACATTTCCCGACAGTTACTCAGACACCACCTTGTAGCTTTCCTCAAGCTCCAGGAGACTTGATTCAGGCTCCAAAGGGACCCAGTGAAGCCTCATTGCCTGAGCTGCAGGTGAGGTATGGTAACACCTTGGTTCACAAATGCTTCTGTTTGCACACAGTTCGGTTCATGAACAGAAGCATTCAGAAAACTTGTGCTTCGGTTGGCAAACTACATCGGGTGACAAACATGACTGCAGCCATCTTTCCTACTCTGACACGTGGTTGTGGCTTCCTCTAGTCAAGACTGTGGTCACAGACAGAGCTGTGTACACTTGATGTGAAGCTTTTTGGTGTGCTTTTCAGCACATACAGTGCTACACAGTACTGTTCGATTTCACATGGCTCCAAAGAAAGTGCAGAGCAGTAATGAAGGTGACAAGAAAGTGTAAAGCAAGAATGGCAAAAAGAAAGTTTTGAAGAAAAAAACCATTGACTTGAAGAAGAAAATTATAGACACATTTGACTGTGTTATTCATATGACTGATCTGGCCTTGTAGTTCAAGATGGCAACTAAATCTCAACTATTTTGAAGAATAAAGATGCCATCCAAGGAGGTGATGTGGCAAAAGGAGTAACGACGTTAACCAAGCAGAGGACACAAGTGCTGGAAGGAGTGGGAAAACTTTTGTTAGTGTGTTTGAAGTAGAAACAGCTGGAGGTGACAGCACTAGTGAAGACAGGGTCTGTGAAAAAGACAGGAAATTGCAGGGATTTACTGAAAGCAAATCCCTCTTTAATTGCAAGAAGTGATAAATTTAAAGCCAGTAGAGGGTGGTTTGATAAATTCCTCAAGAGAAGTGGCATCCACAGGGTGATAAGACCTGGTGAGGCTTCCAGTTCTGACACAGCCACTGCAGAAGGCTACTAGAGAGAATTCATGGAATTCATGAAGGCTGAAGGACACATCTCGCAAGTGCTCAGTTGCAATAAAACAGGGCTCTGCTGGAAGATGCTGAACAGAACCTATATCATGCGGGAGGAAAAGGCACTGCCAGGGTATACGCCCATGATGGACAGACTGACCCTTTTGCTGTGTACAACACCAGTGCTGACCTGAAGATTGAGTCACTGCTGGTGTTCCATTCCCAGACCCATCATGTATTCAAGGAACCAAATGTCAATAAGACCAGACTGCTTGTCAAGTGGAGGGCCAGTGCAAAAGCTTGAGACACAGGCAGTTGTTCAGGGCATGGCTGCAGGAGGTGTTCACACTCACTGTTAAGAAATATCTTTCCTGGGCTGGGGATTTAGCTCAGTGGTTCTGCTGCCCACCATGCAAACTCAAAGACCTGAGTTCAATCCCTGGTACCAAAATAAATAAATAAATAAATAAATAAATATCCTTCCAACAACCAACTGCCTAAATGTTGTCTTCTGATGGACAGTGGCTCGGCATACACTCCAGTCTCGGTGGGTGACATGGACGCTGAGTATGACTTCTTAAAGGTCAAGTTCCTCCCCATCAACACAACACCTCTTCTGCAGCCCATGGACCAGCAAGTCATCTGTAACTTCAAGAAGCTGTACACAGAGGTGCTTTCCACCAAGTGTTTCAGTATCATCAAAGAGGCATCCTTGATTCTGAAAGAGTTCTGGAAGAAATATTTCAATGCCCTCCACTGAATCAACCTCATTGACAATGCCTGGGAAGATGTCACATACTGGACCCTGAACTCAGGCTGGAGGACACTGTGGTGAGAATGTGTCATTGAATGTAACTTTGAAGGGTTCGATGCACAGATAGTGGAGGAGATCATGTCCATGGGCAGGAGTATGGGTCTGGATGTCCACAGTGCAGACATATAGGACCTTGTTGAAGATCATAAGGAGGACCTGAGGATGGAAGAACTTGCTGAACTCCAGAGTGAGCAGCAGAAGATGGTTACCGAGGAGCATGCACTGAGGAAGCAGAAGACAGGAAGGAGGTTAGCAGTGATGTGATAGAATCCATTATGGAAAAATGGAGTGAGTATCAGGGTTTCTTGGAAAAGTATCGCCCAACATAACTGTTGAATCTGATGAATAACAACATGGTCTCTCTTTTCCAGAGGGTTATGCAGCACAGGAAAAAAGCAAGTGACATTAGACAGATTTGGGTGGGGGTCAAAATTGAGCCTGAAGAGACAAAGAAGAGAAGAAACCCTGTTATGGGAGGGGACTCTCCTTCCAAACAATAACCTTCTCCTCCCTACCCACCTTCCTGTCCTGCATGCCAGAAATCACCTGAAGCAAGGTTAGTATTCTCTCTCTTCATACTGTACTGTACTTTATTTCATTTTTTTCTTTGTTTGTTGAGATAGGGTCTCACTATGTAGCTCAGACTGGCCTTGAACTCACTATGTAGCCCAGACTAACCTCAAACTCACAGCAATCCTCCTGCTTCAGCCTCCTGAGTGCTAGGATTATAGGTGTGCACCACCACACCTGGCCTGTTTCATGTTTTTGTGGTTAAAAACTTATATATTGTTCAGAGCAGATTAACCTTATTTACATTGAACCTTATTGGATAATTTGATTCAGTTTGCAGCCAGAATTGGTTTGGGACCACATATTTAGGGATCATAACAGATTAACCTTATTTACATTGAGCCTTATAGGGAAATTCGATTTGGTTCACAACCAATTCAGTTGGCAACCAGAATCATGAAACAAATTAAGTTCTTGTACCACTGTGCAGTGTTTCCCATCCTGTCTGGGAGGTGCACTTGATAGGGAAGGGCAAGTGCTGGTGTTAGGAGTGTCAATACCACGATCCCTCTCCAAAATAGTCCCTAATCTCCTACTCCCTAGGCCTCTCCAGCCTCTTCACAGACAAGACCTGGGAGCAGGATTTAATCATGGGGCTCTCCATGGCAATCCTGCCTCACGTTAGGATATGGGACTCATCAGGACTGTCTTGGAGTGCATGTCTAAATTGAGAAAAGAAGACTCCTATTTTAACACCCTAAGACACCTAGTATGCAAGGTGGCACAACACTAACCAACTGCTACATGGTCATAATGATGTAAATACTGAATACTGATTTAATCCAAACTGATGACGGCAACGTAAGTCAAGACTGGGTCAAAGGCAAAGAACCACAGCTCTACCTACTACATATGAAGGTCAAAGCTCCACGGTGCAAACAAGAGGCTCTACCGTGGCTTGTTAAAGCAGCAAATGAGGTTGTTAGAGGCTATCGACTATCTCTCCAGCACCTCAGGGAGCAACACCCAACCACACAGAGGAGCTGCACCAGTCCCGGGTCTCCAGTGTCAGCACCTATACTGCAGCCAGCACATCACACTGCTGTCAACCGTGTGTCAGAGGTTCTGCCCCTTTAGCCTCCCAGAACCAGACCAGGGGCCACCGAGGTCAGCAGAAGCATTCTCCGCATCCCCTTTTCCTCAAGAGCTCACTCTGGAATTGAAATCTCTAGCAGATGCATCTTATCGGTGAGGTCTAAATTACATTCCTACATGCCAGCAGTGAGGCAGACTGAGATGCAAGCTTTACTACTCCTCTCTTGGGAACTGTGTAGAAAGTTTCCCAAATACATGGTATGTCCAAAAAATAACAAGTTTCTACAAATAACAAAGATGTCCTTCCAGGAAGTCAGCAGACAGCATTGAAAATTAGTCAATTCAGATATTGCCAATTAGCGTCTCACCTAGAAAGATGATGGTAAAGACCAGAAGAAGCTTCCTGAGAGCTGAAAGTCCGGTAAGCCAGCCCGAGAGCTGAGGGTCACAGGTTAAGGGCAGCTGTTTTTCATATAACTTTTTGGGAAATGTTTTTTTTTCCATTTACTCCATGTGCATGTGATATTCTGATAAATATACAAAGCACTCAAGGGGTCCCCTTTCCTAAGTGTGTCATGCTTTAAAGGTGACACACCTCAGATAGCCCCGTGCAGCTGCCCTGGTAGAAGGGCTGGCTGGGATGTCTGGCCTACTGCCAAAAAACAGGTTTTCTGCTAATCTGCGCTGTATTTCCAGCTAACAGTTCAACAGTTCAACATCAGTGTGAGTAGGAAAACAGATTGGCTTTGTTGAGACTATTTTCTCTGTTTAAATTTTTTTTCTTCCTTTTTTAAAATGTCCATCTTAAATATATGAAGCTCATATTGAAAAAATTTTAATCAGAATACCAAGTTCACCAAATACCTACCAGTGCAAGATATCTTACAAGGCCATGGTTTCAAAAACACCCCCAGAAGAGTCCACTGTGTTCTTTGCCTCCTGTGCCAGGGTCAACTCCATGAACATGTGGTCCACGAGGCCACACAGGGCCCCACACTCGGAGGAGACCCGAACTTCATGAATGTGCTGCCATTATTTTCTCAAAATCCTCAATAAGTTTTGAACAAAGGGTCCTACAGTCTTCAGTTTTACTTGGCAGTGGATCCCACAAATGAGATAGCCAGTTCTGCAGGTGCCTATGTCCAGGACTAAATTTAAGGTCAAGTATAGACATTGCATTAGCCAAGATTTCAGTCTCCCTCCTCCTCCTCTCCACTTCTCCTTTTTCTCTCTCCCCTCTCCTCCTCCTCCCCCCCC
>NW_022900936.1:10788085-10802913 GCF_012274545.1 Fukomys damarensis | reverse complement strand
TCCTCCTCCTCCTCCTCCTTCTTCTTCCCCTGTACATCCCCCACACCTTTCTCTTTCTCCTCTCACCCCCCCTTTCCATTACATTGCATACAAACATTTCTGGGGACATGTGGCCATGCATTTTTCAGTAAAAAGTCTCCCTGTCTTTCATCGTGTTCTCAAATGTGTAAGAATGACCAATTTACACCAGTTTTCACTTTCCAATTCCTCTTTCACAGCTCAGTACCAAGGCGCACTTCTTTCTACATTGCTGTGTTACACCTTGTAGATGGCAAACATCACACAAATCACCACTTCGGCAAGTGTTCCTTCTGTAGGCTGAGCTCCTGCTCACATTTCTCATACCAGGCATCTTTTGCAGTGAAGGAGACTGTGCCAAATAATTGGCAAACTCTGTTGTTTAAAATGGTTAAAAATGGCACAGTTGCTAGTCAGATTCTCTTTTGAGGTTAAAAGTAAGGTCTTTAAAGCAGAGCTCTTGCCATAGAGTTTCATCTAGAAGGAGGCATTTTATGTACACAGGCCAGTGAATCTAAAAGGAAACTCATTTAATGCAATATGCCTTTAACAGTTACTTTTAGTAGAATCCTCTAGATATTAATAAATTTTGAAAAAATAGAGTCATAGCATGTTAAAACTGGATGTATTCTTAGAAATGGATGGGAATTGCTCTAAAAAAAAATGCTTAGCATGTGTTAAAGTGTTTTAGGAGCAAGGTGCCAAAGTTTATTTAGTTTTATGGTTCTGACAGGTTAAATGGACCCTTTGAGATATTTCTGCCTCAAAACACACAGGCTCACTTGCTTAATGAACAGAGTCTCAGAAAGGCAGGGACAAAGTCTTGGCTCTGGCATCGTACTTAAAGGGCTCTAATGTTAGCAATAGGTTTCCATATGGCCAGGTTATTAAATTTAATCTTTCCAATTCTCTGGGAAGTAAGTAATGACTCCTGTTGTTCAGATGAAAAAAATAAAAGCTCGGAGAAGCTGTATGATGTGCCTAAGGCCACAGAATGGGGAGCAGTGGACATAAAGGGGTTGGCTCCAGATCAAGTGCTTTTTGTACCACCCAAGGTAGCAATGCTGTCCCCAAATGGAGAAATGTATGGGTGGATCCTGGAGGCCTAACCTTAGGGATTGTGTCCGGCCTCTTGCTCCTTCCTCTCTGGCACTATTCCCAAGTTCTGCCTCAGGGCCACCATAAATTAAGCATCTTCTCTCAAACCAAGCCTTTCTACCATGATGTTTCTTCTTTGGAGCCAGCTGACCATGCACTGACTCCTCTTAAAACATGAGCTAAATTCTCCTCCTTTAAACTATGGGCGTCAGTTACATGTCCAACAACAGAAAAGCTAATACAGAAAATCGGCATCAGAGATGTGGGGTCACTATTGTGACTATACCCAAAACATGTGATTTAGAAGACTTTGGAACTGGTTTGAAGGATGAATTTGGAAAAGATTATAGATATGGGCTTAGAGAAGCCCTAAAGTGCTATAAACCAATCTTTTTTTTTTTCTTTTTGGTACTAGGGATCGAACTCAGGACCTTGTGCTTGCAAGGCAGGCGCCATATAAGCCAATCTTGATGAATGATTCTCATTGGATGTTAAAAGATCAAAATGACAATAGAAATGCACACAGTACAAAGCCAAGTTTATATGGTTTCAACTGATGACAAGGACTACATTGGCAGTTGGGCTATGGGCCATTATGTGTTACATTCGGCAGAAAATTTGTCTACATTTTGCTCATGTCCTGAGACTTTGCAGGAGACTGAGATTAAGGGCTGTGGACTAATTATCCTGGCAGAGAACATTTTAAGACAGCTCAAAATCGAGGCTGTGAAATGGTTGCCGCTGGCTGCTTTCAGCCAGATTAATAGTGGGAATTGAGAGCAAAAGGGAGAGCAGAAAATTTTGAAAAACTTAAAATTTTTGGCCCAGAAGAAACCACATGTAAAATTGGGAACAAAAGAGGTTAGTAAAGAGGTCAGCGACATTGAGAAGACCAAGAAGTTTGTACAGGGGCAAGAAGGATGCTTTGAGGCATTTCAGAAATCAGCAAGACTTCATTCATAGCAGGCTCTAAGGTACCAACAAGTAAACTTTTCTTTTGAGAAGAGTGCCCCGGTTTAAAAGGATCTCCTAGGAAGTATTCCCCCAGGATTTATGTCACTCTTCTCAGTTACCCAGGCACTCAGAGGCCACTGCAGACAAAGTGCAAAGGGCCGTGGCCACTGCTCCTGCTGGTTTTAGTGGCAGGTAATGCAAGAGTTGTGGGGTCAGAAAGTTGCCACTCAGATTTCAGAGGAAAGCCTAGGATGCCAAGCAAGCAGCCCGTGAAAGAACAGTGTGGGAACCTGTGGGAATGAATCCAAAGGTGCAGCAGTGGCCCCAGGATGTTACAGGTGCCAGGTATGTACAATATCTGCCAAGGAAAGCTGCGGCCTGAGAATGGAGCCAGTCTGAGAGAGGCCGTGTGAGCTGCAATCGGCCAGGCCATCATCTCACCTCCTCTGTCTACAAAACTGAGCTACAGGATTTAATGTTTGCACCACTGGGGTTTGGTCTTGCCTTGGTCTGATTCTCTTCTATCCCATTATTCCTCCCCTTTGGAAGGAGAATGTTTACCCTGTGTCATTATACCTTGGAATTATGTAACTTATTGTTTATTTTGTATTTAGTTGGGGTTGTTTATTTGTTTGTTGGTTGGTACCAGGGATCAAACTCAGGACCTTGCACTTGCCAGGCAGGCACTGTGCTGCTGAACTAAATCCCCAACCTTTCTTTGTTATTTTTACAGAGATCCACAGTTAAGCATTTGCCTTGAGTCTCAGGAGAGACTTGGATTTAAACTTTTGAAAATTGCTGGAAAACTTGAAACTTTGGGGAAGTAATTGTTGCATTTTCAGTTATATACAGGAGAGCTACATTATGTTCAGCAGAATTATTAATTTGCTATGGTCTTTATTTGGAGATTAAGTATTGTTTAAAGAAATACATTTGGGTTACAAACTGACAAATAGTAAGACGTGGTGGTTAGGGTTGAGTGTCAATTGGATTGGCCTGGTTTCTACCCAGGGACTGGTGGTGCACACTTCTGGGTGTGTCTGGGTGAGTTATGGAGGTACGGTCTTCACATTTATGTCTGGTCCTTCCCTCACCCTCTCTTCTCTAGCACTGTTTCCCTACTCTACTTTCCAGCTGCCATGAACTAAGTACCTTGGCTCCCTCACACCCTTTTTACTCTGATATTTCTGCCATGAAGCCATCTGATTGTGTACTGAACCCTCTGAAAATGTAAAGCAAATTAAACCTCCCCTCCTTTAAGTTGTGGATGTTAGATATTATGTCCTACAACAGGAAAGCTGACTAATAAGCAAGCATTAAAAGGTAGGTCACTGTTATTCCTCGAAAGCTGACTTTTCGATTCACCTATAGTCTATGGCAACTTAATCACTCAACAATCCTGCTGCCTTCTGATCAAGCCTTCAGCATGAAACTTAGTCTCAACTACTACATGGCCAATTTTCTTCATTTACATTAGTCAAATTAATCCTGGGAGAGGGGTGGAGGGAGGCTTTCCTAAGTCTTCCAAGTAGGTCTCAGGTCATCTTGAAACCTCTTCATCCAGCCAAGCAGCAGCTCATGCAATCCACCAGTGGATAGAATTTTAGATTTGGAATGAAGAAAAGAAATATGCAACCTTCCCACCAAATCTATATCTCTTTTTTCTCTTTCTCAATCTCAGTAAGCAACTATATGCACTCCCACCCCTAGCCATATTCCTCACCTGATTCCTCAGACACAATCTTCTAATGGCAAAATCTATTCCTAAAAAAGGGTACCACCTCCTATGACCCAGTTTGTAAGGTCCCCAAGAGACAGGTAAACTCAGCGCCCTTCTTGCTTCCTTTGAGTTGTGATCTGAAGGAAATGGTAGACAGCAACCCAGTATGGAAGGCCAAGATTTCTCTGGGACAGGATATTGGAAATTTCTCATTGTTAGCTTCTGTTTCCTCTTGTTGACAATTAGGACAGACATTTCTGTGGTGTACTTGACTATTGTGAAGCTGCAACAGTTAAAAAAAATTGAATGAAAAGAAAATAACCAGAATGCAAAAAGCACAGCACTAAATATATGATGCCATCCTCATCTGCACTGAATCACTTTAAACTTTCAGAAACAAAACATCTAATAAACCCAAATCTCCTTTCTCTTCTCGTCCAAGTCTCTCTATCTCAACGCCCATGAAGTTTTCATGACCCATACTTTATCTCTCCCTCAATGTACAGATTTTGGCAAAATGGGTCCATTTAAGGAACTATGGATATTCCTGACTAAGGATGGATTTACATCCCAGTAAGTCCACTATGAATTGAAAATGATGTCTTTAGTACACCTAATCTACTCATCATCATGGCTTAGCAACCACAATAATCACTTGTTTATGGTCAACTAGGGGCTGTGGCTTCCACTACAGCTGCTATTGAATAAGAATTGTTTGGCATCATGAAGTTAGGGATGATCTGTTTCAGAGGGATGAACTGCTACTTGCGAAACAAACCTGCTGGAAAGAGGCAGGGCAGTGGCAAGTCAAGTCAGAGGGAAAAAGCTGCCATCACAGCAAACTGGTACATTTTTAATGTGAGAAGCTGGATGCTTTCTCCTTACATAAAGGTGTAACTCAGATTACCAGGAGAGATTTGACGAGTGTCAAGTGCAAAACAATCAGAAGGCATGATTGTAATATGTCCTGAAAACGCAGTCATGCCTTTGTCCCTCTGCTTCTCAGAGTAAGAAGGAAGCTGCAGTAGCTCACTGCTGCTGTCCTGTCCTTAAATGCCCTTGACTTTGTCTTCTCAGCCAAAAAATCCTACATTTCATCCATCCCTAAAGAAGCTGCCAAAAAAAGAAGCTGGAAAATGAAACTCTGGCAGCTGTATCTCTAAGAGGCCTGAGGGCCATATAGGGAAGCACATATAGGCTAGTTTCAGCTGTGTAGCAGCCAAGGACATAGAACTGCAGTCAGTCTTTCCAGGCCTGGATGCTGGTGCCATTTCTCCAGCCTTTGTTTTCAGAGTTGATCAGATTCACCAACTTTTCACCTATCAATGTAGTGAAGAAGATCACATCTGATAATACACTGTGTAGCCAGAAGCTGGGGAACAGATACTTCTAATTATTGCTCGTGGGAGTATGCATTGGTACAACCCCTAAGGTGGCCAACTCAGCCACATCTACCCAAATAAAAAGACCCATAGGCCCTTTGGCAGAGCCATCCCCCTCCTCAGGTTTTAATGTGTAGATGCATTTATACATACACAAAATGCAGTTACTATAACATTAACTGTGGTGTTGTTTGAACTAGAGAAAGACTGACACACAGATCCAAAGGAAATCAACATTGCTATTAAAAGGAAGAAACAGGATTTTATACTCTGACATGAAATTAGTTTCATGGTACTAGGAAATAAGATGATTTCCATAGTGGTTGCACCGGATATAAATGACAATGTGAAATAGGAAGAAAGGGGCTAAAGGTGTACGGAATGTGGGAAGGGTAGGGGAAAACTAATAAGGGAAAAGAAAAAAATATGACAAAATGAAAAAATGGAAATGAAGTGTTTGTAAAGGGGGAGAGGAGGAGGGGGTGAAGGGAGGACAGGGACAAGGGGAAAAACTGAGAACCAAGACCTGTCATGTAAAGGTACAAGATCCCAATGATGAATGTAACTGTACTGTATACCTACAATGTACCAATAAACTCAATGAGGAAAAAAAAAACAAATAAAGGAATAAAGTATGTCCACTTTCCCGCTTCTATTTAACATTTTATTGGGGCGTCCTACTGAGAGCAATTAGGCAAGATAGGGTTACAAAAATATCCCGATTGGAAAGGAAGACCTGGAAATATCTCTACTAACAGATGACATAATTTTGAGTATAGAATTCATGCCCAACAACAACCAAGTAGATTTGATAAATGGGCTAGCAAGGTTGTTTGGTTCAAATCAAGATGAAAAATATAGTTATATTTTATACACTGTCATGATCAATCTGGGAATGAAATTAAAAAGCAATTCCACACTTAGGAGCAAATTTAGCAACAGGAGTACAGGACTTGTACTATGAATGTTTTTTAATTTGCTGAAAGAAATTTAAAAAGACTTAAATTATTGGAAAAATATCATGTGTCCATGGAGTGGAAGACTTAACATTATTAAGATGGTGATACTCCTCAACTTGATCTGCAGATTAAATGAAATCGCTATTAAAAATCCCAGCTTCCTTCTTGGCAGAAATTAACACACTAATCTACATTTCATATGGAAATGCAAGCGACTCCCAGGAGCTGACCATCCTTGAGAACAAAGAAACTTTTCATTTTCAAAACTACTACAATTTACAGTAAACATGGTGGTATAGTACTAACATTAGAATAGACCTACAAAGCCATGGAGCGGAATGGAGAATACAGAAAGAATGTCTCACATTTATCCTCCAATGATTTTCCACCAGGGTCTGACCCAACTCAGCAGGGAAAGAATTTTTTTTTCAACAAATTATTGTAGAACAACAGGTCATCCATAGGCAAAAGAATGAAAATTGAACCCCTGCCTATCTCACATTGTATTAAAAAATGGACTCAGCCAGGTGTGTCGGTATGAGCCTGTAATCTCAGCTACCCCGGAGCCTGAGGCAGGAGTTTTGCAAGTTTAAGGCCAGCCTGGGTGACTCAGCAAGACTTTGTCCCCTGTCTTAATTTTTTAAAAGTGTAAATAGGAAATAGGGCCGGACATTTAGCTCAGTGGTACTGCTCCCTCCTCCAAAGCAAAAGATCCTGAGTTTGATCCCTGGTACCAAAAAAAAAAAAAAGTGTAAATAAATAAATATATTTGCACAAATAGATATATTGCAGTTCAGTGGTAGGGTGTCCCCTAGGTTCAATCCTCAGTGCTGAAAAATAAAGCAGTACCGTACAAGCAAACAGGAAATCCCTCAAAATGAACAAAAGACCTCAATGTAAGAACTACAACTAGCTGTTATTAAGAAAACATCAAGGTGGGTCCTAAGGACAGGAGAAAGAATGTCTAAACAAAGGCACCCAGAATGCCACAAAGGAAAACCAAAGCCCACAAGGATCCATGATGAGTTAGGCGACAGTGCGAGAACACTGGGAGTCAGTGGGTGAAAAAGAGAAACTTTATAAGATCCAGAGGCCTGGGACAACAGCATAGTAAGAGAATCAAGATGTCCTAACCCCTGACCTGGCTCCACAGTCAAAAGTGCAGTCTCCCCTCTGAAGGGGTACGGTGCGAAACGAAAGGAGACCCAGCAAGTCCTACCCACCTGTACGGAAAGGGGAACTCCAAGCCCTCGCAAAGCTCCCCCACCCTTACAGGCTCGCTGTCTGTCTAGGTAAGAAACCTGAAGTTGACCAGGCAGCCCGGCTTTCGAAAAGGAATTCACATCCTCCAGCCGAGCCCTCGGGCGAAGTAGCCAGGAGTCCTCATGAGAAGGGAACTGCTGTCTGAATTTGGCCCCGCTCCGAGGTCAGAAACAAGCGTCAGGACCCCACAGACCTCCCACCGCCCTGGCTGCGGGGAAAGGGCTGCTCCTACTGGGCTCAGCGGAGTAACTGACACAAACCCACTGAGAGGGCAGCTCTGCAGAGGATGGAGGAGCTGCGGGTACGGAGGGGAATGGAGGGTGCCGCCCTCAAGAATGAAGGGGAGCCGGAAGTTTACTCTCCGAGGTGGAGAGCACGGCCAGTCTCCTGCAGTCACACCGGGGGCCAGCCTGCAGGCGTTTACCTGCGGGGTCCCTGCTACCGACCCCTCCCAGGCCCCACTCCGGGAATGAACTCCGCAGTTCACTCCTGCTCCGCTCATGGGGCGAACTGGGCCAGGCTGGGGCAAAGCTGAGGCTCGGGCTGTCACCCCACCTGCCTGGCACACAGCCTAAGAAAATTTGGAGAGCAGCCTTGCCTGGCATCAGCCCTAGTCCCCTCTCAGGTGCTCCCGTAAGTACTTCAGCTGAGGGAAAATGTACCCAGCTCCAGTCTTAAATCCACTCCTCTTCCACCGCCTGCCCTGGCGGGTACTAGAGCTGAAAAGGAATGTGTGTGTGTGTGTGTGTGTGTGTGTGTGTGTGTGTGTGTGTGTGTGTGTAGAACAACTGGTCATTGCCCTCGCTAATGCCTGTCCCTGCAACTCATCTGGCCTGCTTGGGCCGAAAGTGATTACGCCGTGTTTTAGTCCTAGCCGACTGTTTTTACTACCTTCCTGCATCTGAAGCACATACTTTTTTTTTTCCAGGATTTTGTGCTTGTCCTTGACCTTGATGAGAGGAGTACTGCCTTGTTGATTGATTCTTTTCTTTTTCTTTTCTCCTGTCTAATCTGAGTAGCTCCCCTGAGCAGGTTCGAGCCCCCACGATGGGCACCAATTATTTGAGACCCCGCTAGTCACACACTGCTGACCAGACTGGGTGTGGGCACCCTAGAAGGGGTGCTATTGTCCCAGCTTCCAGTGTCCCCATGAGTCACCAGGGCCTGCACCCTTACAGGACAGGTAAGTACCTCAGGCCCACAGCACTATGGTGCAGCCAGTGCCAGAGACCCTTACAGGTAATACAGCCAGTGATTACAGTGCCTGAGGAAAACCCCATCACCAGGAGGGGCCACCATTCCCAGCATAGGTGTAAGCCACATGGGGTGCACCACGCAGGCTCTGCTGTCCACACACACCTGCCTGAACTGTGTCCCCCTTTTGTGTGACCTGCAGAGTCAGTGGGTCTGCCAGGAAGCGTTGTACACAAACTCACTAATCACAGCAGAGAAGCTTAAAGAATGGTACATTCTGAAGCCCAGCTAGAAATGAAACAAAACTGCATAACAAGCTGATATTTCCAAGACCCATCTCTAGGAAAAATTACTAAAAAGACCATCACACAAATGTGGTAGAGATAGCCAATGAGCAAGCATCAACAGAGAAACACAAGAAATATGAAAAGCAAGGTAGCATGACACCGCCTAAAGATCATACACCTTCAGTGACAGATCTCAAAGAGGTCAAAATGGATGGTGAAGTTAAAGTTCTTTTTTTTTCAGAAGTTCAATGAGATCCAAGAGAACACAGATAAATAGTTAGATGATATTAGAAAGACAGCATAAGATACGAAGGAGAAATTTGGCAAAAAGATAAATTCTGAAAAAGGACGAAACAAATTTTGGAAATGAAGAGCTCAGTAAGTCAAATAAAAATTCTGTCCAAAGCCTCAACAATAGACTAGATCGAGCAAAAGAAAGAATATCTGAGCTTGAAGATGGGTTTTTCAAAATACCATGCTCAAACAGGAAAAAAAATATAAGAAAGAATGAAAACAGCACCCGAGGTCTTTGAGTCACCATGAAATGATCAGACGTTTTCATCAGTACCATATCTAAACAAGAGGAAATAAATGTTAAGGGCATAGAAAACCTCCTTCATGAAATAATAGCAGAAAACTTCCCTAATCTTGGGAAAGACGTGGACATCCAGGTAAAGGAGGCTTATAGAACCCTGTATAGATATAATCAGGAAAGACCATGACATACTACAGTCAAACTGTCAAAAGAACAGAATAAAGAAATTTTAAATTTACAAGAGAAAAGCATCAAACAGTTCCAAGCGTGGTGGCACATGCCTGTAATTCCTGTACTGAAGGAGGCTGAGGCAGAAATATCACAAGTTAGATTCCTGCCTGGGCAACTTTGCAAGATCTTGTGTTTAAACAATAAAAATAAAAAGGGCCGGATGCATCTCAATGCTATAGCATCCCTGGGTTCAATCCTGCAATGCAGAGGAGACAGAGAGGGAGGGGGAGGGGGAGGGAAGGGAGAGGGAAGGAGGGAGAGACAGAGTGTGTTATGGGGGAATAAGCATGGCTATTAAATTAACAGCAGTTAGGCTGTGGATTTGGCTCAGTGGTACCACACTTGCAAGGCAAGTCACGGTCATGGGTTTGATCCCCAGTAGTGGGAAGCTAAATAAATAGATAAATAAATAAACAAATGAACTAACAGCAGTTTCTTAGCACACCTATAGGCCAGGAGGGCATAGACTAATTACAGGTACTTCATGTTAAAAGAAAATAACTGCTGACCAAGATTACTATATCCAGCCACACTACACCTTAGAAATAAGGGTGAAATAAAGACCCTCCAAATCTAAGGGAGTGCATGATCACCAGACCAATGTCACAGAAGAAACTTAAGGGAATCCTACATCCAATAATGGAAGAAAGAAACCACCATGGTAACATGTAAAATAAAAAATATCCCAGTACAAGAGTAGATACACTAAAGTGAAGTAGGAAAGAGTCAAACATTATCAATACAGCAAATCTGTAGTGTAGTAAACCATGAGGATAAGAGAGAAAGAAATAAACAATGACTATTCAAAACAACTAGAAGATAATCAACAAATAGCAGACATAAGCCCATACCTTTTATTCTGTGTGTGTGTGTGTGTGTGTGTGTGTGTGTGTGTGTGTGTGTGTGTTGCTGGAGATTGAACCCAGGGCCTCATGCGCATTGGGCAAGTGTCTTCTACCTCTGAGCTACACCCCAGCCCCAAATCTGTACCTTTCAGGAAGAAGTATGAATGAAAATGGACTTAATTCTCCAATTAAATGACACAGACTGACTAAATGTATTAAAAAATAGGACTCGATAATGCACAGCCTATAAGAAACTCACTTCATCGGTAGAGGCACACACAGACTGAAAATGAAAGTATGGACAATGATCTTCCCAACAGATGGATTCCTAAAGCAAGCAGATGTGTGTACACTTATATCTGATGAAATAGACTTAAGGGGGAAAAAAAAAACAAGAAGAGACATGGTCACTAAATAATGATTAAGGGACCAAGTTATCAAGCTATAGTGATTTTCCTGCATACACCTAATATCAGAGCACTCAATTGTATAAAACAAAAACTTAGCTAAAGGGGGAGATAGTTTCCAATACAGTAGTAGTGGGGGATTTCCACTGATGGACAGCAGATTAATGATTTGCCTAGAAGTGAGGGTGTAGGGCAGTGTTGGCAAACCTCTGGCACACATGCCACAGTGGGCCATTCGTATCACTGAAAGCTCTAAAAGGCTCACCGTCACCAGTATAAGGAGAAGGGAGAAGTGACTGCTGAGGGGTACAGGCATCTTTTCAATCAAGAGATTGTGACACTGGTTACCAACTCAAGGAATGAGATCAAAACAAGTGAACAGCTAAGTTCTTTGGTGTTTGGACTGCATCTAAATAAAACTATAACCAAAATTAAAATAGTAGCCTAAAATTTTACCTTTCTCCTCCCTTCTCTACAAGAGTGGGCAGAGAGGTAAATAAATAGCAAGCTGAAAATGCTTTTTTATCTTGTCTAGCTTTGACACATACAGTGAAGTTATTTCCATCTGAAATCATGATGTAGCCACAAAGAGGCAGTAGTCTGAGCTCCTTTAACCTCTACGCCCTATGTGATCTTTTAGTTTACAAGAAGCCAATAGGTTTCTGTAAACAGGCCACAGTTTAATTGCTTTCCTGGATAAATTCATTGTATTCTAAATAAAGGCAGTCAATGAGCTCATTGAGTTCTGTTCAGTTCAACGAGTAACACAGTTCTTTGCCATGTAAATGACCTATTTAGAAATGAGTTGAATTTCTGAATTTTCCTCAGCAGTTCTTTTTAACCAAGAGTCTTGCACATTAATTGTTCTATAATCTTCAGAGTTGGATTGGGGAGAGAAACAAAAGAAGTAACAAATCAGTCACATTTTGTAAGCAGTAGGAAACCATTGTTGGAGGCTTTGTCATTTTGTTCATGAAAACAATTCTATAGGCAATGACACTACAATCAAAGGGAAATAATTTCAGGCACGTTGGCTTGTGTTAAGCTTGGAAACAGGGAATAAATTATGTAGCAGCCATGTACTTGATTCTGTTCAAAATCATTCAAGCTTCTTCTCCATAGCTGCTTAACTTGGTCATCAGTTCTGTGTCACATCTGTGATAAATAATATATAATCTATTTGTGCATATGTAATCAACCTCCTAGGTTTTGTAACCCAGGGAAGGGACCTTGATTTGGGGATGTCTGGGGCTCACAGTGATCTCCAGGTTAGCTCCGTCTCACCATGTCCCTGCCCACAGCCAAGTGATCCAAGGAGAAAGACACTGAACTCAAGCAGGGCCAAAATTCAAAGGGAACGCAAAGTGAAGGGTGTTGTAAAAAAAAAAAAGTTCCTCAACACTACTCAGTCTGTCAAGCTCATCAATAACAAGGTAAGTCCAAGAAGCTCAGTTTAGAGAAGACTATGGAAACGTGACTACTTAAATGCAGTGTCCTGGGTCAGATCCTGAGACAGAAATGAGCATTAAGTAAAAAAAGTAAAGAAACCTGAATAAATCGTGAAGTTTAAATCATGTGCCACTTTCGGTTCACTGGTAATAACAAATGTTAAAAATGGCGAAAACTAGACACAGGAACTCTCCAACATTCTTGTACCTTTTCAGGAAATCTGAAACTGTCCTAAGAGAAATGGCTGATTAAAACAAGAGGAAAAGACAGAATTATAGAGACGACACAGCTGGTTGGAGCTGAGGATTATGGAACCATGCCAGAAGGCAGTCCACATAATTCTGCTGCTAGATTTCTGGAGTAACTTCAATGATCTTTCTTCAGTTCCATGAGCTCTTCCACTTTCCCTCTTTTAACTCTAATATGCAGAAGTTACCCAGCAATGAATTGTGTTGCTTGCAACCAATAGAGCTTACCATCAAGTTCTGTTTCTGAGTCCTCCGAAAAATATGTACTACCGGCTCTCAATTTATAAGGCAATGGTTAGGCCACGCACAAATTTTGTTCTACAGATTTTATATTCTTCCTAGCAAACGTTTTACTAGAGATGTTGACATGGAATAGCCCCTGTTTTGGTCTCTCTTCTTACAGTGTGAGTCTCCACAGTGACGTCACTTGTGCTGCCCATGCTGGACAGTACCACTGCATCACAATCCTCATTTGCTGAGGCAGAGGAGTAGATGCTCTTAGTACCAGACCGCAATCCCTATACCAGTAAGTGTTCCCGCCTCCCAGCTTCAGTGAATGCTGCCTACTAGAGGCTCACAGCTGCCCTCCTGACCAGAGATCTCCATCTCAATGAAATGATCTCCCCATTTGAGGCTTCCTATAAGCAACATCTGATGGACAAGAAGCAGCAAAATTCTGCCCCTCTTGCTCAGGGTGGAACCAACTCTAAGGTATGATTTGTGCTCCAGAGACTCCTATTACCTGCCATGTCTGGCCAGGGTCTCTGAGAGCTCTCTCTTTCCATAGCCCCAGGTCACCTGCATCCATACCTCAGACTCTACTTCAGGGACCCCAAGCTAAAGCTTACTATGGAGAATCCTTCTCACCACAGTGGCCCTTATGGCCCTTACTGATACACTGGAGTAGACACGTGAGGTAAAACCTGTTTGACACTTCTACTAAAAATAAGACTAATAAATGGGAGAATTTATGTCAGCGCAAAAAGAGGCATCAACAAAGAATCTAGAAACCAGTGTGGCCTGCCAATTTAACCACTGGCTGCTGCAAAAGCCAAGGAAAGTGTACGGTCTGGAGAGTGGATAACCTGAGGATTTTTGCTGAGACGTGGGGTCCTTGCATGGTTCAGAGACCTGTGCATTTGTCACGCACCACTGCACTGCCTAGCATTAGTCACCATTCAGAACATGCATCTCTGTAGGAATCATGTCTTCAGGACCAAATAGGAAAAGGTAAAGTTAAACAAGTATAGTTCTTGCCTCTAGCATCTGTCATGTGTGACAGTGGAAGGCATTTCTTACTCTCCGGCTGAATGTTCTGGTGAAGGAGCAGGTGTACTTCTTAAGAGCATCCCTCCAAGTGGCATCAGGGAGCAACCCCACACTGAAGCATCTTTATTACTAAATATAACCTGGTGTGCTTTTTTTTGACTGCTGTTGTTTAATGCCAGCTGAGTTGTCTTTGTTGTTGTTTTGTTTCAGAGAATGTTTTGCCAGGAATAGGACTGATGAAATAGAAACTCAAAATAACAGTGGCCCAAAAACATCTCAAAATCTATGTATCTATTTATCCACTATGTAAAAGTCCAGGCTGCTCTGGCAGCTCAATGGTATGACTCTCGTGAGGGCTCAGACTCTTACTGTCTGTTGCTGTGTCATCTCTAGAGTCTCATTCTTGTCCAATTAGTCTAATATGGCTCACCATCATGTCTGAATTTTTCAAGAGCAAGTGGGCAAAAGTGAGGAAGGAAGATAAATCCCCATCCTGTTGAAAACATGGTGGGGAATGCATATCATTTTCATGGCCTCACCTAGCTGCAAGGGAACCCAGGCAAGAGAGAGTTTAATTTGGGAGCTATGTATCCAGCTAAAACTTGAGCATTTTGTTGCTGTTAGATTAAAAAAAAAAAAAAAAAAAAAAAAAAAAAAAAAAAAAAAAAAAAAAAAAGAGAGAAAAACCAAATAAGCACTAATACAATTGTAGTGGGGGATTTAAATACCCCACTATCACAAATTGACAGATCTACTAGGCAGAAAATCAACAATGAAATAATAGAACTGAACCAAGCTTTGGAACACACGGACTTAATAGATGTTTATAGAGTATTCCACCCCCAAAAACCAGAATATACATTCTTTTCGGCTGCACATGGATCATTCTCCAAAATAGACCACATATTGGCTCACAAAACAGGTCTAAATAAATGCAAAAAAATTGAAGTCATCCCCTGTTTATTATCA
>NW_022900936.1:10727651-10784972 GCF_012274545.1 Fukomys damarensis | reverse complement strand
AAAAAAAAAAAAAAAAAAAAAAAAAAAAAAAAAAAAAAAGATGATGTTGGGGGACAGCTGGCTGGAAAGCAGGTCATGACCTGCAAGAAATGCATCACTTTCAGCCTCCAGTGTGGGAGCCAACATGGCTGAATTAGCCAAGACAAAATAAGATATGCTGCAGTTTACATAACTCATGCTTGTTTCACCCTCTTGACGCAAGTCCTCAAAGTCTCTCGGGGACCCAGTGGCACCACTTGTTATGCAAGGCCTCCCCTGCAGCAGGGGATGAGGCAGCTGGAGGGGCCTATGCTTGTTCTCATTCACTGAAACTCGCAAGTAACTTATGGTCCTTCTACCACAGTAATTATAACTTGCTCTGTGACCTCCTACTTTGCTAGAAGCACTTTAGAAGGTGTGTGGGAACAGACCAAACCCTGTCTCTGCCGTACTGGCCTTCCCCCGAATCATCATTCCTCCCTATTATCCCTTTGCCCCTTCCTCAGTCAACCCCAATAGCGTCACTTCTGTGACTGCTTCAACTTGGATCTGGACTGTTCCCCAAAGGCCCAGGTGTTAAAGGCTCTGCACCCAGCCTGTGGTACTTACTGTAAGGAGCTTGTGGTGTCTTTAAGAGGTGGGGCCTATTTTGAAGATGTGGGAGGCTTTCCTTCAAAGACCGTGGTGAATTCCCTTTCTCTGCCCCCCACCTCTCTCTCTCTCTCCCCCTCTCCTTCCTGGCTGCCACGAAGTGAACAGGCCTTACCTGCTGTGTGCCATGTGCTCCCATCATGAGGTACAGGGCCACCATAGACTGTATGATGATCATACATCATACATGTAAGTGATCATAGACTGACACCTCTGGAACTGTGAACCAAAGTAAACCTTTCCTCCTTTGAGTTGTTATTCTCAGGTATTTTGCCAAAGTGATAAACATAACGCCTCGCTTTTCCAGCCCATGTCACCCGTTCCTTCCTCAGCTATCTCTAGGTCCCACGTCCTTCTTATGTCTCAGAGACTACACCAATGACTCCAGAGATCCGCGAGTCAAACACATTCTTCCCTCTGCTTGTGGCTGCTGCCAAGAAGAGGAAGGGGCAAGTTTTGGGAACCACGGGTAGAGGAAGGACATCAAGAGTCCCACGTTTCAAGGAGTGATTTTTCGCACCATGTGTACATGATTATGCTGACCTCACAGTGTGAAAATTAGGCTCGTGGGGGTAGGGTGAGGAGAAGGAATCTTAATTTTCTGTACAAAAGAGATAGAGTCAGGGATATAGCTCAGTGGTTCCGCTGCCTGCTTTGCAAGCACAAGGACCTGAGTTCAAACCCCACTACCAAAATAGAGAGAGAGAGAGAGAGATGCAGATTCTTCCTCTTAATGTGACATCACTGTAAAATGTAGGTGCTGTGAGAGAAAAATCATATCTGTGCTCTGGAAAGGAATCCTAGCAAGACATTAACAGCATTTCTACCTGTGCAATGAGGTAGTGAGCAATTTTCATTTATTTCTTACGTACAAATGGACAGTAATTAACAGAGCAGGAGAGGAACTATTTTGAAGAGGCCAAACTTTTTCAGGCCCACGGGATCATTTCCCTTATACTTATTTTCATTGAAAAGTTAATTCCCAGCACAAATATCAAGTATTATTATTGTTAGGGATTAGCTTTGTGATGAGGAAGCAGGAGCCAGGGACAAAGGGAAGGATATTTTGCCCGGACTTAAAGTTGAAACTATTTATCAGATGTGATAAAAAAAAAAAAAGGGTGAATGTTTAAGTTGTGTTTTGTTTTTTTATTGCAGTAAAAGATACATTGCCATTAATTCCCCTCAAAATACACACATTCATTTTGAAGCACACCTATTCTGTCATTTTTGCCATTCCTGGTATATAGTTTTCGAAGTCGTTTTTGAGTCTTTCTGAGATCTGATCAAAAATACAGTGAATGCTGCCGCCAAATGATATCCAACAGAAACGCAGCTCCTGAAAATGTGTCCTCGTCTACTTTATTTACTGGCTATGGCCCCCTGGTGACTTCTGGCTCCCCCCAAAGTCAAAATGACCAGGAAAGGTAAATGTTTTGAATCCAGCCGTGAGGGCACAGCTGAAGACACTGGTGAAAGAGCCCTTCCGGAACTGCTTCAGAAAGCAGCAAAATGATGGGTTGAGAGTGTTTGAGGCAAGAAGGGGTGCTTTAAGAGAGGTTAACAGCAATGTGCCTTTTCTGTAATCATTTTCTAATTAAACACAATACCTTATTTTTCAGTCAAACCACGTATGATTCCTGGAAATAGTTTTCTAGATGCCCTACTAATTCTTCAGAGGTTAAAAATAAAAATCCAGTCGTTCTCACCCAACGCTGCTGAGAAGGAAGCCAAAGGGCTGGGCACTAAGGCCCGTGCCTGTGGTCCAGCTGCTGTGGAGATGCGAGGGTCACTTGAGCCCGGAAGTTAGAGGCCAGCCTGGGCAACATGGCAAGACCCTAGCTTAAAAACACAAACCATAACAAAATGCTGGAGAGAGAAAAACTTTTCACCACGAGCAGCCCTCTTGTACCACTCTTGCTGTTATTTATAAGACCTACCCCGTGAAAAGGTTCCCCGGGACAGGGCTGTCCAGCCAGGTGTGTGAGAGCTGGTTCCGAGCAGCGGGCAGACTCTACAGGAGGCTGCTACAATATTCTGGCCCCAGAAGAGCTGCAAGAAAGAAAACAGAATGGGACAAGGGCTCAGCTTGAGTCCTGCCCCTAGGTTTGGTATTTTCTGTGGCTGTTTTTAAACAAAGAAGCCTCAAACTCCATCCAGCCCTCTGTGGAGGGAAAATGTGGCAGGCTTGGCGCATTAATTACACGCTGAGGGCACTTTTCTTAAGGAGAAGGTCTCTCAGGGTTTCAAAGAGCACCACGTGTGATTTCACTGAAAGAGACTCCTTGGTTATTTCCGATCATGTTTCCTGAACCACAGACTTCTGTTTCTTCTTGGTACTGGGGAAACAAAAGGAGTTATAACTAAGGAAATAGGCATCTTTGTTGTGAAGATTGTATTTTAGTTGCTGAGAATCATGTGAGAACAATAGGCCCACATCTCAGGGCACATGTGGTGACAGCAGCGTCTTCGGGCCGAGACATTCTGGAGGCAAAGAGAACCAACACTGACTAATTACAGGACTGATTGGGCTGAATGTTTATATCTCCCAGAATTTACAGGTTGAACCCTAGACCCCAACATGACGGCCTGAGGAGGTCTGGATTTGGGGAAATGACTGGGTCATGAAGTTGGAGCCTTTATGAACGCATTAGTACTGTTATAAGGGCTGAGAAACCGGAGCTCCTTCCTTCCACCCTATGAGGACACAGTAAGAAGGTGCTCTCTATGAACCAGGAAGAGGGCCCTCCCCAGGTCCTGCATCTCAGACATCTCAGATTCCAAAACCACGAGAAATGGATTTCTGCTGTTTACAAAGCTGCCTAGTTTACGATGTTTTGTCAAAACAGCCACAGTGGACTAAGATGGTGACCTCAGGCAAAGTGAGGCTTTGGTTTCTCCATCTGTAGGATGGGGAGCAGACCATGATATTGTTGCCAGGATTAAATAAGACCTGAAAACACAACAGCTGTTGGCTCTTGTTCCGTACAAATATCTGCATGGAAGAAACTGCCATAAACACCAAGGCCTGAAATTTTTGTTTGGATTTTGGTTTTTTCACTTACAAAAATTTACCCGGCAGTCACTTCCCCACGAAGAAGCACTGTGGAATATACTTACATCCCTCATCCCTGGATGCAGCTGTTTGCAGTTTATTTTTCTAGCCACCACTAGAAACCCCAGAATACAGGAAGTCTCATGCATGGCTCACCTCTGAGGGACTTGAAACATGCTAGTTAAATATTTAGAAGATTTTCTTTTAAGAAAGGAGCCGAAACTGAGGCCTGTCAGGTTGCTAAAATGTGACCTTATTTATTCCTCAAAGCCACATTCAAATGTTGAGGTTGTATTTGGTTTTGGGTGTTTTTCAAGAGGCCACAGTGACTTGATATTTATATTTTTTTCAAAGTCAAAGTTGATGACAGTTATCTTCTCATAACTTCCCTGTGCCATTTCATGGCTCTGAAAATTAAACGTGTAGCTGACTATTCACTTTCAGATTTAGGTAAATCGTTTGGTGTGGTTATTGAAAGTAGAACTTCAAATTCTTCACCGTCCAAAGAGAACACAATGAATAGCCAAGCAAAATTCCAGTGGAGTTCTGCTTTATTAGATGCAGCAAAGTGTCTGGTTGGCAGTCAGAAATATCCAAGATGGTGGGAGGGGAGTGGCAGCTATCACAGATAGGACAGCCAGCAGCAATTTATAAATAATCATTCACTTACAGTTCTGAATCAATGAAGCTGCTCTGGGGTGGGTGTGCTACATCCTGGGTGAAGTCACACGCTGTACAATCCTAATATCAGTGACAGAACACAATTAGAGTGGTGATCCCGTACGATTTTTGGGGTTTTTTGAGACAGGGTCTCACTATGGAGTTGAGACTAGCCTGGAACTCACTATGTAGCCCAGGCTGGTCTCGAACTCATAGTGCTCCTCCTGCCTCAGCCTTCCGAGTGCTGGGATTACAGGCGTGCGCCTCCACGCCCGGCTCGATCCCATACGATTTTAGTAGCCTGTGTGAGTGCACTCTGATGTTCATGCAATGATGAAATCGTCTCACAACGCATTTCTCAGAACATATTTCTGACATTACTGTATTTCCCTTTCTTGCAAAGGAAAGAACGTGGAGCCCCTGAGAATTTAAACACAGAGCCAACAACTCCAGTCTTGTCACCTTCAGACAGCCCAGACTGCATGAAGCAGGAATGTAAGAAGCTGAACATGAGGAAAGGAACTTGGGGTTCTCGGGCTGGGTTTCTGACATTTTCCTCCATGGGAGGTAATAAGAGACACGTGTGTTCACTCAACAGCTCAGCAGCACCAAAGCAGTTTAACCAGGGGGCTGGGGATGTGGCTCCGTGGTAGAACACGTGCTTAGCAAACACAAGGCCCTGGTTCTGACGCGGCACCCCCTGCACTTCAAAAAATGTCCTACAAAGACCGCCATTATGAACACAGGAAAATCACTTTTCTACAAGCCTCGGAGAAAATCTGCTGGGTTTATCTCCTCACAATGAATTCCTCACCAGAAAGTCTCCTCACAGCAGCAAGAAACAGCCTGAGACTGGCCAAGGGTCCCAAGTCAGACTCCCCTTAAGGGTAAGGATGACGAGGCCTCTGCGGCCCGTCCCTTTTCAAAGATGCCTGGATATGGAAACAAAGCTAGCTTCGCCCTCAGCATTCTTTTATTGAACAAAATAGGCGATCTTACGTGTAAAAATGTAGTTTCCCATGATACAGAGTATTACATTTTGATTGGGGGGAGTCATAGCCCAGAAATATATTTTCTTCGCCCGAATTATACCATATAGTAAAAAAGAAAATAAAAGGACAACTATCTCACCGCTACAGCATAGCCAATGTCGCCATTCCTTGTAAGACAGTCACTGTGTTTGTGAAGAGCCTTCTGATTGTGACTTCTTGTCTACCATCTTGAAGAGAGGCCGTCTTCAGCCAGGGAATCACTAGTCACTCCGGCCAGCAAATCATAATGAGCACCTGTGTGCTTGGTTACGCGCTCAGGTTATAGAAAGGAATGTGAGCAAATCTGGACACTCACAGCTCCCCAGGGCCATGACAGATGTACAGCAGGAGCGAAGACTCCAATTCAGGGAGGCCAGTTTGGACCGATGGTGTTGTGAAATACTTTCTCAATTAAAGCATGAGCTGCGTCCTAACAAATGGATGGGTTATTTGCTTATCTATCGTCACAGGACTGTGTGGCTTTGGCAAAACAAAACAGAGAATCTAGAAGCAGCCTCATGTGAGTTTCCAACAAATGTGCTGGAGGAATTCAATGGAAGAAGAGCTTTTCAACAGCGGTGCTGGAGAAAGTGATGATAATGATAAACATAAGCCTCATACTTTGTATTTAAAAAATTAAATGGATTATAAGAAAATGAAAAACACGAAAGGCACCATGAATGTAAATCTTTGTGATCGAGGGGTAGGCAAAAAGTTTTCAGATATCCAGAGCTGGGTGAGGCAGTACTCGCCTGTAATCCCAGCACTAGGGAGGCTGAGGCAGGAGGATCACCTCAAGTCCTAGGCCAGTTTAGGCTACATAGTTTAAGGCCAGTCTGAATTGCATAGCAAGACTCAGTCTCAAAAAAGAACTAGTTAAATTGTATACTAACTACATCTTTTACTAATATTATTTTATGTAGCGTATGCCTCAAGAAAACCGATTTCTTAGACAAAAAATAATCCGTGGTAAATAGGACTTTATACATGAAGCCAAGAAGTTTTGGAAAAGGTTCGGTGATAAGATTTGTTCTAGAGTTATCAAACATATAGCACGCAGTTACCATAATTTTAAAAGTGTGCCTGCCATCTGTACCACAACAAATAGATCCACTGACATAAAATGAAAGATCCAAAACAGAGCAAGATACACATTTAGTAAATAGTTGAGGCCAATTAAAATTAGTGTGAGAAGAATGGGCTATTAAGTAAGTAGAGTTGAAATCTGGATTCCATTTGAGGAATCAGTTTAGCTGCACAAGGCACATCATTCTCAAAAACAAAACCTCTCTCTCTCTTTTTTCTTTAAGACAGAGTCTTGCTTTGTAGCTCAGGCTAGCTTTGAGCTTACTATGTAGCCCAGGCTGGCCTCGATCTCATGACGATCCTCCTGCCTCAGCCTCCCAAGTGCTGGGATTACAGGCAATGATGATCCAGATGAGACTTCCCCACGAAATGTGCTGCCCTGGCTCTAAAGGATGGAATTTTTTTTTTTAAAGAAAGAGATGAGTTGCTTTTGACTAACAAAAGTCAGTCGGTCATGGGTGATGGTCAACTGTGGCCCAAAACAGAGAATATGTGAAATACAAAACCTTCCCCGTAACTCCAGCCAAAGCCAATTACTCATCCTCGCTTTGGTTCGCTGCCCTGAACCAATGCAAGGCTCACAGCCATGGGCTCCGTAGGCCCGCTCACCCCTCCCTACTCACCCCATTTCCCACGTGAGAAACTGCCTCAAAATGACCCGTCACTTAGCCACTTGGAAAGCAGTGGCACAACCCAGGCCAAGAATCCAAACCCCTAAATACCCACTCTGCACCCTCCTAGAGCTTGGGATTCGTTTCCTCACTAGTAGGATGCTGGGTTCTTTAATGTAGGGAGCTAGTGTTTTGCAGAGGGAAGAAGAAAAACAGATTGGGTTTTCTTAAAAGTCTGCTGTGTCTCTGTCGCTGTCCTAGGGCACCTCTGGGGATGTCTTTCCAAATGAGAATCTTTGTCAGACAGCATTGTTATGGGCTCCATTGAACACCACAAAATATTCATCTGCTAAAATCCTCATCTCCAAATCTCAGCGTAACTGCAATGAGAGTTAGAGTCTTTAAAAAGATAAGTAAGCACAGTGGCACACATCTGTAATTCCAGCTACTTAGGAGGCTGAGGCAGGAGGATTGCAAGTTGGAGGCCAGCCCAAGCAACTCAGTGAGACTAAGTCTCACAATAAGAAATAAAAAGAGCTGGGCTTGTAGCCCAGTGGTGCAGGGCTTGCTTAGCATTGCCCAAGGCCCTGAGTTCAATGTCTGGTAGCCCACGTATAAAGCCCCAGCATAGACTGATCCAATACACTCTTTATGGCAAGAGCCAGAACTCAGAAAGTCAGAGATAGCCCTGAGCAGTCTTGTTAGTGTGGACTTTAGGGTGAAAATCCGGCTGCTGTGTTGTCCTCCCTGTGTCCCCAGGATAAACTTTTTGGTGGATTCTAGGAGGGAATCCCAGCACCCTTCCGAGAAATCCCCTTTCTTGCTCAAGTTTGTCTGTAGTGGGTGTTGTCCCTTGCACCACAACGCTGACTGGCGTGTGCCCTCTCACGCAGTCCAGTCCTCCCTGCCCTAGATACTACAGCCCCTCTTACAGACCAGGGAGCTGAGGGTCAACATCATCCAGAAGCTGGCCCAGGGTCAGAGCGGTGAGGGCGGGTGTCCTTTCCTCTCTGAGTGACCCTAAGGCACTGCTCTGACCCCAGTGAGTTCACGAGTCCTCTCTAACACTCCCCGTCTGTCTGATGTTTCTCAAACCCATGCCCGGGGCAGCTCCTTCACCAGCAGAACTTCCGGTTCTCCCCCTGAACTCCGACTCTCTGTTCCTTCCTGGCCCTCCATTTGTCTTGTGGTCAAAGGATACAAACCACTCTTCCTTAGGAGTGGCCCACCTGCCTGGCCCACAACTTAGGAGTTCACAGTAACCAAGAAACCAGAGAAAGTGCAAAAGAAACGCTCAGCTGGCAAGGGGATTCTGGGCACCTCTTCTTTATAACAATTACTTTTCCTTCTTGCTTTGGAAGGACCCCCAAAACAAATCCAGGATCACTTGTGTTAGCTGTCATTAAAGCTCCCAGACTAGGGCCGGAGATTTAGCTCAGTGGTTCTGCCACCTGTCTCGAAAGTGCAAGGTCCAGAGTCCAATCCCCGGTACAAAAAAAAAAGCTCCCAGGCAGACCACAAGTTCAAGTCTTGCTGGCAGGAGAATGGTGGTGGATGTGGCCCCACCATCTTGTATTTCGGTGCAGATGCCTGGAGTTTGGGAGGGGACCCTTGTCTCAGCGCAGCCTCACAGAGCTTGACGTATGACAGATGAGGGGCAAGGCTGGACCTAGGTGTAAATCATGCCCTTTGCTATACAGGGCACCCAGGATAGAGAAGCCCCAGTTCCTCTTCAACTTCCGCCCTGTGACACCGGATCTCAGGTGAGGAATGGCACAGCACAGGTGTGATGGAAACGCCCAAGAAATGGATCTGCAATGCCCACGGCAAATCATTAAATCTGAAGTGCTAAGGGAGCTTCCGTTCAGAGTGACAGCATCGTCAGGGACGGACGGCTTCCTGGAAGAAGTGAGCAAGGTCTTCAAGGAAGCAAGAGATATTACCGGCTTGGTAAAGACGTCCCAGGAAGAAGGGACAGGCTGCGCAGGGACTCAGCGTGGGTCATTTCTAGCAGGTCAACGAGAGGGTAGAGTGAAGTCCACTATCTGGACACTCGTGTGTGCGTGTGTGTGCACACGTGCGTGCCTGAGGAAGAGTTGTCCTAAAGCAGTGTTAACTGGTTTCCTTTGAGCAAGGTCTGGAAACAGATTAGGGGGACAGGAAGGGATCAGGACTTCTGATCTAAGAAATTAACATAATTTTCAAAGGGAGAATTTAAAAAGGGCTGGAGATATAGCTTAGTGTGAAGACTGGATTTGATCCCCAGTGTTCCCCAGTGCTGCCAAAAAAGAAAAAGAGAGAGAGAGAGAGAGAGAGAGAGAGAGAGAGCATGCCCAACAAGCACTGACAGGCAATGATTCTGTTGCTGTTTCCTGTGAACCCTAATTACGCTTCATGGATTGAAGACCAGAGGGAGAAGCATGGATATTCTGTCTTCAGGAGGAGAAACCACACTCATGTTCTTCTCAGTACTCCAAAATCCTGCAACGTGCCTTTATCTGTGGTTTACAAAGCACTTTTTGAGAGGGTTTTCATGGAAACCTATGACAGCTCTGAGGGAAGGGTTCTTAGCACCCCTTTCCAGAGAGGAGAAGACTGGGGTCCAGGAGATAGCTGCCTCCTCATAAAGGACAGGGTGAGAAAAAAGGCTCCTTCTCCTGACCTTGGACTTGGCAGCGTTCTCTTTGTGTCTCGGCCAGGCCCAACAGCCAGCCACCAGCAGGGCCTCCGCAGCCCCTGACACGCCAACCTACTGGAACCTTGAGTCTTGTCCCCATTTTTTTTTAACCAAAATGGAAATCTTGCATCTTTCCAATTATAAAACATATAGATGTAAAAGAAATCTTCTACTAATACAGAGATTCTACACCAATCAACATCTTCTGTCCCACAAAAAATCCTAACTATAGCCAGTTACATTCATAAATCCATCGATGTGACCAGCCTGTTCAGTCGGCCCTTTTGACCAGAGGGGGCTGAGTCAGGGTCACCCTTGTACTGACCCAGATGGCCAGGATCCCACTTCCCAGTCTGGTGACCCCGTGTCTCTCTCCTGTCCCCCAGTTACTCCTTGGAGCTTCCTCCTATGACCCCAGGACTGCTGCCTGCTCTCTCTTTCCAGCTCTGGCTCGACTCAGAGCTTCCAGAAGGAGCTTGCTGCCTGTGGGTTGATTTGACACAGATGTGTGTCAAATCTTAATTTCTCAACCAGGCATGGGGACCCACACCTGTAATCCCAGCTCACCGGGAGGCTGAGGCAGGAAGATCACAAATTTGAGCACAGCCAGGGCAACTTAATGACTTAGACCCTGCCTCAACATAAAAGGGCTGAGGATGTATGTAGCTCAGTGAAAATGTTGTGGATTCAATCCCTAGTGTCACACACACACACACACACACACACACACAAGCTTATTTCTGTCCTCAATCCAGCAAAATCCTTGAACAACTGCCCTCCATGCACCTCTTTCTTAGCACCACAAACCCCACAAGAGCTAGGAGCCCTAGAGGCAGCAAAGTAGGGGAAGAGGGTTGCTTTGGAAAATAGTATTTCAGGAGATTTTGTGTTTCTGTCCTGGTGGTGCTGGGAATGGAACCCAGGTCCTCTTGTGTGCTAAGCAGCTCTCCCACCAAGCTACAGGCTCAGCCTTCAGAATTTTTAGGGCTTAAATACACCAATCCAATCTACTCCTCTTTCCTTCTCTGTCTCTCTTGCCTTCTTTTCTATTGTCTCTTCCTCTCCCAACTTTCTTTCTCTTTCTCTCTTCCTTTCTTCCACTCTCCCTCTCCTCGGGTAGGCTGACCCCAAATCCTTAGGATCCCTCCCCATCACTTCTCCTTATGAAACTGGTGTGGAGCCAGGCACGACAGTGCATGTCTGTAATATCAATACATGGGAGGCTGAGGCAGGAGGATCACGGAGAGTTCAAGGCCAGCCTGGGTTCCATTGTTGAGTGTAAAACCAGCCTAAACTACATAGTGTGACCCTGTCTGAAAGCAAGCAAACAAGCAAGCAAGAAAGAAAAAGTTTAGGACACCTAAAGCAGAAGTATGGCCTTTAATCCTCTCAGCTTCCCAATAGAGCTTTTGCGTTTGCATATCTCTTCTTACTTTGTCACATATGAGAATAAGCCCAAATAAAACCTGGCCCTCCTTTTATGATTCGTTAGCAGTTGAACAGACAAAATCATCAAACAAAAGCAGAAATCTGATATTTAAAGGCAACCCCAAAACTTTGCTACTTACTCCAAACTTATCTCCTTTTTTCCAGCCTCTATTTACTATGTGTGGAAAATGTTCCTCAGGGATAGGAGATTAATTACTCTCAAAAACATTTATGTTTTGATGCTGATTGTCCATAATATGATACTGCTTCATATTGACCAGATACTGTAGATCTTTTCATGAACTTTAAAAGCAACTAAAATGAAAGCCCATTTTCTTTTTTACTAGGAGGATTCCTCTCCTTCCACACTTTCATCAATATGGTTTTAAAGATGGTAGAAACGCATCGGTACAGTTCCCTGGTCAGCATTACACATCCTACTTAAAATAGCTCAAGAACTTTAAATAACTGCAAGGGAGATATCTTCAGTGAAAAAAGGAAAGATCTTTTTTAAACCCTAGCATTTGTCTATCTCAGCTCTAGAAGAATGAGTGTGCTCCTGGGCCCTTGACCTCCAATGTACCACTGCCAGAAATACCCTTTCCTGCCCCCTTACTCAGTTAAAGGGACCTCCTGTCACACTGAGCTCAAGTGTTGGGGCCTATCCAAATGAAAATATGTTAACTTCCCAATGCACATTTGAGAATGACATGAAACTGTTGTCTCTAGAAATTTGCATTTACCCCTTTACTTCTGTCCTGAGGGTATCTTCCTTGAGGGGCAGAAATAAAAATTATGGTATCTGGCCATCAGCTCAGATAGGCCAACTTCACTGGGTTAAGAAGAATACCTAACAGGTTAGTAGAGAAACTCCTTGGTCCTTCTCTGTGGGCCGTGGAGGCGTGGCCTTATTTACCAGACACTGTCCCTCGCCTGTTCCTCTGTGGTGCGGTTGCCCCCGCTCTGCTTCCTGGCCAGCACAAACAAAGAAGCATTGCTAAGCCACACCCACCTGCCACAATGCTCCTGCCTTGGGTCCAGCCCACTGCTGAATGAATCTTCCCGAACCATGAGCCAAATCCAACCTTTCCTCCTTGAAGTTGTGAGTTGCAGGTCTTGTGTCTGCAACAGGAAATCTGACCTAATACAGAAAATTAGTACCAGAGCAGTGGAGTCATTGCTGTGACTGTACTGAAACATGTGATTTAGAAGACTTTGGAAATGGTTTGAAGGAGGAGTTTGGAAAGGTTTACAGATGATGAGTGACTCTCGTTGGATGTTACAAGATCAGAATGCCAATAGAAATGCACAAGGCCAGGTTTATACGGTTTCAACTGACAAGAAGGACTCCATTGTGGTTGGGCTATGGGCCATTATGTGTTATGTTCTGGCAGAAAATTTGTCTATGTTTTGCTCATGTCCTGAGACTCTGTAGGAGACTGAGATTCAGGGACTAATTAATCTGGCAGAGGAAATTTCAAGACAGCTCAAAATCAAGGCTGTGGAATGGTTACTATTGCCTGTTTTTAGCCAAATTTATAGTGAGAATCAGAGGCAAAAGGCAGAGCAGAAAATGTTGAAAAACTTAAATTTGGGCACAGAAGAATCACGTGTAAAGATGGGGACAAAGGAGATGCGGCTGCTAAAGAGATTAGCACCATTAAAAGGAAACAAAGTATTTTGTATGGGGACAAGAAGAAATATGCCTGGAGGGATCTCAGGAATCAACAAGCAGACTCAATGTGCAATACTGTGAAGCTTTCATTTGAGAAGTGAACCCCTGGGACCCCTTCTCAAGAAGGGCCTACTGGGGACTTGGTTCCCTGAGATTCATTTCACTCTGTTTAATTATCCAAGCACTCAGAGGCCACTGCAGCCATGGTCCAAGGGAGCCTGGCTACTGTTTCCACTGACCGCAAAGCTTGATGTTATCCATGTCATGCTGGTTTTACTAGCATGCAGAATGAAGAAGTTGTGGGGTCAAGGAGGCTCCCATCTAGATTTCCAAGGAAAGCCTGGGGGACCAGACAAGGAGCCCCCAAAAGGGTTGTGCCAGAAGCTGTGTAAATGAAACAAAAGATGCAGTGGAAACCCCAGAAAACGGGAGATTCCAGGAGTGTAGAATGTCTGCCAAGGAAAGCTGTAGATTGCGAGTGGAGCCAGCCCAAGAGAGAGCCTGTATGGGCTGCAACCAGCTAGCCATTGAGGTGGGGCTACCCTATTCCCTTGGATCTCACATTTTACAACCATGTGCCCTGGATGCCAGATCCGGTGCTACCAAACTTAATGTTTGCTCTACTGAGTTTTGATCTTGCTTTAATCTGATTCTTTTCTACCCCTTGCCACCCCTATTCCTCCCTCTTGGAAGGGGAAAGTTTACCCTGTGCCATTGTGCCTTGGGATTATGTAAGTTGTTTTGATTTTTACAGAAGTTCACAGCTAAGAGTTTGCCCTGAGTCTCAGAAGAGATTTGGACTTTAGAAAAATGCTAGATCTGTTAGACTTTGGGAAAAGGATTACTGTGTTTAGAGTCATATGTGGGATAATTGTATTGGTGGGGGAATTAGGAGCTTGCTACTGTCTTTGTTTGGAGGGTAATTATGGTTTAAGGAGAAGTGTTTGTGTTGCAGGTTGATAGGGAATGTATTGTGACCGTCAATCCTGACACGTCAACTTGGATTAAGAAATATCTAATGGATTAGTAGAGCATGCTCCTGGATATGTCCAGGGGGCCATGCAAGTGTGGCCTTGGGTATTATATGTGGTACCTTGCCCTTTCTCCTCTGGCACTGTTTCCCTGCTCTGTCCTGCCTCTGCCATGAACTAAGCAGCTAAGTTCTGCTGTGCCTTTCTGCCATGGTGATATTGAAGCCAGGTGACTATGGACTGAATTCCTACAAACCCTGAGCTGAACTAAACCTTTCATCCTTTAAATTGTGAGTGTCCAGCAACAAGAAAACTGATTAATACATTGTATTTAGGGGCCTTAAAGAATTATTGCGAATTCACAAAAGCAACATGGTTGGCAGGCAAGGGGTGCCTAGTTGTCCCATGAAAGGGCTAAGGCCCCAGTCCTTCCCTCTCTGGGCTCTATGCTGTTGACTCGTGCATTTCCTCCTCAGATTTCCATCAAACCAGTGAGGGACAGTGTGGTAGGTGTGCAGTCTCTAGCTGTAGGAATGTCTCTCTCGGGTTAATTCAGGCTGAAAATTGCTCGTTCACATCCTCCATTCACCCCCTCAGACTCTCTCCTAAGTGTGGCTGGTGTGGCTGGAGTTCCCAAGATTCTTTATTAAAATAGTTTCCCAGACTCCCCTTCCAACAGCTGGTGTTATCTCTGACAGTGGGCTGGCCCCTGTCTGTGAGCTGGACAGCATCAGACCCAAAGAGTGCACTCGTTTTGGAGAATGCTTCCTGCTGGCCTAGAAGAGGCCCAGGGGAAGGGGAGGGGGGAGCAGCAGGGGCAGTGAGGGAGCCACCCACGCCCACCAGCATGGTACAGTGAGAGTGCTGCCACCTCTGCTAGTGCAAACCCTTCGCCCCTTCCCACCTTTGGTTCATGACACCTCAGAAGGCAGGCAGCAGTCTGGCCTCAAATACCCCTCATAGCTTCTTCAGGCATCCAGACTTTCAAATCACCCAACACTTGGTTGATTCCTACAAATAAGTTTTCCTGGAGAATGTAAAAAAACCGGAAATGATTTTATTGGTTTACTAGAATATCTTTGTTGTTTTGTTTTGTTTTTGAGATGGCATCTAGTTATATATTCCTGGCTGGCCTTGAACTCACTGTGTAGCCTAGGCTGGCCTCAAACTTGCAGCGATCCTTCTGCCTCAACCTCCCGAGTGCTAGGACTGCAGGCATCTACCACCACACCTGGAGGGAATGTTTAAAAATAGTGCTTTGAAAAGAAAATAATAAATCCCTATAAAAGTAAACTGCTTGATTACTTTAAATGGGTTTTCACACCCTTACATCCTCTAATCCTTTTAACAATCCAGTTCCACAGGTAGGTTTTGTACATGTTCTCTAATTTTGTCGTGTTGTTACATGTAAGAAAACTAAAAGAGATTAAGTGATGCACTTAGGCTGTATGTCGGGGGGACCTGGAACTTCTGTCTTATTTCATTCTTATCATACCCTCATTTCATAAGCAAATCATAAACAAGACCCAGATCGAACACATCTCAGATACTTTCCTAAACATGGTCCAGATTCATTCATTATCTGTACACAAAGACTTCATGGGCAGATGTTTAATACTTCATTGTTTATAATGCAGAAAGTCTGGGAATAGCTGCATACCTAATGCCAGGAGTTTGGTTAAATGAGCTACTCCGTGCTGGGAGTGATCATACAGTCATTAAAACAAAGTTACAAAAGCTTCATGTGTTCACAGGTGGGGATTTGGGTAGGTGATTGGATCACTGGGACGTGATACTTGTCAGTGGATTCATCCACTGATGAGGTCATAGCTAAATGTGATGCTAGGAAGTGAAACCTGGTTGGAGGACGGTGGTCACTGGGGGCGTGGCCTGGAAGGGTCTGTGTCCCTCCTCCTCCCTTGATCTCTCTCTGCTTCCCACCACCTCTCATGAAGGCAGTTTCCTCACCAGTCCTCTCTGCTATGCCGTCCTGCCTTGGAGCAGCCGACTATGGATTGAAACCTTTACAAACCACGAGCCGAAGTAAACCTTTCCTTTTTTAAATTGTGTGTGTCGGGTATTGTGTCCAGCAATGAGAAAGTAACTAAGACATGCCCAGTACATCGTCATTATTATAATTATGTGTATATATAAGCATAGGAAAAAGTGCAGAAGAATATATGTTAAAATGCTAATTTTAGTTATTTGTAGATGTTTGGATGACAATTTTATTGTCTTTATATGTATCTTCCAAATTTTCTATAGTAAAAGTATGCCTTGGAGACTTTTTTAAATTTTAAGATTATTTCACCAGGAAGCCTCATTTGGTTAAAAAAAATCATTTGCATTACACCTAAGTAGTAGTGTAAAAGAAAGTCTTGTCAGTTATTTTATCTCGGTGAACTCAGTTTACTGCCTACAGGATAACAATAAACAAGTGTCACAAGTTTACTGTTGTCTGCTTTCCTCTCTAGAAAGCAGAGGGTTCATCATAAACAAGAGTTTTCCCACATTTATTGTGTTGGGATTGTTTTCCCAGAAACCTTACAAAACACTGCTCCGATGCAATTCATACTTACTGTTTTCTTTACTGAAGAAAGTTGCAGAATCCCTGACCATTGGCCTCAAATGACTGTCTTTTCTTTCATTTCTGCTGGATTCCAATCTGCTGCTTGGCCTACCCAGGTGTCTTCGTTCCTCTGTGTCAGTCCCACTGTCTGGGTCCCATCAGAAGGCTCCAACTCTTCCCTTGTCACTTAAGCCTGGTGGCATTCAACCATTGCTGAGGAAGATTTTCTTCAAAAGACTTCTCGCTCTGAGGCACATGAGGAGGGAGAGAAACAGGCTGAATCAACTTGGCTTAATTATTAAAAGTTCCCTCTTGGCAGGGAGCAGTGGGGCATGCCTCAGCCCCGGAGGCTGATGCAGGAGGATCTAGAGATCGAGCCCAACCTGGGCAACTTAGCAACTTAGAAAGACCATGTCTCAAAATTAAAAAGGGCTGGAATGTAGCTCTGTGGGAAGCCCTGGGTCTAGTCCCCCACCACAAGAGTTCCTCTTACACTTACTAATGTACCCTGGTTTGGACAATAAATTTCATCTTCCTACTAATGCTGAGAACAACATCAAGACTGAGCCACTCTGTTTGGGGACCACTCGGCCCTTTTCTCTGCCCCTTGGTTTGTGCAAACCTTTCCCGCATTTGGTGACAGATACTTTTATTTCTCCTGTGAGAATTCTCACTCTATTGCGTCCGAGTTGTCATAATCATTCATGGCTTTCACACTGGTAGCCTGCATGTTATTTCGACTATGCTTAAACTGCCCATCACAAATAGTTCAATTCAAAAGCTCATTTCAGAGCAAGAGAAAAATAAATGTGAATGAGACTCATCCTTAGTGAAGGGGGAAGCAGTCTCTTCATTCATAGATTGCTTCCCCTCTTACTGGCTTTCTTAAGAGCCACACCAGGGCTCCTAGATTCCCTTCAGAGAGAAAGACAGCAGCCGTTGCCTTGGAAACCTGCCCAGTGGGCCGGCGTCACGGGACTTCTCTGGTCCTGTTCCATGGCTGACATCCAACGCTGACTAATTTAAGTTCGGGTTGGTTATGGCTTTGCTTAGTGGGTACAGAGACAGAAGGGGGAGAACAGAACTTGAGCAAGCAAAGGGGCTGCAGTGAGACAGCTGCCTTTCTCACTGCCAGCAACACAAAAGAAATCACAGATGCACTTCAGTAATTAAGATGCCACGTGAAACACTGCTGACCAGAGACGCTGTTAAATAAAGTGCTCACATGCACACGCTTTAATTCTCTTCAGACTGCCAGTGGCTGATTCAAGAATATCTTCAGGGCTTGCCACCTGCCAGCCACCTACAACTGCTAATCACGCAGCAGCAGCCGCAGGCGTGGGTGGAATTTCTATTCTAAGCTTCTTTGTGGTCTTCCTGCTCCAAAGGGCAGGATCGGCAATGTCCACCAGATTATAGATGCTTTGTATGATGCTCTATTAGTTATTGATTGAAGTTTCCATTTCAGCTGGGCATGGTGGCACACGCCTGCAATCCCAGCACAGAGGAGGCTGAGGCAAGAGGATCGCCATGAGTTCGAGGTCAGCCTGGGCTACATAGTGAATTCAAGGCCAGCGTAAACTACATACTGAGACCCTGTCTCAAAAAAAAACCCCAAACAAAACCAAACTAAACAAAAAAGAAGGTTTCTATTTCAAATCAATAAATATGGAATATTCCTTATCAGAAGTGCTTGGGACCAGGAGGGTTTTGGGTTTCAGATGTTTTCAGATTTTGTAATATCTGCATATATAATAATGAGATATCTCAGGGATGAGACCCAAGTCTACACATAGAATCGTCAGTGTTCCGTACACCTGTACACATGGCCTGAAGGTAATTTTACACAACATTTTTAGTGTGCCCTTGCTGATCACGACGGTTTACATGAGGTTGGGTGTGAAATTCCCACACCAGCTGAACTACACAGCAAGACTCTGTCTCCAAACAATAAATACATATTTAAAAATTATTTCAGCAAATGGAAATGTAGTGCTGTCCCTCTATAACCATGGGTAATTGGTCTCAGGACGCTCAGATCCACTCAAATCCTCTGTATCAAAGGACACTGTAGTTGCATATAATCTACACGCATCCTCCAGACGCTTTAAATCACCTCACCATTATTTCTACTACCTGATACAATGTAAATGCGATGCAACTCGTTAGGCTGTATTATTTAAGGAAAAATGACAAGAAAAAAAGTGCAGATATTCGGTACAGATGCAGATTTTTAACAATATTTTCGCAGCGTGGTTGATTGATTTGGTGGATGGGGAACCCTAGGTGTGGGGCGTGGGCGACTGCCATTGTCTATTAACTAAAGATTTGTTAAATCCGGATGATATGCTTTGGATACTTTGTGCCACACCGAGGTAGCACTGGTTCTCAAGCGCAGTTTCCGAAGGAATCCCCCGTATTAACAAAAGCTGGGTGGCGCGGGGGTCCTGAGAGCCAGGCGCCTTAGCGGGGCGACCAGAAGCCCGCAGTTCCAAAAGTCAAGTCAAGTCGGGCGCCTCTCTTCCCTGCCTGAGAGCTGCAGAAGGAGTCGGAGCGCCTAGGAGGAGGGGCTCCGCGATGCGCCTGAGTCACGGAAACACGAGAAGCGACTGAAAGAGAAACCGTCATTAACCTCCCATGCAAAAGCTAAGCCTCCTGGGGGAAAAGCTTGCTGGAGCGTAGGTGTATACGATTTGAGGAACGAACACCCAACAGCCTAAACTGCTGGCAGTGCGGGAGGGGGACTCCTCTTTTGATGAAGGAGCTTGGTTAGGAAGCGGGTGGGGCGGGGATAACGTCCGGGTCCTCCGGGAACAACCTGCCTCCTGGAAGTGGATCGTCCTGCAGCCAGTTTGCCAGCATGGCTGTGTCAGGCCGGACAGGGTGAATATTTATGTGGTAAATGCGACCCCTTGTGGTCTCTTCAAGAAAGGAGAAGGAAAAAACAAAACAAAACTAAGCCAACTAAGCCTCACAGTGACGTGAGGGAAACCTACTATTCTGGGCATCAGACAGCGCTGGCCACCTGATCACGGGACTCAGAAATTACAGTGGAGCCACAAAGCGTACGCCTACCAAAGGACTCAAGCAAGCCGGTTTCTCAGCATGAATGTGGCAAGGTTACCTGGGGGCTCCTGGGCTGGAAAGTTTCAGTCGTGCATCCTGAGGAGTCCCCAGGTGATGCCACCCTAAGAATTCCCGGGGCAGCTCTATCTGGGTCTCTTCACCTCAGGCACCTACCTGGCTCCTGCTTCCTCACAGAGTTCTAAGTTACTATCCCTTCCCGCCCCGGACACTGAACAAGCCTGGAACACCTCTTGGTCTTCAGGAAGCTCAGGGCCTCTCCATCTGTGATGGTTCATCTTCTGTTTTGTTTTGAGATGGGATCTCACGATGTAGTTCAGGCTGGTCTTGAACTCACTATGTAGCCCAGGCTGGTCTTCAATTTGTGGGGACCCTCCTGCCTCAGCCTCCCTACAGCCGGGATTACAGGCACGTGTCACCACGCCTGGGTGTGATGGTTCACTTTGTGAACCTGATCGAACTGAGAGCCACCTACGGAAGGCATGAGACTGTGCGGGCACTAACCTCATCAGTGGATTCACCGATGGACGGGAGCATGGCACAATGACCTCTTAGGAGTCAGGACCTCATTGGAGGAAATAGTAGGTCCCTTGGGGTGTGACTTTGAAGGGTACATCTTTTCTTGGGTCCTTTTCTTCTCCCTCTGCTTCCTGACCACCACGAGGTGAGCAGCTCTCCTCCACCAGCCCATTTCTCCCTTGGAACCAGCTGACCATGGACTGAAACCTCTGACGTTGTAAGCCAAAAAAACCACCTTTGCTCCTTTGAGCATTTCAGGTATTTTATCGCAGCAGTGAAACGAAGACTAATGCACACACACACCCTCCCCCAAGAAAGATCGTCTGTCCCCCAAGAAAGAGTGCCCCTCTGGGTGAGGCCCCCTCTGATGCCTTTCCCGCCACCTGGACAGTCCTCTCAGAGGGACAGCTGTTTTGGGTGGGCGTCTGACAGTTGTCTCTTATGAATTCACACCGAGAAAAGCCATGGTGCGGGGCCAGGTGTGGGGGTGCCCACCGGAGACGAGACTACCATAACTTGGAGGCAGTCTGGGTTCAAGGGCAGCTGGATCTACATAGTGAGACCCGGTGTCCAAAAAAAACGACAGGAAGAAAGCTGTGGTCTACCTCCCTGGCTTGGTGTTCTCCGAGGGATGAGGCAGACACAGCGGTCACTGCCTTCCAAACCTCGTGTTTGATCCGCTGAGCTTTTTGCTCACACTTAGTCATGGCACAGGCTGAGGCCCACTGTGATTCCAGTGTCTTGTTTCAAGCGGAGATGTGTGTACACCCTCAATCCCAAGAAGTCATTGTATTAGGTAAGAAAATAAATTTTAACGCAGAGTATTTTTAACTTGGTGTGGGAGAAAAGTGGAAGAGACACAACAGTAGAATGATCACAGGTGGGTAATTGCACATGCAAATGAGTTCAATTTGGTAATTCTCTCTCGGTTTCCTATTTACATACGTAACATTTTATGCTAGCCCCATACCACCACTGCATTTGGGATTTTTTTTGTTGTTTTTTTTTGTCTTTGTTTTTTGTACAGGGGATCAAATTCAGGATCTTGCACTTGTGAGGCTGGCAAGGCACCACTGAGCTAAAGCCCCAACCCTGGGGGTAGTTTCTTCTTATTCTTACATGTCAATTCTAAAATATTGTTAGAACATTTTGATATAACCCATTTTCTCAACTTTAAGAGCTGGTTTTGTTTTTTTTTTGGTACCGGAAATTGGACCTTACGCTTGCAAGGCAGGTGCTGTAACCACTGAGCTAAATCCCTGGCCCCTGAGTTGTTTTTTCAGACTGTTTTACTTACCATCGTAACTGGTCTACTACAAAATACACAGGGATAAAAATTGTTCTCTTCATTTAAAAACTACTGGGTGTGGTAGAACACGCCTGTAATCACAGCCCTTGGGAGGCTGAGGCAGGAGGATCACCACGAGTTTGAGACCAGCCTGGGTTACATAGTTCAAAGACAACCTGAACTATATAGCTAGACCCTGTCTCAAAAAACTAAAAAAAAAATTAAACCCTTATTAATCGCTTCTATCCAGCATACAAGTCCTACAGTATGTGGGATCTCTGGGAGAAAAACTTCCTAGTCTTAAAGAAAAAGTTCCTACAGACTAGAATACAAAATCAAACTAATAAAGCAAAAAGAATATCCAGAACTAATTTAGGAATGATGAGGAGGGAAGAGAGTAATTCCCAAGAGACACCCTGGAGGAAGTGGCACTCATGTGGGACCTGGGACAACAAAGAAGAATGGATAACAGAGGGGCAGGTGTGAGATCACAACTGTGTCTGACTGGCAAAAAAGTGTCAGATGGGATAAGCGTTAGAGCCACGAAGCCATGTGGGGCCGGCTCAAGGGTTCGGAGCCTCAGACTGGGAGCTGCTCGTGTGCAGCAGGGGATACAGGTGTGGAAAGACTGATTGAACAATGGGGTGTCCACTGGACTGGGGAGTAGGGGATGAAAGCAGTCAGGTGAGGATCTGGGAGGGATAATGAACCCCAGGAGGGTGAGGAGGCACCGTCAAGAGTTGATGTGAACCTATGGCTTCCGGTCTAAGGCAGAAGGGCAAAGTCCTTGAGAGCACAAGAAACACAGGAAGGGGACAGGGCTGCGTGGGGTTCGGAGAGGGAATGATAGGTTTTGATAAGAGCAAGCATGTGGCACGTGCGTGGAGCACACAGGGGACAGGCGTGTCTGGATTGTGGGAAATTCAGATTGGGACACAGTAAAAGTTTAGGGTTGTAAGGATTCTAGACACAGGGGTGATCACTGAAATTGTGGCAGGGAAAGAGTAAACAAGACTGCAGAGACAGAATCCAGGTCAAGGGCAGAACACAGGGGCAGCAGGAGAAAGGGCTGGGCCGCCATAGGAGAGGCAGGCCATGCTACTAATGCCCAAGAATGACAGCGCAACTGCCCCAGAGCAGCCCTAGGGTGACGCATTCTGCCCCGCGTGCTTCACCACACTCTGCTAAGAAACACAGACAACCCAAAAGGCTTGAGGGCCAGGGATTTAGCTCAGTGGTTCTGCCGCCTGCCTCATAAGTGCAAGGACCCAAGTTGGATCCCTGATACCACAAAAAAAAAAAAAAAAAAAAAAAAAAGTTTTAAAGAGGGCTGTTTTAAATTTTCGCAAGTTTCTAGGGAACTCAGACAGCAACACATTGTAGGAACTCATAGGTGTCCTCAAGAGAGTATAAAATTCCCAGAGTACGTGAGCAACAGTCAGGCTTGGTGTGGTTATGAATCTGAGGACAATTTAGCAAGGTCACTGGGCTATGGCAGATTTTTGTCACCAAGAAGAGACTTGAGCACGCCTAAAGGTCAAGACAAAGAACCCAGGGCAGATAAAGGCTCTGGATGTGAGAAGAGGTTTGTGATGCAGCAATATTCGTCCATCCCACCCAACCATAAATGAGCTTTCTTTCTTTTATTTTGAGACAGAGTCTCGCTAAGTTGCCCGGGCTGGGCTCAAACATGCGATCCTCTTGCCTCAGCCTCGTACAGTGCTGGAGCTAAACGAGCTCTTCCTGATTGTCAGCCTTCCTTTTGGCACAGGCTGGAACATAAAATCCCTACTCTTAAACAACTGACCTCCAATGGAGAGAAGACAAAACGGGCAAACAGATGGAAAACACAACACCCAACAATAACTGCAACAAGATGCAATAAAGGACTCCAAGGAAATGGCACGCAGGAGAGCCAAGACACATGAGGAGGGACAGCTTGAGTCAGAGGCAGCACCTCTGGGCAGAGGGAGAGGCTGCAGGGACGCAGTGGCAGAATCTCAAGGTGCAGGCCGTGGTGGAACCCACTGAAAGGGCTCCATAAACTTCATCTTATGGGGCTGGGGGAGAACATGGGAAGGCACTTGTGCCGTCTAAGTCCTTCTAGAAATGAAGATGCTAACACTACGTTAGCTGATCAGCTTCCCTTGATGCATTTTACTGCTAAAAAACCAAGCAGATGTCATTTTTTAAAAAAAGACCAAGTGATAGCAAATGTACCTTTCTGTTTATTCACAGGCAAGCACCTGCCCAGTTATTTGTCTTATTCAGGAAGAATGAAAAAGATGTGTATACGACACCGACTGTTTATATAAAATTCTAGGTCTTTCACTTTCAGGTATTTTTCTTTTTCTTCACAGGCAGTAAAGAATGAGACTGTAATCCCCAATCTTAAAACGTAGTGTTTCATGTTAGATTTACAGTACTCAATAAACTGTTAGGAGCCAGTCTTTGGGGATGCGAAAAAAAGTTGTATTTTTTTCTCTGCTTTTAAGCTTTAAGTCAGGCAGGCTGGAGGGAGATTGAAAATATACAGTAATGTGCTAGAAAACCAGGCCCAAGGGTCAGAGGAAGCTCTGACGTTTTATCCTTGCTGATTTCTCTGGTGTAAATATCCCCACTATGGCCAGTGGTTAAACCGCCAATGCATATTCCTGAGCATTTGACAAATGACTCTCAAGAAAAAAATATATTATAAGGTCTCTAAAGTTGATTCTGCTGGCCACAGCCCACGGGAGTGGAAGCCACTACAGCACCTTAGCTCTTGACCTACAGTGCTTAACAAGCTAGTATCATGGAGATCAGCAATTACTGTTCATTGGTAAAATGAGCTTTCAGGATGTGTGCACCGACTACAGGTACTGAGCAGCAGCTCCTGCCCCAGCACTAACAGTGTATGAGGAGTGAGGCAGTCAGCCTCCCTATGTCTTTGGCGTGCTCCCAAAAAATGATTGCTGGAGTGTTCTGTAACCAGTGTGACCAACCAGAACGTCAACTGAATCCTGTGGCCAACATACTCTCCTACTTGTTCTGAATGGACTTACACAAGAGGTGTCACCAAAGCACCTAAATGGACAGACAACAGGGACCTGATCAAGCTTACCGGGGCAAGGCCCTGTCATCTGCCACTGGGAGTTGACACTGGCTTTCATGGTACCATACTCTACCTGTTAGTAGGTTTCTGAGAGGATAGCTAGGAGGCTTTTTTTTTTAAATTAGTAAAGGCATCGACATTCTATCAAAAAGCACTCATGACTAAGGCAATGATCAAATCATCTGACTTGGACATTTACTGTGGTAACTCCAGTTGCTCAGACATAATTAGGGAACATCTGAGCGGAAGCTGGGGGAGTTATCCGTACACAGTGAGTGCTGTTATTGACCCCATAGTACCTGGAAGCAGAAAGGAGCCTGGAGACTTGGGGTTACCTTTACTTACACTTCTGACCAAGTCTACCATAGTGCCATGCTCACAGAATGTGGGGGTTTCATGGTCCCAGGATTTATGAACTCAGTTAAATACAATTCAGTTTAAAAAAATCAATCTTAAAGCACTTTATTTTCATCTTTATTTTCTTCCTTGATTATAAACACAATATACGTGGTAATTATAGCCAGGTGTGGTGATGCACACTTGTAATCTCAGCCCTGGAGAGGCTGAAGCAGGAAGATCACCATGAGTTCAAGGCCAGCCTGGGCTACATAGGGAGTTCAAGGCTAGCCTGAAATACATAGCAGGATGCTGTCTCAAAAACACACACACACACACACACACACACACACACACCAAATATGCTAACTACAAAAGTCTTACATTATGGAAAAACAAAAACATTCCCCTAGGATCCTAACCCCAGAAATAAGTGACTGTGTTAAATATTCTTTCAGATTTTCTTAAACATATAGCAGCACAAAATGGAATCCTGTGTGTGCACGCCTCCACCCCGTGTGTGTGTGTGTGTGTGTGTGTGTGTGTGTGTGTGTATTTTATTCTGTTCTCAGACAAGTTTTCAAAGAATTCTAACAAATAATTCAACTAACCAGTTTTTCCAAAAAGCTTGCAGCATGTTTTCAAAGTAGGTGGAAAAAACTAAGTTCTTACCATTCACTATTCAATATTATTCCACATATTAAAGGTGAAAGCAAGTTATAAAAGTAGAGGAAGTCAAGAATAATGATTTTGACATAGAGAATAGTTCAGAAAAATCCCAGTTTCTTATCAAAATGAAAATTCCTAAATTCCAATTCCAGCAGGTATCATAAACTAGCTTTAAAATTCTAATGTGGGGGACAATCCATAATGTAGATCTGCAGAAGTACTCTGCACACCTTCTCCTGTGAGAGTAAGAGAGGCAGCCATGGAACCAAGTTCAGCTATTGCTGGTAAAGGACAATTTCGATTCGATCTCCCACAGCTTGGTCTGTAATGCCTTCAAGACATCTTCCATCTATTGAGTTTAAAAAAGAACATAAAGAAACACAAATATTAAAATGATTGAAAATGATACAGTTAAACATGTTAAAAATACACAGTTCGTGCAATTTTGAATGTTACTATTATGTACAGCAGATACTGAGAATCTAACAAAACCATTTAGAGGCATAAATCTTTTTTAAATAAGACATAATTCTATCAAACTGTAGTTTTCCACGTATACATGCTTAACCATCTGCCTATCACGCTATGGAAAGATGTTAACATTCAGCAATAAGGAAGGTGAAATAAACCAAGTCAAATATTTATTTGGTGTGAAGCTATGCCTCTAGTTTTACAGTTTAACAATACATATTGATTGGATTTGGGCATGCGATGTCCTCATTATTTTGTTGATAAAGCTTTAGCTTAATTTATAGTTTAGTTCACCCCAAAATCAACTCACTAACAACTGAAATAAAATAATTATTCTTTCATTCACCAGGAAAGTACTCAGACAAAACCAGATGGCATGAGAATTGCCATGTGGAGGAGCATTTCTTCATTGTTCTTTATAACAGAAATCAAATGTTTAGAATAAAATTACCTGTTTCAGAGACTTTTCCATTTCAACTCTGCTTTCAAGATTAAAAAGCTCTTTGTCTTCTGACACAATTTGCTTCTCAGAGGACCCTAAAGTGTAACTAAAGCATAGTGCGGTACACAGTTAAAACATGAAAGGGAACAAAAATTACACTTATGTCACTTAAAAATAGTAAAACTCTTATATATACCACACTATATATTAGTAGCAAGCAAATGAACACAACTGTATTTGTTAAAGCAACCTACACAGGAAGCTGTACTGCATAAAATCATGTCTTCTCCATAAGTTTTATCCAGATATTACAACACATTAATTTCTCATTATATGTAATTCATTATCAAAATAAACTTGCTCTGGGTGGTAAAAACATTACCATGGTTCAAAATTCTACAGGCAAGTTTAAAGATCCAAAAGAAGCTGCTGGTTTCAAGGAAGCCACTGCTTTCTTGTTTTACCTAACTTTTTGGAAACATGTATTTTTATATTTGATGTTTGTATGTCTGTTTTTTGAGAAAGGGTCTATGTAGTACAGGCTGGCCTTAAACTCACTGTGTAGCCCAGTGTGGCCTCAAACTTGCGGCAATCCTCTTGCCTCAGCCTCCAGGGTGCTGGGATTACAGTGTAGGCCATTACATCTGGCTTCATATTTGACTTTTAATAAATAATAATTTGGAGTAAGCTCTTGATTACCCAAGTTTGGGCAAGTTCTAAGTTATCCTCCAAGTCACACTTTTCTCTGCACTGTAAGGTTATGATGCACTATGGTTTGGAAAAGTATTAAACAGGAGAAAGACTACCTAGTAACAGGGGGAAATAGGCCGTGCACTGGCAACCAGGCAGATCAAACAAAGAAGAAAACTCAATTTCTTTGTCTATGAACAGAGTCTTTTATCACACATAGCAACTTTGTATGTTGCTTCTTTTTTTCCCTTTAGAAGTCCATGGGTTGTATTCCTGAAAAATAACACGGGGGTGAAGGCAAGTAACTCCCTAGTTAGGAAAACAAAAATACCTCCACCTTTGTAGGCAAAAGAAATAAAGAAATGAAGTCAGAAGGGGGGAGGACTTGAGTTTGAAGCCAGCCTAAACGATATAGTAAGACTCTGTCTCAATAAAAGAAAATTCAAGCAGCATTTGACTGATTTATAAAATTGTAAGTAAAAGTTGCAGAGGTACCCCAGAGTGGTGGTGGTACACACTGTAATCCCAGCACTCAGGAGGCTGAGGTAAGAGGATCCCCAGAAGGTGGAGGCCGGCCTGTGAGTTCAAGGCCAGCCTGAATACATAGCAAGATACTGTCTCAAAAAAACAAAGTTACAAAATGTTTTGAGTTTGATCAGAAAGGAAGGTCCAGTAAAGTTACTTCCTACAAAAATAGAGCAGAGATTTTGACTGTTGGGAAGGAACAGAATAGAAAAGATGGCCTGAGGGCATCAAAAGAAGCAGCAAGACTTTGCATCTTCAAAATTTCAAAAGTGAAAGAATTTGCTTTGAGAAGAGAGCCCCAGGGCACCATGTTCCAGAATAGTGGTGGCAGCCTGGAGAATTTGTTCCTTGGAATTGGGTTCAGAGCACTCACTCAACCCCTACAGCCAAGGGAGAGGGAAGACTGGCTACTATTACTCCTCCAGCTGGCTGCAGACCTTGGCATCATCCACATGGCACTGGTTTTAGGCACATGCAGAACAGAAGAGTTGTGGGGTCAGGAAGGCTTCCACCCAGATTTCAGAAGGCCTGGGGTGTCAAGCGGTGCACCCGAGAGGGCAGTGGGCGAGGCTGAGTGTGAAGCTGAAAGTGCAGTGGAGACCCCTAAAGTTTAGAGAAGCCAGGAGGGTAGATCAGCTGAGGAAAGCTACAAGGAGGGAGCAGAGCTGGCCCAAGACAGAAGCCATGGGAGACAACCATCTGCAGTGCCACGGGGGCAGGGCCACCCAAGCCCCTTGGAGTTCACAACTTGCCACAGATTGCCTGATGCAGGAAGTGGAACTGTGGGATTTAAGGTCTGCCCTGCTGGATTTGAAACTTGCTTTGGTCCCATTCCTTTATATCCCCGTTTGTAACTTTTTGAATGGAAATGTCTATCTTGTGCCACTGAATGCTGGAAGTGTTCAACTTTCCTTTCATTGGTACAGGGGCTTGCAGCTAAATTTGCCTTAAATCTCAGAGGAGACTTTGGACTTGGGCTTTCCAGCAATGCTGACGTTGTTAGGACTTTGGCAATGCTTGGAGATGGACTGAATGCTTTTTTTGCATAAAAGGATACGCATGAGTCTTTGGGGGGCCAGGAGTGGTATGTTATGGCTTGTGCTAAGATGTCCCTCCGAGCCTCATGCTTTTTCAGCAGTGGCTGAATGTAGAGTGTGTGACTGATTCATGGTGGGGCTAGGCCTGAGGGCACTAGGATTAAGGGTGAGAGTGCTACCTACCCTAAGTAATCTGCATAAAAGGGTCACAAAGATGCTGCTAAAAAAATAAACCTAGTTTAGCAGATTGAAAAAAAAAAAGTTACAGAGGGCATACACGTTTAAAATAAAACCAGATTCCTTGGCATGAAAATCTTGCCCCAAAATATAATGTTTCATAAATTAACTGCTCAAGAAAAATAGCTTCAATATGATCTTCTAGTATAAAACCTTCAACCTTTTCTCCTTTAAACAGGTATTATCACTTTTTAAAGTTTTATGCCAACTCCACTGGATTAAAATTTCATGTCCCAAAAACCTCATGGAGAATAAAGAAGCATTCAGTTTGTCTGGGTCTTCTATCCACATATTAAAACCAAAACAGGTATCTCTCCTTACTGGGCTTTTAGCAAGAACAGTGTTCCCTTTATTACTCTTTTGTGTAAGGGTTATAAAGAATTTGCAGATTATAATTAAATTTTGATCTGATTTGTTTGACCTGTCTAGTTCAAAGTGACAAAACTGTAGTTATGGAGCAATAGCTGGATAAATTATTTCGGAAAAAAAAAAAAAGTTTTAAATTTTTGAGAAAAAAATGTAAGAAAGTGCAGGAGTGATAAAATATCTCAAATAATAAAAGCGTGGGAACTTTCTTTTCTTCTTAAACTGTCGTCCTTTCCTGATATGTAAGAGTTAAAGAGCATCCTGTTCCTTGCTGTGGTCAGAAGCCAGGCAAGCACTCCTCCAGTGATCACAGCCCAGCCCTCTCAGCTATCCTGAAAGGATCACACACACTGAGGTCAACTGATTTATTTTCTTTTCGGTACCAGGGATGAAATTCAGGACCTTGCACTTGTGAGGCAGGCACAGTGCCACTGAGCTACATCCCTGGCCCATTACTGAATTATTGAATTTTGTGTCCTTTAAAAAACAAACAAACAAAAAAGGCTAATAACTGGAGGGCCACTGACACCTGAAATTCTTTAACTGATGTTTGTCTTCACCCCTAATTCACACTGCTCCCTAACAATTTTTATAAATCTTAGAGTGGAGGCATCCCTTTGCTTATCTCAAAAAGACAACTGTTTACTATTGGCAATAGTTGGATTTTGTATCTACTTTTCCAGAACATCAACGGAACTGCTTTCCTAACCAATTTTGAATTTATTTTTCAAGATATTCTAAGAAACTAACAGCTAACAGGGTAAGGGGAAATGAACAATATATATTGAGAGAATCCAAGATGGTGGCACTCTTGTTGAGACATGCTGGCCGACATTGCCTCCAATCCCACCTTAGTCCTCAGCTCTGTATCAGAAATGCTGTGCCTTTGGGAACCACAGCCAAATAAGAGATGGAGCGGTTCTGGAATAAGAATACAGGTTCAAATCGTCCTGTATCTCCCCATATCACTGTCTACAGTTGGTCTCTTCCCATGATGATGCCTATTTGCCATCGCGGAACTGGTATGGCCTTGAGTGGAGGGGTCTCTCTGTTTGGTGTGTCGGCACTGCTGCTCCCTGGGAACTTTGAGTCTTATTTGGAATTTGTGAAGTCGTTGTGTCTGGGGCCAGCACTGATCTACACAGCTAAGTTTGCACTTGTCTTCCCGCTTATGTATCACACCTGGAATGGGATCTGTCACTTGATGTGGGACCTAGGAAAAGGCCTGAAGACTGCCCACCTCTACCAGTCAGGGGTGGCTATCTTGGTTCTTACTGTGTTGTCCTCTACAGGATTGGCAGCCATGTGAAGAGCTGAAGGTCCCAGCATCACCTTCCTACAAATTGATTGTCACAAGCTGCTTTACCTTCCTGTTCATCACTCATCTCCAGCCAACAAAGTTATATGATCTGTTTCTATCCTTTTATGTTTGCAGATGCCCCTGGAGCTCAGACTGGCTTATAAAACCACAGTAATAGAAAGGGTCCAGTTTTTCCCTTGTTTCTCACGATGGAATGGCTATAAAAATGCCCTTTTCTTGCCCACAGCTTACAGCCTACTCTGGGCCTTGAAGCCCTTATTTTCTTCTACATCGGGCTTTGATTTGTGCTGAGGGTCAGCTTTTGGCTCCTTCTTCCTGGGACAGTGGAAACAATGCCAGCTCTGTGGCTTCTGCCACAGGGACTGGGAGTGAGGCTCTGGGTGCCACTGCCTGTGGGTTGCTGGCTTAAAGGACGGTTCTGTTCATTGGTCAGAGTGCAGGGTCTTTAGCACCCACACAATATGACTGGAAGAGGGGAGGTGGGGACAGAAGGGAATTGTCCAGGCCCAGCCAGAGGGAGATAAAAAAGAGGAATCGGTTCTTAGAGCAGGTGCCTAGGAAGAAGATATCTGGCTTCTGATGGAAGAGGAAGATCCAGAAAGTTATCATTAACTATTTTAAGGTGTTTTTGTCTCTTTGGTTGGTTTTTGTTTTGTTTTTGCATTCATCAAAAGAAAACCCTTCTAATGTCATGTTTTCTAATCCAAGTTCATGTTCCATCTTTTCCGAAACAATTAAAATATTTATTTAAAAAAAATATATATATATTGAGTTATACAGTTAGTACTTAAATAATCTTGTTAAGTAACAATTTTTAAAAACAAGTAAACACATTTTTACTCAAAAAATTTTCTCACAATGTTTTCTCCCATAACTTAGCATTTGAACTTTTCCAACACCAGACAAATCAGGTTGAAACAAAAAATATATAAAGCAGTGGCTTGTCAGAAATAATTATCTGAAAAACAAAATGCGTTGGCCAGTGTTTAGTTCTGTTATTTCCAGACCATTTTTTCTGCAAACTTAACTTTCTAAGAAATGAGCTATGAAGCAGCCGGTCATGTATAAAAACTTGCCTTTCGATGGCTTCCACGCTGAGGCAGAACAAGTTCCTCTTGTAATCTAGATGCTTGGGTGTGCATTTGTACACGTAGCCAAGGTGGAGGGAGCAGCCGGAACAGTACAAAGTCTCAAGAATGCTGCCATCGAGAAATGTCACTGCTTTAGGGAACACAGCTGCAACTTGTTATGACAAAACCCCATCGCTACCGGCCATCTCCCCCTTCCAGGCCCAAGTTGCAAAGTCGCTTTGACCACATCAAGTCAATGTATAAGGAGGGAAAATGACAGTAAGGCGCTTACAAGGGAGATGAAGACAGTCACTTCCAGCCACACTGCCTTGGGCATGCAATGACAAGGGACAGGCACAAGGTGATAACAAGAGAGGATACAGACGTGCTGCTTTTCTAGAATGTAGGCTTCTCAGTTGGACATTCAGAAAAATTACCTCAACTTTCAAAATAAAACTAAAAGATTCTGTATGCCCTTTTAATGCCACTGACCAACCACAGGCCCACTGCAAACACTCGTGGGCAGGGGTAGGCAATGTTTTTCTCCAACGAAGTAGAGGATAAATGTTTTCGCTTTCTGGTGTGTGTCCTAAGTGTCACTTCTGCCACTGTGGCACAGTGCATCATACAATAGGAACTGAACAATCTGAGTTCCACAAAAAAAAGGTGCTCAGCCCACAGGTCCAGGGTTAGTCTGCCGCCCAGCTCTGCTGGGAGGTAACACTGCTTACTTTAGAAAGAATCTAACTGGGTGTCGTGGTGCATGCCTGTAATCCCAGCACTTAGGAGGCTGAGGCAGGAGGATCGCTGTGAGTTTGAGACTAGCCTGGGCTACATAGTGAGTTCCAGGGAAGTCTGAACCACATAGTGAGACCCTGTCTCAAAAAACCAAAAAAAACTCTAACGTTAGATGATGGCTTATAGAGAGATGATAGATACACTCCAAATCACTGCAGTCTGGTGGAGATACGAATGATATCCAATAGTAGAAAAAAATAACACCAGAGGCTGAGGTTTTAATGATCAGCAGACTTTAATCAGAGTACCCTAAGAAGCAATATCCTCCTTCAAGACAGCTTTGCCATCTCCTGGCTTCCTCATAAATTGGTTGAATACATGTTTGACAAGTGTTAATTACGTATTTGTTAGAACTGCTTTTTAAAAGTGTACTTTGACACAAGTACTTTCGTCAACTACAGATATGTCCTACACAGGTGATTTACAGGAATTTTACTTAATAAGCCAGGCAGGGTAGCCCACAGCTGGGAGGCCCCAGTGGGGCAATTTAGCAAGCCTTTGTCTCAAAACTTTTTAAAAAATAAAGAAAGGGGAGGGAGGGTGAGAAAGAAGGAAAAGAACAGAAAAGAAAAACAGATGGGAGGTAGCACTCAGGGCAAAGGCCCTGGCTTCCACCCCAAGTACCACCAAAAAAAAAAAAAGATTTAATGATCTGTCGTTACTTCTCCACATTAACTGTTCCTTCCTTCTAGACACTTCTCACCTCAGGGTCCACATATCTGAATGTACTTTCCCTCCACGCCACCTCAGCTCTTATTTAAGTCAGGGTCTCACCATGTAGTTCAGGCAGGTTTTGAACTCACTATGTAGCCCAGGCTGGCTCTGAACTTTGGCAATTCACCTGCCTCAGTCTCCAGAGTGCTGGGACCATGCCCAGCTTAGGTTGTCTTTAAACCTGGCCTAAAATCCACTGTCTCCCAAAAGCCTTATCAAATTGGCCCATTCAAATTTTCCACTCTATAACCACTTATTATACTAAAATGACAGCCCGGCACACAGCAGCTTGATGACCACTGGAGACTTAGATCTAGTCTTGAGCACAGAAGTGAAGTAGATAGCACAAAAGCCCACTGTGCCAAGAGTATCTGAGCTCTGTCAGTACGTGAGCTGTCTGTCATCACAAAGTATCTGTTCCTGCTACAGAGCAAAAGGGAGCTACCCAAGACCCAAGAGCACACTGTGGATTATACGTATCATGGCTGACCTACGGACACTGTGAGATGTTTATTATCACGCAGCAACAGACAGAATAAAAATCAAAATGGAACACCACCTGATAAATTATAAGTTCTCACTGGTGATACAGTTAAGCAGATAATAAGACACTGACAAGAAATGTGTCTGTGGAATTTTTTAAAGCTTTTATATAAGAAACACTAAAGCATCTTAGTAAACCCCAAGTTTACCTACTTACTTCATAAACCCTAAGTTGTAAGACAGGGATCCCCGCCTACAAAACCAACAGATCTCCATGGTACATTGGAAACCTGATAATTAGGAAGCTGTCACACCCAATTATCAAGATTGTGAACCAATATTTAGTGCAATTATCAGCAGCCATGAAAGAATACTCAGAGAAGCCTGAGCTCTCAAAATAACACTGATCAGTGGATAAGACTGTTTTAATCTGAATTATCAAATGGCTCTAAATGCACCAAAGGGTGCACATAAACTCATTCCTGCCTTGGTAAGGTTTGAATATGATTTGTCCTCCCTACCTCATGCTAAGACAGTCCCTGCTATGAGGTACTGAGAGGACAGAAACAGCCCTGCTGTGGTGTTCAGAGGCAGGGCCTTTGGGAGGTGGTTAGGGTTAGACAAGGTCAAGAGGGTGGAGGCCTCAGGAGTGATCTGGGAAACTCTGTAAGAAGAGGGAAAGACTAGGAGACACATAGACCCAAATTCCCTGCCTCCCACCTTGTGACACTGTGTGCCACCTGGGCTTTTTACCAACAAGGCAACAATCACCAAATACAGTAGTCTCTAGGCCTGTGCCTCCACAACCAGCAGCCTTGATTAACCTCTTTTCTGCATAAAGCAGCCCGCCTCAGGTACTTCATTACAGTAAGGACAAACGGACCAATCTATACTTCTTCAATAATCCTGGGGAATGATGACGAATTGGTAGCAGCCATCACTGCAGCATCTTTCTAATTGCACAGATGGCAGAGTTGGCCAGAATTCACCCTCATTGTTGAGCAAACAATGTTGAGATAACAGTGCCAGAAATCAGCGGGCAATTTTACACAAGGCGTGAACATCCTTAACAAAGGGCACAATCAGAATGAACAGAGGAAACAGCACTGCCACCCCCAAAACATATTCCTAAAGGCCACAACGCTTTTGCTGCCCATCCACAAAACAGCTCAGACAGGCATTCAGCAGGACAGGCCCACCTACTGAATTTTGCAAGCATCCTAAAGCAATATCCAGAAGTGTGGAGCACATGGATCTAGTAAAACTCATCACAGTTAAAGGCAGACAAAAGATGGCTTTAGGGGGGTGTGGTGGTGCATGCCTCTAATCCTAGCACTTGGGAGGCTGAAGCAGGAGGATCACCATGATGAGTTCAAAGCCAGTCTGGGCTTGATAGAGAGTTCAAGTCCAGCTGGAACTACAAAGCAAGACACTGTCTCATAAAAACAAAAGCAAAAAAAGTAAATAAATGAAAAATGGGTTTAGACCATATAGCATTAAATAACTTTGGATCACAGAATGAGAAAGGTAATTCCCTTTCAATTCTATACCAATCCAGATAAAGAAGAACATCTCAGGTTGGTATTAGAGTCCCTTTGACACTTAAAAGTTGCAAAACTTTTAACAATGAGAAAACAAACCAGAACCAGCCAGGCAATATCTCAGCTACCTCTAATAAATATGTTTCATTGTAATTATCTTCAGTCACTTTCAAGTTATGGTCAATGATATATTTATGTTAGTAATTATAGATTCCTGGGCTGGGGATTTGGCTCATTGGGTCTGCCACTTGCCTCACAAGCACAAGGGCCTGAGTTCAATTCCTAGTACCCCCCCAAAAAATAATAATAGTAATTATAGATTCCTTTTAAAAGAAATTTAAATAACAATCTTAAGCCAATTTAATGAACATGTAGTAAGTGTATAACAATCATGTAGTTAGCTGGCAAAAATGGAGAAAATGGTTATAGTAATGAAAAATGGACTAACAGTGTAGGAGACTGCAATATTGATTAGGCCCCAAAGCAGGCTATAAGCCATGCAGGCTGTGAAGAGTTAATCCCACAATTGGCTTGTTTACAGAAGTGAGTCCAGCTGAAGCCTATGTACAGCGGTCAGAGTAACTTGCACCCAAATGCCATTCCCATAATTAAGACCTTCTTACTAGGACAATGTTCTAATTACAAGCATATATTTTGTCGGCTAGGGATTTAGCTCAGTGGTTCCGCTGTCTACCTCGCAAGCACAAGGACCCGAGTTCGATCCCCGGTACAGAAAGAAAAAAAAAAAAGGCAAGCATATATTTTGTCTATTCTGTTCTTAATTCAAGAATGCTTTGTCTCGTCCTTTACAGCCTTGTTTACATTACTAGAAACCGCCCGACTTCTGCCCTTGCATGTAGCCCACCTTTACCCCAATTGATGACCAATAAAAAACAGTGGCTTGGACTGGCCAGCACCTTTGTCAGTTGCACCAGCATTGGTCATCCTTGCACCCCACTTTCTGTCTCTCTTAGTTCAGTGCTTCAGTTTTTTTTCCCTCGGACCTGTGTCATACACTGGGCAGGAGACTGGTGCCTACTGCAGAGGTTTCCGGTAACATTTCAGGGGTCCCCAGTAAATGGCAAAAAATGGAAGAGATGTCGAAATGAGCAGAGGTAGGAATAGAGAGAAAGAACATACCAAAGTCAAGAGAGGTAAAAGCATTGCCCCAGCTCTTACTCTAATTAGGCCTGGGACCTTAATGAAGTTCTAAGATCCCTGACCTTGTTTTCTCATCCATAAAATGAGAAGTCATCTGAGGTCAGGTTTTCCATATTTTAATCACCTGCATGCCAACAGCACAAGTGTTGTCACACCTATATATTATCTAAACCATTACCAATTTAATTTGCCTTAAACAGAGTAAATTTTTTAAAGTTGAAAACTACTTTACTTGAATAGGTTACCCTAGCATTATTAAAATGGAGAACCCAGGGGATTTAGCATAGTGGTTCTGCCGCCTGCCTCGCAAATGCTAGGTTCTGAGTTCAATCCCCTGTACCAAAAAAAAAAAAGGAGAACCCAGCATTTCTAATGCATGTCAAAATATAATCATTAACTTTTGTTTATTTGTGAACCACCTAAAGTTACTTCAGTAAGACACATTTCAGATTTGGGGAGACAATTATATATGGTAGAGCTTCCTACTCATTTCACTGATGATGCCATATGCAGCTAATGGTCAACATGTACAGCAAGGTACCTGTCCTTTCTACCCTTTCAAATGGCCACAAAGGACTTGGGATTGCCACAGCCCGTTGGGCTGGCTGCTTCTGATCACAGGAAGCCCTGTTTGTTTGCAATAATAGTCTGTGCCTTACAACACTAGCATCACTCCACAGCTTTGAGATTTTGATATAGATATTTTCTTGTTTATTTTCAATTGTTTTTCTCTCTCTAATGTAATATTTTCACGGATACAGCCTTACTCACCAACCATTTTCATTTTTCCATTTGGACAGCTTCTGCTCTTTATCCACAGAAACGTTACAGGATATACCTGGAAAGAGAAGCAATGTTTTATAAATGCAGTCTGTTATCATACACATGCAGAGATTTCGAGAATTTCTACTCCAACTTTTATTTTAGCACTTGGAGGTCTAGAAAAAATAAAAACCCAAAGTATTTTTGTGTGTGTGTGTGTGCGTGTGTGTGTGATTCTCTCTCACATGCACACAAAGGGTGGTTTAAAACTAAATGTAAGCTAGGTGTGGTGGCACACACCTGTCATCCCAGCACTCAGAAGGCTGAGCTAGGAGGATCACCTCGAGTTCCAGACCAGCCGAGGCTACACAGTGAGGTCAAGGACAGTCTGAACTACATAGCAAGACCCTGCCTAAATGTACAGGAGATATGCTGGAAAAAATAGCACAAGTTATTTCCTTCCCTTCCATGAATACCAACGACACTAACAAAACATGCAAAACTAAAGAGGAAAATTCAATTCGTAGTGGAACTTAGACAAGTTAGAATCTTAAGGCACAAAATACAAAGAACATCTGCACTATAATGAAGCTGGGATCAAAACCAAGAAAGAAAAAAAAAATCAAGATTCTAAAAACCATTGCTTTCACCTCCAGATTGCAGATGCTGTGGTCGTTTTTCTAAAAGTGCCTGAGAAGTTCCTAGTATCCCAAATATCTCTACTCTGACCATGACTTGAACAGATCACAGCTGGACCCCAGGATCAGAAAATATACCCAGAGGAGGAAAATAAAGACAAGATGTCAGATACAAATGGCCACACATCTCCTTCTACGGGACACCTTATCTCAGTAAAGCCCAGATGGATTTTGTTTTATTTTGTTTCTGGTAATGCTAGGGATTGAACTCAGGACCTCATGCATGCTAGGCAAGTACTCTACCACTGAGCTACATCTCCAGCCTTCATCCTCGGTCCTCATCTTGCTTCCTTACATCTACCCCACTGACACATCATGTCAACCCTACCCCACAAATCTCACTCCGACTGCCAGGTGCAGTGGTGCACACTTGTAATTCTAGCATTCTTGATATTATGGCAGGAGGATCACCAAATTCAAGCCCAGGCGGGGCAGATTAGTGTCTCAGTGAGATCCTGTCTCAAAAAGAAAAAAGGGCTGCGCAAAAAGGTTCAATTCCCAGTACCGCCATATACACACACACACACACACACACACACACACACATATATGTGTGTGTGTGTGTGTATATATATATATTGCCTACCACAAGTTCCAAGAGAACACCTATTTCTATGCCAATTCAGAAAAATATGTGAAACACTTTATCCCCAAATAAATTCTACAAATACTGTAAATAATACAGGTAACTGGTAAAGTCAGGATGAATACATAGAATTCCTCCTGCCTTAACTCTTTTACTACATTCTCCTTCCTCTCTGATTCCTTGGGGATGTTGGTATTTTCAAATTTCCTTCTTTCTTCCCCCACAGCACTGTGCTAACGCTATGGTTTAAAAACTTAGATAAACCAATCTTAACAGTCCCTTAGGGAAACAGTAGCTGAAAAGCTTAATTTCCTGAATAAACCACCAAGAATATGACTAATGAACAGCGCACTGGACCCCCACCCCCCACCCCGGGAGTCACTCGCACTGGACAGGCTACACCCCAAAAGTCTGAATGCTAGCGACGACGCTGATTCAAGGGATGCTCTCTCTTCCCGGATGGGGGGATCTCAGAAAACGATCGTCACTCCTGAGCCCAAGTGCAGGGGTGACCTTCCTCCTCCACTTTTTCCAGGGTGACCCCAAGGAGAATCCCCCTTCCCTCCAGACCGCCCAGGTACAACGCCGCTGGGAAGAAGGCTGCCCCAGCCCCGCCCCGACCAGCCTTGCCGGAACTGACAGCGCAACAGGATGCAGTTGGTGTCCTCCTGGCCGGCCACCCAGCTCAGCGAGTCGCCCAGCGGCCGCCGGCATCCGGAACACAGGAACACCAGCGGGTTTTCCACCTCCGCCGCCTCCTCCTCGCTCGGCGCCTTCTCCGCCCCGACCACCGACGCGTCCCCACTCGCCGAGCTCCACATGCTCGTCCACTTCTGCAGCAGCTGGTGGCGGCTTGAGTCTTCCGAGAGCCGCCGGCCCAGCAGCGAGGAGTCGCCCCTCTTCTTGTGATCACACACACAGGAAACAGAAGCGCATCCCTTACCACAGTATGGAGACCAAACTCCAGCCATTGTCTACGAATCTCCCGCGCCCCAGAGCGCCACGGGAAAAACCCGTCCGCGCGTGCGCGGGGCGGGGAGAGCGGCGACGCCGGGAGGAGCCAAGGCTCGAGGGGCGGGGCCTGAGGGACGACGGGCAGCCTTTAGAGCGCATGCTCCTCGTGGGGCGGGGTCCCGGAAGTCCCTGAGATCAAATGGGTTCTCTGTTTGGGAAGATGCTCGTGTGCAAAGTCAGGAGCTAGCTCCAAATTATAGTACAGAGTCTCGGGGATCTCCGCTGTCCCAGAAAGCCAGCCTCTTGTGGCTTCGGAACAGCAGTGGTCAGCGTGGAGAGTCATGGCTATTTTACCGTTTTTTTTGTTTTGTTTTGGTAGGGTTTACCATTGTTTCTTTAAAGGCCATATCGCAGCTGAGTGGTGAGTCTGTAATAGAAAATTAACTTTCCACAGTGTGAACTAGGCACAAAAACTGCACACACCTCACTAGATGACCTGCTCCTCATGTGTTAAGGAATACCATTTCTTCCCTTGTCCTAAGATAAATCAGACAAAAGGCCCTTTCAAGTACAAATATACCCGTCATTCTGACTCCCTTGACCACTAACAGTCCACCTTCATACATTTGTCAGTTAATTTTCCTGGGAAAGACTTTATAGCAACACTAAGGACCCTTGACCCTGTGGAACAAAAATGTTAAGTTAGCCTTCAGGCAACACCTGTCTAACCTTTGAACCTAGATGGACAAGAGAACCCAGAGAGAGAACCTGATGAAAAGCGGTCCTGGGAGGAGGTTTCTAAACCCCATCATGTTAAACATCAAGCATCAAAATCTTAGCCTTTCGCCTGATGGCACAGTTCTGTCTTGCTCTCTTGCAGCCTATCACTGCACTCTTTTAACTTTCCTGTGTATTCCTTGAGTATTGGTAAATTCTTTTTACCAGCCACAGCACACCATGCCTTGCACAGCCGTCAGGAGGGAAAGCTGGCGGGGCCGTACCACAGAAAACCAAGCCACACATCTGTACCTGCATCTCCCTACAGTGCTTTGAGTGTTGTCCCAGACACTGCCCACTGAGACAAACTACTGTCCTTACTTATATAGACTTTCAGTTGTACTCCCTCTGACCATTGGCAGATAGCAAAAGCTTTAAAGTCAGAAGTCCTGGGTGGGCCCCGCCCCTCCCTCTACTTGGTGTAACTAGGTAAGAAACTACTTGCCTTCTCTATCCAATTCTGCATGGATTAAATGGGTCAGTATTGCACCAGACTGTTAATGAGGATCAGGTGACATAATATGGGTATGTTAACACTAACACACCACCCCATTTCCCCGTTGGTTAGCCTCCAACCAGAAGAAAATTATTCAAATAATTTAGGACTTTTTTTTTCATCCATAGAATTCTCTTCCCTCCTTGTCACTGGATAGGATCCGAGGAGTTTCCCAAAGCACAGATGGGAAAAACCCTACTCACAGGACAGGCTTCAAATTCACTGACTTACATTGTAGAAAATAGTTTATTTAGTTATTTTAGAAATCAGGCCACCAGCTACCAGTAGGGGAAGGTCCTGAGGTAGAGTTGGGTGATCAGCTACATTGATAAGAATAGGCAGCAAGAATGAATTTCCTCACAGCCCATCCCGACTAAACTCCTCAATTCTGATGCAAAATAAGCAGTTTTTTTTTTCTCTCTCTCTCTAAAATCCCAGTTTCTTTTAAACCCTGAATGCTGTAGAACTGGGTTAGAGTCCTGAGTTCTGATTGGTCATTTCAAATCCACAGAGCCAGCTGTGATAGGTGGCTGCTGCACAATTCCTGCACTCCGCTTATCTATAATTAGCTGTGGATGGAAGGTCCATGAGCGCCCCTACTCAGGACCTCTCCTGGAAATCTCTTAACCCCTTCCTTTGGTTTGAGACTTCATCTGAGGAGCCAGCCGTGAGCTCAGTCCATTTGGTAGGAAACTCCAACACAGAAAAGGAATTTTCAGGATGCCTCAATAAGATTCATAAAGGAAGGAAATCAGTAGGTAGAATGTTAAATGGAGAGCGGGTCCTCAAAAGAAAGGTACACAAGCAGTCTGGTATCACTCCCTCACCCTCCTTCAACTGTAAATGCCACACCACCCTAATGATTATCCACGCGTCCAGAATCTTAAAGCAGGGAAGTTGTGAGAGCCACTTCTCTTCCCTCCATTCAGCCATAATCACAACACCACCCTAGGATTATCCAGGCTTAAAATTAGGAGGTCTTTTTGGGCTGGGGATTTAGCTCAGTGGTTCTGGTGCCTGCCTCGAAAATGCAAGGACCTGAGTTTGAGCCTTGGTACAAAAAAAAAAAAGGGAAGTCTCACAGATAGCTGACATCAGTGGGACAGTGGGAGGTACCTTGAAGGAGAGGTGTTTGACAGAAGCCTGAATTATGAAGTCTCGTTCCTGTCCCTTCCTCCCCCCTCCCCTGAAGTGTGTGTGTGTGTGTGTGTGTGTGTGTGTGTGTGTGTGTGTGTCCGCTTTCCCCTTCTGCCTGATCTGGCTGCTCCGTCCCAGGATCCTTAATGAAAGTAGTTACTACAAGGTATATGCTTGGCAATTATTTCCTTGTTGTACACAAGAACCTGGACTATTTTTGGCCCACTCAACTGTAACATGGGAGTGTTTACTTGTTTTGGTGGGTGGAAATCTATGGAGTGTGTGAATCTATAGAAAGTCCTGCCTTGATCTTGGCTTACCAGGGATAAGGAAGACAGGAAGATAATGGATAATGGCCCATCTCACAAGTGAAAGGCGCGACTCTGGTGTACACAACACAAATGGGGCTGTGGGACCACCTCTCCCTCCATTCACCTGCACTTGGGCAACCCTAGGCCAATCCTAAAAGAAACAAGAGTAAAAATAACAAAGATCCAGAAATTTTCTGAAGTTCCAGGTGGGGCCCACTATTTTTTTTTTAATCCAAAAACCTAATTTACTTTCATTCCTTTTTTCCCCATACCTGGCACCAATTTTGTCCCCATTTTTGTCGCCTTTTTGTTTCTACCAACCAGAATCCACTCGCTCTGAGTGCACCTTCCCCAGTTAAACTTTGTTAAACTTGGCTGCTTTTTCCATAACATTGTGTGCAATGTTTAATGCATTGTTCCTTGTGTAAAAGAGTCTGGAATCTATCTCTCGGGATCACATCATGTCCTGTATCATTCTTGGCAAGTTCAGCCAAGAGCCAGCCAGACCACCAGCCCAGCCAGGAAAGAAGGGAAATCTCTATTTAGGGAGACTTTGTACTTCTTATCTTTCCCCTTTTTTGTGTGTCCTTGGTCACTTATTGTGGGCACGGGACAGAAGGTTGATCACCATTTGGAGCTTCTGCCATGGTAAAGTCTCCCACGGGAGGCTGACCTGGTTGTGGGGTGAAGCGTTTTGGTCTTTGCAGGAGGGCTTCTGTACATTGGTCATGTTCGTGTTTGTGTGGCCCATCTTTTCCTGTTGGCCCAACAGGATGGCATTAGGAGAGCAGGTTAGGCCACAGTCAGCCCAACCCAGGTCACCAAAGCAAAACAATTCCCACCTAGTATTACAGACAGCTAAGTTAGGTAGAAATATTTAAGGCAGTCATGCAGGGCTAAACCCTCGAGGGAGTCAGTGTAGAGGATGAGAACACATTACAACTGTGGCTGGAAGCTCATCTGTTGAAGGCCAGCCCTCGAGATAAAGACAGAATGACCAGGCCTACATAACCTCCCCAGGGGATAAGATAATCAGTATTACCTGGTCCAATAAAGTCTAGATAGACATCAGTCACCCAGGTGGGTGACTAAGACCTCCTGGTCCATCCCTTCCTAAAAGGGTCTTTGTTCTTCCCCTGTGCACTTGCTACATGACCTGCTTCCCCATTGGATCATTACCTAAGCAGCTCTATTTGTAATCTTATTGGTTGATCATAGTGTTGACCCATGTTGTACCCACCTTATGATTTTGCTGTATAAAACTTACTTTGAGAAGGGGGCTCCTTGGCAACCCAAGATTCCAGATCCCCTCCTATCTCTCAGGAGCTATCTCAATAAATTTTTCCTACTTTTAACCTCTGTTTTTCCTTAGAATTCATTCTTTGATTTTGGAGAACACGAACTCAGTGTATCTGACATCTAACAGGTTGAGAGTTACATTTATTTGCCCTTTATCACTGGAACTTCAGCCCGGGGTAAAGAGGGTCAATATAAACTGACTCCAGGTATTCCTTTCTGATCTCATGTGTGCGTGCAGCCATCTGAAAAGAAAAGGGACTTTTGAGTATCAGCTGCCAGTCACCAAGAAAAATGGACTGGAGATCCTCAACCTCCTTGAAGCACTAAATCTCCCAAGCGAGGTAGTACTTGTCCACTGCTGGGGACATCAAGCCTCTTGGACCCTGCCTCTCATGATAATTCTAAGGCAGACTCAGCTGCCAAACATGTTGCCCTCAAAAATAATCCCAGCCCAACAATAGCTTGTCCCACGGTCCCATTCCAAGATCTTGACTTAGAGCCAGGGTACTCTGCAGAACAGTTTCAAAGGGTTGCAATGCAGGAGGCATTCAAAAGTGCTGATGTATATACGTGTATAGGGGACCCCAACTCGTAACAACTGCAGTGGAAGGCCATTAGGTACCTGTGTGATGCCTTCTATCTAGGGCGGGACACCACCACCATTATGGCACATAAACTGTTTATAGTGCCTGGAGTCCATAACATTGTAACCCATATCTGTAAGGCATGCCCTGTCTGTGCCCTCCATGAACCACAAACTCATCTACCTCACTGCCTGACCAATATGGTAAGGGTCCTCCCCTGGGGAAAGTTCTAATTAAAAAAGCGATCCTCAAAAAAAAAAAAACGTCTCCTAGCCGGGTGTGGTGGCACACGCCTGTAATCCCAGCACTTGGGAGGCTGAGGCAGGAGGATTGCTGTGAGTTGGACACCAGTCTAGGCTACATAGTGAATTCCAGGTCAGTCTCAACTATATAGTGAGACCCTGTCTCAAGAAACAAAAAATAAAATAATAAAAAATGGATCCCTAGGTTTGGGCTGCATAGGAATGATAATGGGTCCTCCTTTACACACCAAATCACACAGGGAATCACTCAAGCCCTGGGAATTAAATACTATCTCCATGCTGCCTGGAGGCCCCAGTCTTCAGGAAAGGTTGAAAGAGCCAATCAAACTGTCAAACAGACCTTTGCCAAGCTGGGTCAAAAATCCACAATAAGTGGTTAGACTTCCTCCCGATTTCCTTAATTAGGCTTCTGGTTGCCCCCAAATTCAAACTTAATCTCAGCCCATTTGAGATGTCTTATAAGAGTCCCTTTTTGATATCTGACCTTCTTACCCCAAAATTTCCCAACTCCTCTACAGGTCACCCATCTAGGAACTTTCCAACAGACCCTCCAAAAATATGGAAGTAAGAATTCTTTTGCTCCAAGGGACTAACGGTAATTGTCAGATCAAAGTTGGCCCTGCTGCCCAGGACCCAGTCAAGACCTGGAAAAAGGGTAGGCCCTGGGACCAACTCACCCCAAATGGAAAGGCCCTTACAGAGCCCTCTTAGCAATGTCATCTTCCATTAAGATACAGGAATCAATAGTTGGATTCACCTCTCCATGGTGAAACCCAAGCCACACACACACACACACAAAAAAAACAAACCAAAAAAAAAAACAGAAAACAAGGGAGACCACAAACTTGTACACCTGTGAACCAGTAGCAAACCTCAATTTTCTTTTCAGAAAACACCAACCAATCTGCTCAGCCAGAGAAGTAAACCATTTTGTTCCCTCTAAGTAGAAGAAAAAATTAGCCATGTCCTGAAAATAGGGTGCCTCCCTTCACACACTGTGCAGCTGGTTTTGCTGTCTTCTTGGCTGCTGCAACTCATAAAATGACTTCTCTTGGCTCATTTTTGTTTCTCTTGGGTTCCACTCGGGTTGTTAAAAAACTGCCTCTAAAAGAGATAATAGGCAATGACTACTTATACAAATCCTTAAATCTAACCACATCTCTCTCCTGTTATCAGCAGCTACCTAAGAACCTGACAGCCAGCCTAGCTGAACTGGCCGGAGTATTGCCATGCTCCAAGATCAAATAGATTTACTAGCAGCGGTGGCCACACAAAACCATAGGGGACTAGATTTTCTAACCACTGAAAAAAGAGGATTCTGTTTGTTTCTAAGAGAAGAACATAGTTCCTATGTCAAGCAGTCTGAAATAGCAAGAGGCACAGCACAAAAAACTGACCACCCTTCTGAGATCCACCACAAACTCTCTGAGTTGTGGATATCCTGGCCAAATATCTGGAACTCAGGCTCTTCGATGTGACCTTTATTAATAAATACTTCTTGAAATCTTTATTTATACCTCACATACTCTCTTAAATTTATTTCTTCATGTTTAAACTATTAAACTGGCCCAAGCCCAGGATCAAAATCCACCTCCATGTCTATAGAGCCTTAAGGAATCCTTAGAAGAGGATTAGCCCCTTAGATCAGGCAGGGCGAGAGTTCCTTGGTCTCTGCTTCAAGTAGGGCCAGAACCCCTATTCAATAGGAAGTAGTCATGGAAGACGGACATTTCTCCCTCTGTACTCCTTAGAGATTCTCGGGGACCAAGTCTCAGGGAGGAATAGTATAGATAGCACAGTTGGGGCTATGGGACCATCCCCTCCTCCATGCACCTGAATTTGTGGAACACCCTGGGGCCAATCCTCCCATTATTCTAAGAAAAACAGAAATAAAAATAACAAGGGTCCTAGGAACAATAGACCGGAGCACATGAGTGCTAGATTCAGTGGCTTGCGCTATAGTAACCTTTTCCCCTGCTTGAAATTTATTAACAGTTCATACATAAGGACCACATATTGTGTGTTGATTGTAAAAGGGAATTGTGGGAAAGTCGGGCACACTTGCTTCCCTTGGGATGACCCAGTACCCTCTCGGTCATTTTGTCAATTACATCCTGAGGGATGCAATGAAAGATACCCTAGGCTGGGCCCCAGCTTTTTAAGTCCAAAAATCTGACACACACACACACACACACACACACACACACATTTCTTCTTCTTCCTCGTCCTCCTCTTCCTCTTCCTCTTCTTCATTTCTTCCAATTCCCCTGCCACCCAAGCACAACGTCCCTTCCCCAGTTCAGCCTACCTTTTTGTGCTGCTGGCACAAACCACTCACTGTGAGCACAATTCCCACATTAAGTTCAATAAATATAGCTGCTTTTTTTTTTAACCATCAGGTATGTATTTGCAATACTTTTGTTTTTTGTGTTTTTTTTTTCCTTTTTAGACGAGGTCTCCCTATGTAGCCCAGGCTTGCCTCAAGTTCAAGGTGATCCTCCTGCCTCAGCCTCCCAAGTGCTGGCATTAAAGGTGTGCACAACCATGCCCAGTCATATTTGTAATTCTTTGCTCACTGCACACAAAGAATTTGGAATCTATCTCTTGGGAGGTATCACTCGCTGTACCACATGTCTTTTTGGGGGTGTTGAGATAGGGCCTCACTATGTAGTTTAAGCTGGCCTCAAACTCACAGTGATCCTCCTGCCTCAGCCTCCCAAGTGCTGAGACTTCAGTTGTCTGCAATCACACCCAGCCTGTTTCCTGAGTCTTAAGAAAGAAGGAAAGAAAAAAGTTTGGGCTTGTATTTTTTTTTTCTGTACAAAGGGGACTTTTCATCTGTAAGTTCTTTTCCTTGTAAAATGGGCCTTTCACCTGTGAATAGACCATCACACATCACAGGGTCCCGACATAATAAGCATCATTTTGAACACTCACTTTCCCTCTGAATGGATACTTTTTTTCTGTGCCTCCTGCTCCTGCATCCTGAAAATGATTTTTCTGTGACAGGAGTCAGGGAACTTACTCCATGGGTGGGGTGAGTTGAGGTTCCTTACCTCTCTCAGGGGAGTCCCCCCAGACTCTGTCTGGTGGCCTGGGGCCTCCTGTAGTGACTAACCATTGGGAACAAAAGGTTAAAGCCTTCAGACAGTAAAGGAACTCCAGTAAAAGACATTCTGCTGTTAGGTGGGGAGTGGTGCATTTATGTAGTCCTAGCACCTGGGAGGCTGAGGCAGGAGGATTGCTGCAAGGCCCTGGCCAGCCTGGGCTACACAGTGAGACCTTGTTTAAAAGAAAAAAAAAAAAAAAAGGAGTAGGAAGAAAGGGTGTCAGACAGATGGAGAAGGAGAAGGAAAGTGTGTGAGACAGATTTCCCCTTTCCTCTGTAGAAATCCCCAGGGTAGATGTTGGAGAATTAATTTCCTCCTGTTCTATAAATCTCCTCCCACACTCTGAGAAAACGAGAGGCTGGAGAAATGGTCACCTGTGTGACATGTCAGAAGGATTGCTTAGGAGAGGGGCAGGGCTACTCACTGTCCCCGTCTCCATGCAGAAAGGGAGGGTGTCTGCCTGTGACTCAGTTTGGCTAAGAGCAGACTTGAAGAAGTGCTCCCAGTCCGAGGGCCCCGGGTACTGGGAGACACCGTGACCAGCAGGAGGCTCGGGATGTTGAGCTCTTCTGGTGGCAGAATAAAGGTGAACCAGTTAGATTGTCGACTTTGTCAGAGGTGTTACCAGACGGAGGGGCTGGTGGGACTTCTTTCCAGGTTCTTGGTGTCTGGAGCAGAGGACTGGACAGGACTCACAGAACAGGCGGCAAAGGTGGACATTTGCTGAAGGAAGAAAAGAGGTTCACTCAATAGGGTGAGAAGGGGCTGGTGAAAAAGGAAAAGGGAAATGGGTCTTTTGTATCCAGAATTCAGGGACTGGCTTCCCCCTCATGCAACTAAAGCACTTGGATATTTTTCTTATCAAAAACTCACTTGGTGTCACACCAGATTAAGCTGTCTTATGAAAAGACTTACTTCCTGCCAGCCATATGTAAATAAAGAATTGAAAGAACTATCTTCTGATTAGTCCTGGAATAGGGCTAGATTCAAATCAAGGAATGAAAATACCATTTCTGATTGGTTTACAGTGCTCAGCCTTAAGTCTGATGCCATTTCCGGTCCTGTGTTCTGGCCATGTCTTCACTTATTAGAAGACATCTCCCTCCACCTGCTAGCCATGGGTTTCTATGACCTTTGACACATTCTGCCCACTTAGTTGCCCAGTTTGTCCCAGCCCTAGTCTCACTCCTAGCCCAGGCTGGCCTTGAACTCATGGCAATCGTCCTGCCTCAGGTTCCTGAGGATCACAGGCCTGGCTATGTCTCTTGGCATCGTAAGTGCTGACCAGGGAGACAACCTGAAAAGATGCGGGCCTCCAGCAGTGAGTGCCAGGGGAACAGGCCCAGGGTGGCCTGCCTGCGGGGACACCTTCCTGGGTGATGAATGCACTATAAGAGGTGGCGTGTGGCAAGGGGGCGGTCTCTGAAGGGCCGGGAGGGAGGGTTGGTTCTAATCATGCCAGGCCATGGAGTGAAAAACCAAGCCATGACAGAAAACGTTCAAGTCAAAACCTCCTACCCCGTTCCTCCCCCATTTCAGCCCAGGCAGGAAAGAGCGGGGAGAAGGTGAGGGAGGCAGCAGAGAGAGCCCCTTCCTTTCAGCTAGGTCCACTTTCATCCTACTTGGGGAACTGAGTTCCGTTCCTATAACCAGGTCGTTATAGTGAATCGGTCACTAAAGGAGGAGTTGCCCATAGTATGGGCATTACAACATTCAGGACAAAGAAATGTCTAAAGGAAACTCCAGCCTAATGACTTTGCTTTCATTTGCATAACTCTTACAGGCAATATTGTAATGTGTAACAGAACATAAAACTACAGCACTGTACTTAACAGTACAATCAGCAAAAGTCACAGTACTGTGTAAACAAGGGTGCAAACAAGGTGCACTGAGGACCAGGGATTTAGCTCAGTGGTGCTACTGCCTGCCTTGCAAACAGAAGGTCCCGAGTTCGACCCCTGGTACCAAAAATAAATAAATAAAACGAACAAGGTGTACTATACAAAAAAGACCTTGAGGCTCTACAAGCAAGATGTACAGAACTGTACAGAAAAAAAAAAAGACGGGTGTAAGTCTGAACAGCGCACCTCTGTTGTAAATCCAGACAAGATCGACACATTCAGGGTGACATGGCAGTAGACTGTAACTCCAAAACAGTCTTTAAACGGATAGGTCCTTAGACAGGAACGCCTCTCACTGAGACCCCTGCTGGGTGGGCTGCAGAACGGTCGCGCCTTCAGGGGTCTGGCTGAAGGCAGACTCAAATCCCAGTACTCTGGGGAGGCTTCTTCACACAGTGACGAATGACAGAGGTGTGGACAGCAGCCAGGAGGGATGTGTAGGCCCGAGTGAGGATCACTGGGCCGATGCCCCAATGCCCTGGGAGGCTGGGGAGAAAGAGACCGCTGAAGTCCTAAGCCCAGAATGTGGTGGCCAGCCGGTCTGCTCATAGGTCACCTTTCAGTCCAGGAACAGCCAGCTGAAGTGCCCTCACGTGAACGAAGACAGGTGTTAAGGTTTCTCCTCATAGGCTCCCAGGTGGGCCTGTTAGGAGGCGACTGGATCACAGGGCCTTGAGACTCATTAGTCTCCTGATGCATTTATAGCTAAATGTGACGGTGGCAGGTGAAGCCTTAGAACTGGCTCACGGGGAGGGTGAGGCCTGGAAGTGTCCACCTCCTTCCCTAGCGCCTCCCTTCCCTCTCCGCTTCCGTCTGCCACGCCCTCTGCCACGCCTCCCTGCCTTAGGGTCCCTGGACTACTGCCCGGAACCTCTGAAAACTGATTCAAAAGCAGCCTTTCCTTCTTTATGGTGTAGTTGTTGGGTATTTTGTCCCAGCTGTGAGAAAAGTGACTAAGGCAGCAGGAGATTAAACTCCCTCATCTTGCTCTCCTCCCTCCAGTTTCTGGCTGGTGCTCCCCACTGCTCCATCCAGCCCGCAGAATTATGGATTTTTAAATTAAATTTGATTATATTTTATCCCATTCCTCCCCCTCAAGCCCCTATGTAGAATTATGAATTCCTAAACGCATGACCATAGGGTGTGACTGCCGATCGATCTCCAATTGGAAGCCAGTTTTTGAGGGCCTTTTGGTAGAGACATCTGGGAGCCAAAGGCACCCCAGGGCTCCTTCCCACGTGCCTGGCACCAAGACAATGCCCTGCGGTGCCCTCAGACCCTGGGGCCTGCTGCCCCAATATAGGCCCTGGGGGGCAGGGGGGCAGTGTGGTCAGATATTTATATCTACATTGCAGAAGCAAAACAATAACTACAGGAATATGCTTTTAAAAAAAACCCTCTGAGGCAGGAGGTCCTTTAAATAGTTATTTTCCCCCTCTCCTACTTAATATGTGGAATCATGATTTTCCGGTCCTTTATAGAAATATCTGGTTCTCATGAGAATTAAAGACAAATGAGGAAACGAATGTGTGATTTTCAGCCAGATCATAATATATTTGAGTTGGGAAAAAATCCACACGTCTTAATCAACACATCTCATTCTACAGAGGGAAAGCTGAGGTCTGGCAAGATTCAGGAGTCACAAATCTAATTAGTGGCAGAAATTCACGACCACAGGGACTGTTATATGTCCAGCACCTGCCCCCACTTCTGAGGAAACTGCTCCCACCCCCACTCCAACAATGTGGCTTTTGTGGCATTCCCTTCCTATCTCGTCTTTTTTTTTTTAATAGTTAGTTTTACTATGTAGTTCAGGCTGGACTCGAATTCACTATGTAGCCCAGGCTGGCCTTGAACTTGCAGCAATCCTCCTGCCTCAGCCTCCCAAGTACTGGGCTTACAGGCACGAGTCATCACACCCCCATCTTCAGTTTTACTTTGATCCACCCCATTCCAGAGGTGTCAGGTCTGCCCTTGTCCTAGGCATCAGTTTTTTTGTTTTGAGAGAGCATCTCACTGTGTTCATACTGACCTTGAACTCACTATGCAGCCTAGGCTGGCCTTGAAATTACAGTGATCCTCCTGCCTCACAGAGGTGTGGACAGCAGCCAGGAGGGATGTGTAGGGCCGGAGTCAGGATCACCGGGCGTGATGCCCGCTGCCCTGGGAGGCTGGGGAGAAAGAGCTTCCTTAGGGCTGGGATCACAGGCATGCATCACCATGCCTGGCCTGGGGATCCGTTTTAATCACCAACTTACCTTCATGGCCACAGTGCCTGGTTTAAAATGAGCAGGGGACCAGACTAGCACCGGTCTGTGTCCATCCCTGGAACTTGTCAGGCCAGTGTTTGGAGGGAAAGTCCCCCGAATCAGGACCCCAGAGCTGTCATCAGACAGGTCCCTAACCTTTAGAAAGCCATCATGACACTGAGCTTCAGAGAGAAGCAAAATGCAAGGTGGAGACCCAGAGTCATTGCAGCATCTGGCTTCCCCTGCTCACTCACCGCCCCTCTGGGCCACTCCTCGCAGTATGTCCCCATCAAGCCCACTGCTGTTTAGCTAGTTAGATGAGTTTCTGTCACTTGCTATCAAAAGGGTCCCGCTATAGCAGATTTCAGTCCAGAGCTACAATCACATCCCTAGAACACATTGTTGAAATTTAACATCATATATTTGATGGTGTCACTTTCAAAATACTGTCTTTTAAGGAGGCTAACTTTGAGGAATTACAAAAACCTGGAAGAAAAGAATATATTGTCAATATAGAGTTCTTAAGTCAGCCCCTCCCTTTCTCTCCAAGCTCTCCTAAGTTTTCCCCTTTCCATTTTTCTACATACAAGCAGGTGTCAACCAGGGGTTGATAGCTTTTAGTGCCTGTGCCAAATGCCTATAAATCTCCTGTTAACTAAAGGGGCATTGTCTTAGTCATTTTCCTTGTCACTGAAACAAGGAGGAAGACAGCATCCCTAAGCTGGAAAGAGAAAGGATAAAGGTTCCCCCCTAGGTCCTGCAGAAGGAACAGTCCTTCTGCCACCATCATGTGAGCCGTAGAAGACTCAGTTCAGACTTCCAGTCTCCAGAAGTAAGAAGATCAGCTGTTGGAAGCCACCACATTTGCAGTTGCTGGCTGAGGCAGTCAGAGGACAGTAACACACTTCACATGCACACCCCAGGGCTTCTGGACAGACTATGGCCCGTGGGATGCAGCCCTGGCTATATCCCAGCTCTCTTTTGGAAAGTGGGGTTCCCAACACCCTAGACGTAGCATTGTGAGAATCGCGTAAAAATCTCATTCAGGTCACTGTTCCAGAGATGTTTGTTCCCCTCCCTCTGGTCTTGTCCTACCTTCCTCTTGCAGTAGTCACAAGGGTAACTCATGTGTGAGCAGAAAATGATCCAAGAAAAACTATCACCTTCAAAACTAAATTAAACAGGGCAAAATAACCAGTGCTGGCAGGGCTGTGGGGGAAAAGGACCCTTCTCCACTGTTCGTGGGAGTGTAGACTGGTGCAACCGCTGTGGAAATAAGTGTGGAGATACCTCATAAAACTAAAACTAGGTGTGCCACTCAATCCAGCTATTCCCCTTGTTGTTATCTTCCTAAAAGAATTAAAAGCATCGCACCACAGCGATATATGCACACCCATGTTTACAGAAGCACAGTTTGAAATAGCTAAATCTTGGAAACAGCCCAAATGTCCATCAACTGAGTAATGGATAAAGAAGAGGTGGGTTTTTACAAACAATGGAGTACTACTCCACCATAAAGAAGGATACGCTTGAGACATTTCTAGCTAAATGGATGCACTATGAGACCATGCTCTGCAGTGAAATAAATCAGACACTTGTGTAAATATTGCATTGTTTCTCCAGTGAAATTGAAAGTAGAAATAAGGACCAAAATTATAATAGAAATGGGAAGAAAATGTTCAAGTGAGAAAGGGAACAAGAGAGGGGAGAGGCAGAAAGGAAAGAAGGGACAGAAAAAAATGGAAAAAACTGGAAACAAAGCTTTTATAAATAAGAAGGGGAAAAAGGGTTGAAGGGGGTACGAGAAAAAAAGAAGCAAGATACATCATGTAGAGGTACTAATTCCCGCAGGTGATCATCTTGTATATCTAAAATGTACCAATAAATATTTTGCTCCCCAAATAAAAGTAAACACGGGGAAAAACCAAGACTAACAGTCAAGGTCTTTGAGGTATTTGCTTATGTAAGTATGTCAGCATTATCTCAGGGAGGTGACCTTGGTGGGAGCATTAGTTCTTTCTAATGTCAAAGGGTGGGGGGACATGTTTAAATTGCTTTTCTATCAGTGTACTTATAAAAATCAAGATTATCATTTGATGAATAAATTCACCTCAACAAATGGTATCTTCTCGGGGAGAAGTGAAATTACAAACTAATCAGAAGTGCGCTACATTGGCAAGTGAAGGAAGGGAGGAAACAGAAGGAAGGAAAAGGTTAACTTTTCTGTAATTCCTCCATTTAGGAGCACGGTGCCCACGTCTGTAATCCCACCAGTCAGATGGCTGCGGCTGGAGGATCACCATGAGTTCGAAGCCAGCCCGGGTTACACAGTGGGTTCAAGGCCAGCCTGGACTACATAATGAGACCCTGCCTCAATGACTAATTCAATAAATGAAAATCCTCTCCAGAGCCCCACCCACCCCCTTTTTTAATGTTCTGCTTCTAATTTCAATGCACCGATAAACTTGATGACTGAGGAAAGCCGGTAAATTTCGGAAGAGCGTCCTTCACTTGAGCCACGCCCTGGTGCCCCAAACCTTGGTGTTAGACCCTAAGCTCTGCAGCATCCCCCCTGTGGCCCTGCCTCACTTCCCCGGACAGGATCAAGGCTTTGACTCAGACACACAGGGGCTCCTGGTGACGTCCCCAGCACACTGTCCGCCAGGGTTCTGTCACACCTAGAAGATGAACCATCCCTGAAGCAGAATCCCACAGAGCTGCATGGTAAATTCTAGTGGTTTAAATTTCTTTATACTTTGGGCTTTTCTTTCTTTTGGAAATGGCCCTTTTTAAACACTTTATTCTTTGTGTAGCTTTTTAAAAGTCTCTGTTTTGTTTTGCTTGCTTGCTTAAGCACAAGCCTTAACTGTACAATTTGATTTTTTTTAAATGTGTGTGCCCACTGAACTCTCACCCACAGTGATATAGAAAACATTTCCATCACTTCCACAGAGCTCCTTTCGCTCCTTCCCAGTCTCTCCAATTACCATGCCTAGGGGTCACTGCTTTTTCGAATATTTTTTCACACATTTCCTGTTCTAGCACACAGTTGGTGGGGCTTCAGAGAGGATCTGCACTTATGTATTTAATTATTTATTGAAACAGGGCCTCATACTGTACCAGGCACTGTCTGTCTTTAAGTATCATACCGTTTTGCATTCCCATGAGTGAGTGATCTTTGAGCTTTCCGATTGTTCAGTGTATTCATCAACAGTTGTCATTGTCAGCATTTTTAATTTTACCCATTCTATTTGGTGTAGGGACATCTCCTAATTTTATTTGCATTTCCCCGATGAATAATGGTGATGAACACTTTCTCGTGTGTTTCTTGGCTAGTCACATGGCTTACTTCCTGAAGCATCTGTTCAGTGCTGTTGCGAACTTTTTAAATTCAGTTGTTTTCTCATTGAGTAAGACAGTCTTTGTAAATGGAGCCCAGTGACCACAGGGCGAATTCTCCAAAGCCACGAGCCAAAAATCAACATTTCCTCCTTAAAGTTGATTTTCTCAGAAGTCTTGGTCGCCAAGTATACCCAGAAAGCTGATGAACACACTGCTAATAAAACTACAGATTTTATTGTGATTTCATCAGATTCTCCACAATATCCTTTTTTCTGTTCCAGCCCTCATGCCACCTTGAAACTGAACCTCTCTTTGGTCATATTTCTCTGCTGTTAATGTTCTAGGTTGACTCATTCGACCCTGAAGTCTTAGTTGGTTTCAGGAGAGAGACTTCCCGTCTCTTCCTTCTCCCAGCCTGTGTCCACACATGCCTCCATCTAAGAAAAAAAATAACTGCCAGGCTGGGGATTTAGCTCAGTGGTTCTGCCACCTGCCTCTCAAGTTTGATCCCCTGTACCAAAAGAAAAAAAAAAGGAAGAAAAGAAAGAAAGGACTGCTTTGCCAATTGCCTTTTCTAAGTCATGCATGCATGTAACTTACTTCCCATTGAAGACTATGAGTTGGAAAACCTTGATTTTAATTTGGATTCAGTCACTGACCGGCTGGGTAAATTTAAAGAAGCCATTCAACTCCTTGGAGAATACGTTTGTGTATGTAATGTATGTGTATGTGGTGTGTGTGTGTGTGTATGCATGTGTGTGTGTGTACACACACACACATGCATGCACACACTAGGGTGCGGTGATGATAGCTGGAGGTTAGGGAAAGTTTTTCATTAGAGAGTTGCCAAAAGGGGAAGACCAGTTGCTGGAGAACCTGAATAATTTAAGGCAAGAAATATAAGTTATGTATCTGCACCAAGTTTGCACAAAGAGAAAGGAGAGATAGAAGGGCAGATGGAAAAGACAGAGGGTGAGTGATGGGAAAAGAAAAATGGTGAGACAGAGGGAAAGGCCACACTTGCTGGCCAGTAAAGGAGACAGTCTCACAAGAGCCGACTAAGACAAGGCCCTGTGGTAAGTCGTGAACCCAGCTGTTCCCATTTAAATGTCCCACGTGCCTGGGAGGCACATTACTCCCGCTCATGCTCACAGAGGAGTGGGACCAGCTGCAGAGAGGTCAGATGACTTGACTACACTCACACTGCCAGAACAAGTGCGGTCAGGATTTGAGAGGGGCAATTTGACTGGACAATCCCTGGTCTTACCCCCTGCACGCTCAGGGTTGGACCAGCATGTGTACAGCAATGTATACAGGTGTGTGCATGGCATGTGTGTGTTGGGGGGTCCTTTTGATATTGTGATGTAAAAAGAAATAAATACGTGGTCTCTGTCCTCATTCCTGGCACAGAGCTCAAAAAGTCCTGAGTGACTGGGTAGAAAGAGCTTCTTTCTTATTCACAGCAAGCCCCTTTCATAGCTCAGCTCACACTAAGGAGGTGATTCTTGAAGAATGAGGCTGGCTGTCAGAAGAACTAACCTGGAATTAGAGGACTGGAACTCTCAGTCCTACCCGCCCCCTTCCAGGGAGAGGAGGCAGTGGGGATTTGAGTCTAGTCTCATGGCTAATGATTTATCCTGGGTGCCTTGTAATGGGTTCTCTGTAAAGCTCCTAAAGCACGGAGTTCTGAGAATTTATGTTTTCTGAACGCATCAAATGTCCTAAGAGGGAAATGCACCTGAAGAGGGCCTGGAATCTCCCTGCTCTTTCTCAATACCTTGCCCTGTGCGTCTTGAAACAGGGAAACCCTAACTAAATCCTCTAGCTTCACTTGTTTTCATAACCAGTTCTATAGACCACAGAGCTAAGCAGGACACATAACACCCCGGATAGGTAGGTTATTATGGCAAGTCACCCATACTCTTCCGGAACTTGGAGGCTGCTTTTGCCTGCCTCACACCCATTGAAACAACTGACCCTCCATTTGGGCCAGTGAAGGCATCCATGGCTGACCTTTTCACAGAAGAAGGCAGAAACGTTCACACTCAGAGCCGATGAACAGCAGATTTTCGGAAGGCCTTCTTATGAGGACGCATGCGTACAACGCAGACTACGCATGCGCAGACCACAGTGCGTGCCATTCGCCTGCCAATCACCTTTCCTTCATGCCCCGCCTCACCTTGCTTTTTTATCCCTTACACACCCATGAACGCCTCCTCGGGGAGATATATTTGACTGGAGCCCCTGTCTCTTTGCACTTCGCCCTGTGGTGAATAAACTGGTTGACTTCTGCAAAGGTCGTGATTTCAATGATTGACGGCCGGTGCAGCAGGCAAGACAGGCTGGCTTGTTAACAGTGGCTTCCATTTGGTTCATCATGAGTGGACTCCTTTTCTGACAAACAGGTAATCTAGTAAGTAAACTGCTTTCATGATTTCTATGAGCCAGTGTAGCAAATGACCAAACCAGGAGAAGGAGTTGTGGGAGCCTCTACTGTGTAGAAGATGGATCAGATGATGACAGTGGGCTTTGTGATTGGTGCGTGTAGGTGTGTGTGTGTGTGTGTGTGTGTGTGTGTGTGTGTGTGTGTGTGTGTGTTTAGAGTATTGAGAG
>NW_022900936.1:10721722-10727532 GCF_012274545.1 Fukomys damarensis | reverse complement strand
TGTGTGTGTGTGTGTGTGTGTGTGTTTAGAGTATTCAGAGTGGGTGGGGAACAGGTCTTTAACCCATAGACTCTGTGGCAACTCTGAGCATTTGGCTCCAAAATTGAGCTAATTTGTAGGATACCAAGCAGTGGCAGTGAAAACAGGAAATTACTTGGTGTGAAAAAAAAAAATAAGCCACACATCCTTTGTCAGAAGTGGAGAGAGCAGAGGAAACCGGAGTTTTCTTCACTTTTCCAGCTGACCTTTCACATCCCTTTAGATACCCAAAGCACACTCTTCCCTTCTAATGAATCAAGCCTCCTCAGCGAGCTCCCTGCACACACAGCAGCCGGGTCAAAACCAGCAGGGCTCACATCCTCTCGGGGGACAGTCCATGGGGTCCAAGGCCCAGCTTAACTCTGGCGGTGTGGACCTGAATCAAAAACCCTAGAAAGCAGGGATGTGGGTGAAGATCCCATAAATCTGTGTATTTTTACTCACTACTCCCAAAGGCTAAATTCTGGTGTAATTGGATGGGATAGGGAGTAGCCATGTTTTCCAGGTTCTTATCTGTGCAAATCAATGAATTGGTCAGGACAACTGATAGATGTGAAAGATTGATTACCTTTTCTTTTAGGGCAGAAATAAGAAGAAAAGGATAAAAAGCACAAAAGAGACACTCAAGAAGAAAGGGGTACTTTGAAGGAAAAAGAGAAGATACAGCCTGCAGGCAGAAAGGACCACTGCACGAACAAGAGGGCAGTGGCCCCAAAGTCACTTGCTTCCGTTCTTTTGTGTCTTCTTGGACAGCTAGGGCTCCCTTCACATTTAGTCCTGCTCATTCCAACATTCAGAACGTTCCTCTTGATGGTGTCTGAGGATCTTACATGAGCGGGCATGTAACTTAGAGGCAGCCCCTGCAGAAACTCAGAGTCTGCCTCACACTCTGTGTCACCCAAAAGCTGGGTGGACCCTTGTGCCCTGTTTCCCAAGGACTCAGTCCTGTGGGATCTTGGCCCAGATTAACGGCGTCTTTGGTCTGAACAAATACAACTGCCTGGCTGGTACTTGAGGGCTTAGGCAAAATCTTGGTTCTGTACTCCACTGGGGCAGTGAGCTATTCAGATTGTAATTAATCAGGGCCAGGGATTTAGCTCAGTGGTTCCAGTGCCTGCCCCAGACTGTAATTAATTAGTTCTGTGTACATCATCAGCAGTTATAAGTTCGGGGCCAGCATTACTCAGTTTCTGTCTTCAGACACTGAATCCGAGCCAGGTCTTTGCTGGTTGCCTAACAGCGCCACAGAAGGCCTCAGTGTACGTCAGGGCACCATCAAGCTTTTGTTTTATTAAATTTTCATGTCTTAAAGGCAAGAATTGGTTGTTTTTTTGTTTGTGGTTCCGGGGATCGAACTCAGGACCTTGTGCTTGCAAGACAGGCACAGTGCCACTGAGCTAAATCCCTGGCCAAAAAAAAAAAAGTGATTGTTCTTTCCAGCTCTCTATCACTCTTTCTCATACTAGGGCCTTTGCCCTGAGCTGTATCCCTAGCCCATTTTTATTTTTCTTTTGAGACAGGGTCTCATTAAATCATTAAGTTGCTAAAGCTAGACTCAAACTTGCACTCTCCTGCCTCAGCCTCCCAGAATGCTGGGATTACAGACCTGTGCAAGCATCTTTCATGAGGTCCTACCACTCATTTCTTCCATAGAGAGGCAATTTGGAGCTGCATCGGAAACCCACGCTCTCACTGTCAGCTCTGCTTGTTTTGGAGTTTTACCAAGAAGAGGCTGGCCGGTTGGCTGACTTGTAGGCTGAACTTGTCAGGCACACCCCTGACCTCTCTTCCGGCCAAGCATCCCTGATAAGTGGGCTGGCCTTGTGCCTGGAGACTCACGGACACACTTGGATGCTTCCTACAGAAATCAGTTAAGCAATCTCCTCCCAAGGCTCAGGACCCCATTCTGGATGTGAGCTGCTGGGCAGAGCCTGGCTTCCCAGTGCCACAGCGATGGCCAACAGGACCAACACATCTGCCCCGTACTACAGCTATGAATATTACCTGGACTACCTGGACCCCATTCCCGTGGATGAAAAGAAGCTGAAAGCCAACAAATGTAAGTCAGGCCTGGGGAAGCCAGCCAGGCAGAGGCTGGGGGGTTGGCCCAAGTGACTGTGGACTCCCAGCTTTTCCCTTATTCACTTACAATGCTAGATGTTACGGGTAAGTGATGGTGTGACCAGTGTACATGTGAATTTAAATGCATGGGGCTCGGGGTCAGATAGGAGTCTGTCATCTCTGTAATAAGTTTGTAAATTCGCCTGCCACGGAACTAAGCAGAATCTTCTTTTAAGACAGATTTCTTGATGAAGCTTCATTTACTTGGGGCCCCAATATTCCCCGTGAGTTTCTTGAAATTGCTGGGTTTGCTTTTTAATTTGGGACAGGTGTTCTCTACCTGTAAGACATACAAACATAACTTTTGCTAAAATGCCAACTAACGTTTAATCTTCAGGGAGGATAAACACGAGCTAACATCTGCCCTCGAATTCCTTTTCTCTTGAGTAACTTGGTGCTCTGGCAACCTTCTCCGTCAGTCCAGCTATGCTCAGTTGAGATGACAAATCAGCTGAAGAAATAACCATGAAAAATACTGCAAAAGCCAGGAATAATGGTCTTGGCACAGAAACCTGCCCTCTGTCCCCCACCCTCTTCTCAGGTTCTTTGGGTATTTTCTCACTGCAATCCCATAATATGTCCCTCAAAGGGTAAAATAAGTCACTAGAAAGGACAGGATGCTTTTCACATGGAAGAAAGATAATTTGTTACATACGACCTCTAAACTGAAATACATTTGAATGCTGCTATTTAAAATATTAAGAAACCTTGGGGACAGTCTTCTAAAATACAAAGGGTGGTCAAAATATACAGTGAACCTTGAAACTTTTAAAATACAGAGAAAGGCCTGCTTTAATCCCCTCAAAGTACTCCCCCTTCTTTGAACACACTCGTCCTACATTGTTGCCACTTTCTGAAGCAGCTTTGGAAGCTGTCTATCGCATCTTCAGGAAGTGTGGTAAAAAAATGCAGTGAATGCTTCATCCAGTAGAAAAGAAGGCTTGTAAGGACATTAAAGTACATCCTCCTCCACTTTATTTACCAGTTCTGGTATCATGTGACTTTGACTCTTTTTCAAAGTCAAAATGACCAGGACAGGTAAATGTTTTGTTATCAGTTCAGGACATCTGAGGCAGCCATGCCAGTGCAACTAAAGACACTCAAGAAAGCAGACGTCCAGAGCTGCTTCAGAAAGTGGGAAGAGTTATGGATTAAGTGTGTTTGAAGCAAGAGGGAGCATTTTGAGAAAGATTACTGGGAATGTATCTTTTACTATAATATATATTTTTAAATTTCACTAAGATTTTGCCTTTTTTGCTGAGTGCAATCACATACACACATACACATCCTACTGTATTATAGTTTTTAAAAAAATTCTTTAACTCTCTTGTTTTTCAATCACTTAGTTTCTTGTTAGGTAGAGTTCCAGTTCCAAGTTCCATTCACAACTTCCAGAAGTCAAAAACTAGTGCCCATCTGTGTTTGTTGAGGACTTCTTATATCCCAAGCACCGTACTAAAGCTTTTGTAGGGACACGATGTTTAGTGTGTGTTTTCTGATAGAAGGCAGAAAATCATGAAATTGGTATGCAGATTTCTGTGCACACAACTCACTAAAGAAGACAGTAATCATAAGGAGATAGTGGCAGGATTGAAGTAAATGTCCACTTATTAATACTGTCAAAAATTCAGAACTTTAGGAGGCATGTTCATATGGAAATAAATGTAGGCTTGTGTTTGGAAATGTCTTTTGTGAGTTAACACAAATGAGGTAAAACTCTGGGTCAACTTTAGACACTGCTATCTTCTTGGGTGCCAGATTTTCCGTTTCTTTATCACTGGGGTTCCAAAGCTTCTCACCACTGTTTGGTTGGGGACTTCTTAACCATCTTAGAAGCCCAAGCTCAACCTTCTGCCCCACCCCCACAAATGTTCTTCCACTTCAGGGAAAAGAGGTTGATGTTCTCTAAGTTATGTGTTAGGTTTAAAAGATATTCTTGCCTTACGAGTTTACAACCTGTTGTAATAAAATCCTCCCCAAGCTCCCAAACCTAATAAAGACTATCTTGGTGAAGAAATTGAGGCCAGGGAGAGGTCAGTCCCTGAGCCCTCCAGAGATGGGGGTACTGGGTGGACACCAAAGGGAGAGACCAGTCCTTGGGTCCCCCTTAGGGAGATTAAACAGTTATTGATATTTTAGTAGAATTCATTCAAATCATGTATTTCAGGGGACTGATGTAATAACTATATCTCAAATCTGCACACAAACAGTAGAAAATGTGTAATCTATATAGCATGTTACCTTGCTTATCGGAGACTCAAGCAAATTTGACTTTATCAAGAAATCTGTCTTTAGAAAAATATTTGGCTTCAGAGTGCTCTAGTTTCTCAGAAGTTTCATTCCCACACAGGCTTATACCATTTACCTCTGTGCTCCTATATATCAGGGCTTTGGCACCCACAGTGAGAGATGTCATTCCAGGAACATTCCTGTGTACATCGTACATGTACTGGTGTGTGCATCTTATCTGAATTTAATCTCTATTTGCAGGGGGCTTGACAGAAACACTCCTCAAAAGAAAGTTTAAATCCTGAATGGGTAGTTTTCAAGTTTTGGGGAGAACAGACCAGAGGACAGGGGTCACACAGGGACAGGACACGTGGACCCTGAGTCCCTGTCACTTACTAGCTATGTGGCCTTGGGCAGTTATGTTACTAAGGCTAGCCAGATTCAAGAGGAGAAAATTAGAACCCGCCTGTCAATGGAGGAAGTGTTAAAAATTTGAGACTATCTTTCATTTATCGTAAGCAAGAAAAACCTGGCAGATGGCACAATGTGACCCAAGAAAAATAAGACCAGATTGGTAGGTAGAGAAATCTGGGGCCAAGGAAAGACTGCAGCTTTGAACAGAGTGGTGGGTAAAGACTTTCCCAAGGTGACCTGAGTACAGGTGAGTCACAGCCTTCAGTATGGGTCACGTAGGAGCCTTCCAAGCAGCAGGAATAGTGAGGGCTCGTGGTGGGGTAGTCCCGGTGCATTTAAAGAACAGAGAAGTGACAGGGACTATTTCCTCATGTTTTTGGAAACTACTCTGAAAATATAACTATTGTCTTAAAATAGAAACCGCTTTATGATTTTAAAATGTAGTATTAATCAATAAGAAAAGAACAACAGATATATAGGCTAGGATAGGAAAAACAGTAATGGAAGAGGAAACTCCAGTGGCTAAAGAATGTGAGACAATACGCAGCTTCACAAGTATTTAGGGAAATGCATCGGGATGAGCAACGAGACCTCATTTCGTACCCAATGGGCTGGCAAAATTGAAAGATTGGTATTCAGAGCATTGGGAGGGAAGAAGAGAAGTCAGAACTGTTACACTGCTTGGGGATGAAAAACCCCCACCATTTCAGAGGCCAACTTGGCAAGGACTAGAAAAATTGAAGATGTCCATAAAGCCTAAGTCAGCTTCCTGCTTCCAGGCAGCCGCCTGGTAAAATACTGGAACCTGCTGACCTCACTGCAGCCCTATTTGTGGTGGCCAGAATTGGAAATGACCTCCTGTTCACCAAAAGAAGATAGGATAAATAAATGTTGGATCTGTTTAATGCAATCATATATAAATTTGTTACAATACACGAGCGACATCTGTATGTGCCAACATAAATAAATCGTTGAAACATAATGAAAGAGAAAACAGGCAAATTATA
>NW_022900936.1:10658164-10721675 GCF_012274545.1 Fukomys damarensis | reverse complement strand
TGAATTAAATTATATTATTGAGTATATTGATTATAATCACATCTACTTGAATTCTAATTTAATTGACTTCAGTGAGTTACAGAATTTATATCATTTGTAAGCATAAAAATCCATATTTTATTAGTGGGGAGGTACATACACAGCGGGATGTTAATTGCACACATCAATTTCGGGTTCAGGATTTTGCCTAGAGGGGAGCTAGTCAGATGGAGGAGGGTTCCAACTCTAGCTGTAACATTTTATTTCTGCTTTTTAAAGAAAAGTATTTGGATCAAGTATGGCATTTTTGGATGGATACATAAGTCTTAACATGATTATCTGTAGTTCTCTGTATACTGAGAATGTTTAACGATTCAAATTTTTGAAATATATATTCAGTAAATAGAATACTTACTTGCCAGGGACTGACCCTGCTGACACCTTGATCTTCGACTTCCCATCTTCCAGAGCTGTGAGAGATAAAATTCTGTTATTTAAGCTGCACAGCCGATGGTATTTTTCTCCCGGAAGCCCAAGCTAAGATTGTACTCATGTGAGTCATGTACCATTGCCCCTTTTGCCACTGGTTTATTGTACTTGGCACATACTGATAATAAGGACCCTCTTGAGGCCGGCCATTACACCAGTGTATTGAGCCGTGAGTCAGAAATATATATTTAAACATAATTTCGTTGCCGGCAGCCTCTCCTGCAAATGTAACCATTGATGGTCTCTTGATACCAGAAACTAACACCCACAGCAGGGTGCTATCAATCCAGCCGACTGGACGTCCACTGAGGACTATTTGTGGTGGCAGAGGGAATGTGGGGGCCCCAGCCACAGGAACATAAGTAGCCACAGCAGAATGTCCAGAGACTCGGTCACAAAAGTGACGAATGTGGGCGCTGATGAACTGGCCCGGAAGCCAGTGTGGGGCATGTGTGTCACCATCTTGTCAAAATGCTGGGGCTGTGCCGAACCCTCCAGCCCCTCCTCTTGTCTAAGACATGCATGGATCTCAGTGCCACTGCGCTCTTGGGCTGTCGGCCAAAGTCAGTCCCATCTCAGGTTGCCAGACTTTTGCACAAGCGGCCACTTCCCCTCTCTTGCCCCTCCTCAGGGTCCCTACAATTAGGCTCTGCAAGCGCTAACCTCTGAAACACCCGCCCCTCAGAAAACTTCAGTTTGCAGCCCTCACATTTCTCTCCCCCCTGGTCTCTGGCTTTCCACCTTCATCGCCATCTCTCTCAATCTTTTTTTCTCCTGTTGCTTTTCCCTTAGGGCAGCTGCTATATGGTCTAAATGTTTGTGTTCTCCCCAAGTTCATGGGTTGAAATCTAAGTCCCATCTGACCCTCGGTGTGATAGTTTAGGAAGCAGGGCCTCAAGGTGGTGATTATGAGCTGTAGAGCCCTTGTGATTGGATCAGTGCCTGTAGAAGGGGCTGAGGGGATGAGTTAAATTTGTCCCTTCCACCCTGAGAGTACACAGTAGCAAAGTCCCTTCCATGAACCAGGAAGTGCTTTTCTCTAGCAGACAGTGATTTGATGAAGGGCTCAAACAGGGTACTTGGCATCTACTCCCATCTGTCCACTTGAGAGCTATGGATCTCACTAGGGCTGGATGTTCCGGTCAGCCGTGGGCAGTTGGCCAAAATTGGAAGCAGAGAAGTAACAAGGTCCAATCTGTCTGCTACAAACATCCTCTGGTGAAAACACAAATTTGGAGATGATGACACCTGCACAGGACATTAGGAGATATACTTGGGCTAGAAATTTAAAGTTGAGATCTTTTTTTTTTGAGACAGGGTCTCACTATGTAGTTGAGACTGACCTGGAACTCACTGTGTAGCCCAGGCTGGTCTCGAACTCACAGCGATCCTCCTGCCTCAGCCTCCCGAGTGCTGGGATTACAGGCGTGCGCCACCACGCCCGGCTAGAAATTTAAAATTGAAGAGATTCCTGTTCTTAGGAGTTGATAGTCTGAGAAGCAGAGATCAGCCAAATTGAGTGAGCATGCTATAGAGTCCTAAATGGGAAAGAGATATAGGATACTGGGGCCCAGAGAAGCTATTGTACTCTTTTTTTTTTTTTTTAATCGCTGAGGCATAATACCTAACGCCTGTAATTTAAAGGAGGAGAGCTTTATTTTGGCGCACAGTGTGTAAAATTTCAGTCCCAGGTGACTGGCCCCATGGCAGGACAGAATGGTAGAGGGGCGTGGCAGAGGAGAATTGCTCCTGACATGGTGGACAGGAAGCAGAGAGATCAAAGGAGGACCTGGGAGAGCCATAAACCTCCAGGCCACCCCCCAGTGACCCTCCTCTTCTGACCAGACCCAACCTCCTAACAGAAAATCAGCCAAAAACCCACTCACTTCCAAAAGCCCTGCCTGTGATCTCATGAAGCTTTAGTGGGACATCGAGATAGAAACCATAAACAGAAGTGGAGGGACTTACTCATGGCACCCATAGATACTCACAGAACTGGAACTCAAAGCCTCTGGAGATCTTCCTAGGATGCCTGTAGAATTAAGCAAGCAAAAAAAAATTTTTTTTTTTTTATACCGGGATCTGAGCTCGGGACCCTGTGCTTGCAAGGCAAGCGGTGGAACCACTGAACTAAATCCTCAGTCCTGAGCGGGCACATTCTTACCAGTAGGTGTGATTAGGAACAGAACTTGGATCCATGCCCTGAATGATGATCCTGCCCATCTGTCAGTTATCGATAGATTGTTTCTTAGCTCTGACGAACCCTTCAGAATGTACTTGGTGTAAAAGATGCGAGTCCTTTAAAAACTTCTTTAAGGCCAGAGCACTGTGTCGCTTTCACAGGAGTGGGCCCTGAAGGGGCAGGACAGGAGGGTCAGGTCAAGATGAGGGTCGCGGTGTGGGTGTGAGGACATCCGGTGGAACTGTCCCCAGTCACTGGCCAGACCATGGTCCCTCTGAGACCTTACAGCTTCAGTTCCTGGCCAGACTGCCGTCATCACCTTCATTGTTGACAGCCTGATTCCCACTGGGGTCTAGAAGGTTGTCTATCATTGCTCCTTCAGCTGTTGATCAGTTTGGGTCTGGTTAAACCAGCCAACACCTCTGCTGCCCATGGCCAAAGTACAGTTATGGCTTCATGTACAACATCCCCCCAAGGTCTCATTGTTCAGAGGGGAGGCTTTGGAAGGTGATCAGATCACGGGGGTGCTGTGCTCACTGGTGGATTCACCCAATGAATGTGCTGTGAAGAGGAATATGCCTGTGGGAAGGGGCAGGTGTCTGAGGGCTTTCTCATCTGGGAGGGTTTATTCTTGACCCTGGCTCCTCTCTTCTGTCTGCTTCCTGGCTGCCACGGGTTGAACAGCTGTCCCCTGCCATGTCTTTCTGCCAAGCTATTTCTGCCTTGCAGCCTACAGACTAAGTCCTGTAAATCAATGAGCCAAAATTAATTTCGCCTTTAAATTATGGGTGCCAGCTATTTTGTCTCAGCAATGGGAAAGTGACTCCAAAAAGAGCTCTGAATCCCTTCCATGGTAGTTTTTCCTGGGTATCACGAACCCAAATTCATATGCTGTAATCCTAACCTGTACCTCAGAATGTGACTATAGTTAGAGATAAGATCTTTTCAGAAGGGGTTATGTTAACATAAGGTCATTAGGGTGGCCCCAATCCAATCTGACTGGACTCCTTATAAGAGATTAGGACAAACACATGCAGGGAAGAAGAAACAGAAAGGATGACATGTACAAGTCAGGGAGAGACATCTCAGAAGACCCTCCAGTCCTGCTGACCCCTCGATCTCAGAATACAGCCTCCTGAATTGTAAGAAAATGAGTATCTGTTGTTTAAGTCACTCAGTCCGTGGTACTTTGTTATAGTGGCTTCTTTCTGAAGTTCTTGTGTTAGGAACACAATCCCCAAAGCCATATGTGAATGATATCAAATGAGGTCCTGAGGGTGGGGCCCCTGCGATGGCATTAGCGGCTTTATAAGAAGAGAACATTTGCTCTATCTTTCCACATGATGCCTCTGTCATGTTTTCATGAAGACAACCCTCCCCAGATGTAGGTGCCACACTCTTGGACTTCCTATCCTCCAGAAAATAAACTTCTCTTCTGTATAAATTACCCCATCTCAAGTGTTCCATTGTAGCCACAGAACATGAGCTAAGACACAGCCTGAACAGACTAATACACTTGGGAACATCCCCTCAGCCTCTAGGTAACCTCACACGATTTCTTTATGTCTTCTAACCCATTGCTACCAGGTTGGGGGTCTTGTCCAAGTTCTTGATGTCCTAAACAAAGAACTGATCAGGACACTCAAGAGGAGCAGCGGGAACAATGACTTATTTGAAAGACAAAAGACAAAATACATGCCAGAGTAGGAGAGGGCCAGTGAGAAGAGTTCGCAGCATTGAGCAGACTGGTGTTGAGAGTTTTAAGCCTTAGGACTTGGAATAAGATTGGGGGGTTTGGCATGATTCCTGCCATTGAGGGGCCTACCTCAGCCTCTTCATTGGGCATTGGGCTTTTTGACCTTTTATGGCTCTTGGAGGAACTGTCACAGTGTCCAAATCCCTGAGGGAGGTCAAATCTGCACGGTTGGTGACATGGCTATTACGGTTGGGGTTTTCCAAGGGCTGCTGGGCACATACTGTACATGAGCCAAGTTACCTGCTTATCTTCACACATTGTGTTTAGACCTGGGCATCCTGGTCCTGGATGTTTAATTTGGAAGGTGGATCTAGTCCCAGGAGCGGGCTCCAAGGTGGGCCCTCCCTCTCTCCCCAGGCATTTCCTTGGTTACCCATGCCTCAGATCCAGTACAGAAGAGAGGCTCCAAGGTGGTCCTGTCCTCCATTCTTTCTCCAGCCTTTTCCTTAGCTACCTCCTGCCTCACTAGTTCAGAACTCTTGCCGGTTTAACCTGAGGTGTGGTTTCTGTGTCTTGGCTGTGCCACAGTGTACTTCTCGGTGCTCTTCTTCGAGTCCTCCTTCTTCTGCGTCTGCATAGATGCACAGAGCTGGTGCCTTGGAAGGGCAAGATCCACAGAGTTTCAGCAGAAAGCCACTTGATCTTCCTTGTAATTACCATACAGACCTACTTAGCAGGGCTGGCTTCTTCTCTGCCTCTGGTGAAACTCTGATCAGGCCCTCATAACTTCACTGCTTACTCATAAAAGTTACCCAAGGGGGCCAGGGATATAGCTTAGTGCCTGCCTGGCAAGCACAAGGTCCTGAGTCCAATCCCCAGTACCACACACACACACACACACACACACAGAAAGGCTGGGCACAGTGGCACGTACTTGTAGTCCCAGCTACTCAGGAAGCTGAGGCAGGAAAATCACTTGTGCTCAGGAGTTCAAGACCAGCCTGGGCAACATAGCAGAACCCTATCTTCAAACAAACAAACAAACAAACAAACGTCAAGTTGCCAAAGGAAGTGTCCACGAAACAAATTCAAACTGTTGAGAAACAAACATCCCTTGAATTTCACTGAGGTAGGACTTCCTCCTCCCTTGCTGGGAGAGCAGGTGTTTCTGGGGTCTTCTGTCTGCCAGCTCCTCCGCTCCCTGGCCTCTGCTGCCTGCTGGTCTGTGATGAGTCTGTGTTAGAAGAGGGGAGGGAGGGGGACAGATAAGGCGGGAGGTCCCGGACCAGGAGAGGCTGTGCAGATAGGAGTCCAGCTGGTGCCTTCTCCCACGGTGTCCCAAAGGGTGTCCTCTCTTCCGATGCCCTCCTAGGACAGTGCCAGGCCACTGTTCCCAGAGGCCAACTGCCACCTGGACCTGTTCTGCTAAAGGCCCATTTCCTCCCATTTATGTCCCTGTAAGCCACATCTGAGCTGGCCCTGGGCCTCCATGGTCCCTGGATGCCCTCAGCCAGGCCTTGGACTAAACCCGGCTTCATCCCTCGACACTGGAGGGACACCAACCACTGAGTGTTTTGCTCCTAAGTTCCTTTTGTTTTGTTGGGACAGGCCCTTTCTATGTATTCCAGGCTGGCTTTGAACTCATTATGTGAGCCAGGCTGGCCCCAAACTTGTGGCCATCTTCTCAGCCTCCTGCATGCACCACCACACCCAGTTTTAAAACCTTCAGACTCCAGTCCAATGTGTTCTACTCACTACAAAGAACACACACGAGGGCTCTACAGAGGCCCCAAGACTCCAGGGCTGGGAAAGCATCTTTCATTCTCCCCGGAGGTGGGTGGAGGAACAGACTGCATACCCTGCTGTCTTGAAAGAAAATTCATTAGAAATAAGGGTCCCCAGTGGCGAGGGATTTAGCTCAGTGGTTCCACCACCTGCTCTGCAAGCACAAGGACCCGAGTTCGATCCCTGGTACCACCCCCCGAAAAGAAGAGTTTAGGCAGTTGCCTCCTATCACAGCTCAAGCTGCCATAACAAAATCCCATATACTGGGTGACCCAGTCAGTAGATGTGGATTATTTTCCTACAGTGTTGAGAGCTGCAAGGCCAAGATCAATGTGCCAGCAGATTTGGTTTCTAGTGAGAGCCACTTTCTGCTGGCTGGTGGACAGCTGTCTTCTTAGGGCTTTAAGTGACCCTTCCTTAGGGCTCTAGAAAGTGTGTGCATGAGAGAACTCTCTGGTGTTTGTTCTTATAAGAACTCTAATCATTCCCTTCATGACCTCACCTAAACCCCTTTTCCTTTCAGAGCACCCCTCTCTGAGCACAGGGGTGCTTGGGCTAAAACATAAGAATTTGAGGAGGAAACACACATCCAGACCATAACAGCACCTTTGCCTTAGATTTCAGCTGAGTCACATAAAGCCCACTGTTAATGTTTTCTAGACGTATTCACCTAGGATCTCATCTGCTCTTATTGACTTATAGATTCATCCGCTTCATGTTGCTATAATAAAATACCCAAAGCAATCGACTTATAAAGAGAAGAGGGCTACTTGGCTCATGGTTTGGGAGTTTCCACTACAAGAGTGGGAGGTCCTGTGACCAACAAAAGTCGGTGTCCGGTGACCTAGTGCTGTTAGGCAGCTTCACAGGTGGGGTAAGGTGAGGTGTAGCCAGGTGAGGTTGGGTGGAGGTCCCAGGAAGCCGGTGACCGCCTTCAATGACTTCCTTGCTGATAGATTCAGTCTTCTCCCACTTGGACAAACCAGAACGTTTCACACAGCCAGCTCTGCAGCCTTCCCTGCGCCATGCTTACCACAGCTGGGAACAGCTGGAGCCAGCGAGGCTTCAAGGCGGGACAGAGAGGCAGAACCTGGGGCTCATGGGTGACACTAAGGTGCAGGGAGGATTTTAAGACCTTCCCTGGTTGGATTCCATGGCGGCAGGGCTGATATCTGCAGACACCTAGGGAGACGCATGTACTGTGGTATGGGCCAGCCACGGCTGAGTGGAAGTGTGGGATGCCTTTCCCAGCTCAAAAGCTGGTGCAGTTTTGTGTATTGGCGCTGTACAAGGATTTTTAGCCTTGTGAATTCGGATGTGGCATTTGGTTGTTCTGGGGAAGGTATCTCCATTCTAATCCTGTCAACCAGGTGGAAAATACCACTCCCCACTCCGCAGTTTGAGGCCGAACTGGAGTGACTGCTTTACGTGCTTGATCTTCTTCCTCTCCCCCTTTCAGTGGCTAAATTCCACCCTACAGCGGCAAACCAGATTATCCTAATAAAATGCCTCTCTACCAATCTCGAGGTCCCTTTCAGAGAGCAGCACATGGGGCTGATTTCCCCTGAGGGTGATGGCGTCAGGGCGCTGTCATCTGCCTCTGGGGTCCCTGTGTCTCGGTCCCTCGCAGTCCTTCCTGACTTCGGCTGGCAGCCTCGGTGACAGTGCACACGCATATGCTGCTCCAGGAGCCGGAGCTGAGGACAGAAACACGCGGATAAACAGCCTTTTCTAAACACAGTGAGGCGGGCGGGGGATTTAGCTCAGTGGCACTGCACCTGCCTCGCAAGCACAAGATCCGGAGTTCAATCCCCAGTACCAAAAAGAAATAAAAAATAAAAAAATAAATTGAACACAATGCAGAGAAACCAACGAGCGGATTGACCAAAGGGCTGCGCCTCTCTTCTCGCATCCAGAGCAGTTTTAGGTCCCAGCTTTAACCATGAGCTCAGTTTCCTCATCCAATGCTCTTTCCTATGTGTATGATGTAAGAAGTAAGAGTGATTTTTTTCTTTTGGTACTGGACCTTGAACCCAGAGTCTATGCACTGACGACACCCCCAGCCTTTTCATTTTTTTCCCCTTAAAAATTTTGTTTTAATTAGGACCCGTTTTCCATACATAATGATCACATTCACCATGGGCATGTGTATCTGTGTATAGTTTATTTTAATTCTTCTTTTTTCCCTCATTCTTTTTCCCTCCCGTCAACCTGTTCCCCTCATTTACAGAATCTTTGTTTCCCATTTTCCCTTCCATTCTCTTTTAAAATCTCTTTCTCCTCCTTTCCCTTCCTCACATCCCTTTCCATTTAAATGAGTTTGGTGGAGTACTACTCTGCCATCAAGAAGGGTGCGCTTGAGACAATTTTAGGTAAATGGATGCTTCTCAAGACCATAATTTTAGGTGAAATAAATCACACACAAGATTAAATATCATATTATTTCTTTTTTGTGGGGAGCCCAAAGGGTAAATAAAGAATAAAAAGGAAGATAGATACTGGGAAGTAGAAAGAGCCTTTTCATTTGGCACAGACTCGCTAAGTCATTAAATTGCCTAGGTGGGCTCAAACTCCCTGCCTCTGCCCTCCAGAGTGCTGGATTACAGGTACCAGAATGTTAACCCCTTAAAAGATCTGTGTCAGAGAAGCCTCAGGAGGAGGTGCTACCCTTAAATGATCCTATTATTACTCAAACTCCTTGGAACTGACTGTAGGTAACTGTGGAACATCACGTGAGACACGCACGGTGATAAATCATGTTTGTGACCTTCTCTGGATGGATTTTCTTCTTGGAAATAGTTAAGATTCACCCATAAACAAATCAGATAAATGGAGTGGGTGAGTAAGCTGATTGGTGTTATCTAGGAGTCAGAAATGAAATATGATCTCAACAGAGCAAAACTGTGTGTTGAGTTCGCAATTCAGGGACTTGTCCTTGAAGGCAGTTTGAAGAGGAGACCCAGAGAGGATTGGCCCGTGGATGAATGTTTGGAAACGTTCTCTCTGTGGAGGGCAGGAGAATTAGATTGAAGGTCACCTTCATCTGGATTTTTTAGTTCTGCTACGTTCACTGAGAAAATACTTTCTTTACTGACAGTAAAGAACACTAAAAACTTGCATTTTAGTGAGACACGAGGTGCAGCGACACCACTTGTCACAACACCCTCTTGACAGGAACGATAATTTTAGTTCCATTGAATCTTTTCACAATCATTGAGCAAGAAAGTGTACCATGCGCATACATGTACATATTATTTTACTTAATCCTAACATCTGAAATAGTAGATACTCTTATCCCCATGTTACAGGTGATCAAACAGATCTAGAGATGGAAAAATCTCAGATTTCTCAAGACCACATAGCTAGGAAAGGGAGGAATTAGAATTTGAACTCAGAATCATCCACCTCCAAAGTCTAAGCTTCCATCACATTGTTATTCCCGAATAAGGGAAAAATCTTTGTTGTTGTTCTTGAGAAAGGGTCTAATATGTACTTCCAATATAGCCTTGAACTCACTATGTAGCCCAAGCTGGGCTCAAACTTTCAATCCTCCTGCCTCAGCCTCCTGAGTGAGTGCTGGGATTATAGGCATGCGCTACCATGCCCAGCCCAATCAGGGAAAAATCTTGAACTCGATCCTCTAGGACCCTGGAACTCAAATATTACAAGCATTTGGAAGGAGGAACGCTACAACTGAGCTTCAGCAGTTTGCACTCAACAGAATAGCAGCACTTCAGTGCTCTGACTGCATGAATTTCAGCTCTGGGTTAGGAGGAGAAATCCGTCCAGGCAGGAGCGGCCCAGGCAGCCCTCGGGAACCTTCTGCCACCCCGCTCCTGTCCAGTTCTCATTCCACCAATGTAGACGGGAAAGGAAGGACGCATGGAGGAGAGGAAGAGGACTAGGGATAGGGAGAGGGACAGGGGAAGAAGGGGACAAGGAAGAGGGGAGAAGGGCCAGGCAGGGTGGGGAGGGAGCAGATCTCCACGAATGGACCTCACAGCGCAAGTCGGCCTCCCACGCAAACATTTCCCATACTGGCCCTGACAGTTCTTGCCTTCGGAACAAAATGTTCTCTGGGAGCCCTGGCGGTGAACCTTCAGTGGGAGGGGAAGGAGCCACTGGTTCTCCTGGCTGCCTCCTTGGAGAGAACATGAGGAAAGGAGCGACCAAGGACTTCTGAAAGGAGCGACCAAGGACTTCTGAGCATCTTCTTGGCCTGACATTGAAATCCCACCTCTCTGAAGACCCTGTGTCGTTTCCCGCTGGGGGTCTGGGGAAGTGACAGGCTTCTCTCTGAAGTGGGAAGGGGTCCCTGGAAGAGCTAATATAGGTGCTAGTGACCTCAAATCTTGCTTTTTTTTTTCTTCTTCTTCAGTACTGGGGTCGAATGCAGGGCCTTTGTACTGAGATATACCCCCGGTGCTTCTTTTATTTATATTTATTTTGAGATAGATTTGCTGTTATCCAGGCCGGGCTCAGACTAATGATTCTTCTGTCTTAGCCTCCCAGAGGGCTGAGATTACAGGCGTGCACTACCACACCTGGCTCTGGGCATTATTTTTATGAAGAATAAAAAAATAACAGCATCTGTGGAAACCTAAAATATAGAGGGAGGGGGAGAGAAGGGAAGGGGAAATAAAAAGAAGGAAAATGTGTTAGGTATGTGTACCAACCCCCCGTGAGGAATGTGAGCACGGGGTACTATAATAGGTACTAATAAAAATAAAAATTAAAAAAGAAATTTAATATACAGAATTTAATTTACAGAATAAAGTCCCAGACCAGTTTTTCAGAAAGCATGTGCGCTCTTATACTTAGAAGGTTATGAAATAAATCAGGACAATGAGCAGGTGAGGAAGGCTGAGAAATTTAGGAGGACCTTTTGTAAAGTCTGTAAGCTTGAGACACACAGAAGGGCTGTGTTTCCCACTTCCCAAGAGCCCAGAGGTCCCCGTAGGAGGCCTAGGAGGTCTAGGAGGCACCATTAGTTTCTTAACTCAGGGACAGAAAGAGAAGAGGAGAGAACCAGCCTGGGGTTTACATCCTTGCTTCCGTCGTGTGGACAGGCCAAGCAGCTGGGGTGCTCCTGATTCCTTTGTCAAGTACAGCAACTTTGACCATATCCTGTTTTGTTGGTTTTTTGAGACAGGGTTTCACTAAGTAATTCAGGCTGGCCTGGAACTCACTGTGTAGCCCACGCTTGCTTCAGACTTGCAGCGATCCTCCTGCCTCAGCCTCCCGAGTGCTGGGATTATAGGCACGCACCATCGTGCCCAGCTCAGTTTGTACATCTTGTCCTAAGGGCATTCGGTTGCTCAAACTGGGACACCTGCAGGCTTTCACAAAGAGCTTTGTTCCTGATATCACAGCTGAGAGAACCAGCAAGAACTTTGCCCAATTCTCCTGATCAGAAGCCAGGGAGAAGGCCCCTCTGGCCTGCCAGGGCCCTAAGAGATCTGGTGAGGTTCCTGGTTTCCCTGGGCCTTGAGCCTCCCGTGTCCCACCTGGCTGAGCTCTTTCAGGCCCCAGCTCCCAGCCAGTGCAGTGAGCGGAGGGGGCCTGGGCCACTTAGAGCAGGAAGGGCCTAGCCTGGTGCGGTCCTCAGGGTGTCTGATTACGGGGGCGAGGCTGCTGCTAAGGCAGCACGGTCAGCACTGGCAGGTGGTCGCGTCACACAGAGCCGCCCAACCTCCCTTCTCCTCCCAGCAAGGAAGAGAGCGGGCGGGCATCCCTCACGCTGCTCTTCCAGGGCTGCAGCCAATCTGGGGGAGCCTCACTGTAAGACCTAAGTCTCACGTCCACTCTGAGGAGCGTGAACAGCCGAAAGGGCCTCCACGATGCTGAGTCCTATGGCGCAGCGAGGGCTCCGGAGGCAACACCCAGGGCCTTACTTCTAGGAGCCTTGAACAGCCCAAAGGGCCTCCACGATGCTGGGACCTATAGCTCCGCGAGGCTCCAGGAGCTGGACGGAGGAATGAGAGTCACCCAGGAAGGAACACACCGGACTAGTTGGAAAACAGACCTTTATTAGTCTGGCCAGACGGCACTCTCAGAACTGAGCAGCTCAGAGAGGCCCCGCAAAGGGTTAGCACAGTTTTTTAAAGGCAAGGAAAGAGGATTGCAAGCACAGCAAGTGGGCCAGGGGTCAGGGGGCCGGTTTTCTGCCGTCTGTCTGAAGGAGCCAGCTATACGGGGCACCTGGCCTTTCATCTCCAGACCTCAGGCTGTTCTGTACTAACCAGGCCTTGAGTCGCTATCTTGTTTACCTGTACCAGGCTGCCATACACTCTGTTTTAATCTTATGTTGGAGCTGGGTAGAAAGAAATGTGTGCTGCTATGTGCTGGCTAACTAGGGGTTACATAGCGGTTAGAGTCCCACATCAGGATGCAGCCCAGCCTGACCCTTCCTCCTTCCTGCTCCCTCCCCGGGGCTGGGAAAAGGAAGGGCTCCAGGGCACGGCTCCGCAGCAGGCAGCACTCGGGCTCCTTCCTGCCCCTCCCTGCGGGTCAATGTCTACACCAAAGCAGCGGGGCGATTCTCTTCCTCCCGCAGATTCCATTGTGATCGTCTTTTGGGTGAGCCTGGCTGTGTTTGTGATGTTCCTCTTCCTCATTCTGCTCTACATGTCCTGGTCAGGCTCCTCACAGATGAGGTAAGTGGGAAGGGGTGTGGTGTTCAGATAACTCAGGCCTCAAGAGCGAGCAATAGCACAGAACAGCCACCGGATGGAATAGTATGCAGCCATAAAAAGGAACAGAGTACTGATTCACACTGGAACGTGGGTGTACACAGTCACGTGCCACATAATAATGTTTTGTTCACCACTCCTGCACATTCAATGGTGGTTCCATGTGATTCCATCTCCTAGTGATGTCTCCTACCTTTGTCTGCCAGTATGCCCCATGACGTTAGTGCAGTGACAGAATCACCTGACAGCCCGTCTCGGGATGCATCCCCGTTGCTAAGCAGCGTATCACTGTGCTTAGCAGCAGCATTCTGAGAAGCCAGACCCAGAAGTCCACAGAGTACGACCCCACTGAAGTGAAATGTGGGGAAAGGCAAACCCATACAGACAGGAGGCAGAGCGGTGCTCACGTAGGGCCGGTGGGGAAGTCAGGGGAAGGCAAGGGCTGCTAGGGAAGGGATGATAGAACTGTTTTAAACTGGATGTGGTGTGCATGTCTGTAATCCCTGCACTCTGGCAGGCTGAGGCAGGAGGATCTTAAGTTTGAGCCTAGTGAATTAGCGACTTAGCACCATCCTGTTTCAAAAATATTTTCTTAAAGGTCTGGGGATGTAGCTTGTGGTGAAGGGCTAGGGTTCAATCTCTAATACTACAAAAACAAACAAACAAACAAACAAAAACCCCCAAAACAAACCTGTTCTAAAATAAGGTTATAGCAACACTTGCACAGTTGAATAGACAACTGAATTATACACCTAAGTGGGTGAACTTTATAACATGTAAAATACATCAAAGCTATTAAAGCAAATAAAGCCCAAATGGTCCCATGTGCAAATGGAGCAACACACACACACTCACACACACACACACACTCACACACACACACACACTCACACACACACACACTCACACACACACACACTCACACACTCACACACACACACTCACACACACACACACACACACACACTCACACTAATGGGACCCTAACAGTTTTCTGTGGTCACCACCTCACCCCATCCTGCCTCAGTAAACTGAAGGTAAAATTTAGTAGCTCCAACTAGTAATGAGAACTTAGCTCATTATTTTCTTTTTATAGCAAAACATTTATGGGTACATTTTAGGCATACGTGATAACACTCATTATAGGGAATTCGCACCTCTGTGAATTTCTCATTTTCTCCCCTCCCTGTGTACAGAAGCTTTGTTTCCATTTTTCCCTATTTCACTTCTTTTCTTGCCCCCCCTTTTTAATCCTTCCCTCCTCCCTTATTCCCCTTCCCAATTTCTTCCTATTTTCCAATATCTAGTACACATTTTAGTCCTTATTTCCACTTTCGGTTTCTCACACCAGAGAAACAAAGTGATATTTAAACATGGGTGTCCGATTTAATTCACTTAAAAGCATGAACGTTGCTTGTTATACATTAAGTCTCCTGTGCTAGAAGATGGCTCGCTACACCGATTTCCGTGCTGTTTCCAGCGTGCCCAACGCCCAGCCACAGCAGGGGACAGCACAGAGGCCCACCCATACCCTGGCAGTAGCACTGGGGCCGGTCCCACTCCTGCCTTTTCGGGGTGATGCTGGGTACCTGAGAGGTGGACCAGGCAGCAGTGGAGCTGCACTGGGGTCCAGGAGAAAGAAATCGTTTTCCTTCCTATTTTAGAACTCACAGAACAGTTAAGGAGGTTTTTACCCCACAAGACTCTTTAGAGATAAATTTAGGAAAATTACCTTTCTTCTCTCCAAGATGCCCTTTTCGTCACCCGAGGGGATTGTCAGTGACCGCCCTGTTGGAACGTGCCTGCTCTGCTGGGCACACAGTAGACTTGGCTGCCAAGCCTGGCTCCCCTGGGCAGTATGCTTCAGACTGGAGTTTTCCAGGGGCAAATGTATAACAGTGTTCAGCCGAGCAAACTCTAGGGCTCACCAACAGAAATAGTCTTGAGACCTTTTTTTGGAGGCAGAATCTTGCTGTGTAGTTCAAGCTGGCCTTGAATTCATAGCAATCCTCCTGCCTGGCACGCCCAAGTGCTGGGGTCACACACAGCCCGGGGCACTTTGTAATAGATGTGGCATACCTAGGGCAGCAAAGACAGGCTGGTTCTCTGGTTTCACCCTGGTGACACCTGAGACACCTACTGTCTCACATCCATTCCGTGGGTGAAACCCAAGATAGGAGGGGAGTGGTGGCCGGGCTGACACCGGGCAGCTCGTGGCAGAAGCCAGGGAGGATGGGATTTCTTGGCTCAGATACGAGTCGGCCTGGGGACACAGACACAAGACACTGACACATGGCAGGATGGAGGCCAGTCTCCCCTGGCCCAGGCGACCAATGAGGAGAGAGAGAGCTTGAGGGAAAGACCTGAGGCCTGCTGCCGGGGACGCCCTGCTTTCTCCTCTGGTGCCCTCCCTGAGACTTTGACCCTCCTCACAGGGGTGTGTGTGTGGTGACTGGAAGGCACCGCTGTGAGCGCCTCCCTTTCATACTGCCTTCCCCTCGGTCCCCCACAGGAATGGCCTCCAGCACCACCCTTCGTGCCCATGGAGCCCTGGCCTCAGCCTGCCCCTCTGCCTATGTAGAACCTCCCCGCGGACCGTGGAGGAGCTGGGCAGCGGCGCCAGCACGGCAGACCTGCGGCTCTAGCAGGGGCGCCCTGTGCCTCGCACCCCTGCTGTCCGCGGGGACAGGCCTGGAGCGCAGTACCAGCAACCGCAGTGGGAACACGCTGGGCGAGCTTGGAGCTGCCTCCTCCCTGTCGGAGGCCCCACGCTAAACCCCAGTGACATCAAACCAGTGTGGATGCGTTTACCTTTTAAAGCCTGTTCACACCTCACAGACTGCACGACCAGGATCAAAATGACTGTACAAGGAGGTGCAGCACCGCATCTGGGGCCCCTCTCGCTTAGGGACAGCTTTGCTGACTTTACGTAGCTCGCTCTGCCTGCTCGCTGCTTTTGTCTGCTTTGGAACAAATCTTAGTAAGTGAATTGCAATAAAAATGTCTGCTAACTCTCGCTGTGGCACTGTCCCTCCAGAGGTGGTAGTGCCCTGTGGTCTGCTGCACCTGGCAGGCCACTGGCAAAGCCTGCAGACACCACCAACTGCTCACAACAGGTGGCAGAGTCTGCAGCCCGCTCCAAGGACAGAAATCTCACCCTCACCCTCACCTGCACAGAGCGCAAGGCTCCTCCTGGAGGTGGCAGCACAGCCAGGCCCAGCAGGCGGCGCCTGTGCCCAGGAGAATGAATTGGCTGGCAATACCCGGAAGTTCTCAAGGCTGGCAGCTGCGCCTCTCCCTGGTCACTTTATGTGACCACAGATCTGAGCCCAGCAGTGGCCCTGGGCTGGATCGGGAGCCGGCACCACACTGACCCAGAAAAGCCACCCGTACCATCCAGGGCATTCGGGAAAGGAGGTGTGGGCTTCATTTTAAAAGTGACTGTGTCCTCTCGCCACAGCATTTGTAAGAGCTGTCATTTGGTATCCACGGGGTCGGGCCTTGGTTCCAGGACCCCTTGGGGATCTCAGATCCATCTCTGAGATGACACAGGATCTGCACAGAACAACACATCCCTTCCTGCATACTTTAAATCATCTCCAGGTTACGCACAATCATCTGAATACAGTGTGAATGTCAGGTAAATAATTGTATACTGTTGTTTAGGAAGGGACAAGAAAGAAAAGTCACTGCACGTTTATCCATTTGTTTCTTTCAGAATATTTTCAATCTGCAGTTGCAGATCCTAGGTCTGGAGTGGCGGCTGTATTTAAAATTCGGCTTTGTATTTTACACTCTGGTGAAGACTGCGTAAATCTATTTTCCACGGCACAGGATCTCCCCACCCCATGAATGGAAGATGATTTCACGGGTGGGGGGCTGGGTGTGGGCTCACCACATGGGGGGCAGTGGACTTGGGAAGAAGACAGGGACCAGGAGACGCAGAAAAGCGGGGGACTTTCCAAACCTGTGTCTGCAAACTCACTGAGGTGAACCCCAGCTCTGAAGTCCTTGTCACTGCCCCCTTCTAGCCAGAACCCCACTGTGCATGCTATTTCAAGGGGCCTGCAAGGGACGAAATCCCAGTGTGTGACAGAGAGGCACAATAAAGATTAGAATGGGCTGGCTGTGGTGGCCCGCGCCTGTAACCGCAGCACTCAGGAGGCTGAGGCAGGAGTTCAAGGCCAGCCTGAGCTCCTCAGCGAGACCCTGTTTTAAAACAACAAACCAAAAAGAGAAAAAGGGAGATGCAGAGAGAAGGAAAAGTGGCTTTTGCTGTGACGGTCCTTGGATGAGGCCAACCGGAACACGCACACAGGATGTCAGCTGAGAATGTTCTCAAAATATCCTTGCAGGGGTTGTGGGGGAGGGGATCAGAGAGACAAATGGCTTCCCCTTCTAGACAACAAGCCCTGCTTGTGCTGACGGTTTGTACACAGGTAAGCATTCCTCTTGCCTCCATTAAAATCTTAGGTTGTTTAAAACAAAGGATTCTAAGGAGCACTGGTGGTGAACAAAGGGGTAAAACTCCTAGCCGAGCTATCCCGGCGCTGTGTATGGTACGCAAGACAAATGGCTGCCCCAGTGCCAGAGACACTCAGGGACGCAGGGTGTGCAGAAGGGCCTCAGAGGGCCAGGTCGGTGTTTTACCCGGGAAATACAGACTTTTGAACAGACTATAAAACTAAAAAATCTCTTTTTTTCCTCATTTTTCCTTATTGGTACATTTTAGGTATACAGTACAGTTACATTCATTATTAGGATCTTGTCTCTTTTTTTTTGGGATCTTGTCTTTGAAACACAACTTTAAAAAACTAAAGGCTGCTCTCCCAAAGCAGAGCTCAAACCACTTTATACACTTTAAGCATTTAGTGTAACAACCTTTGATTTAATAAAATAATCACCACCAGCAGGCATTCATTCAGTCGTACAAAATTTTGTTACTACTTTTTAAAGAGCAAAATCTTTAAATATTTCTTCATACTCATCAAAAACTATGACAGAGCTTTCCTTTCCTTTTTTTTGGTACCGGGGATTGAACTCAGGACCTTGCGCTTGTGAGGCAGGTCGCGCACCACTGAGCTAAATCCCCAGTGTGACAGACATTCCAGACGTCTTAGCTTGAACATTCACCACTGGTTGTGTAACTGCAAGCAGGAGCTGGACCTGGATCTGGATCTGGACCTCTTCCTGAGGCATGGGAGCCCCCAGGGGGCAGGGTCTCACCTGCTCGAGTCCCCCAGGCGGTGGCCCAGAAGCTCTCCACCTCACTGCAGCCTGGTCACTTGTGCAGGCATTATCTATACTCCGTCCCGGTCCTCCGGTAGGGAAACTGAGCCAACATCCGGAACCCGTCATGTCATGCCTTCTCCAGGAACCAGGACGCCACCCAACTTCTAGAGCCCGGGAGCAGTTGCAGGAGTCACGCATCCGAGGCCAAAGCAGTGATGTCGCTGCAGAGCACGGCAATGGCCTCCTCCTTGCTTGGCGAGTCCTCTGTAGCCTCACACACCATCTGGGCATGGGTTAGGAGGGCGTCTGGCCGCCGAGCCCCCAGCCAGAGGTCCTTAATGTACATGGACACCAGGAACCCTGCGGAAGCTGAGGAAGATGGGATGAGGGCCATCAGGAGGGACACCTCTCGGCTGGAAGCAAGCCACCCGCCCACCATGGAAACTCGCCTGGGTCTCTAGGAACCTGCACCACAGCCTGGCAACTCCACTGAGCACACAGGCAAAAGTGGGTTTGGCTTGGCCTAAGGTTGTGTTACTTTAAGATGTACCTTTCCTCTGATGAATCTTAAGGATTTGTGTGTATGGATCTTAAAAGAGAAGTCATTATAGGCTGCCATCTGCCTGAGTCTGAGTGTCCATGCCAGGGCCAGCACTGAGGCTGTGCAGCTCTTCTGAATCACTTCATGGCCCCCCCTCTGCACCACAGGGTCCTCTGCAGGCCCCTCAGGGAAGGGACTGCTACCCTGGAGGAGGCGGCTGCTGGGCCTGCGCTGCTCACAGCTCTGCTCACCCCTGCAGTCAGACCTCTGGGCGCTCGTGCAACACCAAGCATGCTAACTGCAGGTGTGTCTGTGCTGGGCAGACACTTGCATACCTGTGCACAGCCACTCACCTGGCTGGGTGACACACCTGCCTTTGGGTTATGGTCAAGACTGCTCTGCACTAATGTCACTGAAGGCCAAAGCAGACTCTCCCTCCCTTCGAATTCAGTGTCAAATGGCAGAATCGTGCCTAGGGTTACCGAAACACTTCAGGAACCAAGCTGAGGAGGTTGGCAGAGGCCTGGCCCACTGCCCTGACCCTGCCCCCTCCTCACTCCCCCGCTTCCGGCCAGAGCACTGGCATTACCTCGAATGGTGCCATTCTCCTCCTGCACCGAGGACGTGCACAGGGCCTCTAGCATCTGGTGGAAGGGGCTCCCCGCGTGGCCCTGGGCCGCCACCAGCTGCAGCATGACCGTGTTGAACAGAAAGGCTGCATCGTGCATGGGCCCTGCCAGGCCCTCGGCACTGCAGAGGCGGCTGTACAGCTCAAACAGGCTCCTCCTCACGGCGCCGTCCCCAAGGAGGTTGGCCACGACCGCTGACTGTGGCAGAATGTGGCTCTTGAGCCAGCCCAGGAGCCCCACTGCCTCAGCCCTGCTGAGTGGGCTCTCAGCCACCGAGCGCAGCACCCAGCTGGCCACCAGGGAGGCAGCGGCGAGTGCAGGGCTGGAGGCTTCACTCTCTGGCATGGCCTGGTCCTGGGAGGGCTCAGGGCTGGGGATTACTGGCCCCCAGTGGGTCAGGATGGACCTCAGCAGGGCATGGCATTGCTCCTCAGTAGACGCTGCCAGCTCAGGCTGGGCTGTTTCCTCCTTGGCCTCCCAAGGCCTCCTCTTCCGGCCCCTCAGGGCCCTGGCTCGGGCTGATACAAGAGGCCTGTTCTTCTCCTTGAGCATTTCTATGGAGGCAGAGGGACAGGTGGTGAGGCCGCTGTCCCTCCTGTCCACACAGACCCTACTCAGAAGGTGGAGCAGCTCACAGGGCCTCTGAGCACCTGGCTCTCCTCTGACAGGGCCCTGACATGCATTCCACTGACTCACCATCTACTGTGACTGCAACTGTAATGAGCTCATTAATACGGGAGAAACCAGGTGTGGTGTGCACCTGTAGTCCTGGCTACTCAGGAGGCAGAGGCAGGAAGACTGCTTGAGTCCATCTGCTCAAAACCAGCATGGAAAACACGAAGAAAAGAGGAAGAGAAGAAAACAAAGGAAAGGAAGAAACAGAAAGCTATAGATGGCAGCATCAGATCTCCAGTCCAGGAGTCCTGGCTCCAGTCTGTCCTTTGAGTCCACATTATGGGGACCAGCAGCTCTCAGCCACCAACTGCCCGGCCCCCAAGAAGTGACACCTGGACACTCAGGCAGGCCAAGTGACTCATCCTACGGCAAAAGCTACAGGTGACCCAGGCCCACAACCCATCTAGGGCCCAAAGCCTTGGAAGCGGGGAGCCTCAGGGAGGGAGACACTGGCCACTCCAGACACTTACTCATCAGGTCCCTGATGCGGCAGCTCTCAATGGCGGCTCTCAGGTCCTCCTGGAGCTTCATGTCTCTCTTGATGAGGCTCCACTTGTGCAAGAGGACCAGGGCATCTTTGGTGGAGAGCATTGTCTCATTCACAGTGAATCGGCCCATGCCCTTGAAGGCCTGCAGGACAGTGGCCCGGTACCTCAGCACGGAGTCCAGTGTCTCAAAGAAGCTGCTTAGCTGGGCAGAGGCCAAGGTGGGCCTGTTTGGAAGTCAATGTTACAGACTGAGCCTACGAACATCACACATGGGCTACCCAGGCCCCACTCTTCCCTCAGGAGACACCCGGTGTAGCTGCAGTACACAGACAAGAGGAGGCACAGAGGGAGACCTGGAGCCCGGCCTCTGCCCTGGAGGAGTTTGGCTAAACTCAGCAGCCAAGCAGAAAGCCTGAGGGTCAGGGGCTGGGGCTGCACAGAAATTCACTCCCAGAAACGGAGGCTCAGGTGACAAGGCTGAACACTGCAACTGTGGCCAAAGCCTCAGTGATGGCTGCTGAGAGGAGACAGATCTCTCTGAGCCCCAAGAAACTTAAAATTCAGCTGTTCCACTCCACAGTATTAATTTGAGTCCAAGGGATCAGATGGAAAATACAAAAATACACTGGAAAACTCACAGACGCGTGAGTCTTGCAGGCAAACAGGGAGAGGGCTACTTGGTAACATTGTGTCTTAGGTTAGGTCACAGACAGTACACTCTTCTGTGAAACCGCACTGTTTATTTGATCCACATTTCCAGGCAGATGATTCGCCTGCTAAGATGACTGTGTGTGTGCATTTTTAAAGTGGGTTCAGTTCTCAGGGCACTCCGAGCCTTCCGAAATGTAAAGAAAGAGTGTAGAGATGTCCTAATGCCCCACACCTGCACCAGTGCTGGGGCCTACAGCCATAGCTGAGCCCTGTGTCCACAGGTGACGGGAGACAGTAAGTGGCCCTGGCTACCGACGCCGCCCACGAGCACAGCAGGGCCCCTGCAGGGCAGGCTCACCTCAGGTGCTTCACAAGCGCAAGGAGGACATAGAGGAACTCGGTGACCAGGTGCAGGGGAAGCAGCTTGCGGGGCTCCTGGGAGCTGGGCTGGTTTGGCAGCTGGCTCTCCCCCTCCACGCCTTTGGCCCCCAGGTTTGTCACCCACAGCGTGTGCAGCAAGGAGATCAGATTGGACAGCAGCTGAGTCTCCAGGAACCTGAAGGCAGACACAACAGCGGTTCACTCTGCCATGTTCTCACCTGTCAGGGAAACCAGTCTCGGGGTCGGTGGGTGGCTGGGACAGCACATGGAGCGGTGGCTTCACGGTCCTAGTATTCCCATCACTCTTGCCCCCAAAGCACATGCTCTAAGTGAGGACAGGGTGCAGCTTGAAGTTATGTCAAAAGACACGGAATGTAGTTTAAGAATGTACAAGAGGGCATAAGAACCTCTGGTCTTGTCACAGCCAGAGCTGTAGAGCTGTCTCCCGGCCCCTGCGCTGGCAGTGGACTGCTGAACCCTACTATACTGGGGACTCAGTTCCTGTCGTCTGACAGGATGGCTCCGAGAGGACAGCAAGCTGCAGGTCTCAGGCAGGAAGGCTGCTGGGCTTCTGCCAATATCAATGGCAGCTGTTTATGGGTCCAAGGCAGACAAGACATTGAGAAGAAAGACACCAACGGAGAAAAGGCTACCAGGGCAGTCCCAGGAACTGGACTTCAGGCGCATGCGGTGTCCTCAGGACGCTCCAGCCAACACCAGAGCAGGTAGCAGATGGCTGGTCTCTGCCCCACCTTAATCCTACCTGACACATGCCTCTCACACAAAAGGCACTGACCTGTTCTCCAGGATGTGCAGAATCCACGTCAGAAGACTGTAGTCCCGCAGGATTTCGTAGGCAGATCTGGCCACCCGGGCTATATTCTGTAGAATTTCTAGAATCCAATTCTGAAAACACAGAACAAAAAGATACTCCTCGATGGGGAAACTGAACTCACTTGGATCAGAGGAACCACTTAAAAATGTGATGGATTCTATGGTTTCAGGCATTTACTGGAGGGCAAAATGAAGAGGCCTTCAGATCTGCCAAGGACACAGCTGCGAGGCCCATGCAGAAAAGGATTTCACCAGCGGCCAAGTGGTCTCGGTGTCCCACACTGCGTGCAGAAGTGAGTCAGTGGCACCATGCAAGCAACCGGATGGGTGCTAACCGAGGCCCATTTCCCCAGTGCAGAGCTGGGTTTAGGGCGGCCACAGCCGGCCTGGCACCAAAATCACATGGGATTGGTCACACCGGGAGAAAGAGCAGAGATCTTTCCGGCTCCAACTGGCAGAACCACTCACCTGTGCCACTTCATCACACAGTGGGCTGCTGAAGAAGGACAGGATGATGTGGAAGACGCCCCGCCTGGCACACAGCTCATAGCACTGCTTGTCACGAATCCCCTGCCGCAGAATCCCAAGCACCCATTCCTGCTCAGTTTTGTGCTGCAACCCAGGCAAACCAGAAGGTACTGGTAAGAAAAGTGAAGCCCCTCTATCTGACAGGTCTTCAGACAACACGAGTTTCCAATGGTGGAGAAGACTAGCACAGCAGCACCCCCGGCTCTGATCATTCAGAGTCCTCATCTCCTCTTGGATTCTCTCCTCAGGTCAAGAACACAGGCCAAGCAGGGCTGGAACAGCCACCTGTGCTGAGCCAGTGTTCCCCATGGGATATTTCATCTGCAGCCTAGGGACGGGCTGAGGGAAAGGACACAAGAGTGCTACAGGTCTGAGCCGCGAAGTAAAGAAGGAATGCATGGAAGTAAAGAAGGAAGGCCCTGCTGATGCAGAGCCTGCGAACTGCTCTTCCCTGACCTCGCTCTACTCTGCTCATGCGGTGGTAACAGCCGTGTTGCACGCTGTACGCCTCATCTGAGAGGCAACCGTGGCCCAGGGATCCAGGGCGGGACCTGGGCAGCCTACCTCAAAGTCAGAGCTGTAGAAGAACTGGTAGAAGCCTGGCAACTTGTCCATGTTCAGGTACTCGTGTGACAGCAGGAACTTGCTGATCTTCCAGTACATGTGCTCCTCTGAGGACACAGGACAATCACCGACTAGGTGTCAACAGGACCCCGGGCCCGGCAGCTTTTGCATGGGCCTTAAATCCCTGTGTCTGTACAGCTTTTGCATCCTGGGCTGGGGTACGGTTCGCCAGTTAGAATTCAGCTAGACCTGCCCATGGTCCAGAGCTCGACGTGGCTGCATGGGGGACAGCACAGGGGAACCCCACACCATGCAGCCCCACACACCCCCAGCCTCTAACAGAAAGGCTCTGTCCCAGCGAGGGGCTCCAACATCTGGGGCCTTGGCTCTTGAAGGCAGAGGTGGACAGATGCCTCCTCCCGGGGCAGCTCCAAGACCAGCCAGGATCACTGCTGCCCAGAATGCCCCACCCAACACAAGGGTGGATGGGAGACAGTTACTCTCAGGTGCCACACACTGGATGGGAGGCTGGGACCATGAACATCATGGTCTCTCCCATATTTTCTCCTAACGGGCCCTTTAGTTTAGTGTCTGCAAGTGATTGTTTATTTCTCACTTTCTCATTCTGCTTCGGCCGGATTTCACCCTACAGGATCCACAGAGCTCCCCGCAGCTGTCACTCTACTGACCACTACTGACTGGTGCTGTGGTGGCTCCCAGCCTGTTATGCAGCTAACGACCCTGTGTGTCAGTTCTCAGGGATATGTGCTGTTACACCTGTGCCATCAAGTCCTAGACGTGGACTTGCTCAGCCTGTTTTCTAATTTCTCCTCAACCAGATCACACATCGGGGTTACCTGGTTTCAAAATCTGCACGGCCGCCTTGGCAATGAAGAGAGCCAGGGTGAAAGGGAGCCTCAGGTTCAGGGTCCGAATGCCATTCCGGACTACATCCAGCAGGTAAAGCAGCTGAAGGAGGTGGAGGGAGGGAAAGGGTCTTTTCAGCCTAGTGTAGCTCTGCCTGCTCCTCCCATCCAAGGACACAAGAGACAAGCTCAGAGTAGAGGACACCATGCTTGTCACCAACCCACTTTCTGGGTCTTACTTTTCTTTGAGGAGGCAGACTTGTGCCTGGTGGCAGACAGAAGCCTGGCACTATGCCCTGAATCCAACCCACTCTTATTTCTCTGCCATCTTCACCACTGAGTTTAGATCACACAATCAACAGCAAGCAAACCCCTTTGTCTGCCTGCAAGAAGTGTTTGTAAGGGGAAACCCAGCTCACTCTCCCCGGGGTTGGAGGGTAAAGACAACCTTCTGTGTCCCATGCCAAGGGGAGGAGACTTTGTCTCCCAGCAACATGCCAGCTCCGTGTTCCTCCCACCAGGCTGGGTCGCTGCGGGGGGCTTCCCCTTCCCACTCACTTGGGACTGCTCCCGGAAACGAGCCCCCTCCAGGTGTGAGTAGAAGGCTGCCAGGACAGAGTAGGCTGCTGCTCGCATCTGGGGGTCATAGCTGCTGAGGGCAGCAACAGTCAGGCCCAGAGCATTTGAATCCAGGAATTTTCGACAATCCACCACAAATTCTACCGGAAATAAAACATACTGTTAAACACACAGTAAGATTTCATGGCTCTTGGGCAACTCGGAGAATTCCGTTTCCTTCTGCATCTTATCAACAGCAGCTACCTGTGCTGGACACAAGGAAGCAAATCTCCCTGAGCGATCCTACATATTGCTGAGGCTGGATAGAAGACTCTCCCCTTCTCTGTCAATTATGGTTCCTTCGGTTTCTAAGGCACTGGGAAATCCTAACTGGGGTTATTTCATTCCTTCTCACCACGCGCAACAAGCCAGACAAGAACACAGGTGACCCAGAGGCCCACTATGCGATCTCAGCAGCCAGAGGTCTGGGGACATAGCTGGGAGTCAGCGGAGAAACGGGCACCCAGCTTCTGCCTTGCCCGGCCTGCTGCCTCGGTGGTCCTGGAGCACCACAGAGGGACACACAGGACAGAGTGCAAGCTGAGAACGCGCCAGTGCACACCAGGAGGACCCGACCTATCAGTGTCACAAAAAGATTACACACACCTACTCTGCAACCCTTGTTCACACTTCAAACAATGAAAATCTCTCTGAGCAGTGGCTCACCAAGCTTGAGCAAAAGCTACAGGGAAAAGAGCCTGCTGGCTGACATCCATTTGCCATCACGAGGCCTTGAGAAGCTCCTAACTGTGCCAGGAGAGAGCAAGACTGAGACAGGGGTCAGATACTGACTGGTCTGACACCCGGGAGAAGTGCAGGGAGCCAAACTTACCAGAGGGGTTTTTTTTTTTTTTGAGATATGGTCTTGCTTTGTAATTCAGGCTGATCTTGAACTTATTATGTAGCCCAGGCTGGCCTCAAGCTCACTGCAATCCTCCTGCTTCAGCCTCCCAAGCACTGGGATTGTAAGCTTGAGTCACCATGCCCAGCACCACAATTTAAAGGGCTGTGGGCCGGGGATTTAGCTCAGTGGTTCTGCCGCCTACCTCAAAAGCACAAGGACCTGAGTTCGATGCCCGATATAAAAAAAATAAATAAAATAAAATAAAATAAAATAAAATAAAGGTCTTGTTTTCACTCATAAAATTTGGAACATTTCAACACACCTTTCATAAGAACCTGGGCCCACTGAAGTATGAGAATTCTTAATGGAAGTATTGCAGATAGAAGGAAAATGACACCTGAGAGAAATCTTGATCTATGAGGTATAATCAAAATAAATATGGTGAATGTTTACATTTTTAAAAATTTAGTACAGTATAAGGCACATTGCCATTAAGTCCTCTTTCACAAGTATCTTTAAGAAGTATGATAAAAAAATCCAGTGAACGTGGCTGCCGAGAGCCATCCAATGGAAAAGCATGCTTGTGGAGACATTACAGTGAGTCCTTGCTCACCTCGTTCACCAGCTCTGGCATGATGCCAGTTCCGGCTCTTCCCCAAAGTCAAAATGACCACAAAACATAAGTGCTTTGAATTGATTCAGGATATCACAGAAGCCACAATAGTGCAACTAAAGACCCTCACAAAAGAGGACTCCAGAACTGCTTCAGAGCAGCAAGAACCATGGGACAAGTGTGTTTGATCGAAGGGCAAGTATTTTGGGAGACATTAATGGCAATGCATCATATACTGTAATAAAACAAAAACACTACTCACTGTATTTTTTGATCACACCACATAGAGGAATGGAGAGAAGAAACGCCAACTACATGGTAAATCTGAAATGTTTAAATTTCTTTAAAAGTATAATGACAGCTGGAAGCAAAAATAATATATTGCAAGGTTTACAGGTAATCTTTTAAAATAAAATGTGTGGTAAGAACAACACAAAAGCCAGGAGGAAAGAGATGGATCTATACTTGGATAAAGTTCTTACACTATGCATAAAGCAGAATCATCTCACAGGAAGTGGAACTGCAATGCACTGAAGATGTGTGCTATAAACCCTAAAGCAACCACTAAAGAAGCACGTGCACGCACACAAACACACACACACACACACACACGTTGTAGCTAAAAGATAAAAAGAACACAGAAGATAAAATGGAGCCAGATCAATAATCACATTAAATGTAAATGGTATAAATAAGACTTCAATTACATAGCAGAGACGCTGAAGAAAAAGAGGAAGAGGTGATATTAGATTTCAAGTATATGCTGCCTATCAGAAGTCCACATTTAATATCAAGACAGACATAAAGTGGAAAAATTGAAAAAGTACAATCAACTATGGACTCAAATTTCTAATTCCTTATAAGCAAATTTTTTTATAGGGAAAAAGCCCAAAAGCTTAAAAACATCAAACTGTTGGTATTATTATATTATTCTGGAAAAGGGGTGTTTAAAAGACAATATGCATATAAACAGAATATATTTGAAAGAGAAAACAGTCTAAACACTTAGTATTACACTCATTAAAAAGAGCTGGTGCTCAACTGGGTGGGGTATTTTTAGTAATCACTGAATTCTAAGGCAAATGAGTTTTTCATGGTGCAAGAGGAAAACTGAAGTTCACACTCTGTCTCTGTTCCTCTACAGAAGTGCTGGCTCTGTTAACATTTATGGAAAAGAGCTGCCCTTGGAATGCTGAAAATACAATGGGCTATTTAAATCATTCTTTCTCTCTGTTTTGAGAACGTTATGAATAGCAACTTGGCTTCCAATAACAGACCATCAGGTCAAAATGGCTCCACCAGGACAATCACCAAGGATTAAAATCATCCTGCCTGGTTTTAGCAGGTTTTCACGGCAGTGCCCCGAAGTTTTCCTTATGCCTCTTCTTAACGTCAGATGCATCCTGACCATGAGAAGAGTCCACAGGGCAGTGCAAGTGGGCTCAGGAAACAAGTGGCTCTTCCTGTGCCTGCTCCTTACAGCTGTGTGAATTATGAGCTAGAGATCACTGCCCTGCTCTACTAAGGGCAAGAATCTGCTGTGGAAAGCATCTGTCACTAGCACTGCTAAAAGCCTTGGCTGGTCCCATTTCTGGGTCAAGGACTCAAAGAGGGGAAGTAGAAAGGGTACGAGAATAGGATCCCCCCTTCAGCAGAAGGTTGACAGTGGAGTAGTGGGCCATGGTTTCTCTGGGGACAGCGCACGGGTGAGGGGCAGAAACTCCTGGGAACTTCCCGCTGCACACAGCTTGGACGGACCTCACACAGGGCAGAAGGAAGCTGATACCGGAGAAGGCAGCAGGTATGATGCCATTTAGGTGAATTTTGATGCACAATACCACCCTCCCATAGGGACTGAGGGGCGTCAATCAGGCCGGGCCCACACCTCAACCTGCCTGAGCAAAATTGGAGTACTTTTCTGTATGTCACCTTCAACTCACTTTAGCGCACTAGCAATTATCTTCTGATGATCTGATCCAATGTGCTTCTTTTCAGTGGACAATGCAATTTAATTAAAATACCAGAATACTGCTTTTTGCTCAGGACAAAAACCATGAGCAACACCTAAGAAACCTACGTGTGTGTGTGTGTGTGTGTGTGTGTGTGTGTGTGTGTGTGTGTGTGTGTGTGTGCAAGCACGTGCGTGCGCAAGCACACAGTGGTTTTGGAACATCTACTGTGCTTTCCTCTCCATTTCTATGGTTTCTGAAATGTTCTACCTCATGTGAATTTTTGGTGTCATCAGTGTTTTGAGATATCAAACCTTTTAAAGATGAGCATAAGTGTGCTTTACAAACAAAGCAAAAAAACAAAAAAACAAAAAATCAAAAACACCTGTATTATGCAAGTAAGACTTAAAATAGGCCATTCTGGGAGATTTAAAGGTAAGGGGAACAGTGACCAATATATTTCCCTAATTTAGAAGATCACTTGCCAGTCATTTCTCATTACAAAAAGCTTCCCAGGCTCAGTCCCTGACCAAGAAGAAAAAAATATAGTATTCCAGATTTTGTGAAAAACATCCTCCTGACTTTACCATTAAATACTTTCCAAGCCACTGCCTCTGCTTTCTAAAGGCTCCATTGTGAGACAGAGGAAGAAAATAAATGATTTGTTGAAGTTCACTCAAGTTACAATGGCCAGGAACCTTGTACTGTATTTTTAGGCTGTGGAAAATTTATTTTCATGTTTGATGAGGAACCGGTTTGGCCAGCACCACCAAGGCACAGGGAACTCGGAAGAGCTCCCAGCCAGACTGGTGGACCTCGGTTTGCCAGCCAGCTTTTAGCATGGCCCACCTGGGTATGGAAGGGCCCTGCTCTCTTGCAGGTAAAACCCAGCTTCAGCCACAGAACACAGAACGTGCAGGGAGCTTGCACCAGCATAAAGGGTCACCGACAGGGAAGTCTGCACACTGACGGGAAGTCTCCACGGAAAGCCAGCCCGCTCTGATCCTTCTAAAGAGGACACGAAGGGCAGCGGCAGAAGTTTAGCAAATTTGTTCTTGGGCACAGGCACAGGCATATAATAAGAAAATTTCAAGTTTGAAAAGGGGGAAAAGAGGACAAGTGCTGGGCGTGGGCAGCACACAGCCTGAGGCCCACGCAAAGGAGCCCTTTCCCATCACTCTGGCCGTGCCAGGGGTCACAGAAGCCAGGCCCGCCTCCCAGGCCCAGCCACGCCCCGGACTGAGAGCTCTTCTCTCAGGTCCAGTGGACTCAGAGGCCTGGGAAAGCAAGCGGACCGCAGGGACAAGGGACTGGGGACACGTGTGCCTCCAGAGAAAGAATGACACGGCGAGAGGCCAGGTGAGAAGGAGCTTTTCACCACGTACCTCAGCACCACCTAAACTGTTAGCAATGCTAAAACTAGTTCCGTTAGATTGCCAGTTCTGACAAGTGGGATGAGCATACTTTTTCTTATTTTTCCTATTAAGTACAAGTAAGGATTATATTTTTTGGTGGTAGGGGTTGCTGAGAGAGGGTCTCACTATAGTTCAGTCTGGTCTTGAACTCATTATGTAGCCTCGGCTGGCCTCGGACTCTCAGTGATCCTCCTGCCTCGGCTCCCAAGTGCTGGGATTACAGGCGTGCGCCATGTCTGGCACAACTAAGGGCCTTGAACATTACACATAAAATAAACCTAAGATGACTGAAAGGGAAAAAGCAGACCAGTTTAAGACCTCAACATGCAAAATAAGGGCAAGGAAGTGAGTTCCTGGGCTGTCCTTCTCTGCCTCCTACATTCCAGAGTTGGAAATGAAAAAGCCAGAGACTCAGAAATGTCAAGAGGCACAGCTTCCAGAACCTGCTCTCAAGCCAAGACTGGAAAGGGCCACGCTAGCAAGACAGAAACCCATCAGACAGCCAGATGTGTCACTGCAGACACTCCCACCACCCAGCCAAGGCAGACCAGGCCCCGGACTTCCGCCCCTGCCAGGCTGGAAGAGGAGCCCTGCTGAGATGGTATCTTCACCCCTACTGTGCAGTGACAGCACCCCCTGCTCCCCATTTCGGTGTCAGAGAAAGCCCAGGAGACAGCAAAGACTTCCACCGCCCCCCGCCCAGCTTCAGTTATAGCCACCTCGACTGCCAGCTAAGCTCACTGCCCAGGGCCTTCTCAACAAGTGGGACCGGAACCACCAGGCCGCCCAGGTAAATGAATGAACCTGGACCTCAACCCTGCACCTCACACAGCACCTGTGCATATGGCTGACTTATAAGCGTGAAACTTTTAGTACAAACTTTTGCTGTGTGAGAGGGTGAAAAGACAAGGTGGAGAAAGAACGTGACCCTCCCATCCTCCCAGGGATTAGTTATATATGTGGACTACATAAAAACCCTCCAAGCTCAACAGTAAGACACAGAATCTCATTAGGAAAAGTGCAAACACACACGCACACGTTACACCAGAAAGGGACTGAGTGAGTCTCTAATGTGGATTTTTGCTTCCCATGGTTTCAGGTACCTGCCATCAACTGTTATCTGAAAACTTTAAATACAACATTCCAGAAATAATGGTCTAAAGGTATGGGGCTCTGAGCGGCCTGATGAAGCGCTGGTCTGTCGGGCCCAGGGAAGGGTCATCACGCGTGCCCTGGTCCTGCCCTTCACTTAGAGAATGGCATGTTCATCACACTGACTCTCACGGATCGCAGAGCCTGAGTTCCCATACTTAATAAGATGGCTCCAAAGTGTGAGCAAGGTGATGCCGGCACGTGTCAAAGTGAAGCCAAAAGTGCTTCCTTTGAGCAAAAAGGTCAAAGTTCTTGACTTTAGAGAAAAAAACTGTAGGCTGAAAATCTACAGCAAGCTACTGTTCCTCTCTCACTGTATTTATCTGAGGTCGGGATGAAAGGAAAACATGCCTGTGTACAGGGCTCAGAGCTATCACAGCTCCAGGCACACACCTGGGGTCTCGGAATGTGCCCCTCAGGTACGAGGGGACTGAGGCACACAGGCCTGCTTTCACTTCCCGTCACTCTCCCACAAAGACCCCCACTCCTTGTACTAGACACAAAGTGTTCTCAAAATGTACTCTAAGCAAGAAGAAGCTGACCTCGACAGACTAGGACGCGTCCCCAAGGATGCAGACTCCTGTTTAGTATCTGACCACTGCCCAGTAAACATCCACAACACAGCTGTCAGTAGGAATCAGGAAGACGTTAAGACAGACACTCAGATTTTAAGATTATGGATTTTTTTCAAAAACTGCCATATATTCAAATCATGAGAACAAAAACTGCTGTATATTTAAAATATGACAACTGAATTTGCCAACAATCAAGGAGAAGGTGAAGATTCCAAAGGAGCAGGTTTCAAGATCCAGGCCCTAGGTGGGGCATCATGACGACAACCCCAGCAGCTCCTGCCCCAGAACCCTCAGCAGCAGACCCCACTCCAGGAGGGAGGCAATGCTTACCCGGCCTGGTCAGTTCCCCAAAGAGATGAAGGAGAAAGCAGGGGTCATACAGGCCAGAGGGATCCACTGTCATGCTCTTGTCTTTAAATATTGCCTCCTGGGCATCCTGAAATATCCAAAACCAACAAAAATGCATGATTCAACTTCACAAATGCAAAAGTATATAACTGAACCCAATGCTGCTGGAGCTCAAATTATTTCAACTATTTAAAAGCATAAAGCAAAAGTGGCTCTAAGCCAGGTGTGGTGGCACGTACTTTTAATCTCAGCACTCAGCACCTGGGAGGCTGAGGCAGGAGGATTGAAAGGTTTGCCTAGTCAGGCCAACTTAGTGACTCACTGAGACCCTGTTTCAAAATAATAAATAAGAAAGGGCTAGAGATACAGCTCAGGATGAAAGCTTGGGCAGGGAGCATGGCTTCTATAAAAGGTGCTTCAACGTGAAATATAATGGTTGGGATTTTCTTAGCATAAGCCTTTTTTGGGGAGAAAGGACTAAGGAATGAAATAAGGGCAATGTGCCAATGGCTGAAGCTGGGGGACAGTATATGGGGTACCTCTGTACCTCTGCGTGCAGCTGGCATTCCATGAATAAAAAGTAAGCAAGACATCAGAGCCAAGGGAGCAGACAGCATAGGGACTGAGGGGGTGGAACAGCAGGGGCGCACCTCGGGGGGCAGCAGCCTCCGGTTCTGGGGAAAGTGCAGGATGGTGTGTAACATCCGGTCCCGGTCCAGCAGGCATAGGATGTCGGCGACACTCGGCTGCTGCCATAGCGACTTGCCCAGGCTCCGGCACGTCTTGTGATGCTCCACGGCCGCCGGGCCCCACAGCAGCACCCTAGAGCCAGAGGGAAGGATGGCTAGTCATGGGCCCAGAATTGGCAAGCGCAGCCAGGACAGGGAGCACTGGTTCTGGTGTGCTCGAGGTGGGCGGTGGTGACGGAGATGCCAAGGTGCAGGGACAGGGCTGGTGGCATCAGAGGCCGTGCCCCGTGCTGTTCCAAGTCCTTTATTTCTCAGAACCTACACAACTCCATCAGGAAACCCTCTGCATGCTCCTTTGTGTGGAGCTGTAAAGAAGTACAGGGATGATCAAGACAGTCGCCCAGGGGCCACCTGCCCAGCAGGCAAATAAGAGGACCGGGATGCAAACCTAGGGAGTCTGGCTGGCTGTGCTAGACCAGGTGCAGAGTCTTGACCTCTCCCTGACCTCAGGGCGCCACCTATGAGCCAGGCCACCTGCCCCCCCCTTGAGAACGCCACATGGATGCCAAACGGCAGCGGGGAAACTTGGCCTCTTCCTCACCTCTGCCAGGATGCCCCACAGCCCAGCTCTGAGGACCATTTCCAGCTCAGATGCCTGCCTGCTCTCTGCCGCCCCCTGGCTGTCCCACTCAGCAGCCCTGCACACGCTGTGACCAGAGGGCTGGAGAAGGCCAGTGTGGACGGGGGCTGTCCTCCCTCAAACTCACAGATGCCTGCTTGCTCACTGCGACAGGAGCGGGGCAATCGGGCAGAGCACCCCAATCCTGGGGGGTCTCAAGGGGTTCAGGCTGCTGCAGGGAGAGGCTGCCTGTCCCCTCACCCCGCCTCTTCCACACTGCTGCTGCCTTTGTCCTGGACACAGCTAGGGGCCCCTGCTGGCTGGCTTCCAGCCACCAGCACGGTGACACCCTTTTTCCTCTTCCCTCGCCCGGCATGTGGTATTTTGTTACAGCAATGCACAACGGACTGACACTGACCCGCTCAACACTGCCCCACCTCCCTGCCACTGAGCACGCTGCCCTCCACCAGGCCCAGGCTCCTGGCCATCCTCCCCTCAGTGGAATCCCTCCTACCCTCCCAATGCCAACCTCCACACACAACATCCCTGACTGCCCCGCGTACAGCCCTTGCTGCAATAGCTGTGTCCCAATGATAGGGAAAACTTTTATAAATAGCAAAAACCTGTAAGTGTTGCAGTGTAAAATGGCTTCTGCTGTCTCCAACAGCTGCTCGTCTTATTTAGTCCAGAATAGGCACCGAAGACACTAACTGCTGAATGAGGCATTTGGCCTTACCCTGAGATAGCGGCACAGTAAGACCTTGAGCTCCGAAGAGACTGGAGCCACATGATTGTAAGAGATGAAAGAACCCATTGTTAACATTTGCTTCCCTGACCCTGAAACCCCCTTCCTATGGACTAGAATAGATAACTAGGCGAATCTTAAAGGTACACTGCCCAACTGCAAAGAACTGTGACAGCTGGTTTGAAAGCTAACTGTCCTGTGACTGCGATTTGAACCGTGAGAATGAAATGTAACCACCCAAACGAAGTCAAGGCTGTGAAACCCTATAAACAGAGGAGTTGTAAGCCAGTGCGTCGTCAATCCAGGCACGGCTTATGTGCTCTTGACCCTTATCAATGACTAAATTTGTTATTTGACTTCCATTCTGCTGCCTCTCTGTGTGTTGCTGTCCTTCCGTAACACCAACATGAGGTGTGAGCCAGAGGCCCCTTCTTCCTTCGTTTTGTGAGGTGGGGATTGAACCCAGGGTTGTTCTATCACCAAGATTGCCTCACCCCAGCACATTTTATTTTTTATTTTAAGGCGGACTCACTACACTGACCAAGCTAGCTTTGAACTTGAGATCCTCCTGCCTCAGCCTCCCATGTAGCCAGGAGTACAGGTGTGTACAACGAGATGGCCAGCTCAGACACCATTTTACAATAAGTCAAATTTCTGGAAGTCTGGCACCTTTGGAGGCCATGGTAACATGTCTTATTCCTGAGAGTTCCAACCAAACCCAGCATCCTCTAAATAACAGGTACTCAACGAGCCACTTATTAAATACTTCAGAGAGGATTCTTCTAATAGAGACTCATTTCTGTGCAAGTAAACAACAGTTGTCAAAGTTAGAAAATAAAGAATCTTTCTTTAGGAAGGTGCTTGCTGCTGTCCAGGGCCAGTGAGCATCAACACTGCGACTAGCGAGAACGTGGACACTGAGGGCCTACTGGGCTCCAGGTGGGGCTCTGGTGTTCAGTCCGCCAGCCTGTGGTCTGAGGGTGCTTGAGACAGTCATCTTGGGGCCCGGGCTCTGCATCCTCCCCCAGGGAGCTGCGTGAGGCTCCTTTCATGGCCAGTGCCAATGCGTTCACTCCTGGATAAACCTCCTGTGGCTTTCCCTGCTCCCTCAGATCCCCTCTCCCCCGGCAGGCAGAGCCTGTCCTGCTCCAGAAAAGGGACAACTGACAGAGCAGCAACTCTACACAACAGGATGGAGGCCAGCGCAGGAGGAGGAAGGACAGTGCCTACGCAGGACTTGGCCGTTCTTTTTTCAGTACCGGGTACTGAACCCAGGGCCGTTGCGCCAAGCTAAATCCCCACCTCTTATTTTATTTTATTTTATTTTTTTGAGACATGTCCTAACTAAGTCACGATGTTGCCCAGGCTGGGCTCAAACTAGCGATCCTTCTGCCATAGCCTCCCAGGGTGCTGAGGTCACCTACACCATCATGTCCCAACATTCTCAAGCAACAGAGAATGTTTCTACTTCCTTTTTTTCTTTCTTTTGGACTAATTCAGCTTTCATCTTTAAACAAAGTGCTCTAAAAGGAAAATGCTTTCTTTTCCCTGCAGAGTTTTCTGGACTCTCTTTCTGGTCCTACTTAGCTCACTTCCTGTCTGAATACAGGGCCTGTCTTTCTTTACATTTGTTTTGGGCAGTCAGGAGGGCACTGGTTCCAAATGATGAGTAGAAAAGAAGAATCCAGGGCAATGAAGAGTATCCAACAGTGCTTTCTATCAAGGGTGCGCTCAGTCCATTCCTCCTCAGCCCTGACACTTGCAGAGATGGGGCAGAGAGCAGCAGGAAGCCCAGCCCCTTAACACTAGCACTGTGTAGAACAAGGGCATGGCAGGAAGCCTTCCTAGGACACACAGAGGAAGAATGACAGACAAGAGAGGCAGAGACAGGGACACACACACAAATGTGCAGACAGGGGATTTCATGTTCAGCCTTCCTCTCTCTTCTCCCTAAGCCCTTCATCAAGTCAGCCACTCAAGATCTCCCAGCCAGAAGTGACCTGGAGGTGGGTCATCCACACAGGTGCCCATCAGTCCGCAAGGGTGGCCTGTCCAGCAGACATCACCTCACAGTGTGAGGCTGTGTTGCCCATGTAGCTTTGCTGGGGCTGTACAGGAGCTAGTGGGGCTCTGTGCCTGTTGCCTTTTCCCTGAGAATCAAAAACAAACAAGGAACATCCAGGGCCTGGAGCTCACTGTGCAGAGGGGGCTATAACATTATGGCCCTTTCCGCCCACCAGTCCACGCCCACCTGCAATCCCAACCCTCACCGGAAGTCGATGAGGCTGAGCTTGTTCTGTTCATACGCCCGGAGGAGGAGTAAGATCTTCTGGTCTAGAAGTCAAATGACGGTCATGTTAGGAGGCTGAGCCCCTGAAACACGAAGAGAACCCCCCTCCCCAGCCCTCACGCCTTACCCAGTGTGCTGAGGGTGGCACCATAGGCCCCGAGCAGCACTGCAAGGTGGCTGCTCTCGCAGACAGAGGGGCACATCTGCACAATGGTCGCCATCAGGTCCACCAGCACTTCTGGAAGAGACAACACTGCCTGAGCAGCACTGCAGGGGTCACACATTTGGGACAAAAGTAAGGGAGAGGTGTCTAGGAATGTGTTCATCCTGGAAATACCCTCCCCTGACAGCGGTTATCTTGGGGCCACCATCTAGTCATTTCCCTGTTATTTGGTATTTGTAAAATAAACACCTGTACACAAGCTCTGTGTCTCTAGGTCTTTGACAAGCCTGAGATCAGTCTGCTCACACCTTCTGTAAAAATTTAAGCCACCTAAGATTTTTAAACTTCAGTCTTTCCACCATGATTATGCTATCAAAATCCTTCTTATTCTACTCCGATGTGACTAGAGGGCAGAGCCCTTTGTTCTTTCTCTACTACCCACAGTAGGAATTTGGACAATGGTTGTCTTCCACCCAGCAGCCCGACAGAGCCTGACCCAATGTTATTTGTTGGTCTGGGGCTGCTGAGTGTCTCTACACAGACCCATCCCTGACCTGGGGACTGTCTTCTCCGACATCCCCACAGCCCACACCATACTTGGAACCCCGAGGGCCGGGGATTTGGCTCAGTGGTTCTGCCACCTGCCTCACAAGCGCAAGGTCCTGAGTTCATCCCCGGTACCAAAAACAAAGTGCCCACATGGCATACTTGGGAACCCCGAGAAGTAGGGCTGACGCTGCCTGAATCAGGGATGGAAACAACCTGGCCCTTGGAAGTGTTCCAGAGCAGTGCATGGCCAACAGACAGACTCCCATCCTCTCCCCTTCATCAATTTCAATCTCCCCTCTGAAAATCTGTGCAGCTCTTCAACCCCTCTCTGGTCAGACCCCACGCTGGTTTTCCCCACACCTCCTAACTTCACCTAGCGCCCAGACTACAGCACCAGAACCTGACAGGCAGCATGATCTCTGTAAGTGGGACAAGGCCTCAAACAGCTCTGCAGTGCTGTGGGACCTGAGGCACGGATCCGACAGAAACGAGACAGTGTTGCCAGTGTCTGCTTAGCTCTGAAACCAGGAAATAAAAGCTAAGCGGAACTGAACTGGGAGGGTGGGGCGGAGGCACCTTTTACTTCACCGTCCGGCTTCTCCTCTCCCTCGGCTGTCAGCAGGCTCGGCAGGAACAGGGAGTGTTGGGTGAGCATCATGTGGACTGTGAGGAGCGGCACGAGCCTGGCCTGCACACAGCTCTCAGGGCCATACAAGAGCTGCAGGGCAGTGTGGAGGGTCTTTAAAAAGGTGTGGTCCTGATACCGAAACCTGAGAGGGAGGCAAGAGCCAAAGGGAAAGAGCTTCATGAAAAGGACGTTTATTTTACAGGACACACAAAAAACACTTTTTTTATTCTCAGATTTCTCTTAAAGAAATCTCCAAACAGCACAAGGTTGCGACTTGGAGCGGACATCCATCTGTACACCTATCATCTGGATTCTGCCACCGAAACGGCACACAGCTGCTCTGCAACGCTATCTGTTCATCCTCACAGGGACGCTTCTGAAAACAAGGCGGATACAGTGCATTTCCACAGCACAACGGGGACACGGGTGAGAACTTCGTCCTCAGGAGATTCGTCACTGTACCAACACCAGAGTGTCCGTGTTAAAGCAGCTACAGCATCACTAGGCTAAATAACCCTATGGGGGACCACAGTTACACACAAGGTCTACCACTGACTGAAACGTCTCATTGGCGTGTGACGGCATTTCCCTTATACCCAAACCACAAATGAACTTCTGGTTTGGTGGAAACACCAGAGGGAGCAGAACAGCCGGACCTGAGCCAAGACCCTGCCAGGTCGGCCTCTCTCCCTCCAGCCACTCAGAAGTCCCATCAAATGGCTCGGAAGCCATGCCTTACAGAAAGGAAGCACTATGCTCTAAAATCAAGCTCTTTAGTTCTATGTGAGTAATTTTAAGACTCTATTAACATAAAGTAAGCATTCCAGAAACATCAATTAACCAAAGGCAGAAAACACGTTCCCATCCTATGATGCTCATCTGTCGTTCTTGATCACTTCTTTGCTCTCCGGCTGAAGCTCATGAACGACCACGCAGAGGAAAACTACAGGCCAAACATAACACCATTTCATGACTATGTGGCTGCCAAAACGAGTGAGTCTGATCCTGTCTTGGACCAGGCAGGGCGCAAGGGCACACACACCCTTGCACATTCTGGTGTCCCTGAAGGTGTGCCTCTAGAAGCAGTGACCCCATCTCACACCAACACCGCCACCTGGGCACCCGGACACAGGACAGTCACCCCAAGACTATCAGCGAGAGACTCGGGAACAGCCACAAGTCTTTAAGTAGAGGACTGGCCAGGTACACTGGAGTGGAGTCCAAAGACGGAATGTTACACAGAAGAAAAACGAATTAAGTCTGCATGTACCAAGGTGGGCAGGTCAGAAACCTGAGGGAAATCTAGGACATATAAGGAATACCACAGCTGTGAATAATTTTAAACACTAACATTGGCGAAGCACATACTGACATTCAAAGTATGAAATACAAAACACAAGGCAAAGCACATACTCCACAGCTAGAGAACTTCAGTGGGGCAGGTGGGAGGTGAGAATGAATTCGGACAAATGTGGAACACAGTCAGCACTTAATCAAATTTGGATGCTGCTTTTCTTCTCGGCACATTTCTGCAGCTTTAAAATATTCCATTTTAAAAATGCTGCTCCTCTCTTCACCATTAGAAGCAGCCTGGGTGTCACGAGGCATATCATTCATCACTCCCAACATTCCTCATCCTCCACCTCAAGAGTGAGGGGACACCTGGCTCTAACACATGCACTATAGTAACAGCAAGCTACAAAAGCACTTCCCACGATCAGCGGCATTCACACCTTTGCAGGTGGCACCAAGAGAATGAAATCTACTTACCTGAGTCCAGTCTTCATGAATTTCTGCCAGTCACCAGGATCGATGTCATGAAGTGCACACTATGGATAAAGCAAGAAGTACACATGAGACACCTCGAGGTCTTTTTAGCCTTCAGGAAGGCACCCACATGATTCTGCCTCAGTAGAACATAAGGCCTCCACCAAGAAATGCAGCTTTACCCCAGTCCTGGGGCTCTGGGCTGTGACTCTCTGCCTGGCAGCTCTTCTGTTCCATTCCTGATGAACCGAAGACGGCCCAACCTCACAGGGGTAGAGAAACTAAAACACAGGCTATGGAGTTGAAGTGACAGTCTGCGAGTAAACAAAAAACACAGCCAGCAGGGCACGATGGTGCGTGACTGTAATCCCAGAACTTTGAGAGACTGAGACAGGAGGATCGAAAGTTCAAGTCCTGCCTGGACCACTTAGTGAGCCCTAGCCTTAAAATAAAATATAAAAAAGGGCTGGGATGCAGCTCAGTGGTAGAGTGCCAATGGTTCTGACTGCCAGTACCACAAAAGAGAGAATAAACAAGGAGGGAAGTTACCCAAACAACCCACAACACCATGCAGTGTTTTGGTGTGGGTGTTTTCTTTAAACTTAAAAAAAAATTGGTTATTTCTCCTGGTAGCGCTGACATTTTGTTAGCATAGCTGTGCTCACCAAATGGGCAAGAGCAAGTTTCCTGAGCAGTCCTGCCATGTTTTTCAACAGCAGTAATGGATTTGCAAAGCATCTTTTATTAAACAGCCCATGGAAACCACTCATGAGCCACCTGTGCTCAGCTCCCAGGTGCCAAGTGCAGGCCCAAGCCTGGGGACCGCCCTGTGCGAGGCAGGCTAAGGGCAGCACGTGCCTTCAGCTGCTGATTCACCCCGCAGGCCGTGCAGCGGAGACCTCAGCACCCACATGCAAAGGCAACCATGGTGCCACCAGCTCCCGCTCACACCTCAAATGCCCGGCAAGGCTCCTTTCAGGAATCCCCCCGAGATAACAGGTCAAGTGGGCAAAGATGGGTCATACAAGCCACGCATCATGGCAATCTTTATGAGAGCAAAGACCCAGAAAGTCACCCACTGGTCCAGGGACATGGTCGCCTGCTCAAGAGGGGACCACCGCACACCAGCCAAGGTCAAAGCAGCCCATTTACTGGCATGGGGTAAAGATCTCAAAATACTGCAATACGATAAAAACTAAACAGAACGAACATCCAAAAAAACCAGGCCACACACAGCTTGCATAACGTGATCCCATTAGATCATAAGTTACACTTAGTCTCCTCCCCATCTCACGCCCCCCACACACGCGCAGCACTACACAGCCAGATCTCTGGAAGACACCCGCCTATCTTACCAAGGGATGGCTTCTAGGTGATGGCAAGCTTTTCTTTATATTTTCTGCACTGCTTATATTTCTAACATGTTTGTTAGCTTTATAACCCTAAAACCCCAATATTTCCAAATTTTCATGGAGTTGGAAGGAACGGGAGATCAAATTCAAACAATGGAAGACTATTCAGCAACAAGAAGTAGTGAACTATTTATTCCTACAACAGACGAGTCTGGAGAGAAAGACTTCACTGGAGGAAGCCAAACATGCACAAGAGTATGAGGATACTGCCCGAGTCTGTGAAGGGTCTAAAACAGGAGCAATAACCTAATGGTGACAGAAATCAAAAGAGCAGCTGCTTTGGAGCAAAGGGGATTCTGCAAAGAGGCACAAGGAGCATCCTGCAATGACAGGGGTGGGGGATACACAAACACGAACTCTACACTAATAGTTAGTACCGTATTTCACAATATGTAAACTACACCTCAATTAAACAAGAAGGCACAAGGGGGAGGCCAATGCTTAACACAACATCAACTGCCCCTTGATCAAGCCACATGGCCAAGTGGGAGAAGCTACCCACGAAAGCAGACAGAAGCATTCCCTGTGGGCCTTCCACCCGCCTCCTTGGCCCAGCTCTCTAGGTGTCAGGCACAGTCCTCTCCTCCCTTAGTTCTACCATGTTTGGGTTCCTACGCACGTTAAATCCACAAACCTGTTACACAGCACATTAAGTAGAACAGTACTTAAGTTATAAATCTTAGAATAACTAAGCAGGCACACATCTTGACCTATGATCTGCACATTACCTGGAGTTATTTCCCCAAGGATTACTTTAAGTCTTGGATTCAGAGAGTAAACACAAGTCACAGATTCTAGAACTATGACAAAATTTTACACCATGAATGAAGAGATCACATACTTACGCTAACTTTAGTTAATTATTTCTGAGCAAAAATACAATATTTTGAAGAGAGGATGCTATAATAGAAGGGAATAATGGCCAAATATTTCTAAATTTTACAGAAACTATCAACCCACAGATCAAGAAGATCACGGAACCCCAAGCACAAACAACTGAAAAACTGTACTATGGTGCATCATAAATAAATAGCTTTAAATCATGTTTTAAAAAATCCTAGAGCCACGATGTATCTCAGAGATACAGCACCTGCCTAGCACATACAAGGCACTGGGTTCAATCCCCAGCATTGCCAAACACACAGAGGAACAAAGATAAGAATGACAGATTTCTTATTGGAAACGAAGAAAGCCAGACGACAGTAAAGCAACATCTTTAAAATATTCTCATTCAGCCAGGTGTGGTGACGCACACCTGTAATCCCAGTACTCGGGAGGCTGAGGCAGGAGGATCGCTGTGAGTTCAAGACCAGCCTGGGCTACATAGTGAGTTCCAGGTCAGTCTCAACTACACAGTGAGACCCTGTCTCAAAAAGCAAAAACAAAAACAAAAACAAACAAATAAAAACTCTCATTCATCTCATTCATTCTGTGAGGCCAGTATCACCTCATCAAAAACATCATGGATTAAAAAAAATCATACACTAATATCCCTTATGCACACTGAAGAAAAAATTCTTAACAAAATGGCAAATCAACTTCAACAACATATAAAAAAGATCATCCATCATGATCAAGTAGGTTTGTCCCAAGAATTTAAGACTGGCTTAACATTCAACAATCTATTAACATAATTCATCTTAATAACAGATCGATCAGCACACAAAACCTTACACCACATCTCAGTAAAGCATTTGACTGAATGTGACATCTATTCTTGAGAAAAGGACTAGTTCAGAGGCTGCCTGACTTGCCACGCTGCCCCTCTCATTTTCTACCGGGCCATCGTCCCGTCACACGGCTGGACAAGTACCTGGGGCGTGGCTTGTCTGGCTGGCTGTCCCTTGGAAACCTAACCGGGGTCTCCAGGGAAAGACACCTACCAGCAACTCGTTTAGTCTGAGCAGCATCTGCTTCTCTCGATCCCGGGTGCTGCCATTGCCTGGCTGGCTGCCACTGAAGGATGCAATCAGCCACTGCACACAGGACTCCAGGAGCGTCCTCCGCCAGGCGAGCAGCTCTCCTGCCGAGCCCTCCAGGGCTGCTGAGACAGAGTCCGCCACAATCCACCTGCAGCAGGAGACCAGAGTCGCAGTCAGGAGGCGGCTTTTGTCTGACACTGCAGAGGTCTGTATGGGACAGCTGCCCCGAGTCTACTCCCCATTCTGCCAACTCCGGATGCTGCAGCCTCCTCCTAAAAGGAGGAACGTGGAGCTCAGAGGGGAGCAGCCACCTGGCAACCTTGGCCTTTTACCTCTTGTGAGTGCTCGGAGCCTGAAGTGAGCTGGGCAAAAGGTCCACGAGTGCACGGAGGTCTTTGGCTCTGGCAAACGGGACCAGCTGGGCCAGGACTTCCTGATGCAGCCCCGACTCCGGGAGAGCATCAGTGCTCAGGAGCCTGTCTTGCAGCTGTTTCCACAGGGCCTTCCGCAGGGCAGGGATGACAGCAGAGGACACTGGGGCAGACACAAAGCCGAGGTCACTGCGTATCTGTGACCCAGAGGCCACGCTGGCAGCTTGAAACTGGCCAGGAGAGGAGCGTCACCACCAGTGGAACTGGCAGCCACTACACACTAGCTTCCTCCAAGGGGCAGCTGTTAAATGTGTACAGGCACCAGGCCAGGCGGTCGGCCAGTGCTCAGCCCGTCACAGGTGCATGTGACTGAGAACCCCTGATCCTGCGCTCTCACGGGATTCACTCTCCAGAGCCACAGGACAGTCAGGGCACCTGGAGAGCTGTCAACAGCCGCTGGCTGGATGCCTCCTGCCTGAGGGCTGCCTCACTTTTTAAAGCATCCCTTACTACTGTTACCAAGTGATGCAAAGCAGAGGCAAAGGGTGAGGAAAAGCTCATCACACAGTAATCTAGCGCTCTGGAGGCTGAGGTAGGAAGATTTCAAGTTCTACTTGCAACTTAGGGAGACTCTGTACCAAAAGGAAGAATGAGAAAAGAACTGGGGGCATAGGTCAATGTGAAAGCCCTGGGTTCAATCCCCAGGACCCCAACCCTCAATAATTACATTTGCTGTAATTAGAAAACTGAAGCTCAGCAGGGAAGGGAAAGCTGGTGACATGATACACTGTGTTCCCTGAAGGTGGGGAAAGTGTGACGGGACAAGGGACAGCCTCGCTCTGCACAGCTGCAACAGAACAAGAGGCAACCCCAGCACCCGCACAGCCCCGCTCCAGCCTCACACAGGAGAAACAGGAACGCACGGGGCCTGGGGGTTAAGAGACAGGTATGTTGAGAATTTCTCAGCCTTCCGAGCAGGGCAGGTGCTGCAGATAAATGGAACTAAGCCAAGCCCTGGGCGAGAAGTGGCAGGGTTTCAGAGTGGACATGCAGGTCCCCTCTTCAGCCCTGGCCTCCAGCTCCCAGTGCTTCCCGGCCCCATACCTCCTGTCGGGCTCGTGAAGCGTCCTCGCGGCCTGCACTGGAGGTACTTGTGGATCAGGGGCAGGAAGTTGTCCAGGTCCTCCTGCAGGCTGCACCCCACACCGGCCTGGCTGCACCACAGCTCAAACCGCAGCAGGTGGGTGCAGCTCTGCTGGAGAAGCAGAGTGGCGATACCCAGGACGGCCTGTGTCCGCCGGGCCAGGCAGTAGTCGAGCAGGTCAGCCGAGACCACGGGGATCAGCACAGGGTCTCTCTGCAGGGTGTGGAGGAACACGGTGTCTAGTTCATCCACAGCCAGCACGGGGAGCAGAGCGCCCAAGCCGCGCACATACTCAGAAGACCAGAGGAGCTCAGGGCTCTGAGGCTGGGCCTGAGGGCTGCTGGCCAGAAGCTGCACCAGGGTCTTCCCGAGGATGCTCAGCTGTCTCTCCTTCCCAGGGCCCTTCGTGGATGTAGATGGCTGTGTCAGCAGCTGGGTCTCAGGCAGGGCAAGCAGGGCCAGGGTGACCTTGCGGAGCTGGGCGCCCTCCATGTACAGGTGCAGCTCCCGCAGAGCCTCCAGCTGTGGCAGGTCCTTGGGTGGCGATGCAGCTCGGCCTGCGCTCCTGGTATGCAGCTCCCTCAGCACGCTTTGTGTGATGGCCTCCGAGTACTTGGCCAGGAGGCCCAGCTGCCCCAGGTTCCGAAGGATCGGGGCACTGGCCACCAGCAGCTGAAGGATGCCTGCACTGAACTGGGCAGCCAGCAGCTTCACAAGGACAGGGCTGAGCGTGTGTGGGGGCAGGGCCTGCTGCTCCAGGGCCAGAAACCAGCCCTCCAGTACTGGGTGCCTCAGGATGGCCACCAGCACCTCCTCCAGCGTCTGAAAGACAGATGGCAACAGACTTCATGAGGGCCGTGGGGCCAGGGAGAGGCTGCACCTACCAGGAAGCACTTGCCGTGGCCAGTGGGCCAGAGCGGGAGAGAGTGCTCCTGACCCAGCCCTATGGCGATGCTGCAGGTCATACTGTGGGTCACCTCTCTGGTGCAACCATGAACACCGCACAGGGTGTGCTCAAGGTCCACCCAGAGTCCCAAGCGTGTGTCTCATGAATCCAGACAGCACAGCACTGCTATGTGGCAAACAGCTCTCCCACACAAAACGGAGGGAACAAAAGGAAAGGCCACACAGAAACAGCGCAATGCAATTGAGACTGGACACCTACTCATCGCTCTGTAGCCGTACCCGCCTTGCAAATCTGGTTGAGGAGCGACAGGGGCGGGGTCAGAGCTCAGAACATGTGTCTGGGGAAGGCGACGGATTAAACCACCACCAATACCCAGTCCTGAACTAAAGGCCATCCTGCCTCTTCTTTCAGAGAAACACGGAGCCTCAAATGACCCCAAGAAACTAGTTTGGCTCAACTACCTGGCCAGAAAGGGCTGAGCACCCTTGGCTGATCAGAGAGAGATCTGACTCAGCCATCTTCAAGGGCCTTGCAGACATAGTTCCTAGCCAGGAAGTCCCGCCAGTCCCCAGTGACAGGAATGAGTCCTCTTCACTTTCTCTTTAGGAAAAGGCAGGAGCCCAGAGCCCTCCCAACACAGCCCTGCCAGTTAGAAACAGAGAAGCATACTGGCAAGACAGCCGCACCTGTCACATGGTAATGGCAGTCCAGCCAACACACTGGCCAGGAAGTCAACGGGAGACCAGAGGAAGGAAGTCAGCTATTTCAGAAAGACTGGGATGAGGAACACACTTGCTGCCTGAATCCAGAAGCAGTTGAATGGCACACTGTGGCGGAGACATCCACCTGGCCAGTGACACGGCCAGCTGCCCGGGACTAGCAGAGAAAGGCCTTTTCCCAGGCACACGTGCCGGTGACAGCCTCCATTGCCCAGCCCAGTGAGTCGGCACAGGCTGAGCTCCCGGACGGGAAACAGACACGAGGCTCCTGGCACTCGGTGTGAGGACAAGCGGCCTGCAGGGCCAGCGACTCTGAAGAGCGACTGGAAAGATGATGAAAGCCCAGGCGGAGCCCTGTGTAGCCTAGGAGGGGTGGGGGTTCTGAGTCACGGTGAAAAAATACACAGGGAAAATGTATTTGTAATCAGAGAAAGCCTCTGTCCATGACCTTACAGGAAAAGGCTAACAGGCTGTCTACGGAAGAGGGCAGAAGTACCTGGTCACTGGCCAACTCCAGGGAGGCAACAGACTCCATGTCTAAAAACAGGTCAGATTCGGCACGGGCAGCCTTGCACTTCTGCTGATTCTGGGCATCCAGCTGCTCACAGTGGACAACCAGGTGTCTGAGGAGATCCAGGAAGAGGTGCAGGAGTGGAGGCCCCGCGTTTCTGCCCAGCTGTGGGAACGAGAACAGCATGGTGTCACGGGCCTCACACCAGGAAGGGCTGATAGCCACCAGAGCAGTGACCGCCAGGCCCCTGGGTAACCAAAGAGAGTGGAGCGGGCAGGCTGAGGGGGCGGCTCCTTCACATGTTGTGTTTGCGAACACCAACAGCCCGAGTCAGCTCTCAGGGAGAGACTTGTCTTCCCAACTCTGATGAGAAGCACGGGCTTCTTTCGGCTGAAATGAGGGGAACAGGCCAACCTCAAGACCTGCCCTGAAGATCTGTGAACAACTTCAGGGAAGAGCTCAGCTGTGAGTGTCAAATGAAGAAACTATGGAAGGAGGGGCAGGCCTGGCAGAGCTGCTGATCTATTCTACTACAGGAGGGGCCCTGCCCTGCCTGTGAATGGCCCCAAGACAAACTGAGGCCACGCGTGGGTCACCATCTATCGCTGCTGAGGACACAATGGTCTGGAGAAAGCAGCAATGCTGCCTCTGCCCATCTGTTCCAGGGAGGAGAGGCGGCTGGCGTGGGAATGGCATAGAGTGGAGTCCATCCCGTGGCTCTGGGGCCATCAGAGGCCCTGTCCCAGTCAGAAAAGGCCACTCTGGAGGTGGAATGAGGGAGCACAGGGCTGAGGGGACGGTGCTGACCTGGCAGAAGTTTTCCACAGTGCTCCTGAGGTAGAGCAGCACCTGCTTGGAGGAGCACAGGGCCTGGCGCAGGGTGAGGCGCTGGACGGCGGCCTGGAGCTGCGCCTGAACATGCTCGTCCCCGAGCGTGTGGCTCTCGTAGGCTGCCTGCAGCAGGGCCGAGAAGCAGGAGGCCGAGGCAGGGACACAGGGTGCAGAGCTGCTGGACACCTGCAGGGGCTGAGGGAGTGGGCAAGGCTATGAACAGAGCCTGCCATGTTCCAGAAACAGGATTTAACAACAGGAGCCAGGGACAACTCACCCGAAAGGGGAAACCACAGCTCAGAGGGGCCTGTGCCATGAGCAGCGGCCTCCCCAAGAGCCCTGTCAGACTGCCTCGTTGTTAAGGATGGGAAAACAACGGATAGAATGAAAAGAAATCTCTGGTGCTTTCTGCCTCAAATGGGAGCTGGTTTCTTCTAACCTAACTGCAGAATATCTTCCCTATTTACCTCACATGGCTTGTATTATCACAACTGCACTCAACTCCCTAGAACTCATAAACTCATGGCTGCCTGTGCCCTGACACCCAGTGCTTCTCAAAGCATGATCCTGGGACCCTCAGGCCTCACTCCAGAACTGCTGGTTCAAAAAGTGGGGTTGGGCCCAGTGGCTGAATTTGAACAAGGCCCCTGGCAGTGGTCACACACCCCGGCAAGTGAGACCCACTGCTGTGACGCCCTCAAAGCGGTGGCCACTGACATCGGAGTGGGGCAGCACTCAACTCCCAGATGCTCAACACTAGCCACTGTTGGGCTGTACCAGGCCTTGGTGTGGAGCAAGGTGCCAACGGCTGTCATAGGCACAACCAAAATGGGTGGTGAGGGAAGCAGTCCGTGCCTGTTTCCTCGTGTGTATAAAGTGTGGGCAGAGTCTTGATCTCCTTCTCACAGTTATGAGGATTCAATGGCTCGGAATAAATGAAGTACATTTAGTGTGGGGCCTGGCAGGTCGGATCAACAGGACACGCCATCCACATGGCTCCCCGCTCACTAAGGCCCCAGGCCAGCGGTGGCGCACCTTTGGCACATGCTGCAGCCAGCTGTTATCACTGAAAGCTCTAAAAGGTTTGCCATCACAGCTAGGCTGTCGGCTTTCTTGAGCAGGGAAATTGAATGAATCCACAAAAAAGCCCACTTCCTGCCCTACAGGGCTTTGATGAGTACCTGAACTGCAGCCGGAAGCCTACTAGAAGAATGTAGTCCCCACCGAAGACAACTCTTTCTCCCTGTACTTGCCAGCTTTAGCAGAGGGGAGTCTGCGGGGGCCGAGGGGCAAGGGGCCAGGCCTGGGAGCTGAGCACTAAGTCCAGGCACATGCCAAGGCCTGCAGGCACGGGCTATGAGACAAGCACCACAAACACTCAAGATGGGAAAAAAGGAAAGACCTCCCACTGAATGGGGGCCCAGCCAATGATCCCAGGCCCAGCAGAAAATTTCATTCTGCCAAATCGCTGAGGGCTTTGTGCTCCGGTCACATCAGCTGTGCAAGCTCTCTGCAGCACTGGTTGTGACTGCGGCTCACCCAGGCCTCTCGGGCTTGCTCCGGGATCCAGAGGCTGTAGTAGCTGTTAAACTGGGACAGCTGCTGGCGGCAAGGCGGGCCAGGAGGCTCAAATTTGTCGTAAGCCTGGAGCAGAAGACACAGAGCCAAGGGGTCCCTCTGGGTGTGGAGGAGGTCAGTGAGCACTGCCGTCAGATACGCCACGATGCTCTCCCCTGCTGAGGACAGGAGTGTTTGGGAAGAAGCCCACCGGAGCCCCCTTCTGAGATCCCCCAATACTACCACCCCTGACACGCGTGTGAGACCCAGAGACATTCACGCCAGCTCCACAAAGGGCTGCATGACCGCATGGGAAGGTGGGTCCTACCACACCCCGGCCTAGGCTCTGCATTACTGTATTTCATTTCAGTTTACTGTGGAACTGGGGATCCAACGCTAGGGTACTCTACCACTGAACTGAACTCTCAGGCCTTTTTTGAGACAGATTCCCACTATCCCAAAGGTTGCCCAGGCTGGCCTTGAATTTGCAATACTCCTGCCTCAACCTCCCAAGTAACAGGGATTATATTAGGCTTCGTCTTATGTAACAGATAGCACACGGTCAGGTATCATCAGTCAGACCTAGGCGTATAAGAGGCAAGACCAAAGCCACTTAGACCCAAGTCTTGGTGGTTGCAAACTCTTCCCTTCTGCCCTGGCACACAAGCGTCTCTGGCAGAGAGGATGGGGCTATCTGCCTGGGTTAGTCCCAGAACACGCCCTGCATGACTGTCCACTCTCATCCCATGCCACAGCAGAGCCTAGAAGCCACTGCTGAAATGGCCAAGGGATACAGCAGCAACAGCAGCCTGGACCCCTGAGCCACCTTCTGGATGACAGCCACCTGGGAGGACAACCTGGCAAGGACAGGAAGCAGACCTGAGCTGATTAAACCAGGTCAAGGGGGAGCAGAAAGCCTGTGCTCTCCTGACTGTGGGTGCTTTGGGACTAAGCTGCTTGAAAACCCTACAAATATGAGACGTTCACTCTTAGCATCCACACGTGAAGGATAAACAGTGAAGAGACCCCATTGGCCAACACAGCCGGGTTAGCCTGACCGTGCACAGGTACCTGCTCCATTTTCTGTCCCAAGGAGCAACTTGTTCCTGGTTTCTAGGGCTGCGGGGACCACAGCGCTGAATGGGAACGTGAGCAGGATCATGTCTTCATTCAGCAAGAACCCAATCTCCTCGTCCAGGCCTTCGCTCCCCTCCACCAGGACGTCCACCATGTCAAGCACATCTGAGACAGACGGGGGTCCAGTCCCACTAAGGCAAACACCACCAAAGGACCCCACTGCCAACACTCCCAGCAAATGTGGAACAAGTATTTGCACAGAAGAGAATAAAACAAATCTAAACTTCTCTTGGGGTAAAATGCTTGATACTATTTGATACTAAATAGGTGGAGATATTGTCTATAAATTCTTTACAGTCTTTGACAAAATGCAGAATATCAGTGGTGGCAAAGCCTTGGAACATTAACATGGATATGCAGGCAAACAAGCTAAGGTCTGAGGGGGAAAGCACAGCCTGGAGCCAGTGTCTGCAGCGTTCCACAGCAGTGAGTCTGAGAAATTTATTCACCCTCTCTGTGCCTTGGTTGCCTGATCTATAAATAAAATGAGGACAATATTACCTCCTTCCCTTAGAGCTATTTCTGAGATTAACATTCGTAGAAAGCCTACAAAACACTTGGATCACAGAAAATGCTACCAAGTTAAAACATCCAGGTGAGTAAATTCTATGCACATTTCTCATAACATAAACATTCCAGAGCAGGCTGACCTTGGATACAAAGAAATGTGGTGCCTGCATTTTGCCTGAGGCATCGGAGTCATTCCTGTTCTGACTCTAAGTTGCCAAGCTGCTTGATCTTCAGAACCCAAGCAGGACAGGAAGGAGGGGAGCCTACCATCGATGTGCGAGACGGGAATGCTGGCATCATCCGTGTCTTGCCTGGTCGCAGTGGCCTGCAGCACGCTGGCTTCTTGGACAAAGTCCGATGCTTTGTCTGTGTATATGTAACGATTTGCTACCAAAGTCAATAAAACCTGGGCAGTTGAGAGCCAAGTGGAAAACAGTTACATGGTGACAAGTGAAATGGCACAGGCACGGGGACAGGGACAGGACAGGATGGGACAAAAGGGTCACTGGTCACCATCGAGGGAAGTGCTAAAATGTTAGCTGTTCTTAATAAAAACAGCAATTTCACTGCAAAGATTTTTTTCTTAACTTTTTGTTGCATAATTTAAAAAATTATTTCCTCTTAGTATCTAGATAGACTACTGCTTTTAACATGGCTTTTGGTGCACTCCCACTGACTCCATCATGGAAAAACAAACTACCAAAAGAAAATTAAAAAGCATGCAGTAACATATTCCTGTGGTCCCGATTCTAATGCTAAGTGGAATCGCAGCAGGATTAGGAAGTAAGCCAGGGCAAAAGCCCCTCTGACACTGCTGCATCAGAAGCACCTCAATGACACGCAGGGCACCTGTGTGCAATCACCCCGGGACGTGCTCCTGTAGGTGGGGAGTCTGTGCTTACGCGTTCCAGGAACCGAATCACGGTGTCTCTGCTGTCCTCCGAGGTGTCGTCCAGGTGCTCCAGCCAGAGCTCCAGCTCCTTCCAGGTGTATTCAAACACACCCGTGTCCCGCAGAATCTGTCAGTGAGCAGACCCAGGGCCCAGGTCACAGCACAGCCTGCTTTCCGAAGAACCTGCAGTGGCTTCACTCTGTGCCAGGGCATGGAGACCTGGGAGCAGGAAGGTGCGAACGTGCCACCCAAACCTTTAACCACAACTCAATTCCTTGTCTAGCTGCAGCTTATTCCTGTTCCTTATTTCTAAATTTATAGAAAAGATGCAAAGAAAAGATTCAGCCGCTACTTGGGGGAGTGGCCTTCTCTATGGATTTTCACAAAGACCCAGCTAAATGTGCACAGCTTGACCCCTCACGGCCCCTCAACCTTCAGGCTGTGGGAAATCCTCCAAGGTCAGAGCCGGCCACACCGGGTCATTTCAATGTGGCACCTGGACTCGGCTGGGCAAGAAACACACCGTTTCCAACAGAACAGAACACAGTGCAGGACAGGATCTGCTCCATGGGGCTGAGTATGTGAGTAAGCGACATCCCCTAACAGCCTGATGAGAGACTTGTGGTGTCAGCAGCCTCATGGCACAGAGCCCTGCAACGGTGTGTGACAAAGAAGCACCTGATTGTGTCAGTTCCACCTATCTGCGGCGGGCACCGGATTCCACCTGCAATGCCTATAAGGACAGGTACGCTGGAGGCAAAGGCTCACATAGCCATGCCCCTCGGACAAATCGGGGGAGAAGGGGAAAGCACAGCAAGGTCACCAGCCCTTCTTCACAGAGGTGAGAGGTCGCATCTTTGCACCCTACAGTGGATGTGAGTCCCGTAGCACCCCCACCCCCAAAAGGTTTACTGTAGAGCAGAAATGAGGAATGAATTCCCCACAGCGTGACCGGAGGCAACACTGGAAAAGCAAAAAATGTGGCAAGGAAGAAGTGAAAAGAGTCCTTATTCTCCCCCACTGACTTGGGCAATGCTGGTGCTGTGGGGGTGGATAAGGCAGCACAGGTGGGAAGCCCTGGGGTCCGGGAACGAGGGAAGAGGCAAAGCTATCTGACAGATCCAAGGGGACAGGGCCCGCGGTGTTCTAGGCATGAGCTGCCACTACTGTCATGTCTCATCCCCGCCACCCTGAGAAAGCTAAGTTCAGAGAGATCAGTCATCTGCCCAGCACCACTCAGGCAAGAGGAGAACCTGGATTCACACCCAAGAAGCAGAGCTGAAAGCTGATGTTTTTAACTACTCCATGGTGCCATCTCTTGGGAATCAAACTAAATTTAAGGCACACTGGCAATTACCACACAACCTTCTAATTAAAATTTACAATAGCCCTGATACATCCTGAATTCAACAACCATTTACTGGGCACCTACTAGAAAGAAAACCTGCATAGATGCTTTGCAGAATCCTTTGCTCACCTTCATGATCAGAAGTTTGGTGGATGACTTCAGGTGTAAATGGCTGCTGGTCACAAACATTTTCATCAGTAAGTAGAACACAGATCGCTCTCCTCCAATAATGTCTGCATCTGGGCCTTCCTAGATTTGTAGAACATTGTAGATTTGTTTGAACATTGTTACATATTGTCAATACATATTTATAAACATATATAAAACTTCAGTAAATAATTACACATTATAAAAAATAGCAAGGGCCATGACTTGCTAGGCAGACAGGTGACTACATGCCCACAGTGACACCCTGCTGGGGCCTCACCCCATCTCATTTTAATGACACTCAGCAAGAAGACTGTGGTCTCACAGGAACCACAGAAGTGAGGCCACTCAAAGCCGGAACATCCCTGTGGTTACACGACAGCAAGTCACGGCAGCAAGCACCGCAGCCCTCTGCGTGCGCCAGTGCGGTCCAAGGGTCCAGAGAGACACCTATTCTAGCTGCTATTTTGAAAATGGAGGCAAGAGAAGCTAACTGTGCTGTTTTCTGCAAACCAAACCCAGGGAGCTTTGGTGCAGAAGACACTGTGTGCCTGGGTGGCAAGGAGGGACCCAGGCTGTGTGATCCTGACCAAGGCTGCAATGGCTGCATCTTATCAGGATGTTGGGGTGAACATCACTCACTACTTGTACATACTTTGCCTTGGAGAAGAGCAGAGCTCCAGATCCCCGGCCCACACTCTGCCAGGTCTGTGTGATTCACTGCAGTCCTTGGCGATGAGGGTGAGGTAAATACGGCAAAGTGCTGGGGGTCACTTAGCCAGCAGATGCATCTCACGAGCACTACATGGGCACTGGCTATAAGTTCATGTCTTAATACCAGTTGTTAAACTTTAACAGGCCTCAGTTCAGCTCCACCTAAATCATCAGGTGCCAATGGCCCAATGCAGCAGGAGTGCAAGACCAGTCAACGATGCCCCCACGTGCCTTTCTGGCAAGGGGGCTCAGTACAGGGGAAGGCTGAGAACAGGGCTCTGGGTGACACTGACTGGGTCCTATCCTGGACCCCCATGCATGGCGGGGGCCTTGCAGAAGTGTCCCACATGCTCTGTACCCGGTGCCCTGTCTTTATGGGTTATCGATGGAGGGGCCACGAAAACCCTTGTGTCCAGCCTGGCATGAGGTAAGTCCTCAGGAAGAGCTACCCTCAACTCTGATGCCAGGAACCTTAGAAAGAGGATTCAGGGGGACATACACGGACCCCGGGGCCTAGGCATGCTTAGACTTTAAATGGCAACATGCACTTCCATGTTCTTGGTTCCATATAAAAATCTAACATAAGATCTAATTCATTAGAACAGATACTCTGAGCAATCCAGAAGCACACCAGCCAAGGCACAGCTTGGCTGATCATTTTCCCTCATGGCACGAGACTAACACAGCACTGGGGCCTTCCTTCTGGGTCAACGTGCTCTCTAGGGTCCCAGAGGACGCTGCTGAAGACACATGCTCTGCTAGCAATGTCTGCTGACCTTCCACCAGACACAGCATTCTGCTGGCTTGGTGTTTACTTCTACCTCTGTCTTAAGCTCTTCCAGGTTGGGGGTAAAGAAGAAAGAATGAATGTGTTTTATTTCCATAAACACCTTAAAATAACAAGAAAAGTAAGAGTCAAGATTAAAAAGCCAACAGGTCCAGCAGGTTAGCTACTGGTGGAAGACCGGAACTCTCCACTTCATACCTGTGCCTTCAACCACAAGAACTTGTTGGCAGGCAGCTCTAGGGCCACCTTCAGCATGTGGTGCTGCAGGATGGGAGGGGCCTCCTGGCTGAGGCCCTGCTCGGAGATGATGCCTGCAGACATGAGGGAGTCAAACAGACAAAGTCACCTGGGGGGGTGTGATCAGAAACTGCTACCCAGCCAAAGGTCTGGGGAGGGGAACCCACACCTAGGAAGGAAGAGGGTGGGTCTGCCCTGTGTCCACGTCCTGGCTCCCTCCCAGACTGTGCAGATCCTTCTCTGCCCAAAGCAGCCTCCCCAAAGCTGACCTCATCCCACCATGGCCATCACCACCCTATATGGCCCCCCAGTGTGGCCCTCATGAGTGTGCTCTCTTGTGTGGGGCCCACACACAGGCCTTCTGTGCACCACAGATGCTGGTCACTGAAACTGAGACTGGGTCCTTGTCCTCCAACCCAGTGTTTGATTTCTCCTTTGGGTGGAGAGGAGATGGCCAAAAAATCCTAATTGGCCACACTCTAGTAAACTGCATATTCCCACAGCAAAGACAGCCTTATCCCTTCAGATGATTAAAAAGCAAATTACAGCTCTTGAAAATGATTATTTATGTCACTTATATAAATCCCTAGAATGGTATTTTTGTAAGTCGTCTTCCGCAGGCCCAATTATAAAGTCTATTTTATGAGACAAACCTGACACCAAGGATCCAAGACCAGGCAAGCATGGTATTATTTTTACGAGATGTGGTTTGAGTCTGACTCACTGGGGTGAAATACGAGCTTAGGTCCGAAGTGCCCCTGCACAAAAAAACAGGGTGGGACGTCCCCTCCACGGGACCCTCTCCTGCCTCAGTCAGTCTCTGTACCCATTCCCGTACAGGACAGCTTTAGGGTAATGGGATCCCGTGTGCTGACTGTCCATGGAGTCCACCCAGGCTGGCTAGCTTCCCCTTCGCCACCGGCACTCACCTAACCTCACTTACAGAAAGCCAGCTACTAAAAAACCAGGGGTCCAGATAAAATTAATCAGGCTGCAGGCTCACAAACACCCCAGCAAAGTGACCCCAGCCTTGCTGATGCTCGGCAGCCGAGCTCTTGTCTGGGTTTATTGGCGCCTCTGGCAGCAGCTGTCGGCCCGAGACCCACCTTTCAGGAGCTTGCTGAAATCAAAGTTGTACTGCATGACCACGTGGGGGACCACCTTTTGGAAGAGGCATATGACCTGGAGCAGAACGGCTTTCAGGACAATGGTTTCTGCATCGTCTGTAACAAAGAAAACAGCCTGAGTTAGGAAACGATTTGGTTTTTGATCTTGGTCAGGGAAGCGGCCCAGACACACGATTCCACAGTGCAGTCAGTCACACGCTGAAGAGTGAAGCTGCGGGCAGTGACCAGGTGGAAAGTGCCAAGGTGGTGTGGTCCAGGGGCCCAGTTTCAGCCTCCCTTGGCCGTGAAGGTCTTGGCAGGCTAAGGCTACTCTGCTCCGTGCTTTCAAGTCCTCATCTGAGAAGGGCACTTCCTCACAGCGCTGCCCAAAGAGTTAAAGAGGGTCCAGGCTCAGGCCGCAAAGCCCACTGCCTGGCCAACGACGAGGTCTGAGTCAACATTTTTTAATATGAGGGGAACCGTGTAGTCCAGCCCTGTCACAGAGCAAGAAAGAGCCTCCTACTCTGCCACCCATTCGAGGGCCAGTCAGGCAGTGCCCGGTGTTCGAGTCTTCAGAGACCACACTTGCATGAAGCACGGACACATTTCTAGTGGGTACTGAAACTTAAACTGCAATTCTGCTTCTTCCCCCTGAGCAAAAAAGGAAGTGGCACACAGCCAAAGGGCCTTGGGACACGACTGGCCGCAGGACCCTCTAGCTAGGAGCCGCCACACACTGCTCGTCAGCTCCCTCCTCGGAAAACAGCAGAGGCCCCACAGCCCTCACCACACTGGTGAGCCGCACTGGCAGCCGGAGTCCGGTCACCGCTCTTCTTCCCTTTCTCGTCTTCTTGTTTCGCCTCTTGCTTTTTAAGTGACTGCCAGACCCACACGACAGTGTTCAGATCTGGCAGAACCTGAATGGGAAAAAGCAGCAAAAAAAAAAAAAAAGTTGCATTGAACAACAGAGAAATGAATGAATTGAACATCGTAAGAGGAAGCAAAGTCCAGAGGGGAAAGGTGCAAACGTGACGGTGAGCACGAAGTGTGTGGGACAGGAGACAAGAGCATGGGCTGAGAACAGGCCCGCACCCCGTGTAAGCTCTGTGCTGCAGTACAATCTGAACTGCAGACACCACTAACGATTTGGTGAAAAAAACAAATCTGGCAATAAAAACAAACCTCTGAAGACACCTTCACCCGAGTCAAAGTAACACTTCCTCAGGGCCAGCTTGGGGGACCTGGCCCCACACGGCCTGGGCAGAATCAGCCTCCGAAGGGAGCAGGAGGGGCTTCCAAGTCACCCAGCCCCTTCAGCGGGGCCACAGCACAGTCAGCGAGTGTTGCAGAGGAGCGCGAGGGAGGGCACAACACAGGCCCCCGACGAGGCAGGAGGTCCCCCCAGAACCACAGCCGGCCACGCTCCCAGGGGCCAGCAGGTGCATCGTCATTTGGGCCCCACCTTTGCCTCCCAGGATGGCCCTGTCCTCACTGTGCTCAGTGGGGAGATGGGTAAGGAAAGCCCAACGCCAGACTGTGCCCACCTTGCTCAGCGCTTCTCTGAACAGCTGCACGAATTCTTCCATCATCAGCGCTGTGTACACGCCCGATTCTTGCCACACCTCTTTATTCAGGCAGTGGTCAACAGTGTTCAATGCTCTCTTCAAAATGAAGGACATGAGGGACAGAGCTGCATGTCTCACCGATGTGCTGTCCAACTGGGAAGAGAAGCAGTTACACCCACAAGTGCGTCCGGGTGGACAGAGGTCTACAGCTCTGGCTCTTCCCATCTCCATTCATGCTGGACTCACTATGACAAGAGGAGGCCCCAGGGACCTCGCCCACCCAGACACCCTCCATGTCTGACCTCAGCAGCTGCCAGAAAAAGTCACTAAGGGTGGAGCCTAACGGTGGTTTCCTTTTCAGAAAGCCTCCTCTGACAAACAACCCGCCCACTAACGTGGGCCCCGTGGGTTAACAGCAGCAAGGCCTCACCAGCACGCACCTCCCCACACATGCCACCATTAAGATCATACAATGTCAGGTGGAGCTACGGCAAGAAAACACATCAGGTTCTTCGGCAGAAGCTCCCTCCAAGCCAGGAACAACTGCTATAGGTTGGATGTGGTCTGCGTCCCCAGGGTTCATGTGACACAAGCTCAGTCCCCAGTGTGGCAGTGCTACGAGGAGGTGGAACCTCTAAGAGGTGTGGCCTCGTGGAAGGTGCTTAGATCACGGATGGACAGGCCATCCTCAAGAGGGATTCATGTAGTTCTCATGGAACCCTGGTAGTTCTTAAGAGAGGGGGTAGCTACAAAAGGAACACGCCTGAGCCTTCCCTGGCCTCTGGCTTCCTACACACCATGTGGGTTCCCTCTGCACACGGCTATGTCCTTTTCTGCCTACCCGCCTTATTGTTACACAGCCAGGGCAGCCCTCACCAGACGAAGAACAGACGAGGCTGCCCAATCTTGGACTTTTGTTGTATAAAACTGTTAGCCAGATAAACTCTTTTCTTCATACACAGCCAGCTTCAGGCATTTTGTCACAATAACAGAAAGTGAACTAGTATAAGAGGCAACTTGCATCACAAGCCTGGCACATACACACTTCCTAGTTATATTCAGGTGACTGCCAGGATGGTCTTCAAAGAACTCACTGACCACAGACTGAGTACGGTTCAAGACGCTGTACTAGTAACAAAGAGGTAAGTGCTCAGGGCACGCCAGGGGCAGTTTGTTCATGGACCACTGATAGTGCCAGAAGTACCTACTGCAGGGAAGAAATGCAGAGTCCCAGGTCCTGGCCTAGCCCAACTCAAGCAGATCGTGCATCTACACATGATCCCCAGGCAAGGCCACAAGCGTTGAGTCCTAGGGCATCCTGGCTGGAGCACTGAGATTTGCAGTGAGGGGGAAACACATAGGCCTCTGACTGGCTTTTAGTTTCACATCCATGGCAGCCCAGTGCCCAGCATTCCAAACAGCCGCAGTTTTACTCTACATGGATGCTGTGCACCTAGGTAGAACACAGGAAATGCCAAAGCCCACAATGGCTCTAACACATAATCCACTTAAGGCAGGCCCCCAACAAGAGTTGGGACAACACCTAGCAGGCTGGGAGTGTAGGAGCTCCATGACCTGCTTCTCAACCCTTCTAACATCTCATTTCTAAAATAACTAGCTCTTTTTCTGATTTAAAACATGTGCTATTTGAAGTTCTTCAGACAACACTGTAAGAAGAGGAAAAAACCTCCAACTGAAGCCTCAAGAACTTCTCACACCACTGGGCCCCACATCTAAAAACAATCTCGGCTCTCCACAAGGGCATCTGGGGACAAGGGACCAGGCTATGGCTCGATGGTGCTGGGCTTGCACAGGACAGCAGTCAGCAGAAGGGGAGGGAGCCAGGCCTGGTCTCATCCCGAGCCACTCTTTCCAGAGGATGGAAAACCCTCCAGGGGTGTGCGGAGACAACACTGAGACAGGAGAGAGGTCAGCCGTTCATGTCCCAGACTGCCAGGAGTAAGTGCAGGTGTGCAATGCCTCTGACGGGCTCCTTTCCATTCCATTTTCTGCAGGCGTCTCAGGAAATAGGAATGTCTCCCACAAAACAGATGGGTAAGTTAGCTGGGTCCTAATTTTGCCTGTGATGATTTGGCAAACAGAACAAAAGATCTTTCTGCTAAGTCGCACACAGGCCTCCTCCTCTCTGTTCCTCACTCACCACCCAGGCTCAGCACATACCCTGGACAGGTATCAAAGAATTCCACTGCAGTCTCGGGAGCCGACGCCACTTTAGTGACTGCGCCCATCACCATGGGGCTAACTCATGCCCGAGCGACACAGCACACTGGCCCTGCTCCTGCTGATGTCTCATAACCCAGCCTGCTCAAAGTGCGAGATGCCCCTCTGAATGCCTCGTCTCCCCAGGGAAGAGTTAGGCCACTGGACTTAGAGGGGCTGGTGGGCCTAGAACCCAGGAGCGCCAGCAGCCCACAGCCACTCACCTAAGCCCACAGCGACATGGTGACACAATGCTTGGCTTCTGAGGGGGCTCGGGGGCCATGTTAATCAATAATGATATGAAATCTAAGGCTCAGTTTTTCCATGAACATATTCTCCAAAAATGTCTGAAGACAGTTCTCAAAGTAAATATTCCCTAGAAATCTTAACGCTATTCACTCAAACAGATTAGATTTACTGGGGATGTGCCTAATAGTAAAGCATTGGCCTAGCATGTGCCATGCCCCGTATTCAATCCCCAGCACAACTACACAAGAAAAAGAATGATCTGTTGATAAATTTCAACCTACCCTGTCCAGAAATTCTGAACTAATGAGACTTTAATGGAAGAATTTCCCTTCCTCTGACACTTAACATTCTTCCATCCCATCCCACCCTAGCAGGAGTAGGGAGGCATGGAGGGATTGAGACATCTTTGCAGCGTGCTAGAGTGGAACAAGGCATGACACCACCCATCGCTCGCTGGAGGGAATGGGCTCCTGTCCACAGTCGTTGCTCTAAGTGAGGGCACCGGTCACTTGCCTGGAAGCCTCAGAGGCTCCCTGACAAAACAATTCAACACAGCCAGGCTGGAATTCTCAGCCAGAGGGTTCAGCAGGAGAAGGTCCAGAAGCAACCTTACATTTAATGCCTGGGTGAACATGATCTTATTGCACACCGGAGGCACCGTGGTCACCATCACCATCGCCAGGAGCCGCGGCAAGGGGATAAACTCTCTGGTCTGAAATGTCCGGGAAATCTCTGGCTGGGCCTCATAGATCTAGGAAAAGGAGAAAAGAAATTTGGTTGCTGCCGGAAATAGGCATGCAATAGTGAAGCCATTCCAATCCAAGTAATTCTGTAGTGATAAAGGTCATATCCTCACTGCAGGGACAAGAGAAAGACCTGTTAAGAGATACGTGAGGGCACCACACTGGCCACCATCAGATCAGTGACCTCCAAACCACAGCTTGGCCTGTGGTCCAGGGAGGCCCCAGAGAAATCACTGCTAGGACTGAGCTGGAAGTGATAAGATAAGGGTATCACTAACCAATGACCACGCCTCGACAAACCCTGCCATCTTTTAAACTATGGCAGCCTTTGAAGTATGGACACTTGATGGTTAAAAAATTTGTGGAGGACAAAATTGGATTTCAATGAGGTTAAGTGATTTCCTTTGGGCCACACGGCTCTTGAGTGGCCAAGTAAGGACTGGAGCTTAATTGCAAAGACCACACCCTTGCTCCTCACGAGGGGTGGGGAGGACAGTACCAGCGGCAGCTCCCTGGAGGGTGCTGGTCACAGGGCTGTATTCCCCAAGCAAGCACGAAGGCATCCTTCTTTCTTCTCATGTGGAGGTACAGCTGGGACTTGCACACAGCAGCGCTCAAGGGGAATTCCAAGAATCCGTGAATAAAAGCTAGTTTTACAGATAATGCCAGGTCCAGATTGAGGCACATGGAAACAATCCCAGGCATTTCACATGTACGAGGCGGGCCATAAATAAGAGAGAGAAAAAGCTCAACTGAGCCAAGCATTACTGCCTGAGAAATTATAATAACTATAGGCTAAGCATCCCTAACATTTAAAGCTTTTTGAGTACCAAAAAGACGTGATGTTTCAAAAAGTTTCATATTTGAAGCATTTTGGATTTCAGATTGTGCCTTTCTGGATTAGAAATGCTCACCCAATACAATCTATACAAATATTCCAAAACCTGAAAGCCTGTAAGGTCTGAAACATTTCTTTCTGGTCCCAAGCATTTGGAGTAAGGATTTCAAGCTGCACGTCCACTGGTAGATAACATTGACATCTACGGCTGAAAAGAAATTACCACACATCTACTTAAGCAAATAGACCCAACATATCACAGCTTACGTCAAGTTGTTCTTAGACCTGATATCAATCTTTAAAAGCCATCCTACAATTCAAACATTTCAATTGGCCCAACATACTCAAAAGGAATAAACCTCAAAACCTAGCTCAGCAAACATACTTAGAGGACAGGGTCACCCAAACTGCACCATCTAAAATATCCCCTTTATCCCTGGAGGGAGGTCTTCACACTATGCAGCTCGGCAGAGCAGAATGCCCAGGTCTTCCTCAACTCCTCGCACTGCAGCCCTAGCCCAGCTAATGGGTTTTGAAATGTTATGTTTTGTACCTTAGTCAGCAGTTTGATATTATTTAACCAAGTGGACTTCACTCTTGGGAGAAAGGAAAATGTCACTTCCTTGAAGTACTTGGTCAGCAGGTCTGGGCACACTTTAAGGATGTTCACCACCAGCTCAGCCACCAGCTCATCGTTGGCCGCAGTTTTCAAACCCAGCAAAAAGTGCAAGAGTGTCAGGTTGCCTCCTCTGTTAGGGGCAGAGACGAGAGGGAGGAGTCAGCAGGGAAAATTCAAGCTGGGAGAGCCTGGAGTTTCTCTAAGGGACAGAGTGGAGAAATGGCTGTGGGATCCTGAACTCTACCGGAGGACTTTGATTTCAATCCCCTACTTCTGAGAGGCTCAAAAGGTCTCCACTTTGTCCCATGTCCCTCTGCTTTCCTTCTTCCTTCCCAAATTCAACCTGACTTCTAAAGAAGCGAAATATACGGTCCTCTCTAACCTCCACAGCCGCCTACAGTCTGCCTAGTGGTAGTAGTTCAGGTCACTGTAAAGACAGGGCAAAATCAGCAGGAAGGAATCCCTCTTCAATTTCTTTCTTTCTTCCTTCCTTTCTTTCTCAATTAAATGTACATTTATTGAATAACAATATTCTTAAGATAATAGCATCCTATGTCTCTGGTTTTTAAAATTCTTTTTCTTTTTTTTGGTACCAGAGATTGAACTCATAAAATTGATTTTTAACTGGCGATAAAAGCACAAAAATTGTACCTATTAATGGGATACCATTTAATGTTTCAATACATGTTTACCCTGCATAATGTTTAAATGAAGTTAAACAAACTCATCTCCTCAAACATTTGTCATTTCTTCATGGTAGAAACTTTCAAAATCCTTACTATGGGATTTCACTGACTTCTTTCCTCTAACCACATAAAGAAAAAGTATTGTGTAAGCATGTTATGTCCATGCAACTGTAAAAAACACAGGTAGAACACTTTTCCTCTGAAACAGTCAAGTTTTTTGGGCCAGGATTTACCTAAATAGCACTGTCTGTCTACAAGAGCAAGGTCCTGAGTTCAATCCCAGAACCAAAACAAAAGTATTTTTACATGAAGTGGATGCTCATGAATTGCCACATGGTCCCCAGTGCCATCAAATTAGTTCTAACACTCCAGGAGACTTCGCACAAAGTCTTGCAACACATCTTCCGCCTTCTGTTTCTAGCTTATTTCAAGTTCCCACACCTTGACATAGCAACTGCAGACGGAATACAGGGAAGTCCCACTGTGGGAAAACATCCAGAATTTGTCCCAAAGCAGGTAAATCATCATCTTCCAGGGCATGAGAGGATAAAAGAAAACTTGAGGATGCTAAACACAGGACAAAGGGAACAACCCAGGATCTACACAGTCAGAGCTGTGGATCTAGGTTTTATCTGCCCTGAAGCCTTTTAAGAAAAGACGCCCTTTTAGATACACTGATGCTGGAACATCTAGCAGAACCCGAGGATCTGCCACTGTTGGCAGTCTTTGTCATGGTTTATAGGGTCCTCGTGTCCTGTGTCCCTGACAAACCGAGTGAAACTTTGATAGCTGTACATACAAGAAGTTTTCAAAGGCTGAATTAGAAAGAATATAATTTTAATCAGAAAACTATGTTTTTAAAAGATACAAAATTCTTTTTTTTTTTTTTTTTTTTTTGGTACTAGGGATTGAACTTGGGTCCTTGCACTTGTAAGGCAGGCGGCAAAATCACTAAGCTAAATCCCCAGCTATAAAATTCTTAATGTGAAAATTCCATAAGCAAAAAATACATAATTTGAGCTATGTAATGACAGAACATTAAATCTACCAACAGTGTCAAAAATACTACACAAACACTTTTTTTTTTGGTACTGGAGACTGAACCCAAGGCCTTCTACTGAACTATATCCCCAGATCTTCTTTTTTTTTTTTTTTTTTTTTTT
>NW_022900936.1:10636654-10658112 GCF_012274545.1 Fukomys damarensis | reverse complement strand
TTTTTTTTTTTTTTTTTTTTTTTTTTAATTTTGAGACAGGGCCTCAATAAGTTGCTAAATTGTCCAGGCTGGGCTTGAACTTTTTACTCTCTTCCTTCAGGTTCCCAGAGTGCTGGGTTCTCAGGCATGTGCCATTAGGCCCAGCTTACACACTCATTATTTTAATCAATGGTGCAATACAATGGATGCACTGACACTGGCAGACTGCACGATACAGGCCCGATGCTGCCCCTCATGGTTATGTTGTTCTACCTCTCTGAGGCAGGCACCAATTTTATAGGTGAGTTAACAGAGGCCAAAAGGATGTATAACTTGCTAAGGTCTCAGAGGTAAGTGATGACTGGAGTCCAGCTGTGTGTTTGAGAACCTGCTCTCCTATCCTGAGTACCAGGGCACACGACACCGTGGCCTGCCACTTAGCTTTGTAATAAGAGTTTTAGTGGAACACAGTTATACCCATTTGTCTATGCTACAAAGGCATGGCTGGGTGGTCACAAGAGATGGATGGCCCACCTGCCTGAAATAATATCTGGTCCTTTATAGAGGAAGTTTGCTTCGCTCTGTCCTCTAACACCTTATTTTAAGAAATACCTAAAGGGTGCCAGGCACTATCCTAGGCCCTGGGGAAGACAAAACAGATCAGACTCTCTTTCTTACTTCAAAACAAATCAGATCATGCAAAGAAATAATTATGCAAGGTGGTGAGAAGTCACATCAGAAGTCTGGACCAGACAAAAGGGCGCTGAGAGTGAAGGGGGCATTTTTGAAGGGCTGCCTCAAGTGCTAACATGTGTTCAGGGACTTGAATGAAATGCAGTGGGCCCTATGACTGCTGGGAAACCACGCACTTCAATTTTCTCAAAGCTTCCCTTTCCTGTCTACAAACACAGCTCCTTTCCTCTTCTCTTAAACACAAACATGCATTTTTTGCTAGTTGTTTCAAATATTCATGAAAACCACAGCTCATTCCAAACAGACCCACACTCTCGAGTTGATTAGATATGCTCATTAAGTAAGTGATTATCCATTTCACAGACCTAGTCAGGAGAGAAAGAATGCTTTCAAAAAGGGGAAATTCATGTGTGTTAAGCACGGTTATTAGAATGTATTCGACTGCAAAAGTCTGACGCAATATATCAGCAGGAAAATGAGTTCATCCTTACTGAAGAACGAAAAGCTACACATACTACATATGAGTCAGAATAATCTCAGAATCAAAATAAATTAAAAAATCACACATAAACCAGGTGTGGTAGTATACACCTATAATCCCAGCACTGTGGCAGGCTGAGGCAGCAGGATCATAAATTTGAGCCCAACCTGGACAATTTAGTGAGACCCCATCTCAAAATAAAAACAAAATAAGGGCTGGGAAAAGCCACCAACAATAAAAAATCAGAGGCAGAATCCCATTCAAGAAATGCCTGAAGCTAGAACTAAATCAAACTATCTAAATCCTCGTAATAAAACACTATGCTGTCAAGAGCAGGAAAGTAAGTTACTGACAATGACCAGAAAATAAGGCCAATTTTTTTATTTTCAAATGAGGGGTGGGGGGGAAACAGGTTATTTTGGTGATTAAAAATAACACAGATATATATTTAATGACTACAAAGAGAACATCTGAGAGAACATAATCAAAATCATTAGTTTTGGATTTTTATGTTTTCTTACTGATGAAATCTTATGATAGTCACGAACTACAAAACAAAATATAAAAAAACACATTTATTTTTTGTTTGTTTTGTTTTTTGAAACAAGATCTCACTATGTATCCCAGGCTGGCCTTGAACTCATGATTATACACCTGTCTCAGTCTTCCAAGTGCTGGGATTACACGCGTGCACCACCACATCTGGCAAAAAATACATTTTAAAGCTTGTTGGTGATCTGTCAGAGTGAGTTACTATCAATCAGCTTTGGGACCCTATCTCCTGGGTTCAAATGTAATGTAAACTCTGCCTTGACATCTCTGAGATTAGCCCCTCCTCTGCAAAACTGGGATGACAAGGATGCTCACCTCGGGGACACTGAGGGTCCACGTCAGGGCCTCACCTCCCTGGGAAGGTGACATAAAGGTCGCATCTCAGATCTGACTGATGCCAGCATCTTTCAGCAGACAGGGGTGAGGCCTCTCTAGGGCAGACATCCCATTGTCTGTGTGTCTAAATACACTGCTACCCAAGGCCTCTGCCCCTTAGGGGCTGGAACAGACACTTGGGGTCTCCAACTGCTCACTCCTAAACTGAATTAGATAATGAACACAACCCCAGTTCTAACCTACAATTCTATTATTTAGCTGGTTTCCTCTATACAGTCAGTACGTGACGACTTCTGAGAACACACCTGCTGGGGTTCACAAGAGAGCTGTAGTTTACCTGCCAAAGGTACCCAAAGACGCATCATAAAAATTAATCCCATGCTTGACCGAACAGCAAAGATCCGTCAGGAAGTTATGAACGAGCTCCCTCACTGTGGCTTTCCCTGCTTCTTCAGCAGACATCTATGAGGGTTGGAAAATAATTCAATGAAACCCAAGTTCACAGACCTTAGTAACAGCAACCAGATAAAAACAGAACCGTGTCACCCACCCAATGACAGCACAGAAAATACTTTAAATCAAACACTAAGTATTCCAAAAACAAAACAAAATAATCCAAAACAGACACATCTATCAAGATAAAAGAATACTCTTAAAAGAGGCAAGTTTAAAGCTTTACTTTTAAAAGGTTCAAAATGACTTAATTTGTCTTGCACTTTTGAATGAAATTGCATGTTTGGGAGTGTTTTTATTACACCCACAGGGCTTCCTGTCAAGCAGTGCACAAAAATATGTTTGAAACAAGAGGACCAGGGCAAGGCACTGAGATAAAAGGAAGGAAAGCAGTAGGCTCTGGAAAAGTAAGTTTTCAGAAGTTAACAGGAAGACTGCGCCTTTCCTATACTGGCCAAGTCCAAGTTGAAAACACTGAGGAAAATAAAGGAAAATCAAAATGCACACTGGGCTTGAGTCAATATGAGAGCAACTGCTTTAATTTAGTATGAGTTAACTATCACAAAGTAAATCACCAGGTCAGCAGGTGAGAAAATACAAACGCCCCTAGACAGGATTCTGAAGTAAAGACAAACTTTAAATCTTCAAAGCCTGGGTGTGAAAAGAATGGAAGACAGAGAAGGAACAGGCTAAGCAAGAGGAGGAAGAGGGCCCGGCAGAACCTGATGACCCCGTGCACCAGGCAGATACCGCAGATAAACGTAAGATGTCACTCAACCAACAGGAGTGATAGTTTTCTCACTGAAAATGGCAATAGTGGGCTATAATAAGTCCCGTATGAGGACAAAAAATATCTTAGGGTGAAAATACAAAATCGAAGCTGGGCATGATGGCACATGCCTGTAAGCCCAGCTACCAGCGAGGCAGAGACAGGATTATGAGTTTGAGACCAGCATGGGCAATTTAGTAAGAGCCTGTCTCAAAATAAAAAATACAAAGGGCAGGGGATGCAGCTCCGCAGTAGAACAGTTGTCTGGCAAGCACAAGGCCCTGAGTTCAATCCCCAGCACTGCAAATAACAACACTAATTTTAAAAAACCATATTGTGTTCAGCAGAGGATTTAACAACCAGCCAAAAGAAACAGATGAAATGATGGCACTGTTTTTAAGTTTTTATTTTTATTTTTTTGGTTTTCGAGACAGGTTCTGGCTATGTAGCCCAGGCTGGCCTTGAATGTGCAGCAATCATCCTGCCTCAGCATCCCAGGTGTTGGGATTACAGGTGTGCCCCACTGGGATTACAGGTGTTCAGCTAGGGATCTTTTTTGTTAATCCTAGTGTAATGTATAATATTGAGATGCCACCACTACTAAGGTCAACTGAAACCCAAGTGACTGTACCTTGGCGTTCTCCAAATTTTCTGGGGTCACGTCAGCAATCCCATTCCAGCCGTAGAGAGATGCTATGTGGACCAAGACCTGCCCGGTAAAGAAGCGCACCTTCTGGGTTTTTGTGATATTTTTATTGTGAACTACCTGAAAACAATGATAGAACAAATGAAGCTCAAAAGTCATTTGTCTTTAAAAATGCTGTTTATTGTCTTCTCATCATCATAAAAATAATGCATGCTAATTGCAAAAAATTTGGCCCAAAAAAGGGAAAATATACAGTGAAATACAGAATTCAGCAATATACCTCATCATCATGTTGGTGTTTTCTTCCCGCCCTGCCTATCCACAGCTCCAGCATGCAGGTATATATACTGGCTGTCTTTTATGGTCAAGATTATACTGCTATATGGTTTTGTGCCTCTTTTACTTATGTGGTGTAAGCTCTTACATTAAAGACTCCTTCAGGAGATCACTTTTGAGGGCTCAACAGTATTCCATGCTGTCAGTGGACCATGACTTACTTAACCCTTCCCCTGACATTTACAGTCAGGCTGTTTCTACCTGGCTATTCCCATCAAGCCTTGTGTGAAGTCCACGCTGCATTTCTGATGAGGGACTTGGCATTGAGTACTAGCGATGGAATTGCACAAATTCTCAGCCCACCCAAACCTGGTCAGTGTGGCCCAGTCTGAGCAGCTGAAATGCATCCTCCAAGCGGTTCCAATCGGCACTCCAGCTCAAAGCAGCCCTAAGCGTACAGCATACAGGGGACCCTCAGCACATGGAGCCAGAGCTGCTGTCTTCCCCAGGGGCTGCGGCCCTTCCTCCAGGGAAGTACTTGGCTTGAAGTGTTTTTGCAAGTACAGAATGTCATTTTTAAAATGTCACCGCTATTCTGGTAAGGGCAGAAGCCTGTATGTCACTACTTGTTTTACTTTAGGTAAGGTGAAATTCACAGGGGAGGAGGAGCAGCACTGCCCTGTGCACTGCAGGGTATCCAGCAGCACCCTGGTCCCTACCTACTATGTACGGGCCAACTGTAGCTCATAACAACAAATGGTTCCAGCCAGACGTGGCGGCAGACACCTAGAATCTCAGAACTCATGAGGCTGAGGCAGGAGGATCACCAGGCTGGGCTACATAGTGAGTTCAAGACCAGCCTAAACGACACAGTGAGACCCTATCATAAAAATAAAATTTTTAAAAACTGTCTCCAGATATTGCCAAATGTCTCAAAGAGAGCAAAACTGTACCTAGCCGAGAACCACTGTTTTACAAACTATGAAAGTAAAGTGTTTTTGTGCTTATTGGCCATTTTCACGTGGGCTTTTGACAACTTATTATGTTGAGTGGGTTGCAGAGTTTTCCTAATTAATCATTTAAGGTGTTTCTGTCTCAAGAACAGTGACCCCTTTCTGGCAGGTATCTTAATTTCTGTAGGATGTTTGCAAAAGCCAGAATATGTGATATGACACTAATTAACACTGTACTAGAGGTGTGAGTGAAGTATTATTTCCAATTTGCAGCTCACAATTAGGAAATGGTTTGCTGTGAATTGCTGATCAACAGCTTTCCTCCTGTCATAAGGAAAGGGCAGCCCTGAATTCTTCACCCTTCTGGCCCCAGCACTTACTTACCATCAAGCTCAGCTTCTGCTTAAGAAGCTGTTTTCCACTTAATCTATGTAACTATAGCTGAGAAAGCTGCAAAACCACAGGGACCATTTCTTCACTCACAAAGAGAAAACCAATGACGCGAAGACCGATCATCACACACTACCTTTGTTTTCAGTGTAGATAACAAAATGTTGATGGTAGAAATCCTATCTTCCTTTATGCCCGAGCTAAAAATGCAAGGGATAAATTCTGAAAATAAAAATTTCAAAGCATTAAATGCAGACATATTTTAGAAATAAGAGAGTATTATTGATTAAATGGTACAGCAAACAATGCCATGTACCTTTTCTTTAAAAGTTTTGTCTTTCTTATGCAAGTTCATAGTAAGAAAAACCAGCTTTATGACATAGGAAATTAAGGACACCTAAAGTTAAAATAATGACAAGATTTTTTTTTTTAAAGCTCACTAGTTCTTTAGTTCCATTTTACTTTCATTTTTTTGTACATTAAGTAAAATGAACTTAACAATGATTGAAAAAGAAAATGCAGTTATGACTAGTCTTCTAAAACTCCTGCTTAGACTTGCTGAAAGATATGTTTAAAATTATGATCATTTTATTAGTTGGTGGGAGGAGTTTGGGGGGACAGTTTGTATGCTGTTCTCTTCATACTTTTCCACCACCAGAGCTTGGGGACCTGTCGTTACTAACACTGCACAGAAGCATCAAAGCTATTGCTTCCTTCATGCTTAATTCCCACAAAGGAAACTTGTTATTCTTTAAATAAGAAAATACTAAGCAAACCCAAATAATAAATTTGGCTTGGGGATGTAGCTCAGCGTCACAGTGCCTGCCTGGCAAGCACCAGACCCTCGTTCCAATTCCACAAGCCACATAAATTGTATTTTTTAAAATGCAGTTACTAAGGAAAGCCAGGTAGCCAAGGCTATGAATCTGGGTACGTTCTGAAACCAAAAGCGTGTTTGCATTAATCCTTTGTACGGGCAAAGTCTCACAGGAATGCCTCTGTTCATGCTGAACAGCGATATCAAGATGGCAGTGCCCAAGGCACCCTCCACACATCCCTCGTGCCAGTGTACAATGCAGCTGCAAAGGCCCCAGACTTTTTGGAAGAGGTGGTTTGCGGTAGGTTTTTCAGAACTGCAGGTGGGCTTTGCTAAGGAACAAAGGGAATACCTACCTTTCAGCTCCAGCACTTGCCCTATAGTGCTATCATCACCAGCAATTAAGAAGGAGAGGGCAAACTGGATGTAGGCCAGCCGGACGTCGGGCACTCCCTGGAGGACAAAGGAGACCCACATGTCACACGCATCTCACACACACAGGCAGAAAAGACAGGAATGCAGCAGGCAGGCACATAGCTCCAACATCCCCAGCCTCTCAGTCTTGTCCCCAGTCACCTGAAGGTGGACGTCTAAAGCCAATGTGCACTCTTTATGGAAAGTAAAGGATTTTCTTTGCTCTCTTGCACCCAACCATACCCCCTTCCCTAACTGTAACATGCAAAGCACAAGGTTCATGGACCACTCTAGTGTAAGTAAACAACTCTTAGCCCACCACATCCATCCCCTAGTCTGCCAGTGACAATAATCCATCCATATTTTTGCAAATCCAGAAATGGAGAGTCTGGCACTTTTTTTTTTTTTTTTTTGGTACCAGGGATTGAACTCGGGTCCTTGTGCTTGCAAGGCAGGCCACCGAACCGCTGGGCTAAACCCCTGGCAGGTACTACTTTTAACGATAAGTCAATGTAGTGATGTCTGGTTTTCATTAGATATAAGTTATTAACTCACACGAGAAACCAAATCACAGATGCTTTGTGTTATAAGCCCAGCACAGAGAGCCCAGGTCTGCAGCATGTACCACCCCACAGGCATCAGCTGCAACCTGGGGCAGCAGGGCCCGAAGACCATGGCCAGCAGCTAACATTCCCTCCTGGGGAAGTTACTAGGGCTAGCTGATCAGTTTTCCCCCAGTGTCACGAAGACAAAGCCGTATCTCATCATCCCTCTTGTACACCTAAGGAAGCTGAAGCACAGTGTCACACATGCCTCTTGTGAGCTTGGTGTGTTTGGACCCTCTACTGCTTAACCCCAAACTTCACCTGCCTCACAGTTACACCAAGGTACCTTCAACTCACTGGCAAGGAACACATCAACAGCATATAGAATCGCTGCTGCAAAGGCCTGGCAAGAAACAGCGAGGGGTCAACACTGCTTTCCAGAGTCCAGTCTCACTCAGTAGTGGCAGCTGAGGTGGTGGCGACAACAGTGACACTGATACAAATGTTTACTGAGCAACATGTCAGGCCCGACGCCAGATGCTATACACCTGTTATCTCATTCCTCGTAATGAGCCGAGGTGAAGATACTTACCATCTTCATTTTACAGGTGAGCAAGTAAGGTTGTAAAAACTCACTCACAATCAAGGAGCTGCTAAGTAACCAATTAGCAGAACTGGGATAAATAAGAAATAACTGCACAAACATACTGTTTCCTGTCTGAATAAAAGATGCTCTCCCATCGTCTCAGGGCTTCCCTGGCATCTGCATTTCACCTTCTCTCAAGGTGCAGGGCATATCTGGCATCCTTCAGGCCTATGCCTGAGTATTCAATCAATTCATTCTTGTTTTGTTGGGGACATTTCTCCTGGAGAAAAGATGCTTATAATACCAGCTACTCAGGAGGCTGAGACGGGACAATGGCACGCTTGAGGCCAGCCTGGGTAACTTGGTGAGACACTTGAAATAAAAAGGGCTGGGGCTGCAGTTCAGTGGTAAACTGCTTGCCTAGCATGTGTAAGGCTCTAGGTTCTATTTCCAGTACCTCAAAAGAGAAAATAAAGCGGGGGGGGGGATGCAATTCCTACTCTTACACATTTGGATTTAGGCCTTGTATATTTGTTGTATTTCTTGAGTCTGACTCCATCCAGGTCATGTAGCACTTTGGCAAGACCTTATCACGTCGATGCTGACTGCAGCTATAACCAGGGCTCCAACGATCCCTCCGACCTGTGGGCCTCTTCGCCATATGGATTTGGGTACAATGGTAACAGGTGTGTAGAACAAGCATACACGCCCCTCTGCCTTCGTTCACCAGTTTCATATTCACAAAGCCCCATGACATTCAGGGTGCCCTAACCTCAGGCTGAGAGAATATAACAACTAAGGACTATCTCTGAGCGAGTTTAAAGTACCTGCACTCCCAACCTACGTGGGAGCTTCACTGCTCGCTAATCCCTAGCTAATCCCAGCACAGTTACCGTTCTCCTGGTCTCCATTTGCCTTAGATTGTGAATAAACGTTGGTATCACCCTAAAACTTGTCTGGAAAAAATTAAACTAGGTTTTCTTTTCTCTCTTCTAGTGGAGCCACTTCTAGTGGGTCCTGGAATGCTGGCCCCACTTTCTGCAGCTCTCAGTCTTGCTGTCCCACTTATACACAGCAAAGTTGGTCTAGATCTTCCCATGGGTCCTCTAGTAATGAATTTCTAAATGAGAAGGAATTTGATTATCACTTACTGGCTCCTTTTCTATATGTGTGGCAGCCCCAAATCTCAGACTCCAACCCTGTGAAGGAACCAGACAGACGAGGTCCCTGAGACCTAGCAACGGCCCACTCCAGGCTGGCACCACGCCTGTGCATCCACCTGGGTCTCTGTCTCTGCCTCCAGCAAACTCCCTCAAAGACATCCTGCTCCTGCTGAAAGAGGCTCATGCGCCTAGTCCTTCATTCCTACTCTGTGATCTCACAGAGCTGTTATCCCTGGAAGAAAATGTCCTGAACTCTTCAGGGCTTGTTCTGCAAAACACTGTCTAAAATAGACCAAAATGTATTTGGCAAGACTGTTCTTTGGCACAGGATGTTTACAATGCTTTCTTTGGCTGGATGAAGATACCCCTGGTCCTCTTTCATAATTCCCTCCCAAATGTTCAAATACACTCACTAAAAAACAGAAATTGCTATGAGCATGAACAGAGGCAGGAGAAACAAAAGACTGAAAAACAATGCAGAGATTGGAGAAGCGTGTTGACCAAATGCAACATGTAGGTCTTGGATTCCCTCTTGAACCAGAGCATGTTACAGTTTAGATCTAAAACAGCACCAAATCTTCATGTCTGGAGAGTGACTGGGTGGTGCAGCTCATCTGCTGTTAGGTGACTTACCGCGGGCTTGACCTGGGAAGGTCCCTGTCCCTCCCTTTTCTCTTTGCTTCCTGCCCACCATGACGTGAGCAGCTTTCCTCCACCAGACCCTCTGACCGTGCCCTTCCTGCCTTGGAGCCCGCTAACCATGGACTGAAAATGCAAGCCAAAATAAATCTCTCCTTTACATTGTGTGTGTCAGGAATTGCGTCTCAGTGATGAGGAAGGTGACTACGATGGTATGAAAATAATTTTCACATAAAAAAACTAGGAGACCAAATGAGGTTTTAGACAACAGTGAGAAATTATTAATGGTGGTAGGTGTGATAATGGTTCTGCGGTTTTGTTTTTTAAAAGGCCTTTTTCTGGTAGAGTACACACTGAAATATTTATGGCGAGATATGATTCATGTCTGGGATTGGCTATAATAGGCTTTGCCAAGCAAACTAAAACAGTGGGAGGGTGACACTTGTGATGAAGGGGGAACACAGAGCTTCCTTATGCTCTCCATTTTTAATGTCCCTGACATTTCCAGTATGGGAAAAAAAGTTAACATCTAGACCCCATTTCGTACAACACATAAAGTATTTAAGGGCTATCTCATCCTTGAGATAGATTAAATAAAAGAAATCAAGAACCTTTTCAGCCTGATATTAACTCCCATTTTACAGATCCCGCAGAGGTGAAATCACCTGCCCAGAGCCCTGAGACGATGTATGTGCAGGAAGGGGAGCCCTAGATAGGGTTCCCCAGGTGTCTGGTCTTGGTGGGTGGCCTGGGTGCCTGAGTCTTTGCTACTCAGGTGGCTGGAGTCAAGAGAGACAGGGGTGGAAGGGAAGGTACCTGATGGGTAATTACTGCCAGGCTTGTTGCCAAGACCTAAGAACCGTGATATTTGCTTGAGTGTACACATTCTTTTTCTTAGAAACGCATTTAAATGTCAGGAACCGTTAGTCACTAAATGGAATCTGTTGACATGTTAATAAAGCCTAGTATCTAAAGACACTAAAACCTGGACTTTTTTTTTTCTCAGAGTACCTTATTTGTAATCCCAGTAAAATCTTCAACACCAGGCCAATCTTACAGAGCAGCAGAAGTTACTTGGCTTTATTAGTAACCCTTTATTCAGCGACTTCCTGACAATGTAGAATCTCCTGACTCTCAGGCATACTGCAAGAACAAGCTAGCATATAGTTATGGAGGGGAATTACTCCAACACGGTTCTCTACTGGTCTGACTGTCCTTCTGCTCAGAGGTAGGGTTCCAACTGAGCTTTCTCCCCAAGGACCTTTCCAGACCCAAGTGACACTGCTGGAGCCACCAGCGAATTCCTTTTATAGCTGTCCTGAAAACCAAGCATTCATACTCCCATTTTCGTGTCTACCATTCAGCCTCAACCATGACAAGATTATAACAGAGGGCACAAAGTCGCTCATCAAAGAGCCACAAGAGCCCTCTTTGAGGATGTCACTGGCTTAGAGTTCCAGATATTCTTTAAAATGGACATATGAGAATGGAGGACTAGGACACTTTATAAACCTCACTGCTGTGAGGCAGAGATTATTTCCTTCACTCAGAAGAGAGGGTGCTCACAGCTAAGTCATCCTCACAGAGGTACTGCACCATGCAGCCAACCTCCTCCCATTCCCCTGGTCCTAGAAGCTTCCTCAGATGTTCCCGGGGTTCAGGCTCTGCTGGATGGCTGACCCATCACTGGTCAGGGAGGAAGCACAATACTTGGGTACTAACCTTCGAGTCCCTCTTAGTCACCAGGGAATACAAGTTCTTTTTATTCAAGTCAAAATGGCTGCAGATGTCCCTGGCAGCTTCGGGACCCTGGGTCACCATGGCGGTCATCAGGTTGAGGCAAGCTCGAGCTGTCCTGCACAGGGACAGGAAACCAAGCAGGTCAGGCACAGCAGAAGCACAAGGCCACCTCATCAGGAAGCCAAGTGCACATCTGGTTGTATGATTTGCTACATCCAAAACCAGAAAAATGAAGAAAAGAGGGATACATGGAGGGACGGAGTCAGTGGCAGCCGCAGCTAGGAAAGGCAGAAACGCCATCACAAGCTTCAGAAACAGCTCAGCTCTACTTAATGAGCAAAGGAAAGGTTAAAGGCACCCATGGAGAGCTGGGCACAGACCACAACAAAGGCCTGTCCTTTGTCAAAGAGGCCACTTACCTGTAACCCGAGGCATACAGGGACTCACAGATGAGCTTCATGTGGTTGTTCATGAGCTTTTTCACAATATTGGTGCCCACGACATGAAAATGTGAGAGATCACTTGCTGTTCGCAATAATATGGCCTCAAAAACTTGAAAGATTAACAGCATCTGCAAAGATGGAATCGAAATGCTGTGAACCTTTTCATCTCTTTTCCTCCTGTACATATACGCTACTCCTGTCTGAACTGGAGTTACCTGTAGGTTTACATACAACCTTCAAGGCAGAGAGTTAGGCCTCCCCAGACCCTGGGCCAAAGGTGGCAAGGGCGAGAAGGTTAAGGCTTAACAAGGGTAAGGCTAGCTTACCCTCTAGGACCCAGACTCCAGGCCTGAAATACAGAATACCCTGCTTACAATTACAAGTCAAGTACTGGTGGAAGGAGAGACCTCTAATAATAATTGGGTCTCCAAACAAAAACAACAAACAAACAAAAATAATTGGGTCTCACTGCTTTGGGTTTTATAGCCTTATAATAGTAGCCCCAGCCAGGCGTAGTGGTGCATGCCTGTAATCCCAGCACTTGGGCGGGAGGATCGCTGTGAGTTCGAGACTAGCCTGGGCTACATAGTGAGTTCCAGGTCAGTCTCAACTACATAGTGAGACCCTGTCTCAAAAAACAAAACAAACAAACAAACAAACAAACAAAAACAAAAAAAGTAGCCCTGAGACTTTGGTAAATTCATTAACATTCTAAGTTTTCAACCTCTTTGGAACCAGAGACAACCAATTCTACATGTTACAGTACAGTGTTTACCTGCTTCCCTTTTGTTAAACCAGATGCCTTCTGATCTATGATCCTGGCACCAAACATTAATAAGAACTTAGCATTTCCCAGTAAAATGCTTTCAATAGTCATACAGAAAACAGGGTATTCCTACATGCTGGGACAAAGAATCATTCTCTGAAAAGGACGGGGGCTGTCTGGGAAATTTACTTCCCTTTTCATCAAGCTTAAATTAACACCACAGCAGCATTAACTTCTCTTCATCAAGTCAGGTAAGAACAAACATACTTCACTTTCAGGCCGTTTCTCTCCACTCAGGAGCTGGAAAATTTCTGCACATTCAACAGAAATCTTTATGTAGCCTTCCACGACATCATGTACATCTTCTTGTGGTAGCTTCTTGGCAGCAGAGACAAATGCTTCCAAGGCTGAAATCAGAGTTATGTTCAAAGGTCAAAAAGCAGTTTCCTTAGAAGCAATGGCAGCCAGGACTGCGACCTGCTTTGCTGTTCCGTGACCCTCCCCAACCTACGCACCCAGCCACAGATGCTACTAAAAATGCTACAGATTGAAAGTTTTCCCCTAAAATTCATACACTGAGGCCCCCGATGCCTACAAGATTTTGCTTGGGTACAGGGTCTGTAAGGAGGGAATTAAAGATGAATAAGTTCATAATGCTAAGTCTCTAATCCCAACTGGTATCCTTATAAGAAGAGACAGAGACATAGGAGGGCTCTGGCTCTGCCACATGAAGAAGAAAGGTCAAGAAGGACCTGTCTGTAACTAGGAAGAGAACCCTCAGCAGAACCCACCATACTGCACCTTGATCTTGGACTTCTAGAGCTGTGAGAAAATAAATGTCTGTTTTTTGATGGCAGCCCCAGCATACGAATACATGTGAACATTACAAAAACACTGCAAACCACGAAGGCAGTACAGGAATAAAACAAGCTGTGAGTCAACAGAACTCATATGTGTGAATTCTACCTGGAGCCATTACTCACCCAGACTCCCAGACCCTCTCAGTTTTATGCTTTCTCATCTATGGGATGAAGATAACAATAGAAACGATCCAAAATGTGCTAATAAAATACTACCAAGAGCTCCACCTATAATCAGTCACTTCTTACCACAACCCTCTATCCCTAGTACTAGTATTTTTCTCATTTTACAGATGAGAAAATTGAGGACCACGGCAAGGGTACTCACTAGGAGGTGTCGGAGCCAGGCCTCAAATGCAGGCTGTCTGGCTCCAGAGTTCTCCATTCAAAAGCTGGACAAGTGCCGCACACTCAACAGAACTGACTTGTGACGTGGCATCGGTGTTCTCCCTGTAGCACCTGGCCAACAACTGCAGTGGACCCTGGTGCTCCTCAAAAGCCCCAAGAGTGGCTCCTCAGAGGCATACTTCCCCATACGGCCACCACAGAAGGTCCTGTCTCAAAAATCTCTCAGCCTAGAGAGTCCATCACATGTGCTCTAGGTAACACACCCCAGCAGGTATCTGCAGCCGGGCCACAGTATCACCCCACCACTGGCGCCCTCTTCCCTTAGCACCTGGCTTGTGCAAAGCTGCCCCTCTCTGACTCTACTGTCAGGCCACAAATCACCAAGGCAACAGTGCACAACAGTGGGAGGGAAACCATGGAAAAGCACTGGCTAGAAGTGGCACACAGTTACGGGGCCTTCATCTTGTTAGGGAGTGACTTATTTTTATTTGAGAAAAAGGGAGAAGGGACTAAATATTTTTATAAAACACACAGTACCAGTGAAATAAAATGTAAAATGCCAATGGCCTTTTAAGAAGTACAAATGTCCCATAAATATATGGAACAAATGTTTAGCATCTCTGGGCATTAGAGAGACATAACTTATGACAACACTGAGATTCCATTTTACCACAGAAAAAATGGCTACCAACAAGAAATTAAATAGTAACAAACACTGGCAAGGCTGCAGGAAAAAAGGAACCCTTCTTCGTTGCTGGTGGGAATATAAACTAGTACAACCACTATGGAAATCAGTAGAGATTCCTCAAAAAACTAAATTTAGAAATTCCATTTGACCCAGCTAGTCCCCTTCCAGGTATCTCCCCAAAAGAGTTAAAGACATATTACAGAGACACATGCATACCCATGTTCATAGCAGCATAATTCATAAGAGCTAAATATTGAAAGCATCTTGTATGCCCATCAACAAATGGATTAAGAAAATGTGTTGTTTACACACAATGGAGCACCACTCTGCCATAAAGAAAGAAAAACTTGAGTCATTTGTAGGAAATGGAAGCACTTTGAGTGAAATAAATCAGACACGCACATTTAAATATCCCAGAGAAACCCAAAATATAGAGAGCAAAATAAAAGATATGATAATAGGAAGTAGGGAGATAGATCTTTCTCAAATGGGAAGGGGATAAAGAGATGGAGGGGAGAGAGAAAAGATGAGGATGAAATATAAAATTAAGATGTGTTATGTACGTGTACCAATTCCCCACAAAGGTAAACATTGAGCACTGCAAATATAATAATAACAACAATAATAATGAAGATGTCCAAGTCTTCATGTAAATATCCTATCAGGACAGGGGCAGTCTGCCTGCCTCCCCAGGGGTCCTCTTCCTCTGCTCTGCAGCCACATGCTGAGGGCCAAGTCCTTTCTCATACCAGCTACCACTACACGCAGCCTTCAGCCTCTCCAGAGACTCCAGTTCGAGACCCCTCAGTGCTCAGCTCACTCTATATGCCCTTGAAGCATGAGGCCCAGAAGAGGACTGGGTTCTGCTGGGGGTGCACAGCAAACTGACGAAATATCTTTTGTCCCGGACGGCAGCTCCGTCCCTGGCTCAAGTCCTCAGGCACACACAGCGAGACCCAGTTCTGCACAAGCCTACAGTCTGCAAGGGGGCTAGTTTACCTGCAGGGCACCCAGCATCACACACAGTGCAAGGAAAACCCCCCGACAAGAAACAAAAGACCCACACGGTCTTCAACGGCAGCAGTGTGTTTCTGGTCATGTTCAGCTCTCTGCCAGCCTTGCAATCTTCTTTTTGGAACCCACTTTATGCCTCAGTGCAGCATTCTCCCCAGCGGCCACACTCGTTCCCTAAAACATTTATCTTTAAATAATGACGGGGCACCTTGGCGGTGCAAGTACTGTGTCCTGACACAGGCAGCCCAGTGTCACATGAGCAAAATCCTCGGGGTACCCTGGAGTCACTCACGATACCCTACCACTCTCCTTGAAGAGAATGCAAGAGACAGCAAGGGCTGCTACTATAGGGAGAACAGTGCTAATTCTTCCTCTTTTTCTCCAGGGTCTGTTTGCCAAACCCTAACATACAGCTCCAGGACGTCCAGGGTATTGCAGGGTTGGAACTGATGGCCCGTTACACTTGCCATCTCTTCGCTCCTCTTTCCATTCACCATCCACTGGGCACCTACTGCACACACCAGTGACTACAGCAGGCGTCTAGGGTGTGCTGGTGAGTGAACTGCAAATGGCTTCTACCCACACAGTACTTCAAAAGCTAGGTTAGGGACCAATACTCATCCATAAATATTTATTAAATACCTACCACAATCACTCAAAGACTCATGCATTACAAGCTGGAGTGAGTGCTGTGAAACAAAAACTACAATCTGTATTAAGCGCTATGAAGCAAAAGTCAAGGGTGTTATGAGGGGATACGATGGGGAACAAGATTGAGAACGGAGGATCTGAAGTTCTCTCAAGTAATGATAAATCTGGTAACAGTAAGAATGAGCTGGAGGCAGGAAAGAGACATGGTTCCAGGTCAAGGATGTGCAAGGCCCCAGGGCTGGAGGGCAGAGTGTAGCTGGAACCTGGTAGGAAGGTTAGGAGGTGGGTAAGTCGGGAGGGTGGCCTGACACGAAAGCAAAGTACGCAGGGCTGAATGGTGATGAAAGCAGGCAGATAATGGTAACGGCTTTGGGTTTACCTAAGGGCAGTGGGAAAGCAAGAAGGATGGCATGAGAGGAACGATGTGACCAGATTTGAAGTTTTAAAAGAGGTGTGGCAGTGCATGTAGTTATCAGCACTGTGGGAGGCCGATGCAGGAAGATCACCAAGTTTAAACCCAGCCTGGGCAACTTAGTGAGACCCTGACTCAAAATGAAAAGGATAAAAAGGGCTAAGGATCTAGTTCACTGCAAAGGCCCTGGGTTCAATCACCAAAACCATTTTTTAAAAATTCTTTGACTGCCGCATGTGAAAAGAGGTGCAGGGAAGCAAGAGTAGAAGACAGAACAACTTCAGGCAGCTCTGGCCAATCCCAGCGAAGACTGATGGAGCCTGGACTAAATGATAATGAGGGTGACAGAGGGGAGCAGAGGACTCCACAGACACTCTGGGGGACCATCAAGGCGAGGGGAGGAACTGAGGCACAGAGAGTACTGGCTGGAACATCCAGGCAGTCGAACTGTCCCTCACCATGATGTGGACACTGAGGCAATGAGAGGATGGAAGAGCAGGAGGTTGACTTTCAGAGTATGCCTACTTACAGCCAGTGTGACCTTTTCTAACACCAGTGAAGTCAGGAACTGGCTTGAGATAGAGCTTTTCTCAGCCCAGGTGCCTCCCTGCTGCTGACATCAGTCCACTGCATGCCCTTTACCAACCTAAACCTACCTCCGTGGGAAGGGAACATGCACAGAAATCTTCCTCTGGGGTACATGAAAACAAAATTCTCTAACACCCACCCATCAACTCTACTTCCCTGATTGTGTGGCAATTCTATCACAGGAATATGAGAGCAAATAAAAAGAGTGAGAAAGAGAAGTCAAAAAACAGGCGAGTTACATCAACCTAACACAACCTCACTCACACACAAGATTCACACTTTCACTGTCTCAGCTTTGGGGCATCTTGCGGCTACCTCACTTACACCCATCAACTGTCCACCGACTGTCCTTCTGATATCTATTCAATGACACAGCACCTGAGTGTCATGGCGCTGTCTGGGTTGAACCACGAATATGGATATAGCGTCTTTTCAATAACTGAACATGTTCTTTGCTCTGCCAAAGACCCGGTCCCATCCAGAACCCTTTGGAAGTCACTTCCTTGGAGGGGCCTTCTTCAATCTTCATGCTTAGGTCCAAGGCCTGTTAAGTACCTTCTTGGGCTCAATGTGATTTTATTGCTTATTGCTCACTCCCACTTGGGAAGGCCTGTGGGAGGGCCTGGGTCATAGTTTTTATTCACCACTTTATCTCCACCCTAACATCACATGAAGGAATACATGAATGAAATGTGTAATTCTGTCCTAAAGTAGCAATCACCTTCCTAGCACTGACTAGAAAGGGCAAGTATTAAGTGGTTTTAAAAGAAAATCTGCAGGAAAAAAAAAAAGAAAAAGCTGGGCGTGGTGGCACACGCCTGTAATCCCAGCACTCGGGAGGCCGAGGCAGGAGGATCACTGTGATTTTGAGGCCAGCCTGGGCTACACAGTGAGTTTCAGGTCAGTCTCAACTACATAGTGAGACCCTGTCTCAAAAAAAAAAACCAAAAAAGAAATTCTGTAGGAGAGAAATTAGAACTTGAGCATAGTCTAACCATCCATTTAGTGGTTTCTTTAAGCTGGAAGAAATACCATGATTGCTTTATTTTAGCATGTGCTAACATTTCTACTAGACAACATGTTCAATTGTGTTTTTGCCTCACAATCTCCGTATTTTTCAGAGGATTACAAACTATGGTCATACTTTACAAAATGTAAAATTAAATTACAGAATGTGAGTAATGCCAGTCTCTGATCTAACCCTGGCCAAGTGACAAGCAGTGGTGAGGGGTCACGGTGTGTTAGCAGGTCAGCCTGAGTGTTGCAGGGTCAAAGGCGTGGAAAACGGTGCTGACAGCCCAGGGATCAGCGAGCTGCTGTCTCTACGAACTGTTCACAGTGGGGACTCAAGCATCACCGGATGCGTGAATGTGGGCACTTCGTTTATTTTCCTGACAAGGGCAGTAAAGAGATTTTAAAGCTCGCTGAGAGTTGCTGCCCGGGCAAGGGAAATGCGTCGCAGCACGAAGCTGTCACAGTTAATAAGAATCAGGGTTCGCTTGCCGCTGACAACCCAGGCTGGCCCCGGACCCTAGACGCCCAATCACCTGAGCTTGTTTATTCCAGAACCAGAGGCTTGGCTCTGACCTCAGGGACCCAAAAGCTGCAGAAGGAGAGGCGGTGCCTGGCTGGATCCAGACCGCGTCCAAAAGGCCTCCTCGTTTGCACGTGCTTCCAGCCCAGGCCCCGCGCCCCGCACTCACCAGGCCCGGGGCCCTGTGGGTCCCTCAGCTTAGTCTTGAACCGCACGCCTGTGAGCTCTTCCGTGCGGGCCTTCTTGGCTGCGCCAGCAGCAGACGCCGCGCCTTCCTGATCGCCTGAGGCCTTCCTCTTGCGAACCCCCATGGCCCACAGCTGGCTCACCAGGGCCCGGGGTAGAGCTGACCCACGCCGGCAAAAAGCGTGAGAGGAAGGGGTGGAGCCGGCGGGAGGGGGCGGGGCCCGAGGAGGGACGGGGGGGAAGGGGCGGGGTAAAGAGCGGAAGGGGTGGGGTCTGCGGAGCTTCAGGCCGGTGGCATCTGCTGCTGCGCGAGTGTAAGCAGTTCTGATGCAATTCCTCTCGCTCTGGGCTGGGGACCAAGCGACACTCCAGGGCACCCTGCTCATCCGCGGCGGGTTGGGGCCCTCAGCTGGAGGAACTCTCAAACCCTTGGGATCGCTCTGACCGGCCCCCCGCATATTGTAGTAGCGGATGAGTTCAGTTCCTGACCCGAGCGCGCTTAAAGTTGTCGCTGGAAAAGCTTGCTTCGTTCGAGGCCCTGCGGGGTTGGCTGGGGTGGATCCCCCGGTAGATTCCTCGAGGGCTTATTACTGAGCGGTCCCAGCTCGGGAACCGCGGCCGAGAGTGGTGCAGGTGCCCCCAACCCGGAGTCCCGGCTTATGTCACATCCCGAACCCGGCCCGCTCTCGTGGTAGGGTGTCGCCACACATGGACCTTCCCCCGCGCTCTTTCTTGCCCTGCAGGATGCGAGGAGGGCATCAAACGAAACGACGTCTGTGATAATCCTCCGTGAGCAGTGCGGAGCCTCTACGTCTAAGTTCCTCTCGCTAAAATGGACACAGCAGGGCCAGCCCTATCCGGTCCTTGGGGCAGTTGTGAACAGCAGGGAACGGAATACTTGACAAACTGCTCTGACGGGGGGGGGGGGGGGGGGGGGGTTTGATGTTACTGACTTATGAGCCACATCAACTGCTCTGAAATAAAATGGAGGTAAAGATGAATAAGTAAAAACAGGCAGGTGCGTTTTTAAACATGATCTCATCAATACATGGCTGTGTGCTTAAGTAAATCATAACCAGCTAGCTCATCGGTTGATTAATTTGGGGTTTCCTGGGATTCTCTGACACGTTGTCCACCCAAGAAATCGTTTTGTGTTTTGTGAGCAGATGGGTTTTGAGCACCAGAGGATGTTGCCTTTTGTGACCTGCTGGGATTTCAGAGTTTAGTGAAAGCCCACTGGTGCAGACTGGTCCTACAGCCTACCGGGCTGTTGTACTTGTGAAATGCATGTGTCATACGCATGTCAGAGGGAGATGCCCTGGGGATCTGAGCCAATATAGCAATGTTAGAAGGGAATATGTTTAAAACTCAGATTGTAAAGGCCAACACTTTATTAGTAAAGATAAACTTCTAATGTCCACACTGTGATTGACAGTCACCAAATTTGTTTTATGCCAAACAGCCGGATGTGGTGGTGTACACCTGTAATCCCAGCACTCAGGAGGCTGAGGCAGGAGGATCACTGTGAGTTCGAGACCAGCCTGGGCTACACAGTGAGTTCCAGGTCAGTCTCAACTACATAGTGAGACCCTGTCTCAAAAAACCAAAAAGAAATTTTTTTTTGTTTTGTTTTATGCCAAAATGGATCCACTCAAAGAGGCGGCAGGAAGAGGTATAGAATAGTCCAAAGCCCTGATTGAGTTTCTATCTTTGCAACCTCAGGGAAATTACCATCTTTCTAGATTAGTTTGTTTTACAAGAATTAGGGAGGGTGAGAAACTTGCCAGGATTATCCAGCTCATGAGTGGAGCCAGGAGTCATTCATTGTATCCTAGACCCAAACTAAAGAGACAGAACTTGCTCATCTTCACCCCACCATTAGCCAGAAACGTACCTCATGGCAGGTAAGGGCTCAGAAGTACAGGTGCATGTTTCAGACTAACTCAGACCAATGCCCTGAGTCATTCTTGTTTAGATATCCTGCTCACCTCCCAACCTCCAGATAATGTCTTGGCTTTCCATATAAAAGGCCTGCGTTATTAGTCCTCAGGAATATTCTGGTCTGTAGAAGACTGAATGTCACTGTTTATGGGACATCCTAAGCTAGTATACTCTTCAGGACCTTTATGCTAATTATTGTTCCCTCCCTCTGGAACTCTTTGGCCACACTTCAAACTCACTTCCTGTGGGCTTTTCTTTTTTATCCTTCACTATTCTCCTAACCTCCTCTGTTTCCCTTTATTGCCCCTATCAACTATTGGTAGCATTATATATTTTTTCTTTTCTTTTTGTTAAACTCCTTTACCAAAATGCACACCGTATAAAGGCACAAAACAAAATTCAGTGTTCTTCCCACTGGCTAGAACACACACCACATGGCATATCATAGGGTTCCATAAATATTTGTTGAATAAATAAATGTCTATAAAGATACGAATACAAGCCAGGAATTTAGCTCAGTGGCACCACACCTGCCTTGCAAATGCAAGGTCCTGAGTGTGATCCCCAGTACCAAAAAAAAAAAAAAAAAAAAAGA
>NW_022900936.1:10621983-10636582 GCF_012274545.1 Fukomys damarensis | reverse complement strand
GTATGAATACATAGACCCAAGCCTTGAGCTAAGTTACTAGGTTGACTATTGGAAAGCTGTCCAGAAACCTCAGGATGCAGATTTTTGAGTCTGTAAGCTTTGAACTGTCCCTTGGACAATGATGGATTAGCCAAGGGAAATATCCAAACTACAAGCCAGCCAGTTCATCTCCACCAGTTAAATGCTTGTTTATTTATTAGCCATTTTAGTTTTAACAAGGTTAAATTCAAGTTCTGGAAAAGATGAAAAGGATAAGCTCAGTCAGAGCCCATAGTAAGACATGTTAAACTGTGTTTATCGTAGACTTTTAGAGTGAAAATTAAAACACTAGCATATACAAGAGTTTCATCCTGTGTTACTTCATCTGGATGAGAGCTTGTTAATACAATCACTTTCTAGAGAGGTGAGGTATGGAATTCCTTTCTCTGATGCAAGTTCTAATCTCTGTCGTGATGAATATTTCATTGTGGCACGAACTGAGATCAACGCAGTTTATGTGATGTTTGCAAGAAGATTGATGGCATTAATTCAAAGGGAGGCACTTTGAATCCCAGGGAAGAGCACTGCCTGTGGGCTAGGAAAGCAAAGCCCACCTCTGGCTTCTCCCCATTTGAAGTCAACAAAACGCTACATGCATGGCTTTATGTAATCATGGCTTTAATAGACTCACAAAAGTATCACAGTATACCTACTTACCTACAAAGGCTTCACAGTGTTATCGAGGGTACGACACACCTAATAAATTCAAAATAAAACATTTAACCAAGAGCCCAAGATAAAATGAGATGTTACAAGACCACGTGATAATTCGATGAAATATTTAGTATAATCCAAGTGAGATTATCATGGACTCCTTACAGTTTTAAAAAAAAAGTTTGTCCACTTTTTTTCCTTCAGTGAGAAAAATTGAGAAGAGTAGAAAATGTACCCCTGTTCAATACAGAATAAAATAGCCACTCCACCAAGCCTACACTGTCCTCACCCACCTATCTCTCACAGATGTGTACACAGCAACTTCCTGTTTCTCAGCATCTTCCCACAGCTCCAGTGGAACTAATTTCCCTGAGAAATGTCTGCCCCGGACTTTTTCCTGCTTCCACCTCCTTCCTGAGCTAAAATACTGGCTTCTTTCCTCTCCTGCATATCCCGTTCCCTCAAAAGTGTTCTCATCTAGTCTTCAGAAAATAAAGAAATGTGCTTGGTGTGGTGGTGCATGACTATAGTCCTAGCACTCTGGGAGGCTGAGGGAGGAGGATCACAAGTTTGAGTCCAGAATGGGCTATTTAGCAACTTAGTGAGACACTTGTCTCAAAACAATTAAAATGGCCTGGAGATACAGCTTAGTGCCAAGGCTCTGGGTTCGATCCCCAGTAATACAAAGTAAAGTATAAATAAAAATAAATTCTCCAACACCTTAAAGTGTTGGAGAATAACAATTTGCCACCTATCCAAGAAAAGAGCATTTAGATTATAATTCCAAAAATTTATTTTTAAAAGTTATATCGTGTCACAGTAACATTAAATGAGGGAGAGGAAGGAATGAAAAGGAAGGTCCTAGAAAAAGGAGAGAACTTCTGAGCAATGACATGACTATGTCTGAATTCTAGTCTTGCTGTGCAGTTCAGGCTGGCCTTGAACTCACTACCTTCGGCTGGACTCAAACTTGTGGCGATCCTCCTTGTCTCAGCCTCGCGAGTCCTGGGATTGCAGGCATGTGCCATCACATGCTACATTTTGTAATTTGGGACATACCTTAATTTTTAAGATGTACTTTCGGATTCACTTAGGAATAGTGCACAAATCTTGCTACATAATGCTACAAGGGCTATATGGTACTCGGGGTTTGCAAGGGAATAGATTTAACACAGCACACATAATTTATAGCATTATTTTATAATATTCACCTGAAAAGTCAAATGCAGAGGAGTACAAGAGATCGGTCCACACGCTGGAGACCTGAAGAATCCAGCCAAGGGCCTGAATCCCACAGCAGTGCCCCCCACAAGTCCAGCTGAAGGCCTAGAGACCACGGCAATGGCTCACACCAATCTATATCGAGGATCTGCATCCAAAAGGCCCAAGGGCCAGTGGTAGAAGCTAGAAAGTCTATGCCAGCAAGAGAAGGATCTGTGCCGGAAGGCTAAGGGATCTGCACAGGAGCCAGGAAGTGATGCTCAAAACAAAGGCAAAGACCAGAGCTCCCCTGGAAGAGAACAGCAGCCATCCCTGGTGACAGCAAGGACCTGAGCTCCTCCAGTGAGGACAGCCAAGTTTGTATCAGGAAAACCAGCCATGACAAGCTCCTGAGATATCAGCTACGTGCAATCTTCCCTTCCCAGTCTCCTTTTATGCTATTTCCTCGGTAATCCTTGGAGGGGGGTCTTCCATGCACACAACCACACTGACTCAGTTCAGCTGGCCGTTCCCAGTCAAGTTAACCATTACTTAATGTACCACAGGACAGGCTATGTCCTCAATAAATACGTAATATATTGATGACCATTGTTATTGGCTGTACTACTCAGAAACATTAGGTGATCGAGTTCATGGCCAGATTCTTTGCATAGCAAAATGTAGCAAAGGCTATACTCAATTTACATATTGAAATATCAGATATTGCATTTCAAAATAATTGTGTCAACTGGGCAGACATCGTTAATCCTTAGAAATGTTTAAGATAAAAGAAAATTTGAATAACTGCTTTCAAATCAGTAGGTTATAAGAGAATTTTTTATCCTCAAACAGAGAATACATTTTTTAACCAAATGGAAGAGTCATTAAAACTGACAATTTCAAGGGCCAGGGATTTAGTTCATGGTGCTGCTGCCTGCCTTGAAAGTGCAAGGCCCTGAGTTTGATCCCCAGTACCTACAAAAAAACAAGAACAACAAGAACAACAACAACAAAAAACCTGAAAATTGTAGGTCACAAGGAGACCTCAATAAATTCCAGAAACTCAATATTATACAGACCATGTTCTCTATCAAACAATAAAATTAGACCTTGATAAGAGGATAATTTTTTTTTAAAATCCCATTAGTCTGATCATTCATAGGAAAATGTATACATACTGAGGATATACTCGTAAATGAAATAAATAAGTCACACATATGTAAATGCCGAATACTTTCTCTTGTGTGAATAAACTATAATAGCACATAAGATCCTAGTGAGATAATTGACAATGTGAAAAAGGAAGAAAAGGGCTAAAGATGTGGGGAAAGTGGGAAGGGTAGGGGAAAGCTAATGGGGGAAAAGAAAAAAATATGAGAAAATGAAAAAATGGAAACGAAGTGTCTGTAAAGGGGGAGGGGAGGGGGGTGAAGGGAGGGCAGGGACAAGGGGAAAAAATGAGAACCAAGACCTGTCATGTAAAGGTACAAGATCCCAATAATGAATGTAACTGTATTGTATACCTAAAATGTACCAATAAACTCATGAGTAAAAAAAAAAAAAATCCCATTAGTCTGAGGAAAGGGAGAATTTCTACTGAGTAACTCTTAGAAGGTATAAGGAGAGCTGGGTATGGTGCACAACTGTAACCTAGCACCCAGGAGGCTGGCACACAGGGTGGCAAGTTCAAGGATAGCCTGAGCTACATAGGCGACCATGTCAAAAGCTAGCAAGAGGCCGGGCATGGTGGCGCAAGCCTGTAATCCCAGCACTCAGGAGGCTGAGGCAGGAGGATCACTGTGAGTTCGAGACCAGCCTGCGCTACATAGTGAGTGAGACAGGTCAGTCTCAACTACATAGTGGGACCCTGTCTCAAAAAACAAAAACAAACAAAAAAACCCCAACCAACCAAACAAAAAAAAAAAGCGAGCAAGGAAAGGAAACTCTGGAACTTGGTAGGCAACAAAATGGATACTTCATAGAGCAAGATCTGTGGAATTCAGTGCTTAACGGAGTATTTTTGTTTGTTTTAAACACTTATCAAAGTGCAAGACAGATTGAAGATAAGGTAATAACATAATAAGTTTTGGAGACTGCATGGCACAGGCCCTGTCGTAGTTGGTGGCACTGTGGTGGGAGTGCACATCAGTGGGAACTCATGTGAGGCACGGGGAGGAGGAAAGGATTTTGTAGCAGCCCTCTCAAGAGAACTGCTATACTTTGCATCTGGCACATCCACCCTCAAGCCCAGGTCTTAAAATTTTGGTTCACAGCCCATGGTACTACTGGGAGGTAGTGGAAACATTTAATAGGTGAGGCCTAGTGGCAAAATTTAGGTCACTGGGGTTGTGGCCTTGATGGATATTCTGAGACCCACTCTCTGTTTTCTTCGTGGCCACCACGAGGTGAATGGGCTTCCTCTGTTGCATGTTCCCACCATGACGTTTTGTGCCCCTGGAGGCCCAAAGCAATGGGCCAGTTGGTCATTGACCGAAGCCTCTAGAACTGTGAGCCGAAACCCTTTCTTCTTTCTAAATTGATTTATCTCATGTGTTTGTAAAGTAACAGAAAGTTAGCACAGCTACTAAGCAGGGTTTCATGAGGACTATATTAATTCCTTTTGAGGGCTATGACTTAATCAGTTTGCATTAGGCTCCACTTCTTTAAGGTTCAATCACCTCTTCTTGAGGATTAACCTTCTAACATATAAAACTTTGGAGCACACACTTTAACCATATCCAGACCATGGCAGTCCGGAATGGAGGGGAGCTAGGGTGGTAAAAAATTAAATTGGTCAGTTGGAGAGTCAGCCCAGGGAATAGCTCATGCAGAATCTTGGATAAAGTAAGGTCTTGATTGCATTTGAATTATCTGGGTTTCCAATTTCCCAAATGCCCAGAACACTGGAAGAAACTCACAGGTTGCCTTGGAATGTTTGCACAACGTGAAATAATGCAGCAATTCTTGATATCTCCTCATTACCAGGCAAAGTGCTAGTTCAAAGTAGTTCCTAGTTTCACATTAGATTGTACAGCTCTTTTCTCGATGAAGTCACAGCCTCAGAAATCTGGGTTTCAGTGGTCACTGTGATAAAAAGCAAGGATTAAGCAAAAGTCAACATGAAACAGGAAATCAAGGTGGTGGTGCTTACTCTGATTTCAAGGTTAGAGAAGACAGTGGTGTCCAACAGGAACACACTCCTCATTAGTAAGTAACTGTGATTATTTAAGAGTAAGGTAAAAGTATTTTCAATTTAGGTGCAAAATTGTTTTCAAAGTGCTCTTTAATTATTAGAATAAATATTTCTAAGTTGTTGGGATTTAGCTACTATATTTAATACATGTTAAGAGCTCAGTTCATTGCTGTGGGGTGTTTGCTTGTTTGCCTGGAGGCACAGTGGAGAATTATTGAGACATGAAGAACACCAGAAACTGAGAAAGTTTGGGGCTTTCTGTTCTGTATCCTTAAGCAGAACTCAATCCTGTCGATTCTGAATTCCCTTTGGGGGACTTTGATTCACTTTCCTTTTGGTAACTTTCAGTTTTCCCTTGAGAATGATCATTTACAAATTTTTAATTGTTTTGGTACAGTTTCAAAACAACATTATTCACATGACCAGAATATAGAAGCAGACCAACTGACCATTGAAGGATAAAGGGATAATCAAACTGTGGCACATACAGACCACGGACTAGTTTTCAGCCTTAAAATGGAAGGAGATCTGGGCTGGGCATGGTGGTGTCCACCTATGAGGCCAGCCCTCTGGGAGGCTGAGGCGGCAGGACCATAAGGTGGAGCCCGGCTTGGGCAATTTAGCAATTTAGTGAGACCCTGTCTCAAAATAATAAAATATGAAAGGACTGGGGACGTAGCTCAGCGTGAAGGCCCTGGTTTCAACACCCAGTACTGAAAAGAAGGAGAAAGCAGGGGGAGCAGAAAGAGGAGGAAAAGAAGATTCTGATACGTGGTACAATATGCACGCATTTTAAAGACATTATGCTGGGTGAAATAAGTCACAGAATGACAAATACCACCTGCTCTCACTATTCTAGGTCCTGAGAATAATCAAATTCACAGAGACACAAAGCAGAATGGTGGCTGTCAGGACTGGGGTAGGGAGTCCGGGAGTTAGTGCTGAATGGATGCAGAGTTTCAGTTTTGGAAGATAAAGAGCTCTGGAGATGGTTGGTGATGATGGTTGCCTGACAACATGATGGTACTTAATGCCACTGAAATGTGTACTTATAATGGTACGATGGCTAATTACACACACACACACACACACACACACACACACACACACAGATATAGATATATTAATTTTAAAAATTCATTCCTAAAACAGAAACTGAGATCCCCACCTATAGAAGTTACTGTCGGCAGTTCTTGTGCCCTTCCAGGGACCTGCCTGAAACCCAGGCTTTTCCCTCCACGGCCACCTGCCTATGCCACAGCCTGGCCTTCCCTGCCTCTCCCTCACCCTTCCCAGAGTTTTGCTCAGGGCTTTTTTTGTTTTTTTAACTGCAGTTCACCAAGAGGAAACTGACTGGCAGGCAAATTACAAGGATACCCTTTCTTTCTTTTCTTTTTTCTTTTTTTGTACCAGGGATCGAACTCTGGCCCTTGTGCTTGCAAGGCAGGCAGCAGAACCACTGAGCTAAATCCCCGACCCAGGATACCCTTTTCTTTTTTCCTTCCAGGAGAAGCAAAGTCACTAGAAGGACGAACATGGGCCACACTACATACTGTGAATATCACAGATAATATGAACATCATTCATCTGTCGAAAAGAAGGAAATTCCTTCACGTGTTACAGCGTGGCTGTATCTGGAGGACAATATGCAAAGGGAAGTAAACCAGTCAGAAAAGGACAATACTGTCCGATTCCACTTAACGTGAGTCAGCAGATATATAGAAGTAAAAAGCAGAGTGGGGGTTTGCAGGGGCTAGGAGAAGGGGAATGGAAAGTTGTTTGATGGGTGCAGAGCTTGAGTTTTGCAAAATTCACTTTGCAAAGGGTTCTGCTCGGGATGGTGTGATGGCCACGTGGCAATGGCAGTGTTCTTAATGCCAGTGCACCATGCACTAAAACTGGTTAAAATGGCAAATTCTTTGTTACATGGGTTTCACTACAATAAAACAAATTTAAAAGGTTAAATATATATATTGTGTAAGACAGACCTAGCTGTCAGACCCAGAGGAAAGCCAACTCCTAAAACCTGATCTGTGTCACAGAGGGCCGGGGGACAGGGACGCTTCTGGGCAGAAGAAGAGGGTGAGGAGTGAGCCAGGCCTGAGGAGGCTGACAGGCCAGAGGAGGGGTGGGAAGGGCGTATTCAGAAGCTAGGTTGGAGATGGTGTCCCAGCCAGCTGCCAGGAAGAGGCAGCTTGTGGTGGAGAAAGCCATCCCAGCGTCCCACCAGAGACACATGCTGTCCTCTAACGGAACCTGTGGCTCACCCATCGTTGCCGAAGAAGGCCAAGGGTCATTTTATCACAGAGACATTTCCAAAGGGAATTTCCAAAGCCACATACCATGTTATGCTCAATCAATAATAGTATGCCATGTTTACAACGTGATTATCACCATGGCTACCCACATATGAAGCGTCCACTCTGACCAGCTCTTTTGGCACTGTCGTCTGCCACAACCCACAGCACAAGTACCAGTGCTGGCAGAGGTGCACTGGCCACAGAGCCCACCTCATCAGCCAGTGCCCTATGCTCTGTTGGCCTTCAGGGCAAGCCTGGTGCCTAGAACCAGAGCTGCTGCTTTCCAGCGTGCTATGAGCATCCTTCCATCAGTAAGGTTTTTGTTTGTGGCAGAGACCTGGGTAGGAAGAGGGCCCAGTTCCCTAGTGGGAGGGAGGAGAGGAGAAGAGCAATCTTTGGAGGCAAAGTGTCCCTTGTCTCTAGGCAGAGCCCAGGCCTGCTGAAGAAGGCAGAAAGTCACCAGCAGTTGCCTCAGGGCTTCCCTGGGAACCCAGAACCTTCCAGCCTTGGCCAGAAGGGAAGGGAGAGAGGGCCATCTCTGCTGTCCTGTGGGAACAGGTTTTACCACTCTGAATACCTGCAAATTTCCACACTGAAAAGTCCCCTGAGTCAGAACCCAGCCATTCATTGTGATCCATGAACCTCAAGAAGTTTTCCAAAAAAGGACAGTACCATTCACATCTAAACAGACAGCAAATACAAAAAGTAGTGAAAGCTACATACTTAAGAAAACTTAACATCAAAGATCAGTAAAGATGTAGCCCAATTTTCTGAAGCCTACTTCTCTTTCAAGTAAGTTATGGGCTTTTAGAGCCAAAATAGACTTTTCACTTTACATATTTAAAAAGAGAGAGAGGCAGGGAGATGAGATTCCTCTTGGGTAGCTGTCTCAGTGGCAGAGCTGGGCCTGGACCCAAGATCTCTGGTACGGCTATCTGACCACCAGGAGCCACTATTGCACAAGAGCTTGGCTGGGCCAGGCACAGACTTCAGTGAGCCCCTGCCCATGGGGATTGAACTCTGGTCCTTCTGCTTGTGAGGCAGGTGGCAGAACCACTGAGCTAAATCCCTGGGCCCTGCCCATGTACTCTTAAAGCTGCCTTCAGTAAGCTTTGGGCCTCACATTCCCCATAATGTTCTAGTGCATCCCAACCTCTGCAGTCTTCACCCAGCAGAATCTTTCCTATATCTGTGGCTCTGCCATGCAGGTTCTATAAACACCCACCCCCATGCATTGCTCTCCAAAAAGTAAGTCTTTTAGCTCTGGACAACATGCAGCCTCCTCCTGAGCTAAACGTTGGTTTCTTTGGGGCTCTCGAATGGTGGGTACATCTTTTCAGAACAGCTGCTCTTGCTCATCTTTGTTGGAAGCCAAAAGTCCTACCTTGACTGCCCAGGTGAAAGGACACAGAACCAAAGTTGGGTGCAAACATCTCCCAAAATAGGATGAGATTTGTGCAGAGCAATGTACCCAGGACCTCAAGGAAAAAGGAAAACAGAGAAGGAACTTGGAGCTGGAAGATGGGACAGAGGGTCTAAAAGAAAAATAAGGGTGTGTGTGTTTATACACAGTGAAATACTATTCTGCCACAGAGTAGGATAAGCTTGGGTCATTCCTACATAAATGGATGTGCCCTCAGACCATAATATTAAGTGAAATAAATCAGACATGCAAGCTTAAATATGGCATGCTTTCCCTTAACTGAAAAACTCAGAATATAAAAAGCAAAATAAAAGATAATAGAAAACAAGGAGATTTTTTTCAAGTGGGAGGGGAGATAAGAGATGGAGAGAGAGAGAGGGAGGAATAAGAGGAAAATGGGATTTTAAAAAAGAACTGGAGAAAAAAATGGGGATACAGCTTTTGCAAATGGGAAGAAAACCAAGAGTTGGAAGGAGCAGGGATAGAGGGAGAGGAGAGGTAGGGGACAAAAAAGAATGAAGATGTGTTACGTACATGTGCCAACTTGTCACGATAAATGTAGTCATTATGTACCACAAACATGTACTACTAAAAATTAAAATTTATTTTTGAAAAGAATAGAAAGAACCAAGGGCAGCAGCATATGCTGATAATCCCACCATTCTAGTCTATGTTTTGATTTTTTGTTTTTGTTGTTTTTTTGAGACAGGGTCTCACTGTGTAGTTGAGACTGACCTGGAACTCACTGTGTATGTAGCCCAGGCTGGTCTGGAACTCACAGTGATCCTCCTGCCTCAGCTTCGGAGTGCTGGGATTACAGGTGTGCGCCACCACACCCGGCCAGCATTCTAGTCAATGTAATGACCTGGCAAGACTCTGACTCAAAATTAAAAATAAAAAGAGGATTGGGGATGTAGGTCCATGCAAAGGCCCTGGGTTCAGTCCCCAGGACTGGAAAACAAAGAGTCCGGAGCAAAAGGGCTAATTACGAGGTGCTGTAAGGGTGACTGCCGCAACCAAATGAATGCTGGGGATCCCAGGCTACATCTCGAATGCTAACAAGAGGGAGCAAGACTGCCCGAAGGTGCACCATTCAGAAGAGAATTCTTGTGCTTTCGCATCCATCCCTGAGTGGTGTGCAAGAGAACCGGCTGCTCTGTGCGGGCTTGAGCTCTGTTTCTTAGTACTGTCGTGGACAGGTTCTGAGGAGGGTCCTGAAGCTGAGAGAAGGAAACTAATCCATCCACTCATAGAACGTTGTCAGGTTCACCACCTCCTGTCACAGGAAAAGAATTTGGGGGACGGGTCAAAAGAAGCATGAGAGGGTTTTATTAGCCAGAAATTAAAAGGTACACACTCAAGGAAGTACATTGTGGGTATGCAAGAGAGAGGGGCACATTATTTCCTGGAATGGGGAACATTCTGGCTTCTCCTGAGGGGTGGAAAAGCCAGGAAAAGTATCCCCCTCCCCCGCAGAAAGGTACTGGCCCATATTACAGGTATGAACCCATTTTTTAAAGATGGGTAATTTGAGCATTCTTTAAATGTTCTCAACCTGTTGCTTTATCCTAGAATCAGCTTCTTGCTCCTTACTGTGCCGAGTATGGCAGTTCAAAGACTTTGAGTATTCCTGAGGCGTGTTGGGTGAGATGGGTCTGGAAAGAAAGCAGCCTACATTTAACCAAGGGGATGTTGATGGGGTTGCCTTGGGTGACTTTGGGTAGCGGAAGTTGCTATCTTCATCAAAGTACAATGCTTTGGATAGAATTTCCTTGTTCTCTTTCTGCCTACTTTTATTTCTTCTGTCCTGCCTCTGGAGCAGGGCTTCATGTCATTCGGCCAGTCGTGCAAGGCCCTGTGCACAGATAGAATCCAGCAGTGCTTCAAGGCTTTACTGTTGCTGCCTTGGAATTCTGGATAAAATTTTTAAAGGGGCCCCTTCATCTAGCAAGGAGCCATAAATCATGTCATTTAATGGTTAGCACCTATCTCAAAGGGTTGTCGTAGTAACATTTTGGGAATATTTTTATTGTTTGACTCACTCTTCATCAGACTGGATCCAGTCCCTATAACTGTGCTGAAAATAATTGAGTGGCTACAACTGCTTTTTTATTTCAGTAACTTAAGGGAAAAACTGCCATGGGGGGAAAAGATCCTTCCTCTTCCATACCTCAGACTGAGTCTACATGGTCCCTTCTCTGTGAAGCCTCTGCTCTCTTGTCCCACTTTCCCATTCTCTAAGGGTGGTTTTGTTCATTTCTTCCATACAGAGGATTGAACTCACGGTCTTGTACATGCCATGTAAATATGTGACTACTGAATTACATCCCCAGCCATTTTATTTTATTTTGCATTTTATTTTGAGACAAGTTTCAGTGGGCTGGGCTTAAACTCAAGATCCTCCTGCCTCAGCCTCTGGAGTAGCTAGGATTACAATCATGTGCCGTTGTGCCCTGCTTCCTGTAAGTTTTTATAGGGCCCTAGAATTTAGATCTTTGATTCCATAATATTTTGAGTAAGGGAATGGGGCAGGGGGTATTGTTTCCATTAGTGTGGGACACCACTCGGTGGTGTGGGAAGCTGAAGAGATGAAAGTATTCAGTTTTCTCACAAAACTAAAAAGTCTTCAAGGGACCCGATTAGGACATTAAAATCTTCCAATTTAACAGCAAAGTGCTAAGGGGCAATGCAGAGAGAGCCCAGGGAGCCTTCCTTCAGGCTCTCACATGTCCCACAACCTCCTGGTCACACGGTGCAGTCCACCCACCCTCCTAAACATCTGTCCTGCTCGGCCACTCCTCCCTTTAGTCCCTGGGTCTGCAGTGCTCCAACCCAGAGCACAGCTACACCCTCCCAATGGCATCCTCTTATGACCTTCTCTGCAGGTTCACTTTGTTGCTGTTGGATTATTAAAAATCAGCTTTGTGGAGATACATTTAACATGCTATCCAACTCACCCACTGAAAAGGCACAATTCATAGACACTTTTTGAAAGAAGACATACAAGTGGCCAATGAGTATATGAAAGAAAGCTCCACATCTTCAGCCATCTCACCCCAGTCAGCATGGCTATCGTCAAGAATACAGACAACAATCAGTGCTGTAGAGGATGTGGAGGAAAGGGAACACTTTTACAGTGTTGGAGGGGAATTAATTAGTATAGTCGCTATGGGAATCGATATGGAAGTTCCTCAAAAAACTAAAAAGAGAGCAACCATCGGATCTAGCTATGCCATTCCTCGATATATTTCTTAAGTCATTAAAATAGCCGTGCTATGGAGACACCTGTACACCCATGTTTATTGCAGCCTAATTCACAAAAGCTAAGCTAGATGTCCAACAGATGAATGAATAAAGAAAACACGGTATCTATACACTGTGACAGTTAAGCTTCATTGTCAACTCAACGATATTAAGAGATTCGAGGAGAGATGAACACTGGTCAGAGGTGAGGTCCAGATGGAAGGAAGTCTTTGAGGGTGCACCTTCAGGGTGTGCATTTCTCCACCGTGTTCTTCCTTCATTTACTATGCTTCCCTGCCACCATGAGCGCCTTTGCCCCTCTATATGCCATCATGATGGATGTTCCTGCCTTAGAGCCAGCCAACCATGGACTGAATCCTCTGAAACTGTGAGCAAAAGTAAATCCCTCTTCCTTTTAGTTGTGTATGCGGAGTAATAAGTCCCAGCAGTGAAAAGGCGACCAATACATCACAATGCAATATTGTTCAGCTGTACAGAACAACATGGTGTCGTTTGCACTTAAATGGATGTCTTCTTCTGGGTTAAGTAAAATAAGTCAGACTCAGAAAATCAAGTATCACATGGTTTCTCTCATATGAGGGAAGCAGGAGGAAAGAAGAGACAACACATGAAAGTGGAAGGAAGACTATTAGGAAAGAGGAAGGGGATCAGAGGGAGAGGGGGAGGAAAAGGGAGGTAATGGGATTGGATGACCGAAGTATGGTGTATATGCACATATGAATATGTCAAAATAACGCTCACTAGTCTGTATAACTACAATGATAAATGATAAAATGCACAACTCTGTCTTTTGGTATACTACATTAATTTTTAATGTCTCAATGAATGTATATGACATAAAATTTGCCATTTTAGCCACTTTTCATTGTGCAGTTCAGTGGCCATAATTACATTCCGCACGTGCAACCATCACCACTACTTCCAGAACCTTTGCATCCTCCCCAAAGTAAAGCAGTATTTATTATGCAATAACTCTCCGTCCCACTCCCTCCAGCTTTTCTGTGTGTACCCTCCAGCCTGCATTTTTTGGCTATGAATTTGCCTAGTCTCAGTGTTTCACGTAAGTGAACTCATACACGATTTGTCCTTTTTTGTCTGGCTTATTTCTTTTAGCATAGTGCCTTGAAGGTTCACTCACATCATGGTTTGTACCAAAAATTCGTTCTCAGCTACTGATGGACGCTTAGGTCGATTCCACCAATTGGTTACTGTGAACAGTGTTGCAGTAAAATGCCAATGTGCACCTAGCTGCTTGAGTGTCTGCTTTTGATCCCTGGGTAGGGCGGTATATACTTCCTGGACCCACTTCTGATGTCTCCAGTCCACTTGCACCCACACCCACAATAACCCTCCCCTTCCCCTTTCCTCCTCCTCCTCCACTGCCTTCTCTCTCTCTCCCCTCCCACTTCTCTTTCTTCTTCCCGGGAATGCTGGGAATCAAACTCTAGGCTTCAATCATTTGCTGGGCAAAAGCTTTACCCAGTCACATCACTCCTCTGCTTATACTTTGCCAAGGTTTGATAAAAATACCCACTAAGCCAAGCAATCTGGATAAAGATGGAAGTGTTCCACGAGGTCACCAGGGTCCTGAGCTTGCACCTGCCAGACTGTCCAAGTCACTTTGCCCTCTCTGGCCTCTCCCAGCCTGCTCAGCTGTCTCTCCATCCTTCTACTGAGCCGTGTTCCCCTTGGATTTCAACACGCTGGTCCCTTTTGCGAAAATCTTCCCCAAACACTTAACTTTTGCTCTTCTCGGCCAACTCTCCCCACCTTTCTCATCCGTCTTGCTGTACTATTTTCCCTAACATCCACCTTCCTGCCTGTTACTATTACCCCTGTGCCCCCCGCCCCCCGTCTTTCCCAAAGCTTTGGGTTCAGTGTCTGCCTTCCCTCCTGTAACAATGACTAATACTGGCTGAAGGCTTACTGTGTTCCAGGCCCTGTTTTATGCACATCCCCAGGTCAGTTTATTAACTCCTTGCAGGAAGCCTGTGGACCTTACAGAAAAGGATGCCTGGGCAGCAATCTCAGTGACAGCAACCAGCTGGCAACCAGAGGGCCCCAGACCCACAGCCCAGTGCTGCTGGTCCCCAGCCTTCAGACAGCGTGCTTCCTCGCTCGGGTGGCATCCCCAGCCCCTACCACAGATCAGGGCTTACGATGGTCTCCAAAACACCTCCAAACGGGATGACTCATTGAACAGAATAGAGAGGGCAAGAGGGACCTTAGTTTTGAACAAACTTTACCTTGTGGCTTCTGCGTGTTAAGCATCCTAACCTACCCGCCAGCCTCAGTTTCCCTCACCTAAGAAGTGCGCATTAATATCCCTGTCCCGGGGATATCGAGAAGGCTGGGCTTTACTTTAATGTGGATTTTAAAAATCACTGTACTTGGAGGACTGGGACCAAGACTCACATTTGGCATTTGTCACCCGGTCCTCAGACAGGGAAGGGACTGGGAACCCCAAGCGGTAGACCCGGGTCCTGTGGGAGTACTGTAGGGCCCCCAAGGTCTCCCGCCCCTCCA
>NW_022900936.1:10621188-10621715 GCF_012274545.1 Fukomys damarensis | reverse complement strand
CCGCCCTGCCCGGACGGTCCACAGGCTGGGCCGCGGTGCCCCAAGGTACTTGCACCTAGCGCGCTGCCATGGGGCTCCCAAGCGCTTGTCCTCGGTTCCCGGACGCTCGGCCTTCCGGCTGGGCGTCCAAACGTGGGCCCCCCACCCCGGCGTAATCAAGTGTTTCTAAAGATACCGTGGCCCATTTAAAAACAAAGCCCAATTATTAGCGCTCAGTGGCTGCTTCTACCGGCCCAGTGCCAGATCCCCCAGCGCTGATGACAACCAGCGCTCCAAGGAGGCTTCTCCGGACCTGTCTGGAGCCAACGGACCTGTTTGCAGACCCCCGCCCCAGCTCGTTCTTTCCCTGGATGCAGGGCGCAGGCAAATCGTGGGGCTCCGTGTCCTGTTCGGTGAAACGGGGACTGCTGCGTGCTCGGTGACCGCTTGCGGAGCGAGCGGGTTACAGAGGTGGCCGAGCTGTTACCGTCCCGCGCCTCCCGAACCCCACCTTCCCGCCTCGCCCTCTCGGCCCGGGCCCGGAGCTC
>NW_022900936.1:10608676-10620591 GCF_012274545.1 Fukomys damarensis | reverse complement strand
CGCCTCTTCTACTGCACAGTGCTCGTCTGCTCCAAAGAGATCGCAGCTCTCACCGATTTCTCCGGTAAAACGCCAGCCCTCGCCCTGCGCCCCCGGAGAGCCCGAGGGAGGGGGCAGCCCCCGAGGGGCCCGGCGGGCGGGTTGGTTTGAAATTGAAGCAAGCGCCTAGCCGGTTTTCCTGCGGGGTTGGGGGGGGAGCCCTTGGCATAGGGGTGGTTGCGTGTGGGGTGGTGGCAGGGGAGTCCTCCTCAGGAGGAAGGGTGTGTAATGCATTCAGAGTTGCTCTCCCTGTGTTGACCTCGTCACTTTGCCCGCATCAGCCCCTCAGCCCCGATGTACGCAAGTTCCCCGGAGGCTCCGATGCCTCGCCTGGCACTGAAAGATACACGTGCCTTAGTCGCAGGAGTTGAGTTTAGTTTGCCTCCCACGTTGTAAGGGTGCGTCCCAGTCAGGCTCCTGGCTGCTCCTGTAAGGAGACAGCCCGGGTCACACGGGAAGTCCGAGAGGCAGACAGGGCAGGCGGGTGGAGAGGTGGTGAGAGACAGAACAGGGAAGATACTCAGGGCCTGGCTGTACAGCCCAAAGATGCCAGGATCCCCTCCCTGTTTGTGATCTCAATTACACACACACACACACACACACACACACACACCCCGACTGCGTAGCTCCAATCCAATTTCCTTCAAAAGATCTTTGAGAGTTTGAAGGCAGCACGCGTGGCCTGACAAAGTGAAAGAAGTTTGTGGTAGGTGATGGCTGTAGGAACACATGCTCTTAGTAGTAGCACTTGGTTAAGGCGACAAATGTCCTTGCCACAGGGAGGACCCTGGGTGTCCACCTGACAAAGCTGGAGGCTGCCTACCCTTCCTCAGCCCAGCCCGGGAAGCAGCTCTGAGTCCTGTGCTCCTCCTCTGGGAATCTTCTGCCAAGCCCAGGCTTTACTGGACCCTAGAGCAGGACCTGTTGCAGTAGAGCTGAGGTGGATGCATTTATGCAACAGACTAGTACGTGGCCAAGAACGCTGGCAATGCGGACTCTGAGTTGGGTTTCTGATTTACTTACAGAGAATGTCATTGTTATCTGAGAGCCCTTAGGTCAGAGGTTCTTTGCTTTGAATATTTTATGTCAAGGCAGTGTTCCTGCCTGGCAAAGGAAGCCAAGATATGCCTATTTGGCAAGCAAACCGTGGCCCTTAAAATCAAGCCCCAGAGGATCAAAACTAGGTGGTAAATGTGCTGGGGAAATGCATCTGGTCTTTCAAGTGCTATTAACCCCCCGCTTTTCTTTCTGTAATAGTACTTTTTTGGCTGCTAGAAAAGCTCTGTATGTGCTGATTTAAGCTATAATGAGCAGTCCTGAGTTCTACCTCTGTCTCCTTCTGTATATGTGAAGCAAGAATGAAAAGTTGACACTGGTGACATCATTATAACTGAACAAATATTGTTTGGGCCAATTTTGATGTAACTGTTAGATTGTTTTCACAGATTATAGGCACTTAGAGCCTGTCTGTAGGGAAGCAATTGCAATACTTACAACAGTCTCATAAGTTACCGCCCAAGTCTAGAAATGCCTGTCTCTATGTGGCAACTGTGGAACAGTGGATTTGAGGCCTAAAACAGGGAGCTGGCACCCTGAGGGAAATGGATGCTTTGCCACAGTTCTTTTAAATAATAAAGCTGATAAAAGCCTTTTCCTTCTGCTTTCCTTGTGAACCCCATTTCCAGGGTTTCAAGCTCCAGGAGCCATCAGCAGGGGGTGGTGTTGTCAGGTCTGTCCACAGCCAGGCTGCATTTTCCCTCTGCTCAGAGTAGCTCTCATCTTTTTGGGGACATGAAAAACAAAACAAAACAAAACAAAACACATAGTCACACTCAAGTTCAAACCCAGATTCTGTATAATGTGGGGTCGGGGACATATTAGAAAAGTCTCAAGAAGGCAGAAAGGTGAAGAAGACCTCCAAGTTTGGCTAATTTGTCCGAACACTTCAAGAGCCTGTAGGGACCCCCAGCCTGTAGAGAGAAATTCCTAAGCTCCATATCTGTCAGTCTCAGCATCCAGCCGGATGTGTTGTTTGAAGCAGTGGGTCCTGATCATGTAATTCTCTAAGGCCTCAAAGCTTGCTGCCTGCTTTCCTGGGGACAGGCAGTCCTGTTCCTTTTTATGAACTTGGCGGGAGTGTATAGAAATGGAACAGAGGCCTACACTGAGACAGCGGGCCCTCCCCTGCAGAGCCTTACAACAACAGCTGAGGGCCAAAGAGCATGTCTGACAATAAAGACGCTTGCTTGTTTGCTAAATAAGGGAAACAGCAAAAACCAGTGGAGGATGGAGGGGACGTGGAGCCCCTTCGCCCTGGGAAGGAGAAGGGAAGATGTATCCATGTAAAAGAAAGTGTCAGAATGTCAGGAGTGCCACACAGTCTGTACAGTCTAGGGCAGCCCGGGAGATCAGCTGAGTCCTTTGGGAAAGTTACTAAGCTTTCCGTTTTTCTCAACTCTGCCTTGAGCCTTGATCTGAGCCTGTCAGCTGGTATTGTTTTCTTGGGTCTTTGATTTTTTTGCCCTGGGGATTCCAGTGTCACATCTCTTAATAAGCCACAGGCTGCCTCACAGCCCCCTCCACGCTTATGACTTGTGCTAATCACCTCCAAGCTTTCTGGGACACAGGCTCCCCAACTACCCCTCTCTCTGTCTTCCTTGAAGATTTAGAGATGCTGCCAGCAGCCACTGGAAGGCTATCATCACCGCATTAAAAACAGATCCCAGGGAAGGCAAGAGCACCGCATGCAAAATTAGTGCCTCTGATCCTTAAGCCCATCCTCAAATGTGCGTGGCTTCTATCCATTTTCCTCTTTGGGATACAATTTTCTGTTCTTTTGACTGCCCTCCCAAATTGAAGATTTGGCTTGAACTGTCCTAACTGATCACTGATTTTTTTTTTTTTTAAGAAAGCAAGTGGAAATCCAGGGGCATCCCTGTTATCCTCTTTGTTCATAAACTGATCCAGGGAGCTGGAGTGTGGCGGGTGAGAGCTGAGGGGAGGGTAGGTTACCCTTTGGGGTCCCTGCCATAAGAAAGCAAGGTCTGCTGGGGATTTAGCTCAGTGGTTCCCCTGTGTGCCTCACAAGCGCAAGGTACCAAGTTCAATCCCTGGTACCAAGAGCGGGGGGAGGCTAGGTCTTCTCTTCCTTCCCTATTTCTTTCCTTTCCTATTTTCTTTTTTTCCCAGAGAAGTTCAAGTAGGGCTGAGGATGGAGGGAGGGAAGCAGGGGTCACAGTTGTTCTGATTCTCACTTGCATTCCTTGAGCGCTCTCTCAACTTCGAACAAAGTATTCCTGACCACGTGGTTATGCTCTTGGTTTCATCCTGGCTTTAGCACAGGGTGGAGAATGTGAGAAGCAGGAGGGAGAAGGGTTGGGGACAAGGAAAATGGAGGCCCTTGTAAGACCTTCTTTGTCCCCAGACCTCAAAGAAAGGTCATTGTATGATGGACGTGGTCCCTCGGGCTGGTGTCCTGTTCTGTCATCGGTAGCTCAAACAAGCAAGAAGTGGTACCTGGTACCGGACTGTACTCATTTTCTCAGGCAGCCATAACGGGGCACCACAGACTGGGTGGATCGAACAACAGGAATTTATTTTCTCTTGGTTGTGGACACTAGAAGCCCAAGATCAAGGTTTTGGCAGGGTTATTTCTTTTTCTTTTAATCTTATTGAGTTTATTGGTACTTTTAAAGTATACAGTACACTTACATTCATCATTGGGATCTTGTACCTTTACATGACAGGTCTTGGTTCTCATTTTTTCCCCTTGTCCCTGCCCTCCCTTCACCCCCTCCACCCTCCCCTGTTTCCATTTTCCCCTTTTCTCATATTTTTTCTTGTCCCTTATTTCCTTTCCCCTACCCTTCCCACTTCCCCTACACCTTTAGCCCTTTTCTTCCTATTTCACATTATCAGTTATACAATTTGGATCTTATTTACACTTTTAGCTTTTCACACCAGAGAAACTATGCGGTATTTACACATGTGTCTTATTTATTTCACTTAAGAGTATGGGCTCAATATGCATCCGTTTTCCTATGAATGACTCTAGTTTCTTTTCTCATTCCTTATGGCTGAGTAGTATTCTGTTTTATAGGAAAACTACATCTTCTTTATCCAGCCTCCAACTGATGAGCAATTGGGCTGTTCCCAAGTTTTAGCTTGCATGGATGCACACATATCACTGTGATATGATTCCTTTTGTTTGTTTGTTTTGTTTTTGTTTTTTTTGAGGCAGGGTCTCACTATGTAGCCCAGGCTGGTCTCAAACTCACAGCAATCCTCCTGCGTCAGCCTCCAGAGTTCTGGGATTACAGGCGTGTGCCACCATGCCCGGCTTGTGGTATGATTCTTTTAATTCTTTTGGAAAGATACCCAGCAGAGGGACAGCTGGGTCAAATGGGACCTCCAATCCTAGTTCTTTGAGGTATCTCCATACTGATTTCCACAGTGGTCGCACCAGTTGGCAGGGTTATTTCTGAGGCCTCACTCCTTGGCTTGTGCTGGTGTCTTCTCACTGTGTCTTTGCATGGTCCTCCATGTGAGGGTGTGTCCGTGTCTTAATCTTCTCTTCCTAGAAGAGCACAGGCATATTGGAGTGGGGCGCATACAAATGACCTCATTTTAATTTAATCACCTATTTAAAGACCTCTAAAGATGGTCACATTCTAAGGATCTGGAGTGTAGGACTTCAACATATGGATTTTGGAGGGACACAATTCAGCCTACAACATACATCCTTTACATTCCGAAGAATAAACTTGACTGCTAGCTCCTTATTTCACTAGCTGGGATTTCAGGGTATAGAAAGATGGTGATTCAAGGATCTTGGGAGTTCCGGGTTGGGGCTAACTCTTGATTGCAGGGTTCCAACTGTCCATTTTCTGTTTTGCTCTCAAATAGTGTGTGAGCTGAAAGCACATAGTGACTTGGAGAGTCTAAAAACTGTGGGTGTTCAGTTATACCCCAGGGTTACTGATCTAATTGACCCAGGAAGAGTCAGACACCAATCTCTTTTCTGAAGTTCACCAGGCAATTCTGATGTGCAGCTAGAGCGGGGGACCCTACCTTGGTGTCCAGAGGGAGGGCTGTCTTCCTGTGCATCAGTTCATCCAGGGACACACAAGCATGGCTGCCTGGGGGTGCCCTGCACCCCCTCACCCATGGCTCAGCACCCGGGAGAACGGGACTGTGTTTTCCCAGCTTGTCACGATCTCCCAGCACATATACATGTGAGTGCATGTATACGCGTGCACACACACACACGCATACACACACACACACACACACACACACATCTCTGCATTTTATTATGCCTCAGCCACATCATTCTTTTATTCAGGGGTTATCTTCCCTGTAAAAAATTTTATGGAATGAAAAAGCAGCTCGTAACTAAAGAAAAGCAAGCCAGATGTCTGAAAGAGGTTTCCAGCTGTCACGGAGGGAAGGGAGAGGAAGAGCAAGCGCCTGAAACCGCTAGTCTGTTTCCATGGAAAGTGACCACATCTGAGAAATGCCCTGCCGGCTCTTCTGGAGCAGAGAGGAGGTGTTTCTGCTCGTGAGTGGTCCCGTTATTGATGGGTTGGTCTCCCAGGTGCTCTATGGGGAAGGGCAGCCTAGCAGCAGTTTCAGGGAAGAAACAGAAAGCAAGGAGTACAAATCAACTGAGCTCAGTGTTATTTGCTTTCGTCCTCATAGCAACCCGGTGAGGCAAGTATTCAGTCTCATTTCCTGATGAGAAGCAGCTCAGAGAGGGCAGCTAACTATCCAAGACCACCCAGTGAGTCAGCAGAGCAGAGGAAGCCTCCAGCTCCAGGCTGGGGCTAGGGCAGGGGACTTGGCCTTGGAGGGCGAATGGGAGCAAGACCAGAAAAAGGCACCACAGATGGAGAGGGCTTTCTAGATAGCTCAGAGTGACCTCTGCAGTTTGTGGCCCCTGGAGGAAACTGACCCTTCCTTCAGCATCTTTCCCTCACCATCCTTCCTCAGTGGGTACAGTTGCAGGCCATGCCCTGGAACACAGGAAGAAGAGGTTGGACCTTCTGGACTTGTCTGTAGGCAACCCTTAGTATGCTTGGGGGAGCAGTTCCAGGGCTCCTGTGGGCATCAAAATTCCCAGATGCTCCAGTTTCTTACATAAAACAATTCATCACCTGCATATAAGCTACACAATCCTTCTGCATACTTTAAGTCACCTCTAGGTTATGCCCGATAGCTAACTTGACATAAATGGTATGTGTCTTAGTCACTTTCTCAATGCTGAGGCAAACTACCCACCACCCACCACTTAAGAAGAAGAGGTTTATTTTCGTTTGGTTTTTAGAGGGTTCAGCCCACAGGTGGCCAACTCTGAGGCAGGAAGGGCACGGTGGTAGTGTCCGGTGGAAGAAAGCTTCTCACATCACGGCGCTCAGGAAGCCAAGAGAGAAGGGAGAGGCAAGGTCAGGGAAATATCCTTCCAGGTCATGTCCTCAGTGGCCCACCTCCAACCAGACGGCATCCCCTGACAGCAGATCAGTCATAGTGCTCCATGATCCAGTCCCCTTCCCAAAGCCCCACCTCATGAACACATGAGGCTTTCGGGGAACATCCTAGTGCTATGTGACTTGCTATTATAATGCATGGCTTAGACAATAATGACAAGAATAAGGTCTGTACATGTTCAGAAGAGATGTAATTAATGCACTTTCAGTTGGTTGAATCCATGGATATAGAATCCAAGCAGATCAAGGACTAACTATATTTGCACCTTTTAAAAAGTGAAGTTATAATCGACATTTAAATTGATCCTAGAGCAGCGTGTAATTTATAAACAAACCTACGTGAGAGATGCACTCCCACATTATTTTCATGGATGGGGTCATGATTCGGGAATGGTGGAGATCAGTGCCTGTCATCTTAGCACTCCCAGCATTCTTGGAAAGGCGTCAGTTTGAGGGGAATGTGCCCCTGGAGAGGGCTGTGCCATCACAGTCTTGCCTGCCTTGCTTACTCCTCTCACCAGCCTCACAGCTGCCAGTGAAATTTAAGAGTTAGGGTTTGAACTCAGTATCAATTGAGTTTCAAAAGACCCCAAACTCACTTTTCCAGCTAAGCATGGATTAAGAAGGCAGGGCAGCTGGGCGTGGTGGTGCACACCTGTATTCTCAGCACTAGGGAGGCTGAGGCAGGAGGATCACTGTGAATTCAAGACCAATCTAGGCTACATAGGGAGTTCCAGGTTAGTTTCAACTACATAGTCAGACTCTGTCTCAAAAAACAAACAAACAAACAAACAAAAAAACAGAAAGAAAAAAAAAAGAAGATGGCAGGGCAAGGACACTAAGGACACTCCAAAGTTTTGTGATACTCTGTCTCCTTTAATGAGGTTGGTGTGTTTGTATCATTCTGTAAGGAAATAGCTTATCTTAGGAACATAAATTCTAGTCATCAGAATATTAGTTCTAAAGGGAGATCTTAGATTGGAGAGGCAGCTGATGATGTGACCCTAACCCTTTCTGTCTTAGGGGAGACAGGAAGCACCTTGTTCTACCAGGCCTTCATTGGCCCCTCTGTGTTCACCATCTCCAGTTAAAACTCTGTCCTAGTACAGTAGGAGTCATTGGTGAGTTAGAAATACCTTTGTTTTATCAGGCACATAAATTACTGTATGCCAGACACTGTTCAGAGAACTTTGTGCTCAATAACCTTCACTACTGTTATAAAAAAGTAGGGCCGGGGATTTAGCTCAGTGGTTCCGCCACCTGCTTTGCAAGTGCAAGGACCTGAGTTCGATGCCCGGTACCTACCTCAAAAGTAAACTGAGGCAAAGAGAGGTTAAATAATTTTTAAGGATTTGAGCCCAGACAATTTTTCTAATGTGAAGGAAAGAATAAATAAATTACAAGTAGTTTAAAGCAATACTTTAATTTATTTTAAAATAACTTTTATTTTACTTTATCCCATTCCCCCAGCAGTGTTTTAATCTAGACATTGCTTTAGACTTGTTTTTACTTAATCTACCAGAGCCAAATCTTTCCTAGAACTTACGATATTGTTCACTCCATGTCTATTAAAGATAATGCCATCCAGCCCCAAAGAATTTATAGACAAGGAGCTGTAATTATTCTGAAATTATTTCCCCACAAAATACTCAGAACTGTGGAATGAAATACAATAACTACCCTTTAAATGCATACAGGAAAGATTAAGTATGAGCGATACCCAAGGGGAAACAATGAAGAGAGAACATAGAACTTCAAAAGCCAGCTGGTGCTGACCCCATGGCCACACCAGGACGTTTGATGGTTCCAGCAGCCAAGAGTTAGGTATATGGGGCAGTGAGACAGGGCTCTAGACCAAGAGAAGGAAGAAGTTGGAATAAAGATCTCTGCAAGCAAGCCGTGACCTTGTAGGGCTGCACCTTCATAACAAAGTGGATGAGACTTTAGGAAGAAAGATGATAAGGAAACTTGTCTCAGCTTGGGCTGTGAGGATTGGAGGGGGAAAATAATCTCTCTTGGGAATGTGTAACCACACTGCCTTTACTGGGTAACCCAAGCTGAGAAACTAATAAAGACATTGCACAAAATAAACACAAAGATGCTCCCTGCATGAGAACATCATCCACACAGGCTCCTTAAGATTCCTGGGATGAAATCCTGCAGATTGTGAACACAAAATTCAAAATTACATTATATAAGCAATGGTCAGCAAAAACAGTAGAGGTCCTGTGAAGTAAAAGAGAATCTCCAACATGAGAAAAGAACAAAAGGCTATCAAGAAAGGAGACATATTTGAAAAAACTCTCAAATATATCTACTAGTGTGAGAAATTTATCAATTGACATTTAATACCCTATAGGTAAAGAGCAGGTTAGATATAGCTGAATTGAGAAACAATGATCTGGAAAACAAAGCTGGGGAAATTATCAAGGATGAAGCAAAAGAGATAAAGACATGGAAAATAAAGAAAAAACTGATAAGACATGGAGAATGAAATGAAAGTTCAACCTACACCAGTGAACAGTTCAGAAAGACAGATTAGGGAAAATGAGGGAAAGGAAATACACAGTGTTGGTTATCCTATAATTAATTTTCAAGAATTGATAAAAGATTCTGATTCAGTCATCCCAAGCAAGATAATTTGTAGTTGTAGCGTACCAAAAGTGTAAAATTCTTTAGACAAAATGAGAGTATTAAAAGCAGTTGGAGAAAAAAAATGTTCTTTTCAAAGCCTTTCCAACAATACCAGTTGGATCCAGAAGATAGAAAAATAATATTTCCAGGTTCTGTGGGGGTAAAAAAACCAAACAACTTGTCAGCCTAGAACTATACACATAGCTAAACTATTTATAAGAGTGACTGTAAAGATAAATTTAACCACTAATAAATCTTTACTGAAAAAACTACTGAAGGATGTACTTACTAAGGAAGGACAGTAAGTAGAGAAAGAATGCAGGAAATAGAAAGAAAAGTAATGATGAGCAAAGAAATGGTACAGCTTTTAATGCATTTTCTCATGTTCCTCGCTTTGTCTTGATACTTAATGACATCTCTAACTTGAAAGAGAGGTTATCTCACATATTTTGTGTTTTTTGGCAGCTAAAATCACAATGTACTTTCTTGACCCACTTGAGCTCTTCCATTGACTTATGCCTTCTAGCCTGAGGCACCCAAGCCTCTCCCCCAGGACGACCTCAGTGCCAGGGTGACTGCCGAATGATTAGTTCTGTTAGAAAAAGCAGGAGACATTCTAAAGTGTCTTAAGTACCAGCTACTATTCTGGGTTTGAAACAGGGCTTCTCTAAAGAGAAATTTCTGTCCCAAGAGAGCCTGCTTTTGGTGGGTTCCTGAACACACAATAACAAAGAAGTTACTATTTAGCAAACAACAGGTTGGAGTGTCACAGACTCTAAAATAGTAAGCAAACCACAGGCCTTGGGACTGTGGGATTAGTAGTAAGGCCGTATAGCTGCCAGACAACTCTACCTGGGCATAGATTTTACATTTCCATATGTACATTTCTGATGCATGTTCTCTCCAACACCCGTGTCATGTGCTCACTCAAACCTCTGACCCAGCCTTCCCACATTAACAAGTTAGAGGTTGAATTGATGCTTTCAGGTCATTTTGACCTGAGAGCCAAAATTCCCATGTATAGAAAACGTGGCAATAATAAAATTCAAAATTCAGGCCACTGAGTGTGAGATGTATGTTTGCGAACAGTCTGATTTCATGTCTGCCTCAGATGTCCCATGAATACAAATGGCCTCATTTGGGGTTGGAGGAGCAGGGAGGAAGAAATCTAAGAATGATCTTCAAAACAAATCTTTAATTCGGATGAGTATAATAGAGTGTAATCCCATTTCAAGTCTGTCAGCATTCCTTTGATGATTACAAATGAGTCCCTTTTCCCTGGCAATGTGGGGGAATAATCTGGATAAAATAACTCTTTTTGTCTGCAAGAGCCCACAGCATGCTTGCTCGTGACAGCTTTCAGAGTAGTGTTTCAGAGTCTTAGAAGCCCACACTATGCTACCAAGTCATCTCCCTTTCTTTCTCTTGACTTAGAAGATTTTTCATTCTTTTCATGCTTGGCAGCTTCTGAAATTCTCAGACTTAGAAATCATAAATCATCATCCAGTCCTGAGCAACCAGAGACACTCAAGTCATTGAGCCCTTTTCTCTTTCTGCCTGCTGGAAAGGAGACAGGTGGAAATGAGAACGCGTGATCTTATCTGGAAAGCCAATTTGTACAGCTTTTGAGGGATCTGCTTTAAGGAATGCACACAAATTCACAATCACTTCCATTTTTTTAAAAAGGCACGCTGCACCCACATTCAGGTTCACATGCTTCTGTTTGTCTATTTGCTTGTAAAACAAATTCATTTTTGAACATCCTTTTCAATTTTCAGAGCCTTGAATGTCTAAGCACTCCTTCCAAAGCAAACAGTGTGAATTTTTTTTTGTGTGGACAAGTCAGACTGGGTGCAGAGTCTTGGGTTCCTCTACCTCCAAGAGTCGAGGGTCTCTAAGACCCTAATGCTGCAGGTGCCACTGTGTGGAATTACAGATCTTGTGAGCTGAGTAGATCTTGTATTCTTGCCTGTTCTGCCTCTTTCAACCTCAAGGTTCAAGTTCAAACATCCTTTTCTTCTGATCTCCCGTTTTTTTTCTCCTTTAAGTTGAGGGCCCTGGGATTATTTTTAAATACTCTTTATCTTTCACAGCTCTTTAAAGCCATAAATAGCACTTTGATGCAAAGGTCTTCCTTCATCATGGAATTCTGTGTTTCTTTCTGGCTATTCAGGGAAGCTTATTTGGATTTGATAACATTCACTGTAAGTGCCGTATGATTTCTACAGTGGTTGACTTCATTCAATGAAAATTTAGCTTTCCTGAATGTTTAGTTAAAACCAGTGATTCTCAATCCAGGCTCCCTCAGGAATATTTGGCAATGTCTGGAGGCAATTTTATTTGTCACACCTTTGGGTGGAGGTGTGACTGGAATCTAGTAGGACCAGGAGAGCTTGCGTGTCCTTAGCATTCCCTGTGCTAAGGCTGAGGAACCCTGGCCTAGACCGGAAGACTTGTCCTCACTTTTGCAACCTGAAGAAAGTGGACACCATTTTTAAGGCAGAATTGAGTCAGAAGTCCTGTGACACAACTCTGTGGCTCTTGTCCTCAAGCCTAGCTTGCCTTCTGCAGCTCAAGGGACCTTTACCCCCTAGTTCCTTTAAGGCAGGAAGTGAAATCCAGCTCTGATGGGTCTTCTCCATGCTCTGTGGCACAGGAAGGTTTTTATTCAAGCATGTGTGTTATTGGGGATTGAACCCAGGGCCTTTGCACTGACCTACATCTTCTGCTTTTTTTTTTTTTTTTTTTTTTTTTTTT
>NW_022900936.1:10595501-10608647 GCF_012274545.1 Fukomys damarensis | reverse complement strand
CAGGCTGGGCTTAAAATTGCCATCCTCCATTATTCTGGCTTTTCCTCCCTTCTTTCCTCCAAGGAAATTGCCTGTGTCTTTGCCCCTCTGGTCTTCCACATTTCAAGCTGGACTACTGGTTGTCATTAGTGCCTAACTAAAACACTACTCTGTGAAGTAGTGTGCAAGTCCAGGCTTGAAGGTGTCCAAGTCACACAAGTCAGTGTGCATCTGTGACACATCTCAATTATTTTGAAGTGTCAGTAAAACAGTGACATGAGGCAGGGGCAATTTTATTTAAATGTTTAAAAGGTAGAGAAATTGGGTGTGGTGGCCCATTGTGATCCCAGCACTCTGAGGGGCTGAGGCAGAAGGGTCTCAAATTCAAGCTTAGCCTGGGCAACTCAGCAGTCTTAGCAAGATCCTGTCTCAAATAAAAAAGAAAAGAAAAAGGCTGTGTATGTTGCTCAGAGCAAAGGCCCTGGGTTCCATTCTCAGTACAGAGTAGGTGCAGGGAAGGGGGGAAAGGTGTCTGTACTGAGATCTTCTTCCCCTTGGTGTCTGTTCTTCCTTTCCCTGCACTCATCCTTCCTGCCCCTTATGCTCATCCCACCTGTCTCTGCACACACATGTGCAGGCAGCCTAGGCGCACTCACGTGTGTGCTACTTCTGTGCAGAAGTGCATGCTCTGTGCTGACGTACACTTACTAGACACATGTAGAGCCCATGTGGCTATGGGACTGAGCACAGTGGCAGGGTCACCTTGAGCAGAAGGAGAGTTCTGCATTGGTCTGCAAAGAGAGCCGCCACCTCATCTCAGAGGTCGCGAGACCTTGGGACAGCTCCTCCTTACAGACCGTGCTCCCTTTTACAGGCAAGTCACAACTCTACTAAAAATATTTCTCTCCTTTTGCCAAACACAGAAAGTATAGCATTGTTTCCAAGAGAGGGAGCGGGGCACCAGCAGGAATGGGTGTGCAGTATTTGTACAGCTTCATGACTCAGTCCATCTGAATTTCCAAGCATTTTAAGAGCTTTGTTAAAAAAAAAAAAAAGATCTATTGTGCAGCTCTTGGCACTGAAGAAAATAGCAGGCTTGTCAGAACTCTGTTTCAGATTTAATTTTCAAGTGGGTGATGTAAGAATGCTGTCCAACGGGAGGGTTTTGCTCATTTCCTCGTCTCTGCTCATCTTGCTACTACTGTAGGACCCCAGCTTTCAGAATCAGCTCATCGTAAGACAACAAAGTATCTCTTCTCTTGACACTCTCTTCATAGAAAGTTATCGTGTTCTTAAGCAAAGGTTAAGATGCTGTTTTAAGGAACGTGACTTCTGGCAATAAAAGTAAAAACGTACTGACCGTGTGTGTAATATATATCTACACTTCTTCATTGGTATACACAGGGGTCTGATTCCAAGAACCCCCTCAGATGCCAAAATCCTTAAAGGCTCAAGTCCCTTGTATAACATATTTGCATGGAACCTGCACGTGTCCTCCTGTACACTTTAACTTATGTCTGCATTATTCATAATGCTGAACATGTTAGGTAATGAGTTGGCATAATGCATTGTTTTGGGATAAATAACATGAAAAACTCTGAAATGTAAAAAGAAAAAAACCCAGAAAAGCTGTAAATAAAAATCAACTAAATCCAAAAAATAAAAAATAATGTGAAAAAGAATATGTGCATGTTCAACACAGACACACATTTTCCTCCCTAATGTTGGTTGGATTCATGGATGTGGACTCTATAGATATAGGAGACTATATATATATATTTTTTTTCAGATCCTCCTGTTGTAAGAAGCTACTACTCTTTTTCCTAATATGGTTTTGAAAATGGAGGCCTAGCAATGTTGTTGATCTTCCCCAGTGCCTCACCCAAGCAGTATGCACTTTTTGGGTATAGATACCAAAAAAAACTTCAGTATGAAGATGCTCTCTGTCCTAGTTTTCTTCTCCAGATGTTGAACAGTGAACAGTGATTTTTTTTCTCACTTCATATATGTTTTATGTAGAGTACGCATTTGGTTCTCCTCTCTGCCCATTCTTCTTAAAGATTATACAATAGACTTACTTATAAAAGAAAGAAAGAAACAGTATCATATTCAAGCCCTGGATTCCTCTCAACCACAAATAGATGATAGGTGCTGGGCTGGTAAACCCTCTCAGGATGTTGTCAGACAGCTGTTCATGAGATGGGGTAACTTCTTACTCAAACCACACATTTGGTCCTACATTTGATGTAGTCTGTCCTCAACAAAACAACCTGTTTCCTTCTTCCTGGTTTTCAGAAAGTTCCACTGAAGCCTCTCTACTTCTTCATATTGGGAAATCTGACATGGAAACCCTGTATATAGCATGGATTACACCAGGCTGGCTCTAGGATAAAACCAGATTGTGGACAAGAAGGTCAGTCTGTGGAAATAGACACAGATAAATCCACGTGGCTGTCTGCACCCTGGGTCATTTACTATGAGGAATCTCTGATTAAGGATAATTTCTGAGTTTACTGCTCCTATATGTGGAGCTAAAACATGAACCAGGGACCTTCATCATTAGAAGATAGTCAATGATGACCTACAAACCAACCTCGAACTACAGTCGTCTATGGAACTTTCTGGAACCTTCTGTAACGAAACTCATTACCGCCAATGAGTCTTTGATGAAATTCTACTTTGTACCATTTATCTTCCTTACTTTCATATTCTCTTTCTGTGGGGAGGTAAATTATAGGTAGGGATTAGGCAGTCTGATGTATTAATTGAGAGCTTTGCTGTAAAGAATGTCAAATGTTTGTGATTCAGTCTCATAGACTGGCTTAAAATTGCAGAGTTGGAGGTTAGGTTGTAAATTAGTGTAATTATCATTATTATTACTCAAGCAAGCTGTAGAATCAGACATTTTCTGACGGTATCTACAGTTTAATGATGGGGAGAGAGACTTTGCAGGAATTACAGAAGAACCACAAGGGAATTCTGCAGAGTATGCAGGGCCCAGGGCTGGTTCCATTGCACACTAAATCCTTCCTGGACTTTAATAAAATTATCACCAAGCAAATAAGTCACCGAAGGACAATATGCAGACTTTAGCACAGAACTGCCTAATAGAAATATAATGCAATCTACATTTGTACTATTAAATATGCCAGTGGCCACAAAGAGAAAGTAAAAGGAAGAGGTGAAATGAGCTTCCATAGTAAATTTTATTTAACCCAGTGTATCAAATGTTATTATTTCAATATTAATCAATATAAAACATCTATTAATGTGATATTTTATGTCCTTTTTTGTGAAGACTTGGGAATCTAGCAAGTGTTTACACTTATGGCACATATGAGTTCAAACTGGCCTCATCTTGAGCTCTCTGGAGCCAAGCATGGCCGGTGGCCACCCTTCTGGGCAGTGTAGCCTGGGAGAAATTTAGGGCAGGGCATTGGGTAAAGGCTGGAGCCTTGCACCTGATGGGACAGCACTTTTGGTGAGAGCACTTTTTCCACTGAGCTGGCTGTAGTGGCTTAAGTATAACCTGTTTCCTCCAAAAGGCAGGTTGAAATTTAGTTCTCATTATGAGATTTTAAGACATGGGACCGAAAAGGACATTTAAGAGGTGATTCTCTGCCCTCATGGATAGATTAATGGATTAATGGGTTATTTTGAGAACGGGTCCACTGTAAAGCCAGTTTGGTTAGGTCTCTTATGGGACACGTGTCTTCACCACATGATGTCCTATGCTGGCATGGGACACTGCCAGCAAGAAGGATTCACCACGTGCAGCCCTTCGATCTTGGACCAGAACTATTCATAAATCAATTTATTATTTATTTAATGTTCAATATTTATTACTATTTTTCCAGACACAGAAAAAATGCAAAAATAGTACAAAGACATACTTTATACCTTTCACTCACACTCCCTAATACTACCACTTTGCCACACTTGCCTTGTTCTTTTTTTCTAAATTATACACAAGATCTCCTTCATGCCTAAATATCCCTATGTGGGCCTTAAGAATGCAGATAGACACTTTTTTTTTTTTTTTTTTTTAGGTATTAGGGATCAAACTTGGGACCTTGAGCTTGGTAGGCAGTTGTGGCACCACTTAGCTAAGTCCCCAGCCCAGATAGACTCTTACATAGTCAAAATAGTGATCACAATCAGGAAATTAACTCTGCTACAATCATATTTTCTAATCCCTCGGTCAAATTTCACCAGTTGTCACAAAAATGTTAAGTTGTCCTTCAGTATCAGAGGGGGACAGATTCCAAGACACCCCGTGGAACCAAGTCCCCCATGTAGAATGGAGTAGTATTCACATTTATGTTGTGAACATCCTCTTGTTTTAAATCATCTCTAGATGACTTATACCACTGAACGCAATGTAAATTTGTACATAAATTGTGTAGTCCCTACCATTTAGGGACTAAAGACAAGGAGAAAAGTCTAACCACATTTAGGACAGATGCAATTTTTCCCTGGAAATGGTTTTGATCTGTGGTTGGTTGAATCCATGGATATAGAATCCATGGATGTGAATGGCGGACTGTACTTTAGAGTAAGAGAGCATCCCAGATCACACATTATTTTCAATTGTCGTGCATCCGGAGACTCCCATTAATCTGAAGCAGCTCCTCAGTCTTTATTGTTCATGACATTGGCATTGGCCATTTTGGATGTTGTGTGTTTCCCAAAGACCCAAACAATAAAGGTCTGTTCCCAGGGTGGCAATATTAGGACGTGTTGGAACTGGTATGCTATGGGTTTTAGTGGGAGTTCCTTAAGTCACTGGTGGCAGTCCTAGAAGGAGACATGAAGGGGATTGAGGGATCCTGGTCTCCCTCTCTCTCTCTCTACTTCCTGTCTTGTGTTATCTGCTCCCCTGTGTGTGCCCTGCCATTGCCATCTTGTGCCCTCACAAGAAGCTCAAACCAGCAGAGCTGCCCAATCTTGGACTGGAACCTCCCAAACCGTGAGTTAGATAAGCCTTTTCTCTTCATAAGTTAATTGCCTCAGGTTTATTGTTGTAGTAATGCAAAACGGACTGACACAACTTTCTTGAAGAATACGTGGCACATGTTGTATAGAATCCCCTTTAATTTGTATTTGTTTGATGTGTACTCCTGGTTGTATTCTTATGCATTTGGGGCAGGACTGTCACAGCCAGAGCATTGGGTTCTGGATCATCACACCAGGTGAATGTCCTGACACTGTGTCATCCTGAAGTGAGCGTTGATTATTTGGTTGAGTTGGGGTGAAGGCCTCTTCTAGGTCGAAGAAGTCAGTGCCAGCCTAACTCACTAAGATGAATGGGTCCTCTCCCTTAGCAGTCTGCCCAGCAAGGCTGAAAGGCTCTTGAACTCAGGACAAGCATGTCTTAGGTCAGAAGAAGGGAAAAAGGACAGGTTCTAGGATCTGGAGCTTGAGTAAGGGAAATGGTCCAGGGAAGGCAGCACCCAAGCCTCTCTGGTGTTAGGATGGGCGTGAGGAGAGAGTGCTGGGTATGGAAGGGGCTTTGGGTTAGAAGGGGCTGGGGAGAGAGCCAGCCTTTGCTCACCTGCAGCCTGGCTGAGGGTTGTCACGGCCCACAGAGCACACTGCTATACTTCACACATTTTCTTTGCAGTTCTGTACCCAAACAGAGCAACTCCTTCTTCCTAAGTTCTGGCTCACCTTGCCGCTCCTTGTGTTTTCTTCTGGCCTCCATGGCTCCCTCCCAGATTAGCCCCTGGAATCATTTCTGTTAAGGTGATGCCCTGCCTGGCACTTCTGCCGAGTCACCTTGTTAGTAAACAAGTTAGTAAACTGTTCATCTCCAGATCAGGCACTGTCCTTACCATTAAAATGCGGCAGCCTGAGGCAGCCCCTTGGCTGCTGGCAAAGAGCTGACCCCAGGGAGGCAGCTTAATGGTTGGTTTAATGTGAGCAAAGCTTGGCTTTTTTTCTGCAAGTGTGCAGGAGCAGTGGGTGGGTGCAGGTTGACGGGGGCGCTGTTTATGCCACCTCCAGATATCTCAGGCCTCCTGTTGTCCCTGGGCTGAAGCAAAGGAGGTTGGGGCGATGGGCAATTTTCCCTATCTGCATTGCTGTTCATATATTTGCCTGTGGCTGTTTGGGCCTCGTTATCAGAATGTGTTCTTCCCTCTCCTTTGTTCCTTCTTCTTCATCTATTTACCTTCACCTGGGCTTCTAGTGCTGCTGGAGGAGAACCAGCTGTGGAGATCGTTTCCACAACAGACCCATACTCCCCAGCCTCAGGTAGTCCTTTACCGGACTTTTCTGCATGCTTTTGACAAAAACAACAAGGAATGGAGGTGATATCAAAAAGATGAACATCTATCCAGAGCCGATGCTGGGCAGAGGAGTTGTGGGCTGAATTATGTCCCCTCACAAAAGACATGTTGAAGTCCCAACCCCTGGTACCTCAGAATGTGACCTTATTTGGTGTTCACGTTAAAATGAGGTCACTGGGGTGGGCCCTGATCCAACACGACCGGTGTCCTAACAAAGAGGGAAACTTGGACACAGACAAGCACACAGGGAGAATGTCACATAAAGACTGGAATCCTGTTGCCATGAGCCTAGAAGCTTCTAGAAGCTGAGGCCTGAACCCAGCCTAGAGTCTTCAAAGAAAGCCCATACTTTCATCTCAGACTTCTGACACCCAGAAGTGTGAATCACTCTTTTTTGTTGTAAGCCCCCCGTTTCATAGCTTTTTCCCCAGCCCTGAGAAGGTCTGAGTGCTTCGTGAGAGCTGCTCATTTAATCTCCACAATGACCCCGAGATTAAAGTTGTTATTTTTATTTTATAAATGACCATCCGGATCAGAAAGGTTGAACAGTTTGTTCAGGGTTCCTTGTGCTGGTAAAACCCCCTAAGAGTCAACCCTGCAATACCTGGCTTCTGCATCATCTTCTCCCTATTCCTCCCGTCACGCCCTGCCTCAGTCTGCTTCATGAGGAACCATCTTCGTTGTCTCCTCTCTTAAATGTCTACCTTCCCCAGCATCCCCAGCCACACAGTTCTCACATAGCCATCTGTCTGGGCTGGGCCGCCACTTGACTTGCTGTCTTCCCCAAGGTCGCTTTCAGAACTTCTGACAAGGCCGGGCAGGCTCAACCTCTGCAGGGCAGAATCACAAAGCCCACTCTTCGGTGCAAGCGAATGGCAGCACCAGCTCAAAACCCAGAGGCCATGCCTCAACCCACCCTCTCCCCGGGCCCCGGGTCCCCTCCAACCACACTTGCTGTTTCTAGGGCTAATTCTTCAGCACAGTCACAATCAGCTTCGAGGCCCAGTGCAAAATGAAAGTGTGAGGGAGCTGGGGGTGCAGCTCAGTGGCACAGCACTTGCCAGGCATGCACAAGGGCCTGGGTTCAGTCTCCGAAATTGCCAACAATAGATAAAGTTGGTCCCTCATTCCAAAACCAGATGAAAACGTTGGTTGAAGTTACTTAAGCTGGGGCTGAGGCTCAGTGGCAGAGTGCTGCCTGTCATGTAGAAGGTCCTGGTTCTGTCTCTCTCCCTCTCCCTCTCTCTTCCTCCCTCCCTCCTTGTCATGTTGTTATACATTCAATGTTCTCCTGAGTAAAGGAAAAAACATTTTAAAGGATTAGAACTAGTTTGTCTTTCTCTTACACAATGTCAGTTTTAAGTGTAACTACAAGAGCATTTAACTCAGATTTCTTTTTAAAAAAATCACGGAATTGACACAGTCTATATATAAGCGTTTAGCTTGGATGTGAAATCACAGAAGTGACACAATTTTTACTTTTAAGTGTTTCTCCCCCTCATGACAACGCTGAGAAAACTGAAAGAAACTAATTCGAATGTTTTTATTTCATCACTGCATCTTCTGCTGCCCCTCTCTGCCCTTGGCTTATGGTGAGTCAGGAAAAACTCCAAGGACAGAGAACTGTGAGCTCCTTTCTTCCTCTCTACTTCTATGCCATCATTTCAAAGGCTGGGGATTTAACTCAATGGTTCCAGCACCTGCTTTTCAAGCTCAGTAGACCCAAGTTTGATTCCTGGTACCAAAAAAAACAAAACAAAACAGAACTTTACTATGTCATCTTTTCTAGCATATGAGGTATAGTCACAAAAATAGTTAATGTTAAAAAATTTTTTAAATTTGTTACAGTAAAAGACCCAACGCCATTAATATCCCTGAAAACACCCTTGATCCGAACACACATCTGTCCCACCATTGTTGCCCCTCTCTGAAGCAGCTCTGGAATCTTCTTTCGTGGATGTCTTTCGTTGTGCTGTCATGGCTGCTTCGTGCCCTGAATCAACTCACAATATTTCCTTTTCATGATCCTTTTGTCTTTGGGGAAGAGCCAGAAGTCACATGGTCGAATCCAACGAATAAGGCAGAGGTGGATGAAGACACACTCGTGTTTGTCCAACCTTATCTTTCTGTTGGGTAACGTGCCGCAGCAGCATTCACCATATTTTTTTTTCCATCGTACCTTATAAAAACACTCATGAAAGAGGACTTCCAGAACTGCTTCGGAAAATGGCAAGAATGGTGGAATAAATGTGTTCTAAGTGAGGGGAGTGTTTTGAGGGGGATTAAGGGCAATGCGTCTTTCATTGTTATAAATTATAAAGCAATCGTAAATGTTCGCTGACTTTGTTGCTCACACTGTGTAAATCGTTAGCTATGAGCAAAGTGAAAGGAGTAAGGGAGGCTGGAACGAGGGCTTTTGGTTGTCCCTGTCTCTTAGCCTGGCATTGCCTTCCTCTAGCCGTTGAAGCAGATTCTGGTTCTCACTGAAAAGTGTGGCCCATAGAGCTGTCAGCATCTGCCACAGACTCAGTTGTATCCATAACACGCTTGTCCTGTGCTCTCCTTGGGCGTTGCTGAACCTCCGTTCTCTGTGGGTCCTCTTTGATCTGCGCCATGGGAAGGAGGTGACCAGGCATGGCCGTACCTCACACGGCAGGTGGCTCCCCACATACGTGCTGTGTTGTCCCCTGGGAGCACTGATAAAACTCAAGTTGAAAAATAATTAAGAATGTCAACATGGCGACCGCAGAACATTAAACCCCTCACAAGTCCCTTTGGTATGCGGAGCCCTGTGTGTCTCTCCGGGCCCTGAACCCATGAATTTGACCCTGATTTCAGTTCCTCCTGCCCCCTTCTGCACTGCACACTGTCCCATTAAAAGCTGTCCTCACGTCTTCACTGTGGGTCTCTACTGTCCATTCCACACAGGCCACTCAGGATTTCTCTGCCTTGCAAATCTGACCAGCGTCACCCTGTGCACAGTCCTGCAGTAGCTCTCACCCGCCTTCAGATGCAAGTCCAAACTCCTTTACAAGGACTGCTTGCTCCCAGCCTCAACTCCCATCTCACACCCTGCATTCCAGCTGTGTTGGAGATTGAGACGCTTCCTTGGAGTCTCTGCACATCTCTCCCTGCGGGTCCTTTCCACTTGGTCACCTGCTGTTTCTGCAGGCATCATCTCTCTCTTGGAAGCCCTTCTCACCTTTGGGCAAGTCAGATTCATCCCCCCCATATATCCTATTGCAGCATTCACCTGCTGGGCAGGTGCAATAATCAATTCGCAGCTCTTATCCTTAAGGCCAGGGCAGCATCTTGGTCTCTTTTTAGCAAAGAATGGAGAAGTGGGCACTTTTGCCTTCCGATGGCATTGGGAATCTCTTGGAGCCCTCAGGCTTCCCAGAACTAAGCTGTTCAAGTGCTAGTAAAAGTCACGGCTCCCAGTCCTTACTGTTTCCTCTTCCAGTCTGTCAAGTAAAAGCAACTCACCATGCCTGGCCTCTATACTCAAAGAGTTTTCAGGTCCCTATAGATGCAATTTATCTTTGACTCAACTTTATTAATTCATGTAAAGTCTCTATTTCTCTCCCACCCTTCTCTTTCTGTACGTTTAAGATAAACCTGAGCACAATTTTGCAAACAAACTTTAAGGTAGTGAGAGGGCCTGAGCAGTTCCTCCCTGCTGTAGTTTAGATCTAAAGTGGCATCCTAAATCTCAAGTGTTTGGAAGGGGATTGGATCGTGGGAAGCTGGCTTGTTGTTGGAGGTGGGGTTTGGTCAGGAGAGGTGGCCGCTGGGGCCGTGGCCTGGAAAGGTTCCTCTCCCTTCCTAGGGCCTCCCTCCTTTCTCTGCTTCCTGTCTGCCACCATGAGCAGCTCTCCTCTGCTACACCCCTCTGCCATGCCATTCTGCCTTGGAGTCTCCCAACCACACAACTACGAAACGTCTGAAATGTGTGCCAAAATAAATGCTCCTCCTTTTAGTTGTGGGTGTCAGGTACTGTGTACTGGGGTTGGGAAAGTGACTAAAACACTCCGTATTCCAAAATCCTGCACAGAGGTATTAGGGGGAAGATCTGTCAATCTGGGAAGGCCTGAATGAAACTCCTTAAGTAGGTATTTTCTGTTAGCCACATCACTCAAACATTAGACAGTACCAAAGCACCGTATTGAGAGGCCATTTTAAACAATGAAGTCACCACCAGCAGCGATAACAAAAAACCTAAAATGCGAAAAACATGGTACTAAGTAGGCCATGATGTGGACCGTTGTTTACGTTGTTTATTATATGAGAGCTGACACAGAAAGGTTGAATACTGCTTTGTTCTCAGCTGGGGGAATAATGTTTCAGGCGACGCAAATTTGTTACCTCTGCCCATGACCAGGAAAGCGTCTGAGGTTTGTTACTGAGTAGGTGGGTTTCCAAACGCAGAATCCACCCATGCCCAGAACTGATCGTGTGGACACCAGTGAACTGGCCGACTGATTGTCAGCTTATCCATCGATGAACTACGGGTCTGATTTTCAACTTGTCTGTCCAGAAGACAGCTGGGATGAGACGTGTAAAATGAGGCAATGGATGGAGAACGGGCTGAGGGAGGTAGAAGGAACAGGGTCAGCGAAGAAAGAGTTAAGAGCTCACAGGGGAAGACAGAGAGTGTGGGCCATTTCATGAAGCCGAGCCTGCTAGGGGAGGCTTCAAACCGGCTTTGGGGCAAGCGTGCCAGGGAATCACTTAAGGATGAACACGAAGCCCGACCTGTGCTCACAGCAGCTCTTGACATCGCTTTGAAACTTTAGGAACTTCAGGCGCTGGTTCTGTTACCCGCTCGGGGAACAAAGCATGTTCAGTCAGGAGTACAACCGAGCTATCCTCTTCCCACCCCGTCATTTCCACTTTCAAAATAGCTTTTTAAGGTCTATCATGCTGCTTTTGAAACAGCATCGCTAAAGTGTAAGAAAGGTTTCACTCTTAAGAGCAGTGAAATTACTATATAATTTTCCAATTAACCAAATAAAACACTAAAGACGAGCCCTTGAGTCTTACTTTCTACTTTGAAGGTAGCATGCCCACTGTGATCATCCTACACATCTTGAAAGTGGGCAGAGGTGAAATGAGTTGTCCCGTGCTGAAAGCTCTGTACGAGGTGGGCTGGAGACGGCTCCTTTCTGCCCTCACGTCTGGGGTTGGCTTTACAGGTCCTTCTGGTTGATCAGTGACCCTGAATGTTTCTGAGAGCCTTTGTTGTCCACAGGGAGGCAGCCCCTGATTTGGCCAATTCCAAGCAGCAAAGCTCAAGTATAGATTTCATATGTGAGTTTTAAGTGCTAGTAAAAGTGGCATTAAGTTATCAAATGCACCGAGATCCTGGCTTCATCGCCAAGTGGCGGTGGGGTTGGGGGATCGCTCTGCATCCCAAAGAAAAGAAAAAGTGTTTTGTGTAGATGCTGGGGGAAAATGGGGATTGATCTAGTTACTTCTAAGATAATCTAATCCAGATGGTGTTCGTTGCATCGCTTTCTGAGTTTAGTACCTGGTCACAAACAAGGTGTTCATTTTTGTAGGATTTGAAGTGTTTGGTTGAAAAAGCACAGAGGAGCTGCTACCAGACCAGTATGGAATATAGTGACTGTAACCTAAAGATTGAAATTCAAGACCAACACAACACATTTAGGGTAATTTAAAATATTTTATTACTATTATTATGTTAGTGTTATAATTTGTGGGACTGGGGATTGAACTCAGGGCCTTTGCACTGAGCTACATTCCCAGCCCTATTTTATTTTTATTTTTGTTTTGATACAGGATCTTTCTAAATCACTAAATTGCCCAGGCTGGGATTTAACTTACAATCCTTCTGCCTCAGCCTCCCAGAGTGTTAGGATTACAGGTGTGTGCACCACCACACCTAATTTAGAGTAATTCTTAAATTAACTCCTTTCTCTCTCTCTCTTTTCTTCTCTCTCCCTCCCCCATCTGTCCACACGCACCAACAGTAGATTGAAGATATTCGGAAAAAACTTGTCCCTGTAATGAATACGTAGGTTTTTTTCCTTGTTAGTGTTCCCTAAATAATACAGTGTCATCCCTAATCACACAGCATTAGCATTATTAGGTATTACAAGGAATCTAGAGAGGAGTGAAAGGATATGGGAGATAGGTTTTATGGAAATATTTTGCCATTTCATATAGGGAATTTACAAATCTGGCTATTTGGGGGTCTCTAGGGGCTCCTGGGACACCCAGGGACCTGTCTCTCTCTCTCTCTCTCTCTCTCCTCTCTATCTCTCTTCTCTCTCCATACAGGATTTTTTTCTTTTTAGATAGGGCTGCAATATGCAGTGCAGGCTGGCCTTGAACTCACTATGTACCCCAGGTTGGACCAAACCCAAGAGATCCTCCTGCCTCAGCCTCCTGAGCACTGGGATCACAGGTGTGCACCACCACACCCAGCTCTATATGCATATAATGTAGGGAAACTTTCAAGTACTGGTTGCTGATGAAGATGAACTGGACCCTTCTGCTCTCCTTCACCTTTGATCAGTTCTTGCTCTGCAAGTCTTCCTCACTCATTCTTACCCATTATTCACTCAGAAATGGTTTGTTGCTCTGCAGTCTGCCAGGCTCTTTCTAGATGGTGAGGATGCAGCCAAAACCAAAGCAGACTCCTTGTTTACATCCCGAAGAAGCAGACCTGGTATCTCTAGGTATAAAAGTACAACAGCCTTCGGCCTGCGCGGGAGCTCCCGGCCTGCGCGACAACAGACCCAGGAAGGACCCAAGGACCCCAGAGGGGGTTTTTTTCAGCTGCCTGCCTACCTGCCTGTCTGCGATCACCCGGCGGCGTGCGCGTGAGCTCCCGGCCTGCGCGGGAGCTCCT
>NW_022900936.1:10574568-10591658 GCF_012274545.1 Fukomys damarensis | reverse complement strand
AAAAAAAAAAAAAAAGTACAACAGCCTTGTACTCCAGGTGGCAGATCTGCACCCCACACACAGAATGCAATCCCATGCCACACAATGACATTTCAGTCAGCACGATTGCTCGATTGTAAGATAGCCCGGGTGTGTTGTAGGATCCCCCAGCTGGGTCTGTGTAAGTACACGCCGTGGTGTCCACACAGCTGTGAAGTTGCCTAATCGCGGTCCTCAGATCATATCCTTGCTTTCTAGTGATGCGTGATCATGCACGTGTGGGCACCTGTGCAGAAAAAGACCACTTAAAATTTATATGAAAAGGGCAGGGGCTTGACGAATCAGAGGGCACAGATCAGTGTGTAGGAAGAGAAGAAGGAGATGATGGGAGACAAAATAATAAGGGGCAAATTGAGCAAGTTAACAACCAACGTTAAGTGAAAGAGCTCGAAGTTCAGGGCAAGGGCACACAGTCTGTATACGGGCAGAGAATGGTGTCATGTGGCACTCCCAGAAGAAGATGTGGAAATGTAATGTTCACTTCCTAAGACAGAAAAGTTGTAGAGCCAGGGCTTTATTCTCAAATCTTGCAGACAATTTCCAGGTTTATTCTTCCCATTATTGAGGAATTTGAGAGGATTTTATTCCCATACACTCTGAGATCCCGCTAAATGCTTTTGAAACAATGGCATGGATGGGAAGTTTATAGTTTTGTGCCTTTGCAAATAGAATCACTTGTTTTAAGGCAACCAGGCAGCTTTATTATAAAGAGCATAGCTGCATTTATTGAGGAGGGGCGCTTGGAAAGTGGATATCAGGAATTCGGAGCTCAAAAGTAACAGAGCAGAAGCCAGCAGAATGGTCCAACTAAGCACTTAGCTGATTCTTTTTAGGGTGCATTGTGTTCATTCCTGCAAGAAATGTTTCCAAACCCTCAGACCTGGGCAAATGGTTCATGGCATAATCCCCTTCGTGTAAACGAGCCCTTCTTTTGAGGTAGTTTTATAGAATGTGAAAGCAAACATTACCCACTCTTTCCCAGATATCTCAGTCCTAACGCCAACCCCTTCTCTCTGTTGGGGGTCCCCTCTCCATCCAATTTCTTTGCCTCCTCATTCCCTCGTTACATTGGTAACGTGCATTGTTATTATTCCAGTCAAAATGCTTCAGGCTGGGGAACTTTATAAAGAAAAAGGCTGGGTTTTGGTTCCTGGTTCTGGTCTAAGGTCAAGGACCATCCATGTTTGTCTACATCATCTGGTCTCTCTCCTTATTTTTTTATTTTTGAGTCACGGTTTCACTACGTAGTTTAGGCAGGACTTGAACTCACTGTGTATCCCAGGCTAGCCTCAAACTCACAGTGATCCTCCTGCCTCAGCCTCCAGAGTGCTGGGATTACAGGCGTGCACCACTGCACCTGGCCTGGTCTCTCTTTGTACAAGGCCATCAGTATTAAATCTCAGGAGCTCCACCCTGATTGCCTTATCTAATCTAAAAGCCATCACTGCAATCGGACTGAGTTTCCACTCTCTTAATGCCTCAATTTCACCACATGGACCCCGGGGGACTCTCAAACATAAGTAAACTCATGCTCTTCTCTTTTCACATACACATCAACTCTAAAGTAGGCAAAAATCCCCCATTTTATGGAGGAGGAAACAGAGCTACCATGGCGATACTGAATGCACCAGGTAAGCATGGATGTAAGGTGTGCCAGGGCCTCAGTTCCTCCCTGGCATGGAGCCGGCTGCCTCCATTTCTCTCTTTGGCACTTCCTATCCGGGCTGAGTCTCCAGAGCACCACACAGCCTGCTTCTGTCCCCCCTCTTCTCCCACACGCATCAGCGAGCACGCCCCATGAATGTGCCCCCAGAGCCCATGGATTCCACTTTGGCTCATGTCATTTTTAAGTAGCATCATAGCATGGTAAACAGTATGACAGGGAGGCTAATGAGTGAGACCTCAAAGCCCTTTTATCTCCTTACTAATTTAATTCACTTTAATTGTAGCTTTGCAGTAGCAAGGTTTTAACTCAAAGAATGGCTCCCCCAATAAAGGTAGGAGGTCACGTGGAATGGGGGTGGCAACACCAATACAAACCAATGAGGGGTTTTGGGCGAAGGGGTTTGGTACTTCTCATGTCTTCCTGCCTTTCCACGTAACACAGGCACCAGGTGGCAGAGTGCAGGGGTACTCATCAGGTGCCATTGTCCCGTGCAGCTGGAAAAGCGGGGAGGCTGTGCCCTATGCAGTCATTTGAGGGCTTAGGCTCCATCTGTCCTGTGCCTCCCCTACTTTGTGGCCTCGCTCTGTTCTTTGTCCACATGGGACAGCAGACCAGAGAGAGCAAGGAGTGGGCAGGGCTTCAAGGGCCAAACCTGCAAGTGGCAAATATCACTTGTCTTCCTTCCACGGCCCAGAGCCTTCCGCTGGCCCACGCTCATGCCAAGGTGGGGTGCTAGAAAACGTACTCTTTCCCACTCAGAAAAGAAAGGTTGCCTCTGTCCCGTCTCGACTCAGGTTATCTCGCTCCTCCTTTGGTTTGTTTGGGGATCTGAGCTCATCGTTTCGGAACAGCAATCACTGTCTTTGTCACCGTCATCCCTTGTGATCTCTCTCAAATATCTAAGAAACAGGCTGATGGCTGTAGCTCTCTTCATCATTGACCTCCGGGTTCAGCATCTTGGTCTAGACTTGAGTCTAGAGAAAGGACTTAAGCTCAGGTGTAACTTCACTTCTTTATTTTGTTTTGTGCTGCTGCGGATTGAGCCTAGGCCCTTGTGCATGCTAGGCAAATGCTGTACTACTGAACTGCTGCACCCCAGTTTTAACTTCACCTTTTGATCTTGTTGCTCCCAGTGTCTGCTACCCAGCTCTGGGCTCTTTACCCATCATGGGGCCTCTCTTGCAGCCTTAGGAACACTGACTCATTGCTCTCAACAAATTTGACAAACACAAAAGAGAAAAACCACCCTTTTCTGGAAAAGGGCTTCAGGCATGTAGAGACACCATGAGTATTTGTGAATAAAAAGGGTGTGCTCTCTTATCTACAGTATTTACAAAACCAGGGTGCCCTGGGTTTTATAAAAGAGGGAGAGGAGGAGGAGGAGGAGGCAGTGAGGATATAACAATTGAATTCCACTCTCTTCCCAGAAGTAAGGTTGTGAAATTGGTCGTTGGTGGTTGGGGGACTTCAGCACAGGGTGCAGGGCCAGAGACTGATGCGTCTGTGTCCTATTCTCAGAGTGACTCAGGCTCCTCCTACCATCGGGAGACTTGGATTTCATTGGAGAGTCCCTGGATTCAGAAAAGAAAGGGGCAAAGAATTCACAGACTATTTGGTCTCTTCTAAATATTATTAGTCCTTAATTATGAGGAAGGAAGAAAGAAGTGAGGGAGAGAGAGGGAAGGTGAGGGAGGGAAGGAAGGAAGAAAAGAAAGAAGGGAAGGAGAAAAGGAGAAAGAAGGGAGGACTCCTTTCCCTCACAAACTCAGTGTGGCATTTCTGGACCATGAGGGCAGTTACTGGGCTGTGTTTCTCTGAGTTGTCCAGAGCCTAGAGGGCTGATTAAGAGTGGAATTCGTTTAGAAACAGGTTGTTCAGCGTTTTCCCAGTGGGAGCTCTATGTTAATTTGTGTTATTCGAAATTTACAACGTCATAGTAACACCTTAGAGTTATGCAGTGGTTTATGGTGGATAACAGATGATCCTGTCTGTTTCATCATTTGTTTCTCCTAACAAAACTTGGGGACACCAATTCTGAGAGGTGAGCGTCAGTCCTTCACCCTAGTCCCAATTTGAATCTCAGTCTTGACACTGTTAGTGGCTCACTCATGGTAGAGATCTGAAGCTATCGGGGACTCAGAAATCTACTGACTTAAATATAGGCCTTGGTGCTGACTTACGCAGAGATGAAGCGAATCTTTTCTTAAGAACAATGTGTGCTTACCAACACCTATATAGGAAAGGTTATAGCTGTAAATGCACACATAAAAGTATAGAATATTCCCCAATAAGTAACCCGATGATACCTTTCTAGGTCCCAGGAAGACAAGAACAATCCAAATCTGAAAATAATAGAATGAAAGAAATTTTAAAGATCGGAGTGGAAATTCATGAAATTGAAATGAAAACAAAAACAAACAAACAAACCAGTGCAAAGGATCAGTGAGTCAAAGAGCTGATTCTTAGATAGAAGGAGATCTGGGGAGAGGGGGGACAAGTAAGTGGGGAGGGGAAGGGGAAGTGAAAAGGATTAAGTTGCGATATGTGTCTGTGACAGTTCAGCCGTGATGAATGTGTTTAGTAAGCACTGCAAAAATATACTAACAAAAAAATCGAGGAGAAAAGAATGTGTTTAACCTGAACCCACAGATGCTTGCTGCCGGGGGTGGGGGGGTGATCAATATGTGTATCACCCTCAGGCTCCGGAAGTCCCTGGCACCCTGGCGTATTGACCTAAGAGAAATCCTGTGGAGAAGCAGGTTGACCTTGTTTCAACCCACCCGCCCCAACCTGCTATTCCCCTGGGACCCTTTGGCACACTTGCCATGATTCGTCGAAAGTCAGTTCTTTCCATCATCCTGGTCGTTCTTGTAGTCATTAGACCCGCATGCAAATGAGTTTTCACTGTCAGTGTGACGGGGAGAACGATCCCAAGGATGACTTCTCTATATTTTTCTGAAGATGGAGGAGTGCTCCTGCTGCTCTTTAGGGACTTGTTATTAGAATTCTCTAGAGAAAACTTGATCTTAGCCAAAGGCTGAGAAACGATTAGAGAAACGGAATTAATAGAAAACGTATGTATAATACATCAGGGATTGTTAGGTGGGCTTATGGAGGAGGGAGATTGGAGGAGGGAGAGTATGCAATGGCCATCTGCATGCTGGGGAGCCACAGATCCAGCAGCTGCTTAATCTAAAATGGCAGCTGCAGAACAAGAGGGATCAAGGTTGCAGCACCTGTCCGAGGTCAAAGGCCTGAAAGCTCACTTGGGATCACAAGTCTTAGTTGAAAGGCTGAAGAAACTGAGACTTGGAGACCAGAGTCAATGGCAACAAAGGATGGACCCTCTCAGAAAGACTGTAGTTCTTCAGAAGGAGGCAGCTTCCTTCTTCTTTCCCCTTTTATTCTGTCCAGGCTACCAGCCTATTGGTTTCTGCCACGCACAACCCAGCAGTGTCTTCCTCACTCAATTTGCTGATGGACATGCCAATCATCTATGGACACTCCCAGCACTATGCTTTATTAATCTACTAGCAGTTTCTAATCCATTCAAGTTGACATATCATGACTAATGGTCACATTCATGGAGCTCATTTCCCAGGAACTCTTCCTCTTTGTTTAAAAAATGAACACATAATAATCTTTATCTAAACTACTCTTCAAGCCAGGCATGGTGCCGCATGCCTGTAATTCCAGCACTTGGGAGGCTGAGGTAGGAGGATCGCTGTGAGTTCGAGACCAGCCTGGGCTACATAGTGAGTTCCAGGTCAGTCTCAACTACGTAGTGAGACCCTGTCTCAAAAAACCAAAATAAATAAATAAAAATAAACTACTCTTCATATCTTCCCAATCCAAGCCTTTCAAGATCTTCTTTTGAGAAAGGTTCCAGCCTGGTTGTAGCTGTAGAAGAATCCACAATGGGGGTCTTCAGCAGGGAGAGAAGCTCTTGGAGTTAGATCATCCTCGGCTCTTCTCAGGTCCTTGAACTATGTGAAGGACACAGTCTATGACCTCCCATTTCCCCCTTTCCCCTCTTTAACCAGGATCACCACGGTGTCTCAGGCTACACTGGACTCCATAACCTCACATTTTAAGAGTGTGTACTTTCATCTTTTAGGATAGTAAATACTTGCCTATAAATACAGAGCTAGACTGTACAATGTCTAGCTGAGACTATAAGAGATGAAGCATTTTGGGACTGGGGATTTAGCTCAGTGGTTTTGCCACCTGCCTCGCAAGTGCAAGGTCCTGAGTTCGATCCCTGGTACCAAAAAACCAAAAAGAAAGAAAGCATTTTTGATATAATGGAAATTTTAATCCAGATAGCTATTAACCAAAAGCCACATTAGTAGCTAGTATTTTGTTTCGTTCCTTTTTAATGTTCTCTTTTGAGCCAGCCAGGAAACCAAGGTGTGGGGAAGCAAAGGGGGTCTTTGAATGGGCTCAGCCCCCTGGAAAGAGTGGGCTTGGTCATTGGGGAAACAGACACACACTGCAGAGGAAACTAGCCTGGGGGCAGCTCATCTGTCATCTGTGCTTTGTTCAAGGCCAGTCTTGCTAGAAGGTTGCCATTGCAACCTCATCCCATCTCCATCCTGGGGTATACTTGATCCTGAGCCCATCTTCCCTCTCCACCCTGTCACTTCTCCATCCACCCCTGGACTCCTTGGCCACTCCTGGACATTCTTATGACCTGCAGTTGCTCTGCCTTCAGAGGACGTCTGGGTACAACCTCCTGCCCCTCCAGCTTGTTGGTGTGACTGCTGCCGTCTGGCCTTGCCGGCACTCGGCAGAATTGACCCTCCAGGCCTCGGGCCTCTCCTGTGCTTGTTGCCTTCCCTGTATTTACATTAGAGCCCATGGCCCATCATTTCGAGTAGTCTCTTGCCAATACTCACTTTCAAACTTGTTGGCCTCAACCCTTGTGAAGAAATAATACAGATCACCCAGCACTCACCTGCATACAGCTATACATACACACTCGTGTATGTGTATGCTTCTTCCGATTTTAATTCAACCACAGCCATTTAAAACTTCCTCCCTGAACATCAGTTCTTACAACTACAGCCCTATAGACTCACTTCTCTTATCTTCATCAGGCTGTTGTCATAGTCATTTATGTGAAATGGTTTCCTGTGGCTGCTGTGGCGAATTATCACGAACCTAGTGGCGTAGAACAGCGCACAGTTCTGGAGGTCAAAGTCTCCAATGAAGGTGTTGGCCAGGCTGTCTTCTTGTTTTTACCATTTCTAGAAGCTGCCTACATGCTCGGATACACGGCTGCAACAATCCAACTGTAATTCCATTGTCGCGCCTTTGATTTTGACCCTCATGCTTGTCTCCCTTTCAGAACTTGTGATTCGATTAGGCACTTCCGGATAACCCAAGATAAACTCTCCATAAAGACCCCTGGCTTAATCACACCTGCAGTGTATCATGGTACAGTGTAAGGCAGCACGATCACAAGTCTCGGAGTCAAGACCTGTGGTCCCCTTTAGGAGGCATTTTCCTTCCTATCAAAAGAACCGTTTTGATTTTCCCAACTTCCACTCACTTTCCAACCTTTTCTAAACAGGTTGATGTTTGCACTCGCTATCCAAAACTCATCTTTCAAGTGCTCCACATTACTTAAATGAATGGGCAGTTGTAGTTGTCCTTCCTGACCTTTTGAGCTTCTGCCTACAGAATGACACTCGCAAAATCGTGATAGGATGTGCGGTGGGGGTGGGCGGCGTAGGCTGCTGCACTGTCCTGTGCGTGGGCGTTTTGCTGTAAATGGTCCCAAGAGAGCCAGTGCTGTGGTGGGGTGGGACCATGTGACAAGAGCGTGAGGATAGGTGATGGCCCAGCGCAGGCCAGGGGACCAAGCAGAGCCCACCTGGGTTCCCTACAGGGAGACCTTGCAGCCCAGGACCTTGGGGGTTTCCGTCTGGCAGGGTGCGCTGTGAGGGTGATGGTGCTGCTTGGGCGAGGAGGACCCTCGGACTCACATTGGTGCCAGACGTTCTTCTCCTGCTCCTGTTGGCTTTGCTTCTCTAAGTGAACTTAACTCAGGGTGGCTGCTTTCACTGTCATCCTTCCTGCAGTTTTCAAGGGTGGAAATAAAGGAGTTCGGAAGTGGAGCTCAGATCTGGGCCGAGCCTGCCTGTAGCTGTTCACAGCCTTCCTTCCTCAGAACACTGTGGATGGGCGAATGGGACCACCCCATGCCGGACTGCTTTGGTCTCTTAGACTGGGTTTCCTGGAAGCCCTAGGAGCTGGCCTGGGTGACTCTTGCCAGGAATTATGTATCCGAGAGGATTTTGAAACTGAGCAGAAGTAAAGGAAGCACGGGTCATCGGTGTGGGAATCCAGGCGTTCTGACATGGCCCTTCCTCTCCCTAGCTCCTCCCTCCAGAGGCCCCTGGCTGCCAACCGTGTCTCCCACACACCTCACCAAAAAGTCCCTGGCAGTGCTCCCAGCAGCCTTGCTGTTGACCTCCTGAGGTGTGAGAAGGAGGAAGGAATCTACGTTTTGGATGAACCTTCCTTTCTCCTTTCTGAGAAATGGTCCGGATCCCAAGGCCTGCCTGCTCCTCCTCAGAGCTCCTCAAAGCTCAGGCCCAGCACGGCTTCTTCAACTTGCCCGAGAAGCATCTGAAGAAGCCGGAATTGGGAGCCTGGCTTAGTCTCCTGGCTGCTGCAACAGATTTCTAAAACTTGGGTGGCTGAACACTTCAGAAATTTATCCTTTCCCAGTTCTGGAGTCCAGAAGTCAGAAATCAAAGTGTTGACAGGGCCTTGTTCTCTCCCTGCTCTGAGGAGAATCCATCTTTGCCTCTTCCAGCTTCCGGTGGTGGCCAGAAACCCTCAGTTTCCTTTGGCTTGTAGATGCATCTCTCCAGTCTTCACACAGCTGTCTCCTTCCGAGTCTCCTCCTCTTCTTCAAGGACAGTACACAGTCATATGGTATTAGGGATCCTGCTTTATGTATGGCCTCATATCTGTAGTGACTCTCATTCCAAATAAGGTACTGTTCTGAAGCTCCTGGTAAACACAAATCTGTGGAACACTATTCAGTCCACAGCAAAGAGCATCATTCCCCTTCCCCACCATAGCACATGTCTTCCCGGCAGGCCTTGCACAGCCCAGAGAGCCCCTCCTGGTTTGCTATCCAGGGCCACGATGAATAGGAATGGTATCCTGAGGTAGAACTGCATCTCTCCCTCCAGGAAGGCCTAGGAGATCAGGGAATGCAAGTCTCCTTCATGACAGGCATCCACATGCCTAAGGACACCCACTCAGCCTATTTTCCTGCTTTAGAAAGGAGCTATCACTCTGTGGCTCCTGGCCAACCCCCTCGTGCTTCCTGAAGGGGAAAGTGTCCTCCCAGCCTCACAATGGGCCACCCCAGAGCGAGGCTCCCAGCCCAGCCATGACAGCTGCCTCCTCCTGCAGCCCCAACTCCGGGCCTCACTTGGGGATCTCTTTACATCCCCTTTACGGAGCACACACCCCACATCTTCCAGACCCAGCAGCCCCTTTTCTGGGGGCACTTATGTCCTCCTGCTTCTAAACCTGCGAAGGACTGGTGGGTTCCTGGGCTTCTTGTAACCCAGCTGAATATTTTCCAGGTTACCTAACCAAACTCCTGCAAAACCACACCGCCTATGCCTGTGATGGGGACCATTTGAATCTCCAGTGCCCTCGGCATTCTACGATAAGTGTCCAATCAGCATTTTATGGGCAAGATTACCAAATGTGTAGCTCCCAGCAGCCTGACTCCCAGAGGGAAGACAGCTTAAACTGTGTGGCACCCACCACCTTGCAGGTATTAACTTTTGTAGATATGTTGTGATCAAATGGCTCTTTCCCTGTCTCTCTCTCCCCTCTCCCCCTCCCTCTCTCCACTTTCCCATATATATTTGTGAAACAAACCTGATCCATGAAAAACATCCCAACTATTCATACAAATCACCAATTTTGAAAGCGAGCTGTTATTTGTGTCTTAAAGGATTCTTTACCTTACAAGTGCAAATAGAATCCTTACCTATTGGAGACCACCCTAGTACGACTGCAACATAAATTTACTTATAGGCAAACACCTTCTGGCAGTGAAGCAAAGAATAACCGTGTTGGGCTTCAACTACCAGGCCTGCACCTCCCACAAATACACTAGCGTGGTGTATTGTGGGAATTCTTTGGTGCAAACTACAAGTTATACCTGTAAAGCAGATATATGAAGTCACAACCAACTTTTCAGACAGTGGACTTCAGAAAGAATAATGTCAGTGACTATCATTAGCTTCCCCCCTTGTAGATAATCATGCTGTTCTCACTTGGAGTTATTTTCAGCAGCCTCTGCTGAATTTGTTCTTATAAATAGAACCAGGAATTGGAGGGAAGGGATTTTAAATCACTTGGGGGATCATATTTGGGAAAAGAATTGGTAGAGGAAAAGATGAAACTAACATTTTAATAATAGTTTTAGAATATTCATGGCTTGAAAATGACCTAAACAACTATTCCACCATCCCTGGCCCCTCAACATTTAACTAATTGGCCAAAATTACTGAATTACTTGGTCTTAGATTTTTTTAATGCCTCCTAAATCCCATATGAAAACATTGAAGGTAGAGTGTTTAGAGCAGGTGTTAAATTAGAAGTCAGTTTTATTTTGTCTGCCATAAGAAACGTAGATAAAGACAAATTTACTAAGAGGACTAAGGAAAAATAGAAGAAGCTTTAATACTCTGTTGTTCTTCCCAAAGTCCAAAGAAGAGAGATAAAAATAATATGACATGTGAAGATTTTTCTGTTTCTCACGCTTTTTTATTACTGTCATTCCAAGAATCTTTGTGTTCAGGTAGCTATGTGATCTGTGAAAACGTCAAGTAGTCAGAAAGAGTGCATTTGAATGAATTTCCTTAACGTGGCTTCCAGACATGTTTCTTTAGGAGGCAGGCGAGTGGTTCGTTTCCTTGTGTGACCCACCCTAGCCCGATGCCTCCTCTCGGTGCTCTGCTCAGGAGAGACATCCCTGTGCGCCTGACCCGTTCCCCACCACTGTCCTGCCTCATCCCTTGTACCCGTACTTCCTGCTGCCCTGCTAAACACAACAGAATAGTGTTGGCCAGTGCCCCAAGGGCAGAAGCTCCTGCTCTGTGAAAGTATGAGCTCCTGGCACGCTGGAGTCCCTGCCTCAGCCAGGTGCCCCCGGGGGAAGAGGATGTTCCATTAGGCTGACAAGTTAGCATTTGTGAACACAGCTCTGATGGTGTTCAGAGAGCTTGTTTGCCAGAAACATCCCCACGCACTGCTTTTTTATCCAGAGATCAAGAGGCCCTTTCCTTTATGACTTTGAAACTACCAGGTGCCGAGGCAAGGTGCTTCCTCAGAGGGGCGGTGCTTAAGGTAGAGAGAGGACAGGTTGACATCCGTACAGGTGACCGCCACTGACCCAGCCCACGGCTGATGTCAACAGAAAGTCCCTCTCGGCATTTTCCAGCTTGTGACAGTTTGGACACAGCCTCTTCTGGCTGCCACTCTGGGGTCTAGTGGGGGGGGCTTCCTTAGTCCAGTCCTAGAGTATTAAGTAGACTTATGGAACTTTTTTGACGGTATGTGATATCTTTTTTTTTTTTTTTTTATGTACTGGGGATTGAACTCAGGTCCTTGCACTGGCGAGGCAGGCAGTGGCGCCACTGAGCTAAATTCCTGGCCCCATGGTATCATTTTTGCCAGGACCAACCTGGGACCTCTGAGTTCATCCCAAGTAGGTTTCTGTTTGGAAACTAGGAGCTGGAATAATAAGACTGGACCTTTCTGGGAACCAGTGTGGGACGCTCTGTGAGCTTCCAAGGTGAAGATTCATTCACAAGTGAGGGAGTTGTTTGGAAAAACCAGGGTGTGTGTGTGTGTGTGTGTGTGTGTGTGTGTAAGCTTTTAGGTCAAATGCTTAACAATGTGTCAGTATTCTACTAAGGGAATCTCTGTACAAGGGAGACATGGGCCCTGTGTCCTTGAGTTTGGTCAGGGTAGGAATCAGCTTGTTTTTGACCTGTCTACTGGTCATGAGCTGGAAAGACTTATGGGGTCTTGAGGACTCCTCCCCATACACTGTGCTCCTTGTGACCAACCTCATGAATGTCCCTAGAGACTGGGAAGGGCCATTTCTAAGGGTGACGACCTATGCTATGATTCCCGGTGGTCATTGTTATTTGGCTTCTAAAGTGAGGGCCCCTCCTCAAAGTCCCCTCCAGTCTGACACTCAAAGGTAACACAGGACCTCACCCATGTCCCCTGGAGCCTCTGTATGTGACACTTTTGCCAAAAGAATCAACAATAGTGCCAGCTGTGGCCGGTTGGGAACTGGCTCTGCTGGATCGGGTTTCTCCCTGTGGGAAGGGGAAGCCCATCAGCCTCAGATATGAACTTCCAACCTCCCAGCTCAGGCTGGACAGGGAGGCAGCCCACTCCTCAGGGCCCAGAGCAGTCCAGATTGGGGGTCTGGTAGACACTGTGTATAGTTTACAAGCCTGTCCCTTTTCTACCCCTCCTTCCTTCTAGAAGGTGCTGGATGAATGCCAGAACCAGCGGGCCTGCCACCTCCTGGTCAATAGCCGTGTCTTTGGACCTGACCTTTGTCCAGGACGCAGTAAATACCTCCTGGTCTCCTTTAAGTGCCAACCTAGTAAGTAACTTCTGAGGGGGGACAGTGTGGTGTTGGGCTGGGTCCTGGTTTCATTGACACTCCTGAAAACTATTCACCCGTGGTGTTTGTCCAATTTGGAAACTTTTAATAGAAAGGTGGGGATGAGCATCCTCAATCCATGAATTTAAAACTAAACCACTTCCCAATATATGAAACTCAGTTGTACTGATGCTAAGAATAGTAGAGGTTGTGAGGAACTGCAGTTACTTTCCCTCAAAATGAGGAGTTAATTCTGCTCTTTGGAGGCACTCTTGTTGGAAGGTTTGATTTTTCCTTGGGGACCAACCTCGTGAATGTCCTCAGAGCCCACGGCCTCAGGTGCCTATGAGCTGCCTCCGCCCTTCCTGGCTCTGGTGACTACGTTCTGTTAGCCATCTTTGTTCCTGAGGAGAATGTGAAAGGACAATGTCTAGAGTAGTCTCTTTCATTCTGCTTCCTGGACTTTTCTCCATCGCCCGTTGCCATTTCTGTGGCACGTTGGTTTTGAGAGAACCAGAAGGGATCACTTTTGTGAGGCAGAAGCCATCACTGTTCAGTGAGAGAATTAGCTTCCAGGTACAGAGGATGTGTCCGGGAGAAACCCCAGGTAACTGCAGCAGGAGACACTCACAAACACTGTGTTGAGGAAAATGATGATGACATAACCAAAACACGCAGGATAGTAATTTTTAGTTTCCCCCACCACCACCCCAACCCAGCCATTTTGATTTTTGCACTTTGTTCCTGGTTGGTTCCATCCAGGAAGCTCAGTGTTCCCTGGAAATGGGGCCTAGGAGCTGGAAGCGGGGGACACCATGAACACTTGAGAGATTCCTGATCCCTTCAGTGAAAATCCAGGCTTCTCCCACACCCAGATGCCTTGGACCTGCCCCTGGAGCTGTACCCAGTACTGTGCACGCCTTCCCTCACTCACACACTCACAGTCACACATCCATGTGGGTGCACACACAACCACACACTCCCGATGCACCCAACAGACACCGCACTTTATCATGCACGCAGACACCATCCTACCCACGTGCCTTATGCACCCTCAAACACAGTCACACGATCGCACACGTCCAGGCTATCACACGCGCTCACTTGCACATGCTCACGCACACACAGCCACATATACCCACCCACACCCGCATGCACACACAATCACAAATGCCCACAAATGGGCCAGGACACCCCCGAGCAGCCAGCCCCACCTTCCCCTGGGAGCCACCGGCGGCCCCACCAACTCCAGGCTCAGTTGCCGGGCCTAGGAAAATCACCTCCGTGTCTCCGTACTCTTTGTGTGCCTCCTGCAGCTGCATCTCAAGCACAAGATGCCTTTGACTGTGTCCTCGACCTCCAGGAGCTTTGCCTTCATTTTCTTTCCCCTTCTGTCCTCCACTTCCCTCCTTCACGGTGAAAAAGAATAGCCCTCTCAAAAGCAGCCCTTGTTCAAAGTGGTAGCAGTGGGTGAATCCAGGTGGTGGGGATATGACTGCGTATTGTGACATTGTTTCACATTTTCTAGGCATTTAAAGCTTTTTATAGTAAAATGTTGGGGGGAAAAAACCCAGCCTCTTAGGGACATCAATCCCTAAGAGATCTGTGCAATCCTGGCAGATTCTTTGTGTATGACTCCATTTTATGTTATTATAATGAGATACCTGAGGCTGGGTGAGTTATAAAGAAAAGAGGTTTATTTTGGCTCATAGTTCTGGTCCAAGGCCAAGGGCTTCTTGGGGCAGAGTCCTAAGGTGGCTCAGGGCATCATATGGTGAGAAGCAGACAATGTGTGTGTGTGTGTGTGTGTGTGTGTGTGTGTGTGTGTGTGTGCTTGTGTGCGCACGCGCGCACCTCCACTGGTCTCTATCCCTCTCCTTGTAAAGCTACCAATATTCAGTCATAGGAGCTGTACCTGGGTAATTTAATCCTAAACACCTCCAAAGGCCCCATTGCTAAACACCATAGCTGGGTTAAATTTCTACCATCTTAATACCTTGCAGTGGGGATTAAACTGCAACATGAGTTTCTGAGAGGACAAACTTTATTCAAACTGTAGCCCTTGGACCCTTCCATGGGGGACCACAGTCTCGTTCCACAGAGTACGGTTTAGGCTGTTTATTAATTTCATCTCAGCCAACACTTACTAAGCACCTGCCGTGTACAGCTCTTGAGCCAGGGCTTGCATACAAAGCAACCTCACATCCCACAGAGGCTTCCTGAATGGCGGTTCTCTTCTTTTCCTACACCCCTTCCAGAGCAGTTTCCACCGCTCGTTCAATGAATACTTATCGAACTTTTCCATCGCTTGCTCCTTACCATTGCTTAGGTTCCAGCCAGAGAATACCTTTCTCGGGTGATGTACTTTGTCCAAAAATATATAGTGAAGACCCCACCGCTCTCATGCTGCCACCATCTCTTTCGATGAAAGCCACTTCGCCATTTGGACTTACGCTGCTCATTTGTGACTTGTGGGTTACTTTACACACACATACCCCATCAAAACTGTAAGTGTGCAGATGGCAGGGACTCCGTTGCTCACCATTGTGAGCCCAGCACAGTGTGGGAGTTGAGTGCATTTATGGAACACACGCTCACCGACAGAAGCCAGGTGTGGTAACCGGAGCTCACAGCCTAGCGGGACTGGAAGTTCAAGGTGGAATCACAGAAACGCATGCAAGATTTGGAATGGGTCATGGCTTCCACAGAGGCACTGGATTCCACGCAGAGAGCTCGTAGAAGGCACTGACCTCCATCTGGTTCTGGAGCACTTTCCTGAGCAAGTGATGCTGCCGCTAAAAACTGCAGGGGTAGAGGTGGGAGAACTCAGGAAGAGCAGCCCATCCTGAGTCTCGAGGCTGGAGGTGGCAAGCGCCTGGCACAGGCAGGGAAGAAGGCGGGAGGACTGGGGCTGAGAGGCAGCATGGAGCCCAGGCTGGAGAGCTGGAGCAGGATCCAGTGCCCTCATGGCCAAGGAGCGGGTTTGGAGTCTGTCTGCCAGGTTGCATCTCCATAAGGCAGCGTGTAATGAAGTCATGGAACCACCCCTGCTGCCTGTGGAGAAAAGGTGGGGCCAAAGCCCTGCGGAACTTACTGAGGCACGGCAGGCTGAGGCCTCCGAATTTTGCAGGTGGAAGGGAGACATTGTTCACATCCCCTGTCTCTAGCTGCAGCCCTCCTACTTCCTGGGGCTCTTCTTTGTCTCCCCAGTTCCATCTCTGTGTCACCCTAGATCTACCCTGCACCCCGCAATGTGCAGAGCGATTATGCACCTCTCTCCCAGCTCTGCCTGTGTCCTGTAAAACCACCAGGGGAACTGGCAAGTGCTACAAATCAGGGTGGTTGGTTGGCTTCCTGGAGAGCTAGCCAGTCTTTACTGGGAACTCTTTTCCTTAGTGTGATTCATGTTCCCTCGACTCCTCAAATCTCAACCTTTCAGGGGATGTTGGTTTCATCAGATGGGGATTTAGGCAGTTCTGGGATCGGATCCCTCTCTGCTGTCAGTCGCTGTGTGATCTGGACAGTACAAGGATGTCTTCTGAGGCTCTGGGACTCCACTGTAAATGAAGATGACGCCTCTTCCACACGGGGGTGTTGAGAAGACTGTAAATATGCAGCGTCCTAGGGAAAATGCTCAGCCCAGAGCTTACTGTGGAAGTGAGCTCAGTCACTGGTAGCTGTTGCCCCAATAAGCAGATTAAGGTAATTCTTGCCAAAGCTCTGAAGGACTGAAAGGCAGTAAGGTACCAAGGGCAGAGGTGGTGAGTGGCGTGGTCTGTCCTGGGTGCATGGCAGGGTGCTTTGCCTGTGCAGAATTTAAAACAGAGTACAAGAGAGCAGCGTCTGTCTGCATTTTACTACCACCACGCACTGGCAATCTCAAGCAGTGCCAGTAATAAAACATTCTTATCCAGACGGGCCACCCCCTCCCGCCACCTTTGAAAGGCCATTGCTAATAGGCAGATGTGTACGAATGTCCCCAATTTAGGATAGTGGCACACGGTGGTGCAAAGATGACACACATTCAGTAGAAACCATGCTTTGTATTTTTAAATTTAATTTTATTATTTTTTGGTGCTGGGGATTGTACACAGTGAATTTCGGGTTCTGATCATTCCCTAAACCAGCCTTATGCAATAGGATCTTCTCCTACAGTTCTGGCCCCAGTCAGCCATCCGATCACAACCTCAAGCAGCAGATTCTCAATGGTGCACCATGCTCTTAAGCTTCCAGGTTCAGTACATCGGGGCTGTGAAGTACTTTAAATTCTGATTTATTTAAAAAGGGAAAAATATTTTTCTTTTTCTTTTTTTTTTAAGCTTACAAACCGGGCACAGTGGTACATGCCTATACTCCTAGCACTCAAAGAGGCTGAGGCAGGAAGACCACAAGTTTGAATTCAACTTGGACAATTTAATTTAGCAAGACCCTATCTCAAAACAACAACAAAAAAAACACACACACAAAAAGGGCTGTAGCTCAGTGGCGGTGTGCCACTAAATTCAACCCTCTAGGACTGAAAAAAAAAAAAAATGAAAGGGCTGGGGGTAGAGGCTGAGGGGAAGACCACAAGTTTGAATTCAACTTGGACAATTTAATTTAGCAAGACCCTATCTCAAAACAACAACAAAAAAAACACACACACAAAAAGGGCTGTAGCTCAGTGGCGGTGTGCCACTAAATTCAACCCCCTCGGACTGAAAAAAAAAAAAA
>NW_022900936.1:10570487-10574348 GCF_012274545.1 Fukomys damarensis | reverse complement strand
CTATCTCAAAACAACAACAAAAAAAACACACACACAAAAAGGGCTGTAGCTCAGTGGCGGTGTGCCACTAAATTCAACCCTCTAGGACTGAAAAAAAAAAAAAATGAAAGGGCTGGGTGTGGTCGGCCTATAATCCCAGCACTCGGGAGGCTGAGGCAGGAGGATCACTGTAAATTCCAGACCAGCCTGGGCTACATAGTGAGTTCCAGGTCAGTCTCAGCTACATAGTGAGACCCTGTCTCAAAAACAAACAAACAAACAAAAACAACGAAGAAGGCTTACGTTTTTTTCAACTTATGGTGGGTTTATGGGACACAGCCGCACCACAAGTCGAGGTGGCTGTGGGTGTGTATTATTGAAGAAACTCTGTGGCCCAAGAGCCCTGTAACTGCTGGCACTGGGAAGGAGACTCTGCTGTTGTTCTCTAAGCAGTGTCACGATTCTGTCCTCCCAAGCTCCTGTGGCTCTCCCCATCTGCAGACACAGGCGTTTGGGTGACCGCCGCCTGGAAGGGTGCCCACACCTCTAATCTGAGAGCCAGTGAAAGCTCTACGCCCAGCTCCATGACGAAGAGTAGCGCTTATGTCAGCAGCCGCATTGTCTTTTAGGGCCCACACATGTCACTCTTAGGTGACAATGAGTTAGCGCATTCCGGGGAGCCAAGTGAGTCAGCAGCACACAGCAGTAACCCAAGGACATAACATGACACGCAGGGGCTCCCCACTCCTGCAGATGATGTGCCTGTGATCTGGGGACAGGATCTCTGGAGGCCTCACCAGGGGAATTGTGTTACGCTGCGTGGGTTTTGCTGGCATGGAGGCCACTTTCAATGAACGGACTTTCATAAATCAAGGACAGGTGGCTCCTAAGTACATTTCATCACATGCTTAAAAAGAAAATACTCTTGTAATTTAAAAAAAGTTCTGTTACAGAAAAGAAGAAGAAGAAGAAAAAAAAGCTATTGCCATTAAAGAGTTTCTAGTTTTCTGAGCTAGAGCTTGGATTTTCTCCCACCTTCTCCTGCCCTTTACCAGACAAACTGTGGCTGGCTGGGAGGGGGCTTGAGCTCTGTGGGGTGATTTTATCCTCTCCTGTCGACACCAAATGACAGCATTTACCCTGGACATTTGAAGTTGGGCAAAATGTTGGTATTGGTGAGCTTTAGCCTCTTCTCGTAAACTGAGCCCCAAACTCCTGCCATTGTGGAGGACACGACTCACCCTGACGGCTCTAACCCAGTCAGAGTCGGTGTTCTTTTTTGTTCAGAAAAAGAAAACAAAATTTTCCTCGGCTCCCAGTAATGCTAAGGTTCTAAGGAGCCGGCAAAGGACCCTCTACAAGTTTCTGTAACCACTGGTTTAATTTCCCTCCCCACAGTGGTTCTCCTGTGAGTTAAATGACCAGAGGTGGGGGTTTTGTGAACATCTATAACCCAGTTTCTGCTCTGAAATGTTCCCCTTTCACAGACAGTACTCTTCCCCCTTTTCCCACAGGGATTATGCGGAGTCCCCCATGGGATGCCCGAGCTCTCCCTACACTCTGTTTTTTCTATGCATGCATACCTATGAGAAAGATTAATTTATAAAGATTTTTGTAAGATTATTTATAATTTTATAAGATTAATTTATTATAAATTTAGGCACAGTAAGAAATTAAAACAGGAAATTCATAAAACAATTATAGCAACATATTGTAATAAAACTACCAGCGTGATACTGTAACGCTGCGTGGCCATGTTTAAGAAAAATAAGGGTAATCTGTAGACAAACGCTGCAAGACTCCAACAGTCACTCTGTTAGCCCAGAAAGCCCCTAGGTGATTAAGGGCAGGGAGCCTATGTATTGTGGATATGCTGGAAAAGGGGACAGTTCCTGTCCTGGGTGGGACAGAGCCAAACAGCAAAATTTTCAGCATGCTGCTCAGTAGAATGCACAATGCACAGCTGATGAATTGTTTCCGTCTAGAATTTTCCATTTAAAATTTTGGACCACAGTTGACTCTGGGTAGCTAAAACTGGCTAGAGGGAAGGTGACAGGATTCAGAAGCGCGCTGAGGCTTAGCAGCCCTAAAGCCGGAGTGCATCCCGAGACCCCGAAGTCTTCCTGACTGTGGCACAGAGGTTTGGTCCTCCGCTGCTTTTCTGGTTCTGGTAGCAAGTCGTGGGAATTTATAAGTTACGGAGAGGTGGGGCTTGTGTTTGGAAATTATTTTCTCTCATGTTTTAGGTTTGAGCTTCAGCGTCATTGGTTCTGAGCTAGGAAGATCCAGCCTGCTGCCAAAACCCTAGTATGTGTCACAAATAAATGACCGTGACACTTTATGTTTGTTTCGCTTTGCTCTTCTTTTGCAAAATGTGCAGTAAGTGGCAGACCAGGAGAAGATCTTCTTTTTTCCTCTTTTTTTTTTTTTTTTCAACACTGGCGATTGAACCCAGGATTTTGCACGTGTTAGGCAAGCACTCTGCCCCTGAATTGCATCCCTAGGCCCCCAAGGGATTATTTTCGAACAAAGAAATGGTAGACGTTAACATTTAGAATATACTATTCACTCCTCCAGACAGGTGCTGAAAGTCAACATGCAATATGCAAAGGGTATGAACAGGCAGCCCGCAGAAGGGCTCTTTGGAATATTAAATTCATTTAGTGCAACTAGAGCTCTTAGAACAGAGCCTGCTGGAGAGAGGCTGTTTACTCATTGTAGAAGGGAGAGGGATAAAGGGATTAAAACATAATCAAGTTATAATGTATGCACAAGTTATAATATATATATTCTAATATGTAATCAATGTATGCACGTACCAATGTCCCCAAATAAACATCACCATTTGATATTGCAAACATACCCTGATAAAAAAAAATCTTAATTGAGGCATAATTTTCATAGCATAAAAGCCTCCCATTTCAGTGTATAATTTGATGACCTTTGGTAAATTTCCTGAGTTAGACACCCACAACTACAACCCAGCTATAGAACATTCCTGTCATCTCAAAAAGGTTCCCGTGGCCATTTCCTGACAGTTCTTGATGGCACCTCCAGACTCAGGAAACCACGAATCTACATTCTACCCCCTAAAGACTTACCTTTTCTGGATATTTTGTATCTAGTCATGCGTCTTGTAATGACATTTCAGCCACATATGTGGCAGTGGTTCCATCTGATTACACCAGAGCTGAAAATTGCCCAGCATCTAGTGTTTCTGCCGTATCTTTTCTGTGTTTGGCTGTATTCTGGTACAGAAGTACTCTCCTTTGTGTTATAGCTGCCCATGGTGTTCAGTACAGGGACATGCTGTACAGATTTGTAACCCAGGGAAGATGGGGTATTACCATATGGCCTGGGTGTGTCACGGGCCCTACCATCTTGATTTGTGTCAGTACACCCTCTGGACACACAATGATGAAATTCCCCAATGGGACATTTCTCAGAACATGTGCCTGTTGTCCAGTGACATGTAACAGTACGGCAGCGCCTCCTCCCCCTCTGCGGGGGTGCATTCCAAGACCCCCAGAGGATTCCCATGCTAAGGTTTTGTTTATAAGTTGGGCATGGTGAGAGATTAACAACAATAACAAAATAGAACAATTACAACAACAACCGTAGCTAAAGTTATGTAAATGTAGCTCATCTCTCTGGAACTTTCCATTAGATGTTCTCAGCCTGTGGTTGACCACTAGTAACTGAACTTTGGATTTGGGGGTATCTACTGTAAATGGAATCATTATACGCAGTCCTTTGTGTCTGGGATGTTAGCAATTACTACTTTTAAAAGTAAAATCATTGTATTGAGTAGTTTTGGGGTGCACCCTAAAAAATCAGCAGACTTTTTTCTTTCTTTCTTTTTTTTTTTTTTTTTTTTTTTTT
>NW_022900936.1:10555338-10570399 GCF_012274545.1 Fukomys damarensis | reverse complement strand
TTTTTTTTTTTTTTTTTTTGCCGTGCATTTATGATGTCACTGCATGACATTACAAAGAAAGATTTTTATCCTGGTAAATTTTCACCTACATTTTTTGTGAACAATGCACGCTTGTTTCTAATGATCCTAGACTAATATCACCTGAGGGAGCAGTAGTTTATGAATTACTAGGTTTAGGGTGGACTTCACAGAAATAGCAGCTTGTTTTTGTCCATTTTCTGCCCACCACAAATAATTTGCTTCTGTGTTATCTCATCTTTTGCTTGTTTATTTAATTTTCCAGGGCTGAAGATGGAATCCAGGATCTCATATGTGCTAGGGCAAGGGCTCTACCATGGAGCTATACCTCCAGCCCCTTTTAAAAATTTTTGTATTTTGAGACAGACGCTCATTTAGTTGCTCCCGTCTCTCTTTCTAAACACACATGCACATCCACACGTACACGCAAGCGCTCACACCCACACCCAGGGGAAGGCTGCTTGTGGAGTCAGTGCTGAGCTTTACCTAGGTGCTTCTCTCCAGTTTTACCCTATTATGAGTCCCAAGTCAACATCTAAGGAAGGGCTCCTTCAGTTAAGGAATCTGGGACCCCAAGTGGGTGGAGAGAAGCTCCTCGCATGGCCATGACTGCCCTGTGCCTGACCCTGGCCTGTCTCCCCTTTTGCACCTTAGTGTGGCCCCAGGGGTCCTGCTGCTGTCTGCAGTTTGCCCCTCCTGCTTTCCAGAGAGGGCTTTGTTTACAAAGAGGTCATCCTGACTGTACCCCTCTCTGAGCCCAGCAGATTGAATTAATGGCCAGGATCGGGCCATCCTCACCGATTCCGTCCCTGGGAAGCTGATGGTGCCGTTGATCTTTTATTTCTGCTTCAGATGAATTAAAAAACAAAACCGTGTGCGAGGACCAGGAGCTGAAGCTGCACTGCCAGGAGTCCAAGTTTCTCAACATCTACTCTGCGACCTACGGCAGGAGGACGCAGGAGCGGGATGTGTGCTCCTCCGAAGCAGCGAGGCTGCCCCCCTACGGTATGTGTGCTTGTGTGGGTGTGATCAGGGGGCTGGCCAAGCGCATTCGGGTCCTGGGTCCCCAAGGAATGAAGCTGCTTACTGGCCATGACCCAGATCGCAGGGAAAGTTAAAGGCAGAGAGCTACCGACCACCATGAACAGGCCTCTTTCCCGTGTTCCCGGACCTGTCAGCTGTTCAGTCACTCACCCCGCATCAAGCAGTTATTGAGCTCCTGCTGTACACAGAGCCCTGTTTCAGGCAGTGGGGAGCCGTCAGTGCCCAACACAGTTGGCACAGTCCTGGATCTGATCTTCTGGCCGCAGAGGAGGAGGCCCTGAGAAAACAGGTGAGAAAGGAACTAACATATTTACTCCTCCATACCTTTGGGTTCTACTCCTGTGGCTTCAACCAATCGCAGGTTGGAAATATTTGGAAAACTGTGCATATGTTGAACATGTACAGATTATTTTCCTTTACAAAATTCTGTCAACAATACAGTATAACAAGTATTTACATAGTTTTTGCATCGTATTAGGTATTATAGTTAAGGTATATGAGAGGATTGCATAGGGTAGATGCAAATACTGCACCATTTTAGATAAGGTTTTGAGCATCTGTGTATTTTGATACCTGCAGGGGGTTCTGGAACTCATTTCCCGCTGAGGGGTGATTATATGTCATGTGTCAGGTGCAGGTACATCTGAGGAGAAAAGCTGGCCAGAAAAGGGGGGTGGAGAAGGCTGGTGTGCTACAGAGATGAGCAGTTTTATGGCGTGAGGGCCATGCTGAGCAGACTTGGATGAGGCAAGGATGTGAGTCTGTAGGCACCAAGAACCAGTTTCCAGGCAGAGGGAAAGGCCAGTTCAGGGTTCAGGGTCTTGAGACCAACTGGATGGTCAACAAGAGCTCAGTGAATCAGTCTACTTAGAAGTCCGCGATTTGAAGCGAGGAGATGATGTCACAATGTGGGCCTGACAGCCCCGCCCATCAACAGCATCCTGTTAACTGGCCAGAAACAACCAATAGGGTATGTGCATGTATGTGTACATGGAGAGAGTGGAGGGAGAAGGAGCGATCACAAGGCAGGGGCTCACAAGACCATGGGACTGGCAGCCCGGAATCTGCATGGCAGGTTGGCAAGTTGGAAACCAGGCCAGATTGACTTTGTAGTCCTGAGTTCAAATTCTGTAGGACAGCAGGCTGGAAACACAGGCAGAATTTCTACATTGCAGTCTTGAGGGGAATTCCTTCTGAGAGAAATCTCAGTCTTTGTTCTTAAGGCTTTCTTTGCTCTTCAGATTGCACGAGGCCCACCCATGCCATGGTGGGTATTGTGCTTCACCACACACCTACTGATTTAAATATTAGTCACATCTTAAAAAGTGCTTCACAGCCATATCTGCCCTGGCGCTTGACCCATAGCTGAGCGCTGTATCCTAGTCAAATTGGTGTGTGAAATTAACCATCACACTCCAGCTGCTGTGGTGTAAAAGCTCGTGTCCCTCTGCTGTGTTACCAGAGAGAGCAGGCCAGGTTGTGAAACAGCCTGAGGTGGTGCACCTATCAATTGACTTCTAAAATTAGCCCCTGGATGAATTAAATTTTTGCAATTTATCCACAGGTTGCATATGAAGTTAAACATTAATTCAGAAAAGAAACCCATGGCTCGAGTCATATTTTGAACAAAATGACATCAGTGGCCTAACTGCACAAACTCTTACATAAGACCAAGCGAGAACTAGGTCATGAGGAACATGTGTCCTCCAAAGGCCCTGTCGTGGTTTGCATATGATTTCTGTGTGTCCCCCAGGGTTCATGGGCTGACATTTAGTTGTGAGGGTTTAGGAAGGGGCAACCCTAGTCTGACTATGGTGTTCAGAGGTGAGGATTAGATAAGGTCGTCAGGGTGGACCCCCGCGATTGAGTCCATGTGGCTTTACAAGAAGAGAGACATGCAGAGAGACACACATGTGTTCCCTTCTCTCGTCACACGATGCCCTGCACTCTCTCGGGGCTCTGCCGCAAGAAAGCTAACACCAGATGTAAGTTCTTGACCTTGGACCAGAACTGCAAACCTAAATAAACCTCCTTTCTTCATAATTTCCCAGCTCAAGTATAGTAAACAAACTTATTACAGAAAATGGGTACTGGGAGTGTGGGATCATTACTTGAAACTGTGGAAATGGCTTTGGAATTGGGTAATGGGGAGAGATTGGGGGAATGTGGGGGAGCAGGCTGGAAAAAGCCTGTGTTGCTACAGGGAGAGCATTCTTGGCTTTTTTGGTGATGGTTCAGCAGTGGGTACTAGGGAATTAGTCTCAGCTGGAATTGAGGATCCTACTGGAAATTAAGGAAAGATCATCCTTGTTATGAAGGAGCAAAGTACCTGGCTATATTGCTTCTGTGCAATTCTTATGTCCAGCACTTTGTGGAAAAACCAATTTGAAGGTGATAGATTGAATAGTTTTTTTTTTAAAGGAGATTTCAGAAGAACAAAGCATTCAGTCTGCAGCACGGGTATTATTGGCTTTTAGTCAGATTTATAGTTAGATTCAGGAGCTGAAGGAGCACAGCAGAAAAAATTGGAAAATTCACAGCCTGACCGAGGAAGGAGCTAAGAAAAGGCATGTAAGGGTGTGGCCGAGAAACCACTGCTAAAGTGATTAGGGGATGAAATCCAGCCAGTTGCTTTATGTTGGGACAGTTGGAAAAAGGCCTGGAGCCAAACAGGCCTGGTTGCAGCTTGTGCCAGTGCTAGAGTGGTATCTCCATGTTGTGATAATTTGCAGGTGTGCAGAATGAAAGAGCTTTTATAGTATCATGGTGGTTCCATTGAGATTTCAAAGGAAACCTTGGGAAACCAGGCAGAAGTTAGTCACTGGGTCAGAGCCTCTGCTGAGAGCCCCCAATGGAGCGATGCCTAGCAGAGCCATAGGAATGGAAACTCAGCACGGACCCCAGAAAGTATAGCCAGGAGCCATATGCAGCTCTCACTGAGGAGGGCTGCAGGAGAGAGTGACCACAGCCTGTGGCCAGAAAACCATACCAAGGTCCTAGGGGCCCAGCCCTCTCCGCAGTGTGCAAAGATGAGAGACTTGGAACTGTAGGATTTAATGTCTGCTCTCCTGAGTTTTGGCCTTGCTCTGTGCCAATTGCTTTCTGTTTCCCAATTCTCCCTTTTGGAACAGGAATATTTACCCTGTGTCTGCCCTGCCATTGCGTCACAGAAATAGACAACCTGACTTGATTTTACAGGCTCACAACTGCAAGGAGTTTGCCTTGTGTCTCACATGATACTTCCGACTTTTGAATTAATGTTAGAGCAAGACTCTGAGACTTGGGAATGGGATGAATGGACTGTGTTAAAGGAAGGATGAGCCTTAAGGGGTAGGGACAGATTGGTTCGCACATGATTTGAGTATGTCCCCCAAGAGTTCATGTGCTAAAATTCAATCTCCACTGGGAGATATTAAGAGAGTAGAAATTTAATCTAACTATAGGGTTTAGAGGCAAGGCCTTTGGGAGGTAATTAGAATTGGATGAGTTCATCCCAGTGGAGTTCCCATGGTTGAGTACTGATGGCTTTAAGAGAAGAGAGGCCAGCAAAGAAATACACGTGTTCCTGGTCTCTTGCTGTGTCATGCCCTGTGTTACCTATGGACACTGCCAAGAAGGCCATCACCAGATGCAGCCCCTTGACTATGGGTAAGAACTGTAAATCAGCATAAATCTCTTTTCTCTATAAGGTTCCCAGCTTCAGCCATTTCATCACAGTAACTAAACACTGAAAAGTACAGGTCTACACCCTGTGTCCTAGGGAGGCTGCTCTGTCAAGATTGGGAGAGATCTGTTAGTGGATAGCTCTGGCAGACTCCAAAGGAAGGCTGCCATGGGCATCCAACTGACTCTTGGATCTGGGGCACAGGGCTCCTATCTTCATAGACTCAGCTACCAAATGGGCAGAGAAGCATTTGCTAGGGTAGGTCTCCATTTTCTATTAGTGGCACTACCCTCTGTTCCATTCCCCAAAAGTGACCTGTGACTTCCTGAAACTCCATCCTCCCTCTCAAATAACACCTAAAAATGTTCAGGTAGCAATGTGGGTTTCTCTCTTCAATGTCTCAAGCTCCTGCCACCTACTCCCTGCCTGAGGTAAAGGGACCATTGCCTGGGCCATTTGACAAGTCCCCCTACTCTAAGTTTTGCTCTTCTACCCAAGGTAGCTAGAGACATCCTTCTTGAAAGGAGATCTGTCACTTCCTGCTTAACATCCTGCAGGGGTTCTCTGTGTGATCGGGTTCCTTAGCTGAATCTAGTTCCTTGCTGGATCTAGTCCCCTTCTGCAGAAAAAGGTCTCCATTATTTTAAAATTCTTTTTAATCATTCAAGTGACATTTCTAGAGGGGACTCACGTTGTTTCTTCATGCATTCTGCCCCATCTTCCATTTCTTTATATAGGGAAAAGGCACCCTGTTTCTCAGGCTCTTGACTCTAACTTGGTGGCTTGTGCCTTGGGAAGCAGCAATAAGTAACCATTTCAGCTGCTCTTTTACACAAACTTCACTTGGCCAGGTACTTAGATTTGTTGGTCCAATGATTTGCATGCATCAGGTTGCTGCCTTACATTTTCCCAGGAAGTTGAATGGGAATTGCATTTAAAAGGGGAAAAATAATCAGGCAAATAAAGTGTTAGCAGTCAGCCTGGCTAAAAGAAGGGTTTTCATGGGGGGGATGGAAGACTCCTCAGGTCAATGGTTTAGTTGATACAACATCACTGTTGTGGGAAGGTTTGTGAATAAAGAGTGTGCCCCTTAGCCATTCATGTTAAACAGCTTGAACACCAGCAGAAATGACCTTCTGACTTTCTCCCTTCCCTCCTTCCCTTTACATTTTAGAGCTTCAGTTCCTCTGTCCCTTCATCAAGGGCCTTGACCTGATCACCACAGTCTTCCCTACATTTTTTAGTCACAGCCAAAATACCAGGCCCCTCTTACCTTGTCCTTTGCAGGATGAAGGAACCAAAACAGAAAGTCAGGGGTGGCTCGGCTCATCCCAGCCCTCAGTCTTATATGGAAACTCACCTGTCCATGCAGACATAAACCTTTGCTGCTGATACACTGTCTTTATCCAACTGAATGCCAAGAATCCCCAGGTAAACCGCAGTACAGTTTTAAACTGCACTTGGCAGGTACTCCCCATAAAGCCATCAGTTTATCCCTCTTGCATACACATGTTTTAATGTCATCTCTTGAAAAGCATACTCTTGGACTCTGTCTTGTACCAGCTACCTGTCTACTCTCTCCACAAGTCCTTGACAGTATAGCTCTAATTTGGCCTGTTTGGTTTCTGGCCACTGGACCATTAAGACTGCCTCCTCTCTTCACTTAGGAGCCAAGGGATTTTATTGAAATTAAATAAATCACATGTCTCCTGATGTAAAGCCCCACACTCTGCCCATAGTAATTAGAAACTATACAGTGTCCAGCTGTGGTCCTGCATCCCTGTCCTCTTTCTCTGGAGCATTGCATGCTCATTCATGCCCCAGTGCCTTGACACAAGCTATTCCTTTGGTCTGGGGTGTTCTCACCTCATTCCTTTGTGTAGATGACTATTTCTTATGATTCAAGAATTAACTCTGAGGTCATCTCAGAGAGATTTGCCCAGCACTTGCCAACTCAGTGCCTCATCGCTCCTGCCCTTTGAAACTATCCTGATTGATTCTTCTTCTAGCATGGAAATAGCCCATGTTATATGCGTATGGTGCATCTCTGTAGAAACTGAGCCGTGCAGGGACTGTGTGGAACTCCCAGCAAGTGCAACAGCGTCCAACATAGAGTAGGTGCCCGTGTGAGGCTTGCACTGCATGAATGAATCAGAGCCCTTCCTAAGCACGTGGAATTGCCCACACCCAGCTCCTGTGGAGCGGTGGTTCTCTGGTCACAGTCCGAGAATGTAGGCCTGGTGCTGTCAGAGCTTCTAACTGCTTATGAGAGGCTGGAAATCATGTTTTTAAAAAATGCAAAACGTTCCAACTTTTAAAACACTATGTGAGCCAAACAAAACATGCCTACAGGCCACATCCGGGCCACAGGCAGCCAGTGTGTATAAGACCACTGCTCTGTGTTCCCTGTTATTCCTGCACGACTTTGAAGAAGGGAAAAGGGCTATTTATCCTCAACCCGAGATCCTGGTGTGGGTTTGGGTGGATGAGCGAATGAGCCAAGGACTGGTTCTCATCACAAGCTCTGCAATTTGTGTCCTTGAAGCAGGGCTCTGTGTGCTTCTCCTCTTGCATATGAGCTACAGTTGGGCAGACTTATGTGCTTTGGACTTGGAGTGCACACCAGGGGCATGAACGGTGAAGACCCCCCTGGGCTTCAAGAAAGCACCCTGCGGTGGGCACCCCTCTGGTTCCCACAAGAGCAGAGTGTGGCTGTAGCACCCAGACACTAGGGAGAGACATTCCAGAGCTTTCTAAAATATCATCACCACCACCGCCATTATTCTTCTGTGCAAATATCATAATAACACTTAACAGGAATAAGAAAAAGATTGAGCTACAAATTTGCACATCAAAGAACAAGATATCTGTCTTTCTAAATTTCTTCCAAGTCCTGGTGACTGAGCATAAAAGGTTTTACATAATGGCAATTCGCATTCTACTTTTCTTTCCTTGAATTTTGTATCACAAGTGCTTTTCCACATGGCCGAGAAGATCCCAACAGTGTTGACCATGACTACCATCTTGTGACAGGGACATAGTACACAATTTAACTATTCCCCAGTGGCTGGATATTCCTTATTGTCTCTAACTTTCCAAATATTATAAGTAATGTATAATGAGCTTGTGCCTGTAGCTTTTCATGTCTTCTAGATTATTTTTTTGGATAAATTCCCAGATGTTTTCTACCAAAAGAGGAGCCAGTGTGTTTATAATTGATTATATGTATCCTCACAGTTCTTTCCAAAGACCTTTCTTACCAATTTATTTGTGTAAACAGTGAAGAGCAGTGATAGACTAGAGTTGGGTAAACCCATGTGCTTTGCACTTGGAGTGCACACTGGTATCCCCTGCAACCCTGGCAGCCTTCTGTGTGATTTCCCGAAATGTTTCCAATTTCAGAGGTATCAAACGGCCCTGCAATATTATTTTAATTTGCCTTTCTTCTGTTGTGAATGACTCGAACAGTTCCCTATGTTTTTGTGGTTATTGGGTTTGTCCTTGCTCACATTGTTTCTCTGGACTTTTTCTTTCCTTTTCCTGTTGGAGTCTTTATTTATTCATTGAGGGGCTCCTGGCAGAGTAGAGAGTTGAATTTTATGTGCTCTTCCTGCAGTAAATATCCCACCTCCTCAGTCTGTTCTTTCTGAACTTGTAATAATTTGAGTTGTTGCTTACTCTGTGTGTGTGTGTGTGTGTGTGTGTGTGTCATATGTAGAATAAATTCAACAGAAGCAGGCTGAGTAGCCTGGAGAGGGGCCCCTAACAGATGTCAGAATGCTTGTGTATGAGCCCCAGTTTATAGCTATGATGCTGTCAGGCTCCTATAAGCCTTCCCAGGGCTATGCAGTCCCTGGTCACCAGCACTGTCCCTTTGAACACATGCTTCTACTGAGCATTTCCAAGAACCTTTCTCAGAAGAGCCCGGGGGAGGAGAGTAGTGCCCCAGTATTCTGTGTGATACCCTAAGCAGGTTCTATCTGCACATACATCAGGCCAGCCTGACCTGGGGAGGTGGCACTGAAGTGGCCAGTGTCTGTCACACACAACCTGGTCTTGAGCTTCCCAGTCCTCTTCCCATCATCCTGCACTTGGACAGTTACATTTTTGCAGCATGGCGGGGTGAAGCATAGAGGCAGCTGCTCAAGGCCAAAAGAGTGGCCTGAAGGGACATCTCAGCGTATCTACACCCTTTCTCTGTTGAGTTGAGAAACCAATGCTGTGGTTGGTCTCAGGGTATAAAGATTGTAAATGCTGGGCTTCTCATCAAGATCCTTGGTCTTTCCCCGACATCGACTTTGAGGTCTCTCTGGCTTCTGCCCACTGCCTGTCTCACAGTTTTAGTATTTTCTTACCTCAGCAACCTATTTCCAAGTATCAGTATGTATATTTGTTTTCTGTAGGTTTCTAGCAGAATACTGCAATGTGTAATGGCTAAAAAAGAAGCACGTATTACCCGCCTTACCTTTGCAGCAGGACGGGAATTCAGGAGTAGATTAGTACAGCAGTACTTGCCTAGGGTTTTGCTTAAGGGGTCCCATGTGATTATGGCCTGGGCTACATCTGTGGGTGGGACGTTCAAGGTGGCCAGCGCATTGGGTGGGGCAGTGCTGGTTTTCAAAGAGGCTTCAGTTCCTCCCACATGGGTCTCTTGATTGCTCTCATGCCATGGCAGCTGGCCTCTCCCAAGAGACTGATGCAGAAGAGGAAAGGGAAAGTGTACGCTGTGTCCCTGCCACAGTGGGCTATACAGACCGCCATTATACATTGAGAGAACGGTACTTGAATCACAGGAGGTGATGGTCACTGGAGACCATCCCAAAGGTTGTTTGGGGTAACATGTGTCCTTTCTCCACAATGCATATGCAGACGTCCGAACCCCCAGTACTCAGAATGTGAGCTTACATGGGGATAAGCTCTTTAGAGAGGCACTTACATTAAAATGAGGCCCGAGGGTGGGTCCTCTTCTAGTATGACTGGTGTCCTTGTAAGAAGGGGAAATCAGGACACAGACATATACAGAGAGATGACCATGTGAAGACAAAGGGAGATGACTGCTTACAAGTTAATGAGAGGACCCCAGAGGAAACCATCCCTACTGACACCTTGATCTTAGACTTCAGGCCTCCATTAACTGAGAAAATACATTTAAACCTAAAATTGACAATGTGAAATAGGAAGAAAAGGGCTAAAGGTGTAGGGAAAGTGGGAAGGGTAGGGGAAAGGAAATAAGGGATAAGAAAAAAATATGAGAAAGTGAAAAAAATGGAAATGAAGTATTTGTAAACGGGGAGAGGACGAGGGGGTGAAAGGAGGGCAGGGACAGGGGAAAAAATGAGAACCAAGACCTGTCACGTAAAGGTACAAGATCCCAATAATGAATGTAACTGTACTGTATACCTAAAATGTACCAATAAACTCAATTAAAAAAAAAAACCCTATGGTACGTGTTACAGCATTCCTAGCAAACTAATACAAAAGCAGATGACCCATGACTTCTAAGTAAAAGGAAAGATGAACAGAGCAAGCCAATAATGAGATTTTCTCCAAAAGGTGACACTTTTTGGATCTGAATTCTTCATCCTGAGAGCTGCTCACTCAGAGGCATTTATGAAAGCTCTTTGAGCAAGTCAGGCCCATCCTAACTTAGACCTCACAGGGAAGGGAAACTGAATGGAGCTCTGAAAGTGACGGTCATCATTGGGCCCCACTAGCACCAACAGAGCAGCATTTTCACACAAGGGGGAAGAGCACCTTCCCGAGGAACCGGGCATGAGAATGCAGCCTTCAGAAAGTCCCCCTAGCTGGCTATGCACTGTGGTGCGTAATTTCCTGCTGTGGTTACATTTTCTGGGTGGCCTTCAGGGATTCTGCTATTTCCTTAATAAGAGAGTGAGAAAAATCACACAATGGGCCTCAAAGGCCGGCTGAGGCCATCCCAAGGCCAAGTGTGGGCAGGCCCAGGCTTTTCAGCCAAAGATCAAGGTGCCAAGAGCTCCCCCTGCCAAAACAGGGCCACTTAAGAGCAGCCAGCCCAATTATTTAGATAAACACAGGCTGTGCAGGGCAGTTCACGTCAGTCTTAGTGTTAACAATTGCCAAAAAATAAAAATTAAAACCGTTGAATATCTTGTTATCACATGTATGGGGGGAGTTGCCAGGGTACAAATAAAATCAGCGCAGGAGGGGAAATAATCATTAAAAAAAAAAACAGCGGGATCCTGCAACTGTTTCAGCACTGACTGAGAACAAGGATATGTATGGTCAAACCTAAATCAGACCTGAGTTTCCTTGGTCTACGTCCTGAAATCACATTATGGCCTCGTTCATGCTAAGACAAGATCTTCCTCCCAGGGTAACTTAAAAGTGTAAAAGTGTAAAACATCCACTGTTCATCACACTGTGCCGGTCACCTTTCAGTTGCTGTGACAAAATCAATTCAGTGGAGGAAAGATTTGTTTTGACTCGGTTTTGGAGATGTCCGTCCGTGGTAGGCTGGTCCCACTGCTTTCTCGCCTGTGACAAGGCAGGAGCATCACGGAGGAAGGGTGTGGTGGAAGAAAGCTGGTTATCTCCTAGCAGCCGGGAAGCAGAGCGAGACAGCCAGAGAGAAAAGGGGTGGGGACAAAATATGGTCCCCAAGGACACATCCGCTGACCTACTCGTTCAACTAGGTCTCACCTCCTGGGTTTTCATTTCACTTCCTGATAATGCCATCAAATCCAGAATCCAGAAAAAGATGAACGCCTTGATGAAGTTAGAGCATGCAGAGCCCTTGTGAGCCAGTCACTTTCCCAAAGCCCATCCACTGGTAACCAAACCTGTAGAGCATGCCCTTTGGGGGCCATTAAAATCCAAACCATCCCAATCAGTAGTGGTCCCAGAACCCCCTCTGGTCTTATATCCGGGAGTCTCCACTTCTTCTTCTGTTAGTCTTAAAGAAAATGGTTAAGTGTATATGCTCTGCAAGCTCTAAGAACTCCTACGTTTTCTAGGACACTCACACAATTCTGGAAACAGCAAGCTTTGGTTCTATTTTTCTGGGTAATGGTTTTGCAGTATGCGTGGCAAGCCTTAAAGTTTTGAATATCCCTTGACAAAAGCAATGTATGACCAAGAATTTCTATGGAAACTATCAAGTTTATGCACAAATATTTAGCTCTAAGAATGTTCCACACAGCATGGCTTGTATTATTCAAAAATGGAAATCATCTGAAAGTCCCCCAATAGGGTACTGCAAACAAAGTGGGTACAGCCATACCATGAAAACCAATGTAGATCTTTAAAATGATGCTTATGTTAAAATGTTCACAAGTATATTAATAAATGGGAACAATAGCATACAAGTTAATATGTATGTGATGCCATAGGGGGGTAAGGACATTTATACACAGTGACTAGAAGGATGTTCATTACTTTTTTTCTCGATTAATTTTTTCTTGGGATTCCCCCTCCCCCAAGCTTTGGCTTATCTGTACTCTTAAAATGTGAACATACATTTTATTTTGTAAGAGGAGAAAAAAACCAAGAAGTATGTTTTACAATATGATACTTCCAAGATAAAGTCTTGAATTCACATGGTGACTTCTTTCCTATACAGGCAGTAATCATGTGTTCCACCCACAATCTCTTGAGAGTCAAGGTTTTTCCTACTTAGGAAAAGGAGTTTAGTGGAGACTAGGGCTGGCTTTCACCTGACTTCCTCTTGAGGACTGTGCTTCAGTTTATTTGAGGAGAAACAGAACCCTTCTTCCTTCCAGTCAGCTAAGGACCCCAAATAACAACAAGCCTCCTAAGGACAACAAAAATATTCTCAGTCAACCCTGTGCATCCACAAAGCAATAAAAAATGAACTGGAAAAACATTGAGATGATCATTTTTACTCCTAGATAAACTTTTCATGGCTTCTGGGCATGTTAAATTATACAAAAGAATAATATTTACAGAAATTGTTATATTTCTGAAAAAAATGGCTTTCAAGATTCTCACTATTCAAAAACTGTCTTCTATCCAGACATGAATTTTATTTTACTTTTTAAGAAAGTTTACTTTGTACTTTTATTTATACTCTCATTTTAAAATGTTTTAAAGCTTTCCAAGTTTTAAAAATCTGTAAGGGGAAAGAAAATGCCTGCCTCTTTCCCACTAACCAGAAATATTCTCTGCTACTGTCTACATCCTCTGCATCCCTTTTTCTTAATTTTTTGTATACACAGGTTTTGGGCTTTACTATTTAGTTTTGATAATGTCATACCATGTAAGCTTGCTTTCACATCATAGATGTAAAGAAGGAATACAATTCAGACTGTAAGTTGTCACAATCCTGCAAACCTTTTCCAGAAGTACCATTTTCCCACGTGTTGGTCAGCTTTCTAATACTGTTACAAAATACCTGAGGTAATCAACTTATAAAGACAAAAGGTTTGTTTTGGCTCCTGTTTTCTGGGATCTGAACCATGATCGGTTGGCCCCAGTGCTTTAGGGTCTCTAATGAGGCAGCACATCCTTGTGGGGTGCTCATGGCAGAGCAAATATGCTCATATCATTGCCAGGACACCAGTAAAAGAGAGAGAGGAAGGAGTCTGGGTCCCCCCATCCCCTTCTAGGGCACATCTCTGATGACCTGAAGACCTTCCATGGCGCCCTACATCTTAAAACTTCCTTAATCTTCCACTGAGGCCAAGCTGGGGACTGAGTCTTCAACACAGAGGCCTGTGGGGGGACATTAAGATCCAAACTACAGCACCATGAAACAGAAAGTGACCAGATGATGATGACAGTAACTCAGATACAATGGGTGTTGGCCCTGGGCACCGCGCACAGAGGTTTTCATTTAATAGTCACATTAGCCAATGCATCAGCTCCTAGCGTCTTTGTCTCCCAAGCAGGAAAACTGGGGCTTCACAAGGGCACTGGCTCATTCAGCACCGTATTCCTAGCCATGGGTCTGTTTTGCTTCTTACAGCTGCCACAGGCAGATGATCTCCTGGAATCTCAACCATGGCAGATTTGCCATTCGAGGTTAGGGACAACTGATGAGAACAGCTAGCATTAAGTGGACTTTCCCTCCTGCAGCCATCTGGCACACACCTCACAGGGGTACGGTGACAAAGGGATTCCTTACACAAAGTGAAATAAGCCAGGCATCACCTGTTCTCAGCCATAAAGCTGACGCTAAACAAGTTGATCTCAGAGAAACAGAGTAGAACAGTGGCTACCAGAGGATGAAAGAATAGAGAGGTCGGGGGATAGAGAGAGGTGGATATCCCAGCACAGAAGTATAGTAAGCTGGGAGGAAAGAGTCCTAGCATTCTATAGCACGGTGGGGTGACTGTAGCTAACAGTGACTTATTGTAGATTTCAGAATAGTGGGGAGAGAGGATTTTTAATGTTCCCAACACAGAGAAATAATAATGTATGAGATGTTGCATATGCTAATTATCTCGATCTGGTCATTTTACATTGTATACATGTATTGAAATAACACACTGGACTCCACAGTATGTATAATTATTATATGGCAATTAAATATAATTTTTAGAAATATAGTCCTCATGTGACACAGGATGGTGGAAATAGAGTCTCGGTGAATTTAGCAGGTATGAAGTGCTGGGCAAACAAAAGTGAAGCATATGGTCTCCGGTTCTTCAATAACAGAAGAGCCAGTCGCAGAAGCAACCCATGTAACACAGCAGAAGCATTGTGACCCTCCACTGTATCGGCTCTCTCATTGCCGGGACACAGTGCCCAGTACTCACAACTTAAGGGAGGAGCGGTTTAATCTGGCTCATGATTTCAGGGGATTCAGTCCCTGGTCACCTCGTGCCCACACAGAAACATCATGGCTGAAGGATGTGGTGAGGCAAAGCTGCTTAGTTTATGGTGGCCAGGAAGCAGAGCAGGGGAGCAGTGTCAGAGAGGAAGGGGTGACCCCAAGGCTATGACTCCACGATCCACCCAGACACACTCAGAAGTGTGTGCTCCACAATCTTCAGCCAATCAAGTTGATACTTCCCCTAACTAGCACATCAGCCAGAGGCCCTGCTCTGCTCCGCAGTTCTTTCCATGGCACTTGCTTTGACTCTGTTCTGGAAATCTCTGTCCTGGCCTTTTCAGGGAATGTGCTAACAGAGCTGTTCCTAGTCCTCGAGTTCTGCGCCATCTTCGTGGTGCCCACATCCTTCATCCATCCCCACCTTTGTGAACAGCCTCTTCATTAAGCCCTGACTTGAGCCTGGGTGGCCTGTGAGGACCCCAGTGATGTGCTTTCTACTGTACTGCTAGCAGAGTGTTCCTTATTTAAGATGCTTGGGACCAGAAATGTTCTGGATTTTT